>NC_138179.1:39887897-40487897 GCF_964165515.1 Mesoplodon bidens | reverse complement strand
GACCTGGAGCTGGGACAGAGCAGGAGGGGAGGAGCCCAAGGTCACAACAGGCTCAGCCCCCAGCCCTGCCTGCCTGGCCACCTCGCTTCTCCTGCCCCAGGAACCGGGCACCAGGCCAGAATCCCCGGGCCTCTGCTACTGCTCCATTATGGGAAGAGGCTCTGACTCACCCCAGCTCTGAGGGCTAGTGGGATGCCCTGGAAAACATTCTGTACTTCCATGCCTCCCCCAGAGTCAGGGGCCCAGAGCTGGGGAGAAACCTGAGGCTCAGAGGGACCAGTGGGATGGGACGGTGTCCTCAGACACACTGGCCACTACCCCACATGGGGGCATGAGCAGGCATGTGTGATATCCCTGCCAGAGAGTCAGGACCCAGGAGATACAAAGCGAGGAGGCCCAGAGTCATGCTTCCCCTGAGGCCGTCCGCTCCTTGGGTCACCTTCCCAGGACTCAGGCCACCCCACCCTCAGCCAAGCATGCACCAAACCACAGCCTCTGCGCCCAGAGGCCGCAAGCGCTTCCTCCTAAAGATAGCAGCCCGCGGGGCAGGACTGGGCAGGGTTGGGCAAGGCTGGCCAACACGTCAGGGCGTCCAGCGGCCTCTTCAACCACCAGGGTCCACCCAGCAATCAGAGGTCCTCCCTCTCCAACTGCATAGAGTGACGGTGATGGCCACCCCTCCAGGCCCCCCTGCTTCTCCTCCCTGCTTGCTACAGGCGAGTCTCAGCAGCCACGGAGCACTCAGGTCCTGCCACTTTCTCCACCCAGCACACCGAGGAAAGAAACGAACCCTCACCAGGGCCTCCGAGGCCTGGCATGACCTGGCCCCGCCTATCTTGCTGGTCTCAGACTTGCCCCTCTCCTCCAACAATGCAGTCCAGCCACTTGCACCTCCGTGATGTTCTAACCTCAGGGCCTTTGTACTTGCTCTTCCCTTTGCCTGAATGTGCTTCCTCTGGATCTTGACCTGTCAGGTCCTTCTGGCCACGTAAGTTTCAGCTCAATGTCACCCCCTCAAGGAAGGTGTCCATTAATACACACCCCCCCCACACACACACACCTACTAACAATAACATCACATCACCTGTTCTTTGCTTCTTCATCTAAAGTCATCAATTGATGTGTTTATTGGTTAGCTGTCTGACATCTAGTTCAGACTGCCAGCCCCAAAGGAGCAGGGACTGGCTCCTCACTGTAGGTCAAGAACCTAGGAGATGGCTGCACGTAGTCCGACCTCAGTAAATATTTGCCAGATAATTGGGACAACAGGTGTCTAGTGGTCCTGCGAACAGCCACCCGGAGACATCATGACCTGAGGTGAACTTAAAGCGCAGGACAGAGATAGAGGTCACTGACTGTTCACACTTGCTGGAGGAAGGCAGAATCGGGACCACGCAGAGGAATGGGCTCTGGGTGTGTGGGCTCAGGCCACGCAGAGCTGGGCGGCTCTTCACATCCACCTGCTCCAGCAGACAGGCCCAGCCCAAAAGCATTTTCAACTTTTCATAGAAAAGTTTCAGAGCTGGTGCCTCTTTGCTAATTTCCAAGGGGTGTGTTGCTTTGTTTATTCAGTTTTGCTCAAGTCAGTTTCCTCATTTGCTAAAAAAAAAAAAAAAAAAAAACTTAACTACTGCACCACTTCCCTGGTGGCACAGTAGTTAAGAATCCGCCTGCCAATGCAGGGCACATGAGTTCCATCCCTGGTCCGGGAAGATCCCACATGCTGTGGAGTAACTAAGCCTGCACACCACAACTACTGAGCCCACGCTCAGCAACTACTGAAGCCCGTGCGCCTAGAGCCCGTGCTCCGCAACAAGAGAAGCCACCGCAATGAGAAGCCCACGCACCGCAACGAAGAGTAGCCCCCGCTCGCAGCAACTAGAGAAAGCTGCGTGCAGCAACAAAGACCCAACGCAGCCAAAAATAAATACATACATACGTACATACCTTAAAAAGAAAAAAGAAAGAAAGAGGGAGGGAAGATCAGAAGATCTAAGGCAGGTCCCAAGCCCGCAGGCAGAGAGGGGTCTCCAGGAGCTGAAATCTGCGTTGCTATCTGTCCTGAGTTCATTCGAGGCCTGGGGCCCAAAACAGTCTCCAAACATGGGCCTCTGGTTAAGAGGAAATCTCCCCAGTTTCTCTGTTGGGTCCCACCCCCACCCTGCGCCCAGCCCAAGGGGAGCAGACTTGACATGAGTGCAGTGAAGGCGGGACCCAGTGGTCCAGGGGACTTTGGGCAAGGCGGTTTAGGTGGTAGCTTCCGGACAGAGGTTTGTGCCCGGATAGGAAGGGAGACAATGGGGATGACCAGCTCCAAGCAGGAGGCAGACGGAGTCTGGGATTGCAGAAGCAAAGAGGGAGAATGGGGCTGGAGGAGGCTTCCTGAGATGGAGCATGGGGACAGACCAACAGACACTGACACACAGACAGCCAGTCTCACACGCAGGCTGGGCACTGAAACCACTGAGAATAGGAGGCCCACCTGAGAGTGGACCCCAGGAGACCCCAGGCTGGCTTCCTCGTCAGTCCAGAAGGACACAGGCCTGGGCTGCCCCGGGCAGAGCACATGTCCAGCCATGCCCAGGGCCAGAGCTGAGGCTCCCTGGCCAGCCTGAGGGTATGGTCAAGGCCAGCCCAACCCAGGATTTCCCCACTTCCTGCCACCCCACCCAGTGAAGCCAGCCTGGGTGTGAAAGAAAAAAAAAAAAAAAATCAAGAGCCCAGGACGAGAACTTGGAGCCTAGTCTCACACCATGTACAAAAGTTAACTCAAAATGGATCAAAGGCCTAAATGCAAGAGCTAAAACTGTAAAACTCTTAGAAAGAAACATAAGGGGAAAGCTTTGTGACGTTGGGTGTGACACTAAAAGCACAGGCACTAAAAGAAAAAATAGATAAATTGAGTTTCATCAAAGTGCAAAACTATTGTGCATCAAAGGAGACTCTCAACAGAATGAAAAGGAAACACACGGAATGGGAGAAAATATTTACAAATCATAGTCTGATGAGGAATTAATATCCAGAATATGTTTTAAAAAAACTTCTACAACTCAATCACACATACACACAAAAACCCAATTTAAAAACTGACAAAGGACTTGAATAGACATTTCTCCAAAGAAGACATATGGATGCCAACAGGCACATGAGAAGATGCTCAACATCACTAATCATTAGGGAAACGCAAATCAAAACTGCAGTGAGGGCTTCCCTGGTGGCGCAGTGGTTGAGAGTCCGCCTGCCGATGCAGGGGACGCGGGTTCGTGCCCCGGTCCGGGAGGATCCCACATGCCGCGGAGCAGCTGGGCCCATGAGCCATGGCCCCTGAGCCTGCGCGTCCGGAGCCTGTGCTCCGCAACGGGAGAGGCCACAACAGTGAGAGGGAGGCCCGCGTACCGCAAAAAAAAAAAAAAAAACTGCAATGAGATACCACTTCACACTCATTAGAATGGCTGTTATATATGTATTTTAAAAAATAACATGTGTTGAGGAGGATGTGGAGAAATTAGAACCCATGGGCACTGCTGGTGGGAATGTAAAATGGTATAGTTGCAGTGACAAGCAGTATGGTGGTTCCCCCCAAAATTAAACATAGAACTACCATATGGTCCAGCAATTCTGCTTCTGGGTATATACCCAAAACATTTGAAAGCAAGGACTCGAGCAAATACCTATACATACATGTTTATGGCAGCAATTTTCATAATAGCCAAAAGGTGGAAACAACCCAAATGTCTACGCATAGATCAATAGATAAACAAAATGTGGTCTATCATATAATGGAATATTATTCTGCCTTAAACAGGAGGAGACTCTGACACCTGCTACAACATGGAGGAACCATGAAGTCATTAAGTGAAATAAGCCAGTCACAAAAAAGACAAATTTGCATGATTCCACATATATGAGGAAACTGGAATAGTCAAATTCATAGAGACAGAAAGCAGAAGGGTGTTTGCTGGGGTCAGGTCGGAGGGGGGAAAGAGGAGGTAGTGTTTCATGGAGTTTCACTTTGGGAAGATGAAAAAGTTCTGGAGATGGATGGATGGTGGCACAACTATGTGAACGCACTTAAGGCCACTGAACTGTACACCTAAAAATTATAGAAAAGGTACATTTTATATCATATGATATTGCTTATATGTGGAATCTAAAAAAATAGGACAAATGAACTTATTTACAAAACAGAAATAGAGTCACAGATGTAGAAGACAAACTTATGGTTACCAGGGGGGAAATGGGGGAAAGGATAATTAGGAGATTGGGATTGACATATACACACTACTATACATAAAATAGATAACTAATAAGGACCTACTGTAGAGCACAGGGAACTCTACTCAGTACTCTGTAATGGCCTATACGGGAAAAGAATCTAAAAAAGAGTGGATATGTGTATATATATAACTGATTCACTTTGCTGTTCACCTGAAACTAATACAACATTGTAAATCAACTATACTCCAATAAAATTTTTTTTTTAAAAAGGTACATTTTGGGCTTCCTGGTGGCACAGTGGTTGAGAGTCCGCCTGCCGATACAGGGCACACGGGTTTGTGCCCCGGTCCGGGAAGATCCCACATGCCGTGGAGCGGCTGGGCCCGTGAGCCATGGCCACTGAGCCTGCGCGTCCGGAGCCTGTGCTCCACAACGGGAGAGGCCACAACAGTGAGAGGCCTGCGTACCAAAAAAAAAAAAAAAAAAGGTACATTTTATGTTGTGTACATTTTACCACAATTTTTTTAAAAATTGGCACTCCATGTCCTTATAGTACAGAATGGCTGCAGTGACCACTCACAAGTGGCTCAGGACAGTCCCAATCTCACACTACGATGTTACTGAAAGCGGTTCTTTAATGCATAACAGTGCAATTGTCATGCCATTCCTTAGTAGGACTTTACATAGAAATAAATCCTCTAATCAGGGAAAGTTTTGGACAGACCAATTTGGAGCTCAAAGAAAAAAACATTACAAGGCACCAGGCGAAGGTGCCCTTATTGGGCAGGCTGACCCAGGTACCAAAGCTCTCCATCCTAGGTCCACTCTGTCCCCAGGGCCTGCCCCAGGCCTCACCCCCACCAACAGGGAACACAAGGCAACTCCAGCAAGAAGGTGCCTGGAAGGGGGGTGGGCAGGCTTCTGCAGTTCTCATGGGGCTGAGCTTCCCACACCTCACCAGGGGTAGGGGACCCAATGGCCAGAGTGCAGGATGGCAAGTGATCTTGGGACATGGAATCATCCTGTGCATCCAGAATGCATGGGGACTGAAGTGGGTTGAATGGTGCCCCCCCCCCAATTCATGTTCACCTGGAATCTGTGGATGTGGACCTATTTGGAAAAAGTGTCTTGCAAATGTCATTAGGATAAGGTTCTAGAATTTTGGTCGTCCTGGATTGTCCGAGTGGGCCCTAAATCCAGGAACAAGTGTCCTTATAAGAGAGAAGCAGAGGGAGATTTGAGACACAGAAGAAGGCAGAGGCAGAGACTGGAGAGAGGCATCCACCAGCCAAGGATGCCAAGGAGCGCCAGCTGCTGCCAGAAGCCAGGAGAGAGGCCTGGAAAGGATGCTCCCTCCGGGCCTCCTGAAGGAACCAAGCCTCGGACACCTTGAATTTGGACTTCTGGCCTCCAGAGCTGGGAGAGGATCAACTGCCGTCGTTGTAAGCTCCCCAAGCGGTGGTACTTGGTTACAGCAGCCCCAGGAAACCAAGGCCCTCGTCAGTCAGAGGTGGAAGAGGAAGAGGGCCAGGAGGGCCTCGGGCCAAGCTTCTCGTCTTGGAGACGAGGAGAGTGAAGCTCTGGCAAAGAGGGTCCAGGAAGCTGATGACCGCAGCGTCTGTCCAGGCCAAGAGTATGAAATGCCCGGGGACCCAGAGGCAAGAGGGTACAGCAGAGTGAGGACCGAGGCACGCCTCCCACGGTAGGGGCTGTCCAGCTCCCTGCCCTCCCCATGACCGTGACACAGGACACCCCCGAGCAGAGCAGAGTGCCAGCTCTCTCCTCCCGGGTGCATCACAGCCCGGCCCTTCCAGGTCCCCGCGCCAACCTTCCTGATCGAGCGGAGAAACGTCCACATTCTCTGCAGACAGCTCACCACGTGGCCCTTCCCACCCTCCCCGAGGCCCAGCTGAGCTAAGTCACAGCCCCTCAGTGGAAAGTTCCCTTCCTGGAGAGTCTCCCTGCTGAAACACAAGCACTTGGAACAAGATAAAACTGCTTGATTTGTAAAAGCCACAAAGCCAGTCCAGAACAAGGAAAAAAGGCCGACCCTTGGCTGGAAGGAGCAGCCTGTGTCTCAGCGGCCAGTCACTGCTCCGTGACTCATTCCCTCTCAGCTGACGAGCCCTCCGGCATCTTCCCAGGGCAAGGCCGCAGCCTCGAGAGGGCTGGAGGCTGCCTGACTGCAGAAGAGGACCCAGGGCCCACGTCCCAAACCAGATGGGAGCTAGGTGCTCGCAAGAGACGGAGGAGGGAGATCTGAGGTCTCCTGAGGCTGCCCGCACCTGCCCCAAGTCCCCTCCTCACCAGCCCCTCCTGGACAGCTGCTGGGCAGCGGCCAAGAGTCAGCCAGACACGCCTTAAATGCCAGCCCAGTGGGCCATGAGCAGTGACAGCTACTTCTGGAAACTGGCGGGTGGGGCATCTGGCCAGACAGGCCCCCCGTCCACACACACGCTCGGCATCCTGGCCCCCAGCCCCACCTCCGCCCGGTGCGGACTGAGGCAGCCGCAACTGTCTTACGTTGTCACTAAGGGGCAGTGCCCTTGAGAAGCAGGCCCGCAGCCGGCGGGGTCCCCAGAACAGGCTCAGAAGCCCGCTGGCTGTGGGCATGCGGCCTCAAGGCTGTGCTGATCCAACTCCCTCCCTTTACAGGTTGGGAAATTGAGCCCAGGGCTGCAGAGCGAGACTTGCTCGAGGTCCCAGCAGGGACAGGGTGGAATTTGCTTCCCCAGGGACTGCTTAAGCCCTGAGTTACAAGTAAAGACCAAGGTCAAGGTCTAACCAGGTTTGAGAAACATGGGGAGACAGCTTGGGGACTTCACTCTTCTGGAACCAGTTTCTAACCGAGCTTTGAAAGAAGTATTTTTTAATGCAAATGCATCCAAATGAGGATTTCATAGAAAGTACCAGTTTTTCCTCAGGCACATCCTGGGAGAAGGTCCCTACTTCACCCCTCGTTGTGCTGTCCTCGGCCTAGGGCGTGGTGCTCAACACTGTTATAAAGGCACAGAGCGGACTGTTTGTTCAGTTCATGAAAAGTTCCTCAAGTTCGCTTAGCCCAGGAGGTTCCAAGACGTTGCCACCGTTTCTGATTCCCCAAGGACCCCCTCCCAGCCTCTGTGCCCTGGCTCTCTGGTCCCCTGGTGGTCACCCAGCTGGGCCTTGGCTTGGTCATTTGTTAAATGAAGGCTGGGCCGGAGGCCCCTGGCAGCCAGGCCAATGGAGTAACCATCCTCCCTGGTCCCACAGCCTGCAGCCCTTGCCAGCCGGAGAGCAAGGCACCCTGGCTAGCGCCCCGTCCACCCCAGCTGGCCCGCGTCACTGAGCTCAAACACACATGAGATGCGGTTCCACCAGCCGTGCCTTCCGCCAGTCTCCGTGGCTGCCCCACCTCCCGTGGTCAGTCGCGGTGCCCATTTGTGTGCCCTGCAGCACAGACGTGTGTGCACACACACGCACCCCGCCAGCAGCTCCCCTGCCTGTGGCTGCCCCATCAGCCCTGACTCACACTGGGATCTGATCAGCCCCTAGAGCAGCAGGCAAGGGGCTGTCTTCAGAGGAGCCACTGACATGCGCCTTCCTTCCCTCTGGCCTCTTGGGGAGTCCCCCCTGCAACACACACAGTGGCACACAACAGACCAAGCCAGTGGCACTTGGGGAGTGACATTCTTATCCTCACTTTGACCCAGGGGTCATCTTGGAGCACCTGAAGCCCAGAGGCTGATGCCCCAGGACGTCTCAGGCCTGCACAGTGTACCCCAGCACCTGGCTTGAGGGGTGTGCCGTAAGCAGCAGGCCCCATAATGAATGGGAATTATTCGTGATGATGTCAGATGCTGACACAGGACACGAAGCCCGAGAAAGAGGGGCTCCTAACCGGGGTGACTTAGGAGGGGTGGCCTCTTTTCTCTCCACTGCTTGGTTCTTGCCCCGATGGGTCTGAGCCCGCTCCAAAGTGACCCACTTGGCCTGGATCCCACACAGGGTGCGGGGACCGATCCAGGGACCTGGAAGGTCCCTTCAGCCCAAGGACCAGTCAGCCATCTGCCCTCACTCCTTGCCCCAACATGACATTCTGATCAGTGATTCTGCCCCAGAATTTGAGCAGAGCCCACAGCTCCGATCTTTCTGTCCTAAATCAATCCCATCCAACCATGGATGATCATCGCTACCCCCTCTCTGTCCACGGTGCCCAGGTGAGTACAGGACCCAAATGACACCAGCACCTCCAAGTGGGAGTCACCTTGGTCAACTCCCCCAAGCTTCCGGCAGAATAGAATAAGCTCTCTCCACTGTACGTGTGCATACGCGCACGCGCACACACACACACACGCATTTGCACATCTTGTCTGGGCACCGGGAGCTCCCGGCCCTGTAATCAACTCCCGGGAAGGCACCGAAATGCTATTTCAGGGAGGAGACCAAGGCGGCCTTGAAGACGGACTTTGGCTGGTAGCGAACAAACAAACCACACAGTGGACAAACAAACCACGATCGGCATCCCGGTGCCGCCACCCCGGACCCCAGCGCCAGAAGCAGGTCCCCCCACCCTTTCCCAGACTTCGGCGCCCACAGTCTCAGCATTCACGGCCGTCTTAAGATGCAAAAGTGGCACATTGGGAAATGAAAGAGAAATACTGAGGGGATGGAGAGCCGAGTTTAAATAAAAGCCCAACTTAGCGAAGCTTCACTTTTGGAACATCACGTCCCAGGACATCAGAACAGTCAAGAGGAAAAGAAATATGTCCACAAAAATGAGTCAAAGTGACCCTTGGGTGCTTATTTCCCGAAGCATAAAGAAAGTTGTGAGTTAAGGGGAAGGGGCAGCCGGGGGAGGAGGGCTGCTTGCCTACCTGTGATCCGGTCTCTCTCCATCACTACGGATATATTTAGCAGCAGGCGGGAGTCCCGGCGTCCCCCTTTCCAGAGGCGTCCTCCCCTTTCTCACCCCGTCGCCCTCCCTCTTTCTGCCTCCTCTCCTCCTCCTCCAAAAACACTCTTTGTCTGGTCTAATTTCTTCAATCTGTTGCAATCACGAATGCATCCAAATTACCACATTTCCATGTGCTGATCATATGTTTGTGCTCCAAACTGAAGTAGCATTGTCTCTTGGAATCGGGAGGGGAAAGGCAGCGAAGGAGAGAAATAAAAGAAGAGGCGGGAGCAAGGGCCGGACGTGGGCCTTGAAAGGCTCCTGCGGTCCCCAGGGTCCTCCGGGCCGAGGACCGGCCGGCGGGGCTTTGTGCGGTGGCTCCAGAGGTGCGGCGTGCGGCGGCTTCCGGTGCCTTCTCTCCACCCCCTCCAGCCCCTCCGCCCGGGCTCGTCTCGCTGCTCCTTTTTAATATCCACTTGGAGAAGCTTAACTTAGCCTCTTGGAAACCAGCTCACAGAATCAAATTCCTGGAGACTTCCAGAGTCTTTCATTTCCCCCGGCCGGCGATGCTGCGATTCCCTTTGGTTGGAGCGTTTGAAAATCCTGGTTCCTGCCTGCCCGCCTTCCCTTCCCTCCACTTCTGCCGGCCCTTCACCCCCACCCTGACCCGGCTGGAAGGAGGGGCACTCGCGCCCCAGGCAGGGGCCGAGGGAAGGTTCAGGAACACCTGCCGGGGATGAGCCCGGAGAAGTCACCCCTGCAGACGCCCGGGTGTCCCGTCCGCCTGCGGAGACAGAGGCAGCTGGCCGTCCCACCCCAGCCGAGAGGGGAGCGCGGGATGGAGACTTCCTGGAAGAGTCCTACCACTCACTCATGAGTCAGTGAGGCTCCAGCTGTCCCCTGGGAGGGAGCGCAGCTCCTCATCACTGATTTCCCCAGACTCAGCGCCTCTCTGGGAGAGGACACGGGGCCTGGCCGGGCTGGGGCTCAGCACTGCTCCCTGCTATTCACCTGGGGTCCCGGGACTGCTCAGCTGGCAACTCGGGGGTGGAGGGGGACAGCAAGTGGTCAGAGCGAGGGCTGGGGGGTACCCCCTCTGCCCTTTAAGCTTCATTCACCGCAAGGGTGCAGACTGGCAGCCCTCTGCCCAAGACACAGAAGCAGGTTTTGTATGCCTAACTGACCCTGTCTAAAGAAAATGTGTATTCGTGCCAATGTTGAAAACGGGCAATTTCACAGAGAACTCCAGATTTTCCTCTTCTCTCAGAAAAGGGAGGGCATATAGCCACATGGAATGAGCCTTCCTGCCTGGCCCAAGGGGCTGCCTTGAAGAGTGCTACCCTCTTTAGATGAAACCGCGTTTTCTGGATTGCTGTGGTCCCCACGGCCCCGTCACTCATTTTCGTTATCTGCCAGCCCCTCCTCCAGGTGACCTCTGAGTTTACAATCCTGCCTTACAGGGCCACATGAGCCACATGTCAACACAATGCACACTCCTCTGCTGGATGTCACAAAGTCCCCGTCCCCTCCTGCCCAGCAGGACCCCAAATGCAGTCTCCTAGGTAGCAAGGGCATCTTCTTGGGGGTTGGGGGGTGACACCTTCTGGGAGACACCAAATAGCAACACCCCATCCCCAGCAGAGTCTGGAGGACAGCTCCAAAGGTGGCCGCCTGCACAGTGACAGAAGGTGGGCACTGTGGTAGGCTGAACAGTGGCCCTAAAGATCTCACAACCTAATCCGTGGATCCTGTAAACGGGACCTTATTTGGAGAAAAAGTCATTGCAGGTGGGATTAAGTGAAGGATCTTGAGATGGGAGATTATCCTGAATCAGGGGGTTGGGAGGGTCCTAAATGCCATCACGTGTACTCACATAGAGGGGGGCAGAGGGAGATCTGACACAGAGAGAGAGACAGAGAGAGAAGGGGATGTACAGACGGATCAGAGAGAGATGTGAAGAGGCTGGCCTTGAAGAGTGGAGTGACGCGGCCACAAGCCCAGGAAGCCTGGCAGCCCGCAGAAGCTGGAGCAGGCAGGGAACAGCTTCTCCCCTAGAGCTCCCCAGGAGCCCGGCCCTGCCGAGACTTGGATTTCAGACATCCGGCCTCCAGAACTGTGAGAGAATAAATTTCTGTTGATTTAAGCCCCCATGTTTGTGGTAATTTGTTACATCAGCCACAGGACACTCAAACAGACACCACAGACAGACTTAAGAGCCAGGGCTCCCTGTACGATGTTTTCTGGTGATTATATTTCATTCTAACACATTACATTAAGCCAACCACCAACAATTAAGTTAGAACAATGGGAATCTTGGAGGTTTTTTGATTTGTTTGTTTAGTCTCCTTTCTGATTTTGAAAAAAATATTCCTTATTGTTTTTGTCTGATTATAAACATACTATATGTTCATTGTATTAGATTTAGAAACTACAGAAAACGTATGAAAAAAGAAACCCCTTTAATGCCACAGGGCACTCTTCGACACCAATTCCCACTGCGCTGAGCAGGCTCAGCAAGGCCCCACGGGGCGGCAGACCAGGCCAGCTGGGGGGACGGCTGGACCAGGACGAGGAGCCCAGCCGTGGCCTCAGCCATCCTGACCACCTGCTTCAGGTGCCGGCTGCACACGCTGTGCATTTTGTTGCTGCGGTTGGTGCAGCTGCTAAGCATAGCTTGACCCTCGGTTTTTCCCCGGCATAGTCTGGCTCAGTGTCCATTCCCCAACCATGCCTAAAACTCCAAGCATTCTGGCCCAAGCGGGGGATAATTTGAAACCGAAAACCTGGCAGCGCCGATTGGCTCCGATGGGGCCGTGTTAGTCACGAGCCGTGAAGAGGCCAGGCACAGAGGTGGGGTGAGGCCAGGCAGTGGGAGAAGGGGGCGGCCGACCCCCACCGCTCACTGAGTCCTGGCCTCAGCACTAGCCACTCAGGGGGCAACTGGTCAGCAGGCCAGGGCTCCCCACGTGGCTTCTCCTTCTAGCAGAACAAGACAGGGCTCTGTGGTTATGAAAAACTTGGTCCTGGTCTTTGATTTCACCAAGCATATTAGCATAGTAAACCAGTGAGCAGCCCCAGTGAGGGGGCTGGCTTTTGAACTCAGCACATCCCCAAATTGACCAACGCCTTATGCCCTGGGGAGGCAGGACCCGCCCCGCGGGGCCACAGTTCTGGGAACTCTGCTTGTGCCAGCCAGCAAGCCCCAGCTCCCAGCCACTGGAGCCTGCCCACATCCTGGGATGGGTACTGTTGCCCAGCAGCCCCTTCCAGACAGTTCTAAAGGCAGTATCTCTACCCTTGACCCCCACAGACCTGTACCTGTGATCTGCATACTCCCAGCCACCTTCTTTTTGATGTCACCATCACCAGCGAGGGCCCAGTGCAGGGTAAGGAGGAAGAGAGAGGCCTGCTTTATCTTTAAAGACACTGCTATGCCCCTTTCCACGAAGTGCGCGTGCGCGCCCCCGGCGCCTGGCTGGGACGGGACACAAAAGAGGTAATCCCAGTGACCCCTGAACTCCCATTACAAGCCAGGAGGCCTGGGCTGGCCCAGCCATGTGGAAAGGGGGCAAGCGCTCCAGGTGAATCTGACACAGGCAGCAGGGGCCTCAGGAAGGGGTTGACAAGAGGGGCACAGCCTTGCTCCTGGGGTACATTCTGGGGAGGGGCCTGTGAGGAGGCGGGGGGAGAAGGATTCGCTGAAAGGACACTTTCTGAGGCTCTGGGCTCAGATTCTCTGCCACCTCTCCCCTCCCCCTCCCCTCATTCAGGTACTTGCGAATCCTCCATAATTAGCTCCAAGCTATAGAGGATGCCAACCTCTCACTTCAAATAAAAGACTTTTCCGTTCATTTCCTGCTCATCCCCAGACTCAACCACACAGTTTGCTTCCCTGAGTTAAAAATAAAGAAGCTCCATCCCCCAGACCCCCTCCCGCTGACCCTCCTGCAGTCACTGCTACTGTACCTGCCAGCAAAGCGGGCAGCCGGCCGAGACCCTCCAGGGCCGGCCCCAGTCTGGCCGCCAGCAGCCTTCCAGAGCAAGACGAATTCCGGGCCCGGGGCCTGCTGCATTCCTCTCCGGAATCTTCTCTCCACTTTTTATTGCGCCTCAAGTTTCGGCTGTTCCTAAATAAATACGATCCAGCTACTCTCTGCCCTGGGGACTGCTGCAGGGTTTACTGGTGCAAACAGCCTGGGCCGGCCTGTTGCTCTGGGAGTTCTTCCAGGTCAGTGTGGAAGGAAATCTAGACAATGGAGAGAGGCGGCCCAGACAGGGCCAAATTCCACCGCTAACGGCCCTCATGCTCAGCCATCAAACCTTGGCTGCAGCCCTGCCGGAGCTGGGAGCTGGCACTTTATTCCTAAAGGCCCCCAGCTGCCTGTTCATAGCAAGGAGGATCCAGGGGCGTGGAGACCAGGGTCCTTGATAGAGTCTGCCCCAAGGCCCCTGTGTTTAAACTCTCCGGAATACACGAAAACTCCCCAAAGAGCTGGTGTCTTTCACTTCCCACTGAGCTCCCAACATTCTGTCTGCTCAGTGGCACCCAGTAAAGGCTCTCTGGATGAACAATGCATCTGAAGATCCAGTGTGTAGACTAATCCAGACCAGTCCTGCCCAGCAGAACTTTCTGCGTTGATGTAAATGCCGAGTATCTGCTGCGTTCAATATGGCAGCCACGTGTGGCTGCTGAGAGCCTTCCATGGGGCCAGTGCTATGGAGGAACTGAGTTTTTAATTTGTGTTAAATAAATAATTTAAATGTAAATAGCCACTGTGCCTACTGGTTGCCTCTCCTCCTCGTCCTCCCTGGAGACATGGAGTTCTCCATAAATTTCTTCCCCAGAAGGCAAACAAAGAGAAAATCTACTTGTCAACCAAGGCAAAAGAGGACCGATATTTTTATTTTAAACTCGTTTTTTGGCCAATCCCCCCCAGCTTCTCCTATCAAGTTCAATTCAACAATATTTACTGGCTGCCTGCCATGTGCCATAAGAGCACCCAGCCCTACGGGGTGGGGAGGATAGAGGAATCCCCGCCACCCACCTGCTAATGGGATTGGCAGGCTGGGTCAAATTACCCTGGAAAGAGAATGGCTTCCAGAGCTGTGACCCCTCCAGCAGGGAGGGGAGAGCAGGGGTGAGAGGCTAGACAGGGGAGGGAAGCCTCACGCTGGGTTTACCGTTTATCCTATGAGGAGAAGGGAAGCAAGGGTTCTTTTAGTCAGAGGACCACAGCCAGGTCTGTTTTAAAGAATCCCGTGGGTGGAGCCTATCACCCAGGCCCAGGCACACAGAGGGGACTGAGTAAAGACCCCCAGACACCAACTGGACAGGGAGGAGGAGCCTCTGGTGGGGAGAAAGGGTGGGGGGTGAGGGGAGACACAGAGGCCTGACCGAGACATGGCCAAGATCACGAGTGGCCTGTCCAAGGGCCATCTGGGGGGATGGTGAGTCGACAAGACCGTGGCCACCTATTGACCTGGGGGGGCTGGGGTGGGGCAGAGGTCAAGGACGACACTGAGCCTTGTCACTTGAGTGCCTGGGTGGATGGCAAGGCTGAAACGTGAGAGAAGTGGAGGAGTGGGGATGTCAGTGTGGCGGGGGGAGTAACAGCTGGGGATGCCTGCGGGGGCCCAGGTGTCAGGTGCACAGCGGCCAAAACTCTGGCGGTCTCTTCCTGGACCAGCTCCTCCACAAAGGACACTCCCTTCCCTCCCTCAGTGACAGAGTGAGCGGCTCTTCTGTGCTGCCCTGGAGAAAGGGTGGGCAACGAGCTGGAGGGGCCCTACCCCTCCTCCGGTGCCTGCTGTCCACGGGGGACGACAATGAGTACAGCTGAGTGACAGGACACTGGGGTGGGGCCCTAGCCGGGCCTGGAGCAGGGCCCCTCCCTAAGGAAGGGGAGTGTGAGCCGGGACCGAAGGCGGGGGTGGGGAAGGGGGACACGGGGACACCCGCCAGGGCCTCATGTTGGGCACCCCCCGTAAGGACCCCTGCCTGCAGCCCAGACAGCAGCTACTAGGGAGCTCCTTGCGTGGGTGGGGTGTTGATCACAGAGGGAAGGGGCCCTAGCTTCCTGCAGCTACTGTAACAAATCACCACAAACAGGGGGGCTTAAAATAACAAGAAATCGATTTTCTCACAATTCTAGAGGCAGAAGTCCAAAATCAAGGTGTCAGCAGGGCCGTGGTCCCTCCAGAGGCTCTGGGGAAAATCCCTCCTTGCCTCTCTGGCTTCTGGTGGCCCCAGGCATCCCGTGGCATGTGGCTGCAAAACTCCAATCTCTGCCTCTGTCCTCACGTGGCCTCCTCTGTGTCTCTCTTCGTATAAGGACCCCAGCCATTGGATTTAGGGCCACCCTAACCCAGTATGACCTCATCTCCAGGCCTTTCACTAACCTGTTAAAGCCCTATGTCCAAATAAAGTCACTTCCTGAGGTTCTGAGCAAATATGAATTCGCGGCGGGAGTGCGGTTCAGCACTGTTGAACCCACCACTCAAGGGATGAGGGTGGGATTGGGGCTCCGGCCGCCACCCCCAGAGGTACTTGAAGGACGTAAAGCAGGACCCGGCCACACAGCAGATGTCAGGGCAGAAGGAGAAGGCCCCAGGGATCCCAGCCAGGGGACAGACGGGCTGGGCTGGGCAGGGCAGCAAGGAGGTGAGGAAGCAGATGCAGGGGAAATGCTATGGGTGCCGTGGGAACCAGGGCAAAGGTCGGCCAGCAGCGCCCGGGGTGGCTGCTCATAGCACGGAAAGGGGGTGAGGGTGGGAGAGCAAAGAGGAAGGCCACTTGGGAGGGCCCGGGGCAAGCGTCCCAGAGCCCAGGCTGTCTGCCCAGGGGAACATACACAGGCCCCAGACCCATGACAGTGGGTCCAGCAGTGTCTGTAAGAGAGGAAAGCTTGCATGGGCCTCCAGCAACAGGCTGAGGGGGCAAAAACTCTGCCCCCCTACACAGAGGAACCCCCGCCTGCCCGCGGTCAGAGCAACTGAACTAAGCTACACGGAGCTGCGTGGATACATCTCAGTCGTCCCATCTCGCGAAAAAGCGAAGGGCCCCTCGGACACATGATGCGATGCTGCCGGGGTCAGGAGCAGACAGCGTGTCGTCTGCAGACACACAGCACGCGGTACAGAAACACCCGGCAGCGAGCAGTTCTAAATTCAGACGGCTGTTCACCTCGACTGGAACAGGGTCACCCAAGCTCTTGGGCTGCACCTGTAACACCTTATTTCTTAAGCGGGATGGTAGGTGTACAGGTATCTTATTATATTCTTCACATTTTTTAATATGTCTAACAATTCTATTTTGGGGGGAAAAAAAGGCCAGAAAGTGAGTGAGCTGGTCAAAGGGTGACCGTGGGTGTAGTCTGAGCTGACGGACTGTGGCTCATGGAAGAAACGGCCATCTCTGGCCCGTCCCAAACCCAGCCTCGTGAAAACCTGAAATAAAGGAGGAAATACCACAACGAGGGCCCTTAGCCTTCTGGGGAGGAGACGGGGTGCAGGGTCCAGACACGGGACAGAGGTGTCTGGGACAGAGGACGGTACAGAAGTCAGGCTGGGAGGAGGGGAGGGGGACGACAGCTCCGAATGGGGGCATTCTGTGAGGTCAGAGGGACTGGGGATCCAGGAAAGAAGCCTGCCTGGACCAAAGTCTTGGCCGCAGGGAGGCAGGGGTTGGAAAAGGGAGGCAGGAAGATGAGGAGGGGTGTCTGGGCCGGAGCCCGCAGAGGCCCCCAGAGAGTGGGTTTCGTGTGTCAGCAGGCAGTCCCATGCGAAACCCAGATCACAGCTTTGCGCTTGGGCAAATTATGCCTTAGGCTTCCAAGCAGAGCCGTGGTCATGGCTGCCAAGTGCTGATGGCACAGAACTGGCCTCTCTGAGCACAGGGAAGTAATGACCGGAGGGAGGCTGTATTCTTACAGCCCCGGGCGCCAGCCTCCTGAGACCTCATTCCTGGAGCGCAGGCATCTCCCCCAGGCCATCACACCGAGGGGCCCAGAGACGCAGCCCAGCGGCTGAAAGGGAGGGACATGGAGAGGCAGACAGCGGCAGAGGCCAGGGGCTCCGAGAAAGGCTTCCAGGAACAGAGCAGCAGCCGGGCAGTCCAGTGGTTAGCAGCCCAACGTGTCTGCAGGGGGCGGAGCTCCGCTTAACCACGGACATGAATCACTCACCACCCCAAGGCCTCCAGCCGGCGTCACCCTTCCCTTCCCACACCCGGCCTGTCCTGTACCGCAAGGGCCTCCTACACACTCATGTGGACGTCCAGCCTGCACATCACGTGCCCCCCACCCGGCCACTCCCAGCAAAGAACCGCCATCGGCCACCACACGGGCCTGAGGGTGCCCAGCCCACTGGCGGGGGTTGCCTCTGGAGGACAGCCTTGGAGAGAGGTCGGCTGGGCCCCAGATTCGGGTTCAGAATTCTGGGGTCCCAGAGAGCCAGCACGGGCTCGGATTGTCTAATTTCATAGCCACAAGTAGATATTAAGTGGGAATTCATAAAAAATGAATTAGTTAAATAATTCTATGCAAATGAATAAATAAATAAATAAATAAATTCATAAAAAATAAATTAGTTAAATAATTCTATGCAAATGAATGAATAAATAACATAGACAATGTATACCTCAGGTGCTCAATAGTCACATGTGGACAGTGGCTAACGTACTGGACGATGCAGACAGGGAACACTTCCACTGACACAGAAAGTTCTACTGGACAGGGTTGGCCTAGAAGGTAGGGTGTGGGCTCCAGGTGGGCACATCCCCTCCTGTAGAACAGCTGCTACGTCGCCATTATGTCCCTCTGCCCGTCCAGCCTGGGGTCTGACACCCAGCAGGTCCTCAACACGCTTCTCCCACCTCCTAGGGGAGGCGAGTCCCTTCACCTCTGGGCCCCAATGTCCTCTGACAAGAGACCACGGATCAGGCACAGCCCCTGGGCCTGGCCGCTGGACGCGACAACAAAGACACAAGGCAGGCTCCCACGCTGGCCACGCCAGGGTCTGGGAGGCCGGAGCCGCCCGCCCCCGGTGGGGAGAAGCCGCACAGACCCCGCCCCTGAAGCACCAAGGTTGAGAGGCGGAGCTCCACACCCCCTCCACCCCCTGCCCACCCAGGCCGGGCCGTGGTTGGGAGAGTCTCTTCAGAGCATGTGAGCAGTAACTCCTGCCCCAGACAAACCAAGGAGGCCAAGGCTGACCTAGCCACTTACCCGGGCCAGTCGGGTCGCCAAGCTTCCGGAGACGGCCGCTGGAGGTCCGCGTGACTCCTAAAGACAGGGGCAGAGGGCAAAGGTCACCCAAGGCCACTGGGGGAAGGTTAACACTGGGTGTATTCTCACCTCTGCTCCTGCCAGGGGCTCCAGAACCAGAAACCCGTCCCTTGTGGGCCCAGAGGCCCCAGTCCTCCCAGGTAACACCTGGCCCCGGCAGCCACCTGCAGTTAACAGCCACTGCCGTCCGGATGCGTGCCAGGCACTGGGTCAAAGCCTTTACACACGTTCTCCCATCTAACCCTCAGTACTCCATCTTGCAGATAAGACAGCCAAGTCTCAGTGGGGTTGAGTCACTTGTCTGAAGCCACACAGCCATGAGGAGTTGAGCCCAGGATATAAAGACAAGTCCCTCAAACTCCAAAACCTGGGCTCGGCTCCAGCGTGCTGGGCTGCTGGGACCGTCTGCGGGTTGGAGAGGTGCTGGCACAGGTCAGGCACAGGCCAGCCCCCGTATAACCTGCGTCCACCTTGTTGGGAACTGGGGTTTCCCTGTCCTGGGGTCTGTAACATGGAGGAAGCCAGGCTGGACTGGGGAGCATGGAGGACAAGCCGTTCTCTCCCCCGCCCCCAGGAGGGAGCAAGAACAGAGCCCCAGATTAACACGGCCTCGTACCTCTCCACACACACCCCTCGGCCCAGCATTCAATCCTTGGGGAGGCTCAGGGCAGGCAAGTCCCAACTCGAGCAGATTTGCTGAGGTGCTAAGCCGGCCAGACTCAAGAGGTTTCTAAGAGGGAGTGGGAGGCGGCCATCCTACCACTGCCAGGTCACGGTGCTCTAGGGTCTGCTGCCTGGATGACCAGGCCATCCTACAGAGGATGGCAGGGACATCCATGTTGGCCCAGCGGAGGCCTTCCCCATGGACAGCAAGACACAGTGGAGAAGAGCCTGCAGAGCCAGAGGGGCCCAGGTTGGACCCGCCTGCAGCCTCTGTCATCCAACATGCACCCAGACTGCTGGGGTCAGCTGTGATGGCTCCTCCCCTGCAGTCCTCCAGAGAGATTATTCATTCATTCATTCATTCCACAAACCCACTCTTAAACTATGACCAACCAGGAGTGAATGCAGTCAGCTTTGTTTCAAAAGGTTCCAGAGCCCTGAGCAGGGCAGCGTGCAGACCTGGTCTTCCTGTCCAGCTCCCCCGGGACACACACACTCTCCACATCTGCAGGATGACTCAACAGCTGACAAGATGGGAGAGGTCTATCCTTCAGGGCCTGGTATTGACAGATACCTGCCACTAAGCCCTGGCCTCTTTCCAGGCTGGGGAGGACGCCAAAACAGCCCCAGTTTTAGCTGAACTCACCCACCATGTAAACAGCACTGCAAGAGATGTATGTGACATGCGGTTCTGATGGGGGGGTGAACACCGGGGCCCGGGGTGACTGTCGAGGCTTCGAGGAGATGGGGGGCCAGGAAGGGGGGTAGCAAGCTGACCCTTGAAGGAGGGCCAGGTGGACACGGGGCTCTCACAGCCACTTCCAATGCCAAGGCTCCATGACAACCACGGGCTTTACATCCATTCTCCCACTCACTCAACATGACCATCCCCTGAGGCAGGTGCCACCACCCCCATTTCACAGATGAGGGAAGAGAGGTTCAGAAGCCCTGAAGCCGTCAAGTCTCCTACAAAGCCCCCAGCCCCACCCCAGCCACGACGGGGACCATGATGGTGGACTGTACGTGTCAATTTAACTGGATCATGGGGTGCCCAGATATTTGGCTAAACACTACATCTGGCCCTGTCGGTGAGGGTGTTTCTGGATCAGATGAACGGTTTGATTGGTGGGCTGGGTAAAGCAGGTCACCTCCCCAATGTGGGTGGGCATCTTCTAGTCCCTGGAAGGCCTGACCAGTACAAAAGGCAGAGGAAGGGAGAATTCTCTGCCTGACCACGTGAGCTGGGGCACCCATCTTCTGCCCCAGGACTGAGCACCAGCTCCCCTGGTTCTCAGTCCTCAAACTTGGACTGAATCCACCAGCGACTTCCCTGGGTATTCAGCTTGCAGACAGTAGATGGTGGATTCCTCAGCCTGCATCATTTCATGAGCCAATTCCTCATGATAACTCTCTCCCTCTCTCTCCCCTATTGGCTCTGTTGCTCTGACAAACCCTAACTATCAGGGGCCTCACACGGCAGAGATGGGAGCATCCTTCCCCAGCGCCCACTTGACACTGATGAGAAGTCTGGCCCCTGCTGAGTGATGAAAGCTCCATCCTTCCTCAAAAGTCCAACCAGAATGGCGATTCCAGGCTGGTCCTGCCAGACAGACAGGCTGGATGGACCACAGCCTCAGACCTGCGGGGGGCAGGAGGGCCCAGCATCCAGCTCCCAGAACTGACCGCACCTTAAGACCAGGAGAGGGCAGGTCCAGAGTGGCTCTGGTGGGGCTGCCCAGGGCTGGGGAGGAGAGGGAGGTGGGGACAGGCACAGGTCCCAGGGCTGTTGAGAGGGTAGAGGAGTGAGTGTGGGTATCCCCAGCCCCAGCTCCAGCCACACTTCCACCATGGCTGTGACCTCCCTCCATACGCCTAACTGGGATCCGCACTGCATACAATGATACATGAGAACTCTCAACATCTGTCCCCCGACGCCACACATGCCCACCATGAGCTACTTAGAGGTCAGCTGTCTGGGCTGAAAGTGGCACCAGTGAGCGACAGCTGAGCCCATAAATCCAGTGAATCCCCAGTATGGAAACAGCATGGCAAGGAATGGAGAAGGATCAACCACACATTCCCGGGGATCCAGTCACTTCCGGCCGCGCATCCCCCCAGGCCAGCTGGGCGCCCACCCTCGCCCCCGCCTTTGGCTTCTAGACAAAGATAAAAATGAAGAGGGTCTGTTCAGGTTAAACCCCAACCCCAGGCATCTGATCCCCAAGAACCAAAACCCACGGTCGGGGTGGAGACATGGTAATGAGGGAAACAGCCTCTGTCTCAGATTTCTCCGGTCGAGTTATGTTTTATTTACACTGTTTATTTTTCAGATTTCCCAAAACGTGCAGCTGGTGCCAGGCAGCCCCTGGCACAGAGAAGACGCCAAGCCTGCTCCCTTAATAAAGAATGGGAAGCAGTCGCCCGGGGTTCCCGCGCTCCAACCAGCGTCCCACCCAGGGCTGCCTCCACCGCAGCCCTGGGAGAAACCCCAGAACAAGAGCAGCTGCAATTCAGTTCCTTGGACCTAACTATTGAGGCCTGTGTCTGAGACGAGCGAAGAGGTAGCCAGAAAAGCCTCCAAGACATCTATCTAAAGGCTCAGTCTTTCCAGTGGAGAACTGAGTTATTTTTATGTGATTTTTAAATAAAACATACTCGGAAAGAGAGGAGATGATTTGAAGTTCAGCTCTCTGGCGACATCCCAGACCAAATTATTTGAGTTCTCAGAGGCCAAGGAGGCAGGAAAGCCTGCAGTCAGATGAACAGGGTTCGAATCGAAACCTTGCCAGGCGCTCACTGCAGGCCCCAGGAAACGACCTCCCCTTTGCAAGCCTCAGCTTCCCCATCTGCAGAATGGGGACAGAGATGGGGATTACTCACAGGTGACTAAGACTAAACAATGTCACACATGGTAGGCACTTAGCACAGTGCCTGGCACAAAATGAACGCTCAGCAGATATTACCATTATTAGCATATTATATATTACATACTAATATAAATTATTATTATCATTATACACCAGCCACATACACCAGCCTGGACCCAGAGATCTGCAATCAGAAATTAATAAAGCTTGGCTGCCCTGTACTAACGCATTAGACAAAATGTAAGTTATAACCAAGGCACCTTGCATGTTATAGCCAGGATACTGCTACCCCAAGAAAGGCTACCAGGAGTCCTATTTGACTCCCTCCCAACTAAGGGAAGCTGAAAACCCTCCCAGCCTCCAGGATGGACCGCACATTAGAGGAAGACGGGGGGGGGGGGGGGGGGGGGGCAGTTTCCGCGATCCAGAGAAAACCGTCAGGATCTGGGGGGACTCAGAATCCCGGTGCGCTCCCACACCTGGCCACACCAGAAACTCCCCAACTGGTGTCTGGGCTCACCTAGGCCAGGGCAAAGGCCATTTCACAAATGTTCATGAACTACAGGCCAGTGACAAACACCAGTCAGGTTTCCCACATGGAGGCCACGAGATGAAAACACACTTCAGATGAGATGAAGCAAAAGACAGGAGAAGGGAATGGGGAGTCACTGCTGGCTGGTGTCCCACAGAGAATGAAAAGGCAGCATTTCAAATAGGAAAGAAGATGGCCAAAGAGATGGGGCTCCTTGGTCCTGGAGAGAAAGGGGATGGTGCTGGGTCGGGGGGGAGACCTAGGATGCCCTGGGGAGCATTTCCTGGTAGAACCAGGATTCGGGATGGGGAGCCACCACTGCAGCCTGACGGCAGGGCCCACCTCCAGGTAAACAGCCCCGTGCCCTCCCCGCCCCTTCGCCACAGATGGGCCAGGTGAAACCCCACGAGGCACAGGAGCCTGGCAGACCTGTGCTGGCCCCGCATCTAGGAGCCTGGATGCCAGCTCATGGGTGTTCCCCTGTGCATATAATTTGGGGAGCCTGGATAAGAGAGAGAAGGATACAGTTACTGAGAAGACCTTTTGTTTTTTCCTTTCAGCCAAATTTTTATGATAGATCCTGGTATTGTAAAATACAAGGTTAAACGGGCACTGAGAATCTAACTAGACTCTGGAGTTAGTGTATTATTATTATTACGTTAATGATGGGGAACCCACGCACCATCATCCTCTCCTTCTGGAGTCGCAGAGCCACTGTCCCCATCCATAATCAGGGTGGCCATCCCCAACCCTCCTGGGGTCTCACACAGCCCAGACATCTTAACCCAAGGAGGGGGGCAGAACAGGAAGCAGGTGGTCTCCAGTGGAGGGTGACTCGGCCCCATGCGCACACACGGGCACACACACACACACACACACACACACACACCCTTCTGCTCTTGTGCCAGCAATGAGTGGTGCTGGACAGCCCTTCCCAGCCAGAAAGTCACCATTCTTTCAAAAGGGAGCTTTGCAGGAAGGGGCGCTGTGCAAACCCGTACACAAATACCCATTTTCAATAATGACAGGAGCTTATCTAGAGAAAGGAATCAATTCTCAATTTTTTCTTAAAAATCATGAGAGTCCCTCCAGAAAGGATAGGGTCACCAGGACCTCGGCCAGGAGCCTCCTGCCTCTCTGGCTGCCCCCAGGACCACAGTCTTCCCCTTTCTCCTGAGGCCAGGGTGGGAGCCAGCACCGGTACCCCACTCTCAGGCCGGGGAAGGGTCAGCAGCTCCTGCAGGTGGAGGGCTCTGCCCAGCAGGCAGCAGCATCACCAGACGGCCAAGTCCATCACATGACATCAATGCTGACCAAGGACCCACAGAGCCTTGCCCTTGAAGGTTCACCAGTTGGGCGTCTGCACTCTGGGTCCCACTCCCATAAAAGACATTGCCATCTAAAATACGCAACACTCAGGTAAATCTGAATTTCAGACAAACAATGAATAATTTTAAGCATAAGTGTACCCCGCATTCCTCGCCCTTCCCAGGCTCTCTTTAGTGGCAGAAGAGCTGACCTCTGCAGGCTGAGGTCTCCAGGTCCCCAGGTCTGTAGCCTTTTGGCTGGATTCAACCTACAGGAGGAGACTGGAAGGTGAGAGCCAGGGAGAACCAGAGTAGATCTCTCCCCCGCTTTCTGCCTTGGAAGGTTTCTCCAGCAGCAGTTTCTGTCTATTCTGCGGCTGCAGCTCCCGCCAGGCAGGCCCACCTTTGTCCAGCCTCCTGTCAGGTGACCCTGGTCCCTGGATTCTGATAACACGCCTTCCTCTCTCTGATCCTCTGACTGCAGGTGGTGGGGTGCAGTAGTGGCTCCCCCAGGCTCATCTCTGGTTGTCCCTGGGAAGCTAAGGAACCTCAAGCACCAGGGCCCTTGGTTCATGTGCATCCCTTTCAAGGCACTGAGAAGGGCCATAGCGTTTTTGTAAAACTTGCAAAACAGAAGGTATTTTAACCCCCATCAGTTAAGATTGCTGTCTCTTTCTTCTCTGAGTTCCTAGCCATCACCCTTCCTCCTGTGTAAGGTACCAGGGGAGGGACTGTTGGCATTTGGGGGCTCCTGCTAAGGAAAAGTTGAATTGGAAAGATATTTAGCTTGGATTTAGTTGGGTTTTATTTACAGAGTTCGCAGTGATTTCCACGCAGAGTTAAGTGACTGCTCGTCGCCCCAATGTGCAAGGCCCGGAGTACTCCTTCCATGTACTTCCCCAAATCTGTCTACTGTGCAGTATCTGAAGGGATAAGATACGAACGAGGCCTGCAGTACCTGGTGCCAGAAAAACGTGGGCAGTGGGGGAGAGCAAGATGTGAAACGTATGGAGCCAGAAGCTAGTCTATGGGAAATTATTCCAATCAACAGATATAAAGTTGTAAGCAGAGAATTCAATTCTCTTCAATGTCGACTCAAAACAGAAAGTATCTCTGGTCAGAAAGAAATGCAATAATGCATCATATACAGTTACAAATGTCCCATACTTGTCTATTTCTTTCTGGATGGGAATCACATAAAATGGAATTTATCAGAATTCTTGTGTTTGTAGGGTGAAAAACAGCAGCATTACCACAAACTCTTGAGTTAAGCCACACTTTTTCATGCATCCCAACTACCAAAAGTAAAAATTAAATTCTGATTCACCAGGAAGATGAATTCACTTTCTATTCATTCAACAGAAAATATTACATAGTCATCATATAAAGAAGTGATCAAACGGTATGCAGCCAAAAAAATGTAGGGAAAAAAATTACTTTGGAGATAGGACAAGTAGTTGATGATAAAAAACATTGTTATTTTTCTGGATTTGGGGATGCTTATGAAATTTGCCCGCTGTTTAAAATTTATAACTTGTTGTTACTTCTTTTCTCACTCTTTTGGCTTCTCCTGTTGCAGAACACAGGCTCCGGATGCACAGGCTCAGCGGCCATGGCTCACGGGCCCAGCCGCTCCGCGGCATGTGGGATCTTCCCGGACCAGGGCACAAACCCGCGTCCCCTGCATCGGCAGGCGGACTCTCAACCACTGCGCCACCAGGGAAGCCCTCTTTTCTCACTCTTAACAAATAATCCCATTCATACCTTCAAAGAGCTGTATAAACCCCACCCAACCCTGGCTGCCTCCTTATGCTTGATTTGGCTTTTCTATCATCTGTATGTTTGAGTCCTTCTGTTCTAAATTCTAGAGTGGTTTCTGTTTCCTGGTTAGACCCCAGTTCACACGCCATGAACAAATTGCACAGGTGAGAAAGATGAGCAGGCTGACAAAGTAAGGCCAACGGACCAAGGGGGAAATCGTGGATAAGGTGCAGGATGGTTAGCGATCAGAAATAGCTGACAACAGCAAACGGAGCCGCAAGGGGACGCCCCAGAATACGGGAAAGGCTGCATCAGTCTTCAAGCCCTTCTGTTTAATGGGCACCAAGTCACCAAACAGGTACACGTGTTTCACTCAACCTGTCAACGGTCGTGAGATTATAATGCAAGGATATATTAATACATAGAGAGAGGTGCAATTAGGGACTGAGGAGCAGAGGCCCTGGGAGGGAAGATGGGAGGTGAGAGAAACA
Source organism: Mesoplodon bidens (assembly GCF_964165515.1). Taxonomy (NCBI): domain Eukaryota; kingdom Metazoa; phylum Chordata; class Mammalia; order Artiodactyla; family Ziphiidae; genus Mesoplodon; species Mesoplodon bidens. The sequence goes on along the minus strand of NC_138179.1, from coordinate 40,461,898 downwards.
AAATAGAGGCCCCGGAGGGTCGGCCCGACAGGCAGCACTGTTGACTGGCCTGGGGAGCCTGGAGATTCCAGAAGAAACCACTGCCCACGTAACCCGGCAGCAGAACGAATGATCTCCGGGAGAGGTGGCTGGTCACCTGGGGGCAGGTGGCCCATCGCCAAGACTAGGACATTCAGGCTGGCCCAAGGAAGCAAAGAGACACCTCCTAGGGTACATGAGCATCCAGTAGGGGCCAAAGAAGAGAGAAGGAGAGGCAGGGCGGGGGGGGGGAGCCCCTGGCATTACACACCAGTCAGAGAGAGAAATCACAGACCATGGGCAACGGGTGGATCTTTTAAAGGACAAGCAAACGCTGGGACTTCTCAGTGGCTCTAAGCAGGCTGATAATCAGGGCAAATGGCATTTTCTGTTCATTAAACCTCTTAATAAAACGCTGTGTTAAGAACACTTATTTGGTTTTTGGAGCAACCCCAGGAATGCTGGAAAAGGGAATCATCACGGGCAATATTTTGTTAAATTAATTGCCAGCAAAAATTTCCAGTATCCAGCCAGCTCATGTCTCACAGCTATAAGCACGGCTACTCTAACATCTGCAGCTCAGCACAGCAGGCACCCTTCATTCAGGGTCATGGGTGCACATCACCAAGGAGGAGCACCAACGTTCGCAGAACGTTTAAGAGCTCTGGTGAGAGGATGGCTAAGTAAATTCGGGAACATCCTCTCTGAAGAGACGTTCAAACTGTGATCAGGGAATCCATGCATGAGATCTGATGTCAAGCGAAAAGAGCAGAGTTAAAAACAATTTGTGGGCTTCCCTGGTGGCGCAGTGGTTGAGAGTCCGCCTGCCGATGCAGGGGACACGGGTTCGTGCCCCGGTCTGGGAGGATCCCACGTGCCGCGGAGCGGTTGGGCCTGTGAGCCATGGCCGTTGGGCCTGCGCGTCCGGAGCCTGTGCTCCGCAACGGGAGAGGCCACAACAGTGAGAGGCCCGCATACAGCAAAAAAAAAAAAAAAACAAAAAAAAAAAACAATTTGTACAGGGCTTCCCTGGTGGCGCAGTGGTTGAGAGTCCGCCTGCCGATGCAGGGGGACATGGGTTCGTGCCCCGGTCCAGGAAGATCCCACATGCCGCGGAGAGGCTGGGCCCGTGAGCCATGGCCGCTGAGCCTGCGCGTCTGGAGCCTGTGCTCCACAACAGGAGAGGCCACAACAGTGAGAGGCCCGTGTACCGCAAAAACAAACAAACAAACAAACTAAAGCACAGGTTTGGCAGCTAGAGTGTCAATCCCCAGCTGCCACCAGGACGACCCACTCCCTGTTGCTGAGGGTCTGCTGACCACACCTCAGGGGCCTAACATTGACGAGAAATCCACCACCTCCTCCCCTCCAGTCCCATGCCGCCGCCACTGTGTGTACTCGGCTGTTATTCCACCACCTGGTGTCCCCACGGGGTCTATACCGGGTCACCTCTGCACAAAAACCCACCACCTGTCCTTCAACACACACGTTGGACCCTGTAGCTAGAGTCAAAGTCACGTGCTCATTAGTGAGTTTTGCAAACCACCCTCCACAGCCCTCCGGGTGGATTAGCCTAGTCCTTAGGCTGGAAGATGACAGGGGCTGGATTTAACCCACTTCCAAGTGGCTTGGGTTACAGAAGCATTATTCTCCCGCTGGGCCCTGATCCTGGTGGAAACAGAAGGCACAGTCCAGGGGAGGGCTGTGAAAGCCCCAGGATGCAGATCGGATCAGATTGATCTGCAGGACAAGCCCAAGGCGGCCTGCCAGCTCGCCCCTTCCCAGGTCTTCCTGGTAACCACGCTCGCTGGGAGTGATCCCCAGCCCGGGCAGACAGTCTCCACTGCTGCCCCGACACGCCTGGCCCGGCTGGGACAAGGGGCCCAGGCACGGCTCTCAGGGAGATCTAGGGTGGATGTGGCCAGCCCCCGGTTCCCAGGTACAGCCTTGGGGCACCCAGGGGGCCCCAGCCACAGCCAAGGCTTCACTGCATGCCCTTTAAGAGTCTGGGGAGGATCAAGCCCTCCCCAGGAGCCAGAAAGAGGGCAAGGACCCCCCATCCTTCACCGGGAAAGGAAGACTCCTCCCTCAGCCCCATCTCTGAAACCCTGGGCCAGGGAGGGCGCTACTCCCCAGGGAGAGTCATCTGGCCCTTCTTGCCCCACCCAGCACTTCGAGGGGCCCCTGGGAAGCTGGGGTCCACACATGCAGGCCGGAGCACCCATTCAGGGTTCCTCTCCCCATCACAAAGCCAGCATCACTCAGAGGATGACCGTGACTCTCATTCCTGCCAGAGGCAGCCTGGGCCAAGGGCCGCCCTGCGACCCGGGATCATCTTACTCTCCCCGCCGATGCCCCTTTTCCCGTCCCAGAGGCCTGCAGGCTGCCAGCAGTCACGCTTCGCAGAACCAGGTCAGGTTAGGCCTGGAACAAAGCTCAGTTGTTGCAAGGCTTCCAAGAGGCCGCTGACAGCAGGACGCCTGGAGCCGCTTCGCCCGCTGTGGGCAGTGGCTCAATGCCCCCCTTCACGTGGGCTGCAAAGGGACCCGGGCCCAGGGCGGGCACGGGGAGATAACACAGAGAGAAACTGGGCTGGGAGCAGAGTGCCACACTCGGCCCAGGAGACCCGAGGCCAGGCCACCCTTCCAGAGCAGTGCTGAGAGCCACCAGCATGCCGGAAGGACTCGGGGGCGCCCGGCAGACACTTCTGGAACGAATGACTGAACCTATAGGGAGACTCAAACAGGCCAGGGACCTTGGGGAGACGGGCACCCCCCAGCTCAACCTGGCTGCTGCAGCTTCTGGGCCCAGTTGCAGCTGCCCAGCAGAGAAGGGGCAGGGACAACCAGCCCACCGGCCTCGGGGACACTTCAGTTCTCCCATCGAAGCTCACTGCACCATGGTCCCAGGCCTGACTGCAGTACCCCCGACCCCAGGGCCCTGTGCCCACCAGGACAGGCTCCCTTTGGTTAGTGCTTCTGGACCAGGCAACCTCTGGCAGCTGCCACTGGGACTCTCTGGCCAAGGTCTCTCCTGGAGCACAGTGGGGGCTGTGATCTTGTGTGCTCCACACCCACACAGGTCCGCAGGGGGCTTCACCCGGCCACGAGCACCCACTGGTCCCCCATAAATCCCCCAGCAATGCCTAGGGCCGGGGTGTCCCAAAGTAATAGCTTCAACAAGGGTGTAGGAGGTCAGCATGTCACCTCCCTCCCCACCCAACCGCTCACACCCCCCAGGCCTGGGGTCTCTCTCTCCAGCCCCCCTCCCCCCAAGGCCACCAGCTGGATCCGCCCAGGAACTGGCACTCACTTGTCGTCCCAGGGCCAGGCCCTGCACTGCTGTTTGCCAGGGCCAGGCCCTGCACTGCTGTTTGCTGAACGTTTCTTATCAAGTACATCTTAAGCAAACTTCAGAGCCCACGCAACGCTGCTCATGGACAAACAGCAGTGCGTGCGGAAGCGAGGTCCCACTCCCAGGTCTCATCCATGTGGGATGAGTCTCAGAGGAGGGCAGCCCAAAAAGCTGGGTGGAGGATGGGAAGTGCCTTTTTCCTGCTGTTGGGGTCCCTGGGGAGATGTCCTCTGCTGCTGACACCCACACGGGAGCTCCAGGCACATGGCCAGCCCGCCCATCCACCTGGACGTAAACTCCAGACCGCTGCTCCTGAGCAGCGAGCCGGTGTCCCTTCTGCACCTGTCCTGCCTTGAACTGGTCACCCGGGGGGTTCCAGGAGGAAGGTGGGCTGTCTCAACCTCAGGCACGTTGCCAGGTGCATAGCACTCAGTTCTCGGAACCCCTCTGGGCAGGCTGGGGAAAGGCTGACGGGCAGGCGACTGTGGTCTGGGGTGAGCCGGAGGGGCGGGCAGACAGGAGCTGGCCTCCCTCCTCTGCAACAGGCCGGGAAGGATTCAGGCTCTGCCAGCTCCCCCAGAACTGGGGGATACTAGGCATGAGTCCAAGGGGGCCATGGACTGACTGCCACAGGTGGCGCTTCCTCTCGGCCCAGGTCCCTGCAGGAGCCAGAGGAAGCAGGCTGGGGCATGAGGAGAGGGAGGCGGGCCAGCAGGAGGGGGCACAGGGCGAGAAGGGGAAGGAACCAGCCTTCGCACACTCCCTTCCTCGCCCTCACCCGGGGCTAGCGCTCTGGGGACATGCTCTCCTCTCCTTCCCAGAACTCGGCTCCCGGAGCGCCAGGCGTGGGGAAGGCCTCTCGCTGGCTAATCTCCCTAACCCGCCTCCTCTGGGTGCAGCCTCCCGCCTTGCCCAGGCCTCTGAGCTGCTAGTGCAAGAGCTTTTTAACCTTTGGTAGGCCAGGTACCTCTTCGGGGATCTCCTGAAAGCCACCAAGCATCTCCAAATAATTCCCAGGTGCACACTGGTCTGATTTTACTCCCCATTTCTGTGGCTCGGGGGCCTCGGCTATAAGCGTCTGTGCCACTGAGAATTCCCAGGGGAGCCAGGGCCACTGAAAGGCAGGTTCCACGTGAGCTGGTGTGCAACCAGAAGCCCCAAGTTCAGGACGCCGGAGGGGTTCAGAGAGCAGTCGGCTCTGACACCAAGGGGCTGGGGGACAGGCCACCCTCCTGGCCTCCAAACCAGCAAAGGCCCAGGGACGGTGCCGGCAGCCCCCAGGCATCCTGGCAAAGGCGGCAACACAGTCTCCTCGTCCTTCCAGCTGTTGATAAGGATAGTGAAGACAACGGCAGGAAATTATGGATGGAGCAGGCATTTTCAAGCCTTTTATGCAGCAATTCATTTCATCTTTACAACCAGTTGGCACTGTCCCTGTTTAACAAATGAGGCAAAGGAGACACCCAAGATCAAGTACCTTGCCCTACATCGAGGAGGTGCCAGCCTATGATTGAATTCCAGGAGCCCATGCTATGAACCACTGGGCCACACCACTTGCAGCTCTGCCCTGTTGGAGCATCAGGTGAGGTAGATCCAGGAAGAGCGTGGAGCAGAACTGGAACTACCAGACAGAGCTCTCACACACCCACCTGGCATCCTGCAGCCCCACTGGGCATTCGCTCTGTTCCCCACCTAGAAGGGCCCTTTTTATTCTCCACCTTCTCAGAGCTGCTCACTCCTCAAGGCCCAGTTCAATCTTGCCTCCCCCTGAAACCTCCCACCTGGGCATTTGGAGTCTGTACTGCTCGGGAGGGGCTTGGGGGGTGTTAACCAGCCGGGGTCCCCCCTGCATCCTGCCTCCCCAGTGAGAATGCAGCTCCCCTGCAAGCAAGGACCACGTCTTTCCATCATCTCTGTACCGTTGAGGCCCTGGCTGCACAGGCCTAACACATAATGTGTGTCCAGTGAATGTATACCTAAGGCACTCGGGATCCCCTCAAACATTTCGAAAATTCCCCACTTTTCAGAGACTCATGAATGTTCAAGCCAGCTCTACCGAGAACATATTTGATTTATTTTGGAGCCCATAAATAGGTCCAGAAGCAATCATCCCACTCAACCCAGGTGAAAAATAAAAGCCCTCCTGGTTGGCTGTCCTTGAATTTTTGACACTGGGAATTTTTCACAGTTTGCTGCTTTCCTTAATTTCATGGCATTGATGCTACATAGGGGTCAGTCTGACTTCTGCAAAATGCCTCTCCTTGGAACCGGGCGGGGGTGGGGGGGTGGGAACTAAGAGAACCGGAGCCCCTCAGAATGGGGCCAAGCGGCCACCCCGCCCCTGGGCCGGCCCCCTCCAGCCCGACCCCACACAACTGCAACAGAGTGACCCAGCTCGCCTTGGACCATCGCCAGGAGGAGAACAAGCTGGAAGAGGTCCAAGCCCTCCCAGGCCCATCCTCCAGGGCCCTGCCCCTTCAGGTAAACACTGGAGCCACGGAGGCTGCCTTTACAAGAGCTGATTCCTACCCATCCATGAACTCTACTTCTAACTACTGCAAAAACCTTCGTCTTCTTTTTTTTTCTTAATTTGCCAGGGCAGGAGGGGGCAGGCGTGGAAGAGAACAGACATCGAGCCTGCCTCAGAGGCCCTCTGGCATCTGTGTAGGAGGGTCTCAAAGTCCCCCCAGGAAAAGGCCAACTGAGGGGGGGGGCCCTGGTGGCCCCCACTGTCCAGACTGACCAGCAGCAGGCAAAGTTCAAGAGCCAAGGGCAAGAGCCAGCTGGGGTCCCTAGGCCACACTGGGCTGCAGAACCCAGGGAAAGGGCCGCGTGGGGCAGTGATGCCCACAACCATCTCAAGTATTTGGAGCATGTTGGGCAGGGAGGCTGAGTGCCGAACCCCAGCGTATGCCACCTGGAAGCCCCCTCCTCCCCCACCATTACATCAATACTCCCACGCTCCTGAGACGGAGCTGTGAGCAGGGTGTCTGAGGGCCATGCTGTTTGCAACAGGGGGTGAAAGTTGAAATTCTATGCCACTGGCCCGGAAGGCCATTTTAGGGGAAGTTCTAAGTAACCCTCTTTGAGACGAGTTATTCTTTACTTGTTTTCCTTTCTGAATGTGGAAAGCAGGAGACTGGAAAAAATGACCCAAAGGAAGGGTCAAAAAATGACCCCAAAAATGGCCCAGATGACCTCTTCAGCTCCAACTAAGTACCATGACTCTGTCCTCTTATGAAGAAAAATTAATTCATGAGTCCTTGGCAGAAAACTTCATGTCCAAATAGATTAAGGGGAGGAACATGAGGAGAAACTTTGCAGGGTTAGCAGAAGAAGAGATGCTGTTTATAATTCGACAACTGAGGAAGACAAAAGATCCTGCCTGGATCCTTTGGGGGGAAAAATCACAAAGAAAAAAAGGGAAATAAAAAAGAACAGAGGGCTTCCCTGGTGGCACAGTGGTTAAGAATCTGCCTGCCAGTGCAGGGGACACAGGTTCGAGCCCTGGTCCGGAAAGGTCCCACGTGCCGCGGAGCAGCTAAGCCCGTGCGCCACAACTACTGAACCTCCGCTCTGGAGCCCGCGAGCCACAACTACTGAGGCCTGCACGCCTAGAGCCCGTGCTCCGCAATGGGAGAGGCCATGGCAGTGAGAAGCCTGCACAGTGCAACGAAGAGTAGCCCCCGCTGGCCACAACTAGAGAAAGCCCCAGCACAGCAACGAAGACCCAAGGCAGCCAAAAATAAATAAATTAAATAAATTAAAAAAAAAAAAAAAAACAAGAGATCTGGATTACCCTTAACCTGCCCTTCAAGGCTCGTGGCCTCAGTTTACCCATCCATAGAATGGAACTTCAGAGTACCCAAGGGGAAAATGGTTACAAAGGATCCTGTGCACATGATAAGAACTGGTCAGGCCCCCTCCACCTATGTGAGGTCAGGCCTGCTAGTGGACCTAGGGTGCCAGCACACCTGACGGCATCTTGATACCTAAAAGGTGAATCCGAGTTGCCAAGCTGGGGTGCAGCTAGATGGTCCCATTTGGCAAAGTTCCCGTGCTCCACTGGGTAGAGGAATAACAGGAGTTCACGGGAAGAAAGGATGCTGTGACCTGGACCACCAGTCCTGGAGGCTGACCCCAAGGAAATCCTCCACCCAGCCTCCACCCACGCACACATACGCCCAGAGGAAGTTGCGGGGGGGGGGGGCACCACAAAACGCCTGCACCCTCGGCGCCTGTAAAGTCAGCGATTCCAGAGAAGGTGCAAGGGGGGAGGAGGGCGAGCAGGAGGGCCGGCCAGCCCAGGGCAGCGGCTCCCACAGTGGCCCCTCCAGACACCTGAGCGAGTAGTGGCCGACATACAGGGGCAGGAGACCCTCGGCCAAGGTCAGAATCGGGGCCCAACCGTGCAGGGGTCGGAGGTCTCGAGCACCCGGTCTCCCCCAGGCACCTGTGGTCTCGGACCAGCGCGCGCGGGCCCCGCGGCCTTGGAGAGGCGGCTTGGAGCAAAGGAGAAAGCCAAGTCCGTCGAGGGGCTCAATGCCTCCAGGACCCCGCGATCCCGATGCGGGGTGGAGCTGCGTCAACTGGCCAGCGCGAACGCCCCACACATCAAAATCTGCCCCGGGAGCCCGGAGCCCCGCGGTGCCCCCGCCTCGAGGACCCACTCGTCCACCCGCGACCGCCTCCGCTCAGGTGAGAGGGGCTCGCCCCGGGACACACCCCTCCCCAATCCGGGCGCGGCGCCCACCTGAGTACGACTTCCTCATGGTGCCGCCGTGGCTGCCGTTCCCAGGAAAGTGAGGCGGCGAGGCCGCGGGGCGCGGGCTCCCAGGTCGCTAATCCCGGGCCGGGAGTGGGAGGGATGGGGGCGGGGAGGACGGACGGCCCTGCCCGGCCCCGGCCCCGCCCCGCCGCGCGGAGGTGAGCGCTGAGCCCCGCCCCGCGCAGCCCCATACCTGGCGGAGCCCCGCGGGCCGCGCCTCCCGACACCCGGCCTGGAGAGGCAGCATCCCTGAGCCCGGCCCTGCGCTCGACCCCGTTCGGCCCGGGCCAGTCCCCGCAGCCCCTGCACTGCAGCCGCGACACAAGCGGTCCGAGGGTGGGGGTCGCCAAGGCGACGGCCGTCCTCAGCCGCCACACCCCCCTGGCGCGAATGGTTCCTTCCGGGGCGTCGCCGCCACTTTCTAGTCCGGAGTCCGGGCGGGGCGGGGCCGCGCCAGGTGGCAGCGGGAGGAGGGCGGAGGGAGCGGCCGCCGGGCCGGGCGGTAGCGCGCCGGCACAGCCCCGGGGGTCGGACCCCGGACGCCGGCTTAGTGGACCAGGGCAGGGCAGGGCAGGGCAGGGGAGGTACCATATCTGTCCCACTACTTTTCTGGTAATCAAGAGGGCCGACTGCATTGACTCCTTGAACTGGGGCCTCGGGTACCTCATCTGTAAAATGGGTGCGTTGGACCAGATGATAATTTCTGTTGTATCTGAGAAATATTGAGCACCTCCCCTGCACCGGGTAGTGTGCGCGCTCAGGGCCTCGACCTAGGAGAGCAGATACAAGGACACGCGTCTTTACAGCCCGGGTAATATAAGCAGTGAGGAGAGTGTGCGTTCCTGAGCAAAAACTGTACAGAATAATTCTCTCTGCCTTTGTACCCTAAATAAATTTTCCATAATAAAACGACTTTTTTAATGTACAGAGGAAAAAGTGATGAATTTTGTCTAGAGGGTGTTGTCAGAGTTTTACTGAGGTGATTCAAAACAAGGATTTAAAGAATGAGCAGGAATTTGCCAGGAAGCCAAGGTGATGGGGAGGCGGGCTGTTCCTGGCAGAGGGAAGGGTGTGGCCGAGCCAGAGGCGCGTAGTATCCCAGAACCTGCGGAGAGAGATACGCAGGGCCGAGGAGCGCCGCAAACTGTCAGCAAGGGCGCGACGCCGCCTTCTGCCCAACAATCCAGAGTGTACAGGAGACCGAAAGTAGACTTAACGTCACCAAAGCACCCTCTTCTCTTTTCTTTCTCCTTTACTTTCCTTGGGGGTCTAAGCAGCATTTTCATTTCCTGCCAGAGAGTGGAAAAACCTGTATAAATAAGAACCGAGGCACATGTGGTTCCGTCAAATTGTCTGTCTCTCCTGTACCACTTCCTAAGAAATCTATCCAGGACTTCCCTGGTGGTCCAATGGGTAAGACTCCGCACTCCCAATGCAGGGGGCCCAGGTTGGATCCCTGGTCGGGGAACTAGATCCCATATGCATGCCACAACTAAGAAGTCCGCATGCCTCAACAAAAGGTCCAAATAATTCAACTAAGAGCCCGCGTGCTGCAGCAAAGATCCCGCGAGCGGCAACTGACCCGGAGTAGCGAAAATAAATATAAATAAATAAATAAATAAATAAATAAAAGTATCTCCTTTAAAAAAAAAAATCTGTCCAGCCACGGACCTGCAGAGGGAGCAGCCCAGCCACGTGACCTCCTCTAACCCCTGGCTAGAGCTGATTGGACCAGAGTGGACACTGGACTCCACCTGGGCCAACCTCCAACTCCTTATCTGGGGACCTGGGGAGGAGGTGAAGGGAGGGGGAGCAGTCACAGGCCTGGGGAGCAGAGATGAACTGTGAACAGCTGTCCTTGGATTCTGGGATATCCACACTCACCACCACCCTCACACCCACCCACCCACCCACCCCACCCCACCCCCGCCAAGTGCTGCTTGTACCAGCTCCTGCAAATTTCGCTCTGGCCAAGCCAGAAGGCTGAACTCTGTCCTCATTCTGGTCAGTAGGCATGGTGATAGCACCCCCATACTGATGCCTGAGCTTCCCAAGGCCCAACTACCTCTCAAGAATCTGTCTAACGGGATGAACCGGTTTGCAGGGCAGAAATAGAGACTCAGATGTAGAGAACAAACGCATGGACACTAAAGGGGGAAAGTGGCCAGTGGGGGCGGTGGGGGGATGGGGGGGTGGGAGGATGAATTGGGAGATTGGGATTGACATATATACACTAATATGTATGAAATAGATAACTAATAAGAACTTGCTGTATAAAAAAATAAAATAAAATTCAAAAAAATAATTAATTTATAAAAGGAATCTGTCTAATGGGCACGTTAGGGGTTGGTTGTTTCACTTAGCTCAAGTCAAAGGTGCTCTGGTAAACTTCCATCCTCTGAGTAGATGGACCCTGGAGTCATGGAGGACCCTTGGGTGTCCTCTGTGTTTGGTTGGCCTCTCAATGCTAGCATTTCTACCTGTGAGTCATAATTCACAAGTACCTGGGCACCCAGGAATCAAGACACCTGTGTTGTAGTGATATTGCACATAAAAAACTGCCAAAAATCTGAAGGAAAGACAAGAGAGAGGGAGGGAAGGAGGGGGAATGAGTGCTTTTTCAGGATGCATGAAGGTAAATTGTTTAAGTACGAAATTTTAATTTTATGGACAACTCTGTAAACTGTATGATGTAATCACTTGCCTCAATGAGTAGAGTATACCAAATGTTAGTGACCCTTCTTCTCGTGGCTCAAGATCATTTTTTTTTTACACATTTAAAAAAATATATGTATTTTATTGGACTTCCCTAGTGGCGCAGTGGTTAAGAATCCACCTGCCAATGCAGGGGACACGGGTTCAAGCCCTGGTACGGGAAGATCCCACGTGCTACGGAGCAACTAAGCCCATGCACCACAACTACTGAGCCTGCGTGCTACAAGTACTGAAGCCCATGCGCCTAGAGCCCATGCTCTGCAACAAAGACAAGCCACTGCAATGAGAAGCCTGTGCACAGCAATGAAGAGTAGAGAAAGCCACAACTAGAGAAAGGCTGTGCGCAGCAACGAAGACCCAATGCAGCCAAAAATAAATAAAATAAAATTTTTTTAATTTTATTTATTTATTTAGGCTGCACTGGGTCTTAGTTGCAGTATGTGGGATCTTTAGTTGCAGCATGCATGTAGGATCTAATTCCCCAACCAGGGATCGAACCCGGGCCCCTGGCATTGGGAGTGCAGTGTCTTAGCCACTGGACCACCAGGGAAGTCCCAAGATCATCTTAAATGACACATTTAACCATTACAGACTCACATACTACTATGTTGCTCCTTCAGTAAGCGTCCCGAGGCCACCATGCTATGCAATTTCTAAAATTGTTTTTCAACATTCAGCTCCCTCACCTACGGTGTGATTTGTGACAAGCCATATAGTTTCTCCGTCTCCATTTCCACTCCTACAAACGGGGATTAAAATCCCTTACACAGTTTGCAAGGCGGAGGTAATGATTAGGAAAGTGACGTATATTAAGTGCCTTGCTGTGCTGCCGTCACTCAGACCTACAACATGTGGCATTGGCTGTGAGAGTGCGAGGTGGGCAGAAGCCTGATTGTCTTGGAGGAAGTTGGCGAGAGCTTGAAGAGAAGCAAAGAGAAAGCTATTGGACGTGGGAAGAAAGGAGACCTTCGTAATTTGGTGGCAGAAAGTTTAGCACAACTGTTGCCTGCAGTAGCACAGAAAACAGACACCAAGTGTATGCAGCAAACCTGACGATCTAGCTAAGAGGGTTTCCAGGCAGAATGTTGAAGGCACTGTAATAAAATTTAAAAGGAGAGGGATGAGCTAAAAGCAAAATATCCAATTCCAAGTGGAATTAGGAGGGAATGCAAAGGACCAGGACAGTCTTTTCAGCCAGCAAAAGAGTCTCAAAGTCAAGGGCTTCAGAACAAAGAAGTCCAAATGGGACTAGAAGATCCTTTGTTAAGACTTCAGAGAAAAATGTCGAGATGCCTCATAAACGCTTTCACAAAGGCTTTCTGAGGATCTTCAGAACATACCTTGCAGTAGATTCTAAACTCTCAAGGGGATCCACCCACTGCATCCTCATGTGAGGGTAGAGAGGGCTTAACGCAAAAAGTTTTGTGGTGCTGAGCGGAAGAAGCCAATCTGAAAAGGCTATAGACTGTATGATTCCAGCTATATGACATTCTGGAAGAGGCAAAACTATAGACAGTAATCAGTGGTTGCCAAGGGGTGGGGGGAGGTGGGGGAATGAAGAGGTGGAGCACAGGGATATTTAGGGCAGTGAAACTACTCTGTATGACACTGTAATGGTGGATACATGACATGAAACATTTGCCCAAACCCACAGGATGTACAACACCAAGAGTGAACCCTGATGTAAACTACAGACTTTAGTTAGTAATCAAATATCAATATTGGCTCATCAATTGTAACAAATATACCACACTAATGCAACATGTTCATAAGAGGGGAAATGACAAGGGGGCGGTGCATATGGGAACTCTGTGACTCTCCATAAACTTAAAACTGCTTTTTTTTTTTTTTTTTTTTAATTTGGCTGTGCCGCGAGGCATGTGGGATTTTAGTTCCCCAACCAGGGATCGAACTTGGGGCCCCACAGTGAAGGCACCAAGTCCTAAACACTGGACCGCCAGGGAAGTCCTAAAACTGCTCTTAAAAAAGTCTACTTAGGGCTTCGCTGGTGGTGCAGTGGTTGAGAGTCCACCTGCCGATGCAGGGGACACGGGTTCGTGCCCCGGTCTGGGAGGATCCCACATGCCGCGGAGCGGCAGGGCCTGTGAGCCATGGCCGCTGAGCCTGCGCGTCCGGAGCCTGTGATCCGCAACGGGAGGGGCCACAGCAGTGAGAGGCCCGCGTACTGCAAAAAAAAAAAGTCTATTTAAGAAAAAGGTTTGTGGGTAAGGTTTTTATCTCATAGAATGGATTTTAAGTGAACACATAAGCATCCCCCAGGTTTTGACAGGAATTAATTAGGTTCTTGGACTCAGTGGGATGAAGGCAGGACAAAATGAAAAAGAGGCTTTTGGACTCAAACTATTAGAGGAAGGAAGCAGGCTGGGAAAGCTGTTTAGTTGCAAACTCAGTTTTCTTATGAAAAAGGACGTATGACTCAGAGGCAGAGCCAAGGCAGGGAGAACAACCCCCGGGGTGAAGGCCTGGAAGAACGCCCCCCTCACCCAGCACCCACCTGCACTGATTTACAGAACTAGATCCTGCACCTCGAGTCTGAGCATGCACGCCACGGTGGGTGAGCCTTTTGGGGTCTTGGAGTCGAGTGAGCGTATTCTGCACGTGGGAGAGATGTGAGCTGTTGTGGCCGAGGGCGGGCTGTATCAGACTGTTTTCCCTAAACAGTCCCAACAATATCTCCCACCCCTCCTCCTCCTCCACATGTGAGCTTGGCATGCTTCTCTGTGTTCCCTCCCTTTGAATCCGGGAGGGGTTTTGTTTGATTGTAACCCTTGAACTTGGAGCCCTGAGCCACTCAGTAAGGGTCTGGTCACCCAGAGACCTCCGTATTGCAAGGAAGCCAGAGAACTGCGGTGTATTAGTTATCTATTGCCACATAACAAGTTAGCACAGACCTAGTGGCTTAAAATGACACACATTTATCGTCGCACAGTTTCTGTGGTCAGGAATCCGGGTACAACTTAGCTGGGTTATCAGCTTCAGAGTGTCTCACAGGCTACAGCCGAGGTATTGGCGGAGGCTGGGTCTCATCTGGAGGCTCAGCTGAGGAAGGAGCCATGTCCAGGCTCACATGGTTGTTGGCAGACTCAGCTCCCCAAACACTCTTAGTTGGAAAGCCTCACTTTTTAGCCGACTAGAACTCAGTTCCTTGCCAGGCGGGACTCCCAACGTAGCAACTTGTCCATCAAAGCCAGTAAGAAAGATGGTCTGCTGGCAAAACGGACATTACAGTCTCATGATCTGACCATGGAAGTGGCAGCCCAGAGGTACCAGGAGGCAGAGTTCACTGGGACCATCTCAGAAGCAACGTGTCATGGGGAGGCCACAGCGGCCGCCCTAGTGGGCAGTCCTGGACTTTGAGTCGTCCCAGCCCAGACGCAAGAAATGAGAGCAGAGAGCCTTCACGGGTGCCCTTACTGCACGTTCTCCCGTCGTCAGCAGTTCTGAGGCTTCCTGCCCCAGCCGTGGCCTCTGCCATCGGCCTCCGTTTCTGAGCTCTGCTGCTTCTGCTCACTTCTTCTTCTTTCTCTTCTGTCCACTTCTTTCTAGTCCTTTCTCCAGCTGACCCCTCAGGTTTCCAGACCTGAATGATCAGACTTAGCTTTCGCAGGCCAACTGGGGGCATTGCTTTTGTCTCCTGACCCAGGAGGGGCCGGCTCATGCTGGGGGTGTGGCCACCTTTGCTTCTTAAGCTCAGCTCAGCTGCTCTCTCCCCTGCTTGGCTTAGCATCTCTGCTGCTGACTGTTCTCTGACTTGTGGTAGTCCCCAAGCTTGAACTTGTCAGATGACTGAGGCCTTGCTGCATGTGTACAATTTACGGTAAAGGTGTGGCTGCACTGACGTTCTCCTATGCAATGTGGGAATGTACGCTGCTCCCACCTTTCCAGAAAGCACTCGGCACTAAAATTTAAATGGCTTTTAAAAAGTGCCCATGTGCTTTGTTCCAGTAATTATACTGTTTTCTCGTTGGTTGATTCAATATATATTTCTTGATTACTCATTATGGTCCCTGCCCTCTAAAGCTTATACTTTAGTAGGGGAAACAAACATTAACCAAATAACCACATAAGAAGGTACAATGAGGGTATACACTAAAAGGTTCGCAGCTGGTCTGGGGTCAGGGAGGGCTTCCCTGGAGAAGGGTAGATTGGGCTGAGGCCAGGAAGATGAACAGGGCTTAACCAGGAAAAACAAGGGGAAAGAGATTGCAGGCAGAGAACAGCAAAGGCCCTGTGGTGGGAGGAAATATAGTCCATACAAGGAACCGGAAGAGGACCCAGGAGGCTGGGGCCCAGAGAGGCTGGAGAGATGGTGGAGGAACCAGGCCCGGTAGGCACGTCAAGGTCTTGGATTTATCTTTAGGATAAAGATCCTAAAAGAAAAGGGAAGTCATGGAAAGGTTCTGAGAGGGGAACAGTGGGGCTGACATGACCAGATTGGCATTTTGGAAATGCGGCTCTAGATGAACAGGGGGGAGGACTTCCCTGGCGGTCCAGTGGTTACGACTCCATGCTTCCACTGCAAGGGGCGGGAGTTCAATCCCTGGTCGAGGAACTAAGATCCCACGTGCTGCATGGTGTGGCCAAAAAATTGAAAAAATAAATAAGTAAACAAACAAACAAATAAATAAAAATAGATGAACGGGGGAGCGACAGGAGGGGATGAGAGTCCAGCTGGGTGCCTTAAAGCAGTGTTCCCAGCACGAAGAGATGGTGGCTTGGACCATGATGGGGAGATGGACAGATGTGAAGAGAGAAATTCCAGAGTACCCAAGAGGAATTCTGAAGAGAAAATCACCGGGACCTGGGGACGGGCTGCATGGGAGGCCAAGAGGGAGGGAGGTGACAGGGTGGCTCCGGATTGTGACGGGAACAGCAGGATGGTAGGTGGTGCCCTCAGCAGAGAGAGGAAAGAATGAGAGAAGACTGGCTGGGTTCTGGGTACGTGGTGCTGAGGAGACTCCAAAGCATCCAAGGCTTCAGGCTGTGTGGTTTGGTGTCAGAGGTGGGGTCTCAGCTGGGGAGAGCTGGGAACTGAAGTGCGGGAGGCGACACGAATGCCCAGGCCCTGCCTAATGGAAACAGACTCGCCAACAAAAGGCAGACCCAAAGGTGCTGGCAGCAGTCTTACTGACAATACCGGGAAGTTTAAAACAAGCTAGTGCTCAAGAACAGGTTGAGATTTAAATAATAACCGTTCTCTTAGTTGGCAGAAGAACAGACACAACTCTGAAGGGTGCAAAACGAGGACTTCAGGAAATGTTTTGGAACTCAGGGGGGATGGTGGTCACACATCACTGTAAATGCTCTAAATGCCACTGAATTGCTCACTTTAAAATGGTTATTTTGTGTTATGTGAATTTCACCTCAAGAAATTTTTTTTTAATATTTATTTATTTATTTAGGCTGCACCGGGTCTTAGTTGTGGCACTCAGGATCTTCGTTGCGGCATGCGTGCGGGATCTAGTTCCCCGACCAGGGATCGAACCCAGGCCCTCCACGTTGGGAGAGTGGAGTCTTGCTGGCCTTGCCTACTCCTACGCTATCCCTCTACTATCCCACAGGAGAAGGAGTCAGGATGAGCTTTCTGATGGGAAAACTGCATCCAGGAATGAGGAAGGGGAGGGACTGACATTTCAGCAGTGCCTTTGGCTCAAGGGGAAGCTGGGAATCTCCGAGAAGCATCTAGAGGAGAGTGCAGGCAACCCCCCATCTTGGGTCTTGTCTTCATCACGGCCCATCCTGTTCACTCACGGCAAGCACATTCCCCCGCCCACCCCACCCCCACCCCCGTGCCTTTGCTCCTGCTGTCCCTTCCCCAGGGAACACCCTTTCCAGGGACTGATCGGGATGGAGTTCCTCCTCCTCCTCCTCTTCTTTCTCCTCCTCCTCTGTGGGGCTTCCCCTCCCACGGGGAGGTTTCCTCTGAGCTTATCTCTGTAGCAGGGAGAAGCTAGAGTTATCTCCCTCCATTGGAATCTCCCAGGGAGCTTTTACAGCCACCCACTCAGGCCCCGCCCCAGGCCCATTCGATCAGAATCTCTGGATCAGAATCTCTGGGACGGGGAGCTTTTACAACGCTCCCTGGGCTGAGCCCACGGGCCTGGTGGCAGGAAGCCAGAGGTCTGGGCTGAGCTCCCAGCACCACTGGCTCTCAGCACTATGCCTTCCTGCACAACCCCAAACCTCTGTACCTCAGTTTCCTCGTCTGCTCAGTGGGGATAAAGATGCCTGTCCTGGACTGTCCTGGAGTTGGGTGATGCCCCTGCGTCCCCAAGTGGACGGTGAGCCAGGTGTGCAGAGGCGCTTGGTACACATTTGATGGTGGGGTGAAGAGCAGCCGGTGGGAACGGGCCCCACGCAGGACCCGAGAGGAAGGCCTGGTGTCTCCACTTATCACGAGAGCAATCGCGGCACAGTTCCCCAGAGTAAGTGAATCTTCATTTACTTTCATGAAAAACATAAATAAATACAGGGCCTGCCAGACAGGGCCAGTGGGAGCATTGGGAAAGAGCTGGCAGCCCTCAGGGGCTGCAGCTGAGCATGGCCGAGGGTCATGGAGGGGAGTCGGGGGTGGGGAGGGACATGACCATCCCTGCAGTGCCTTCTGGCTCTCCTTGGCAAACCCACAGTCCTCTTGTGCTCTAAGTGTCCCTCATGAAGTTGCCAGATAAAATACAGGATGTCCAGTTAGCTCTGAGCTTCAGATAAGCAACAAATAATTTTTGTAGTATAAGTATGTCCCATGTAGTATTTGGGATATACTGATGCTAAAAAATGATTGTTTATCTGAGATTAGAATTTAACCGGTCATCCTGTAATTTTCCTTGCTGAACCTGGAAACCCTGTGGCCTCAGCTCCCAGACCTAGACTAGTAGCCTTGCAAGGGAGCTTTGGCCATCCCCAAATTCAGGGTTCCCAAACACCAGGCTGGGGATTGGAGCCAGCCTGTGACAAGTCAGGGGCAAAATAAGACAAGCAAGCACAATGCAAAGAGGTGAGGTTCTGGGGTTTTGTTTTTGGCTTTTTTGGTTTTTGCCTTTTTTTTTTTCAAGTAAAGCTGAAGATGTTCAAAGGACTGGTCTTTATTCTGAAATTTTCCCTTCCTACATGTATAAATGTCCTACATGAGAAAAAGTCCTTAAAAAAATAAAACAATGGTGGGACTTCCCTGGCG
Source organism: Mesoplodon bidens (assembly GCF_964165515.1). Lineage (NCBI taxonomy): Eukaryota > Metazoa > Chordata > Mammalia > Artiodactyla > Ziphiidae > Mesoplodon > Mesoplodon bidens. The sequence goes on along the minus strand of NC_138179.1, from coordinate 40,443,848 downwards.
GTCCAGTGGTTAAGACTCTTCTTACATTGCAGGGGGCCCAGGTTCGATCCCTGGTCCAGGAGCTAACATCCCACACACCCGCATGGTGCGGCCAATAAATAAATAAATTAAAAAAAATAAAATAATGGTAATAGGAAGTAGTGTGTGTCTTTTAAAATTTATCTTTTTGGCAAAATGAAGACATAGCCACTCCATCTTAAAATCTCCAATTAAAAAAACAAACAAAACTGGACTGTGAAATCCCAAAGCCAGGGGCAGTAAAATGATTGTCTCCACACCACAGTCCAGTGGGTTCGCCCCTCCCCAGGTCCTGTCAGAAGTTACATTTCTCTGCTCCCAGCTGCCACTTCCCACCTTTCCAGCCCTTCCCCCCTGCTCCCCCCTACCCCCCACCCCCCAGCCATGAGGCCTGGCTGTGCCCTCCTAGCTGGGAACCTTGGGAAAAGCCCTTGACCTCTCTGATCTTTTGCTTTCTTGCCCTTGGGATGGAGACCATGACCCAGGCCACAGGGTTGCTTAGGATCAGGTAGAGGCTGCACAGGTGTATCCACGTGCTGTGTTCTTCACGCTGTACACTTATAATCTGTGCACTTTTCTAGTGTCAATGCTATAATTCAATAAAATTGTTTATTAAAAATTAACAACTAAGTTCAATTAGCAAAGAGGCTTCTAATAGAGAGAAACTGACATGATTTATCTTGCTAGGAAATGTTATTACCTCCAACTTTTAAGTGGGAATAGTAATTTATTATTTGTTGCCTGCATGCAGCTGGCAGAGCCCACCACTATGGAATAAAAATGTTCAGCTGAGCTCACATTTGGGTCAGTTTAATGAGGTTTTATTTTTTTAAATTAACCTTCAAACCTATTACATTCCAGTAAACTAAAAACTTACACTGGTTTTCCATTTTTAATGGGCTTACAATAAAAGGAAACATTTAAAGCTCAAAAAAAAAAACATAGATGGCACTTTAAGTTCATTTTTCAAGTCATCCCATATAGACATAAGAGACAGAGAAAGACACTTAAACTATAAAAAGAGAAACTTAAAAGACATAACCATAATAAAAAATAAGACACCCATCTCCATGTAACAGACACTAAACGAAGCAGGGACTGGAGCCACGCTTGGCACAGGGGCTGAAGCAGGGCTCTCAGCTGTGTACCTGGAGAAGTAGGAGGAAGCAACCAGAGCTTCCAAGCCATGACACCCAGGGACTTAGCAACTGGGTCCCCAATATGCCCAACATCCCCCCAGGAGATGGGTTCTCTGAGCCAACAGGAAATGACTTCACTGTTCTGGACTGGGACCACCAGGAGGCCAAGTGGAGGCCACTGGAAAATGGGGGAAGGTGGTGGAATGGGGAAGATTGAAGAGAAAGAAACATCTACTCAAGATGAACCTACAGGGCTTCCCTGGTGGCGCAGTGGTTGAGAGTCTGCCTGCCGATGCAGGGGACACGGGTTCGTGCCCTGGTCCGGGAAGATCCCACATGCCACGGAGCAGCTGGGCCTGTGAGCCATGGCCGCTGAGCCTGCGCGTCTGGAGCCTGTGCTCCACAACGGGAGAGGCCACAACAGTGAGAGGCCCACATACCACACACACAAAAAAAAGATGAGCCTACAAACCTGACCCCCCCAAACTTGGGCATAGTTAATGCTAATAAAGATAATCAAGAAAAATCAACTGTGGAGATAAGAAATCATTCCATAAGAAATGGAAATAACAGAGGAATCTGAAAATGATTTTCAAATAAAAATATGTAGGATTATCAAATAAAATTTTTTAATTATGAAACCCAAACTGGCTTAAATTAAACAAAAATAGGTGGTCTTGAAAAAGAATCAACTTGAAATCCCAGAGGTAAAAGGTGTGATTATTGAAATTAAAAACTCAACAGAATACACTTGGTTGGACACACTGAAGAGAGAATTAGTTGGCAGACATTACTGAGAATGTGGCCCAGAAATAAATGAATGAAACAGACAAAATAAGACGTTACAGGTAAGAAACACAAGGGTGGATCAAGAAGCTTCCAAATATGTCTAACAGGGACTTCAGAAGATGAGAATAGAAGGAATGATGCAAAAATAATATTCTAAAAGATAATAGCCAAAATCTTTTGAACACAAAATGCAGCACATGATAAATAAACATCAATTCACACTCAGATACTGAATAGTGAAACTGTACCATATCCAAGGATAAAGAGAAAATCCAAAAAGGTATCAGAGACAAAAAGACAGATTATCCACAAAGAAATGAATAGAATTCAGCAGATTTCTTGTAGTCTGGAGAAATATTTCCAAGGGCAAAAGGAACACAATCGTCATCCTAGAATTCTATAGCCAGCTAAACTATCATTCAAGAGTGAGAGTAGAGAACAGACATTTTCAGACATGCAAAGTCTAAGAAAGAGTTCCTCTACCGCAAACCACCCCTGAAAGATTTACCAAAGGGTGAACTTTAGCAAGAAGAAAAGTCAACCCAGGAGGAAAGAGAAGACTGCAAGAAACAAGGGTGAACACAGAAACATACTGGTTGATTTAGTACATGTTGATTGTGAAAATAACAACTAATTTCATGAGTTATAAACAGTGGGACTGAAATTCTAAAAACAGTAACAAAGACTATGAAGGATTATGTTCAATGGCAAGTCCAAGCTTGCAAAGAAGGATAGAAATACTGAATAACCTTCCACTTTGTTATAAAAATTTACAGTTAAATATCTATATTTAAATACCTAGCAGGAATTCCCTGGCAGTGCAGTGGTTAGGACTTCACGCTCTTACTGCCAAGGGTGTGGGTTCAGTCCCTGGTCGGGGAACTAAGATCCCACAAGCTGCGCAGCATGGCCCAAAATAACTAATTAAATAAGTAATTAATTCCTACCAAAAGGGTGCTTCCTGCAGCTTCCAAACAGAAAAGAAAAAGAGAATGTTGAAACCCTTATCAATCCAGCAGAAGATAGGAAGGGGAGACAAAGCGTCATGGTGAATAGGAAACATAAAATTAAACAACAAAGTCCAAATATATCAATAATGCAGAATGATACGAACAGCAAGATTGACACACAATTCTAGGTATTCCTTATGGATATTTATACATGTTAAAAAATACATAAAATTGTAAACGTAAAGACATTAGGAAAGTAGTTAGCCTTGCAAAAGTAGGAAAAATGGGGTCCCAGACAGGGTACCGAGTGGTCTTCAATTTTATGTGTAACATTTTATTGTTAACATTTACTGGAGGGGAAGGAGGGAGAGACGGGCAGTCTGAATCAAACATGGCAAGATGTTCACCTTTGTTAGCTTTTCCTTCATCTTGAGCACCAAGAACCATATCATCGTTGCTAATCTAGACTCACTGTCGCATTTTCAAATAACCAGACTGATCCAACCCAAAATGTCAACGTCACAGCCACAGGGCCCGAGGCTGGACTGCCCTTCACCTACGGGCTCCCCTCCACCACCACCCCCACCTCCTCTCCCCTCACTCTGGTGGGGCAGGAGGGAGAAGGAAAGGGGGGCGAAGCCGAGGCTCACTCAGCTGGTGCCGGTGCAGTTCTCTTGCCCATCAAGTCCTGGGTCGGGGGGTGTCCCAGCAGAGGCTCTGATGTGGAGATGCCCGCAGGGACCACTCCAGGCCCCACCGCAGCCCCTGGCTGGTGGCTCAACGGACTCAGGCAGCCAGCCCTCCAAAGACTCCCCACCTGGCCCACCCCACGGAGCCACGAGGAGAATAGTAGAAATGTAGAGCGTGGCCACCCAGGCAGCCTTCAGAACGCTCCAGATGCACGCAGAGCCAGCTCTGCCTGTCTGCACCCAGAAGCCCCACTCATACGGGCCAAGCCTCCCAGGAACGCCCCACTTCTCATGTCCCGGGGCGCAATTCTGAAGCTCAGTAAACACCCGGCTGAGGATCTGACCTCTGCAAGTGGTTCCCTCAGGACTCCCTCTCTCGGCTTGGGTGGTGAGAGCACGCCTCCCCCTCCCCACTCCCCACCTCTGTTCCTAAAACCTTGCCTCCAGCTAAGCCCACTGTCAGATTCTAGCATCCTCTGTGCTCTTGTGGCCTTGGCTCGGGCATGCCCTGTCTTTGTGCTTTACAAGCACTAATTCATTGAAGCCTCATCACAGTCCCATTTCAGATGAGGAAACAGAAGCACAGAGAGGTTAAGTCACCCACTCAAGGTCACACATTTGCTCAGCAGCGCAGCCTTAAAGCAAGCCCAGGCACACCTCCTGGCACTGTGCTCGTAACCACCATACTGTCCTGTCTGGCCCTCTGCTGACTGCTCTGCAATCTCTTGGCGAGTCCTGCACGGCATGGCCAGCACCCCATCTGAAATGTGCAGGCTTTGTCCATTCTTCTCTGCTTCTGGGCTTCATCCAGACGCCGGGGGCATTGGGGAAAGCCCAGTGGATGTGGGGGGCCCAGCGCTGCCTGACCGGGCGGGGTGAGGGAATAAAGGAGTGGCTATTCTCAGCCTGGACTCGTAGCATTTAAAGACTTAGTCACAGGCAAGGCCTCCTGGGAACAGGCCTCTGGGCTCCCCACCGCAGGCCCAGAACCCGGCAGCTCACTGCAGCGCCCATGCTAGGCTGCACGCTTACCCAGCTCTGGGCAGACGGCGGTGACTCAGCCCTCAGAAATTACAGGCTTCCAAGGATTGGTGGGCGTCTGTCGGAGGAGGTGGCCCAAGAGGGGCCTAAATACAGGCTGGTGGGGGCAGAGCCGGGGTGGGGCAGGGCCTCTGCTGAGGGCGACCCGGGTCACACCTTCCGGGAGCCACAGACGGGCCCCGGCAAAGGGAGGTGACGGGAACACAGTAAGGACCGGGGGCGGGGGGCCCCCCCGGAAGACAGGCCCCAGCAGGAGAGGGGGAGGGAGCACAGGACAGGCCTGGGAGCAGTGACTGGGGGCTGGGCCGGGCCTCAGCTCCCCCTCAGTGATGGAGGGGACCCCTCGCCTGGCCAGGTGCCAACCGAGAGACTGGCCCTGTCCGAACGCTGGCATCTGGAACCTTCCAGCGCTCTGAACTGTGACCACCTAGGGCAGGACTGGGAAGCATTCTCACTTTATTGCATTCCTGAGCCTGCGGTGCTCTTCCAGGGCTGGGCTGTGGATTAAGGGTTTGTGAACTGGCACGGAGAGCAGGGCTGGGTCTGCTTCATCTGTGCACCCACTCCCCACACCCTGCCTCTCTCCCAGCACGGAGTTGCGCACAGAAAGGGACTGTCTATGTATCTGGAAGGAAATGGAAAAGAACGAAAAAGGATTGGCCTCTGGGGTCTCCCTTTCTTCCTGTCCTAATCCCCCCAAAGTCACCTGCCTCCACGGCCTCCCCTCCCTCTCCGGCCCCCACCCCGGGCGGGGCTGTTTACACACTGACTCAGTGGCCAAGATTCCAGGCGATAAGGAGCTGGGAAGCTGGCGGGCTCTGAAAGGCAGCAGCCATACCCTCCGGAACAAAGGCCCGTGATGGAGCTCTGAGTTTCATTAGGCCCACAGAACTTTCTAGAGGTTTGTGCAGCTCCCACCCCCGCCTCCTACTGCCCCAGGCTCAGGCACTGGGGCCGCAGGAAAGGAGCAGAGAAAGGAGATTTGGTCTCAAGAGGCCCCTGGACTCAGAGGGATCCGTGGGGCTCGCCCCCCAGCTTTTCTCTTTCCCACTCCAAAAGGCTGCACACCCATCCTCACAAACCCTCCACTCGAAAGGGTGACCCTCATCGGGGGTAGAGGTGGTTTTGCAGGTGTACCCCTCCCTGCTTCTCTCCATCCCTCAGCTGGGGAGCAGTTGGCTGTTTCCCCCCCAGCCAGTGCCTTTCGGTGGAGGGCAGATGAGCAGCGGGTCCCTCAGGACACGTCCCGTAGCCTGGGATCCTCACTCATCACTCCAGATGGGGCCCCTCCAGGGGTGGGACGGTGGGAGGAGCTGGCTAGCCTGCGAGTCCAGCCGGTGTCTCATGGGTCCAGCAGGAGGCAGTTTGTCCAACTTTCACAGAGGAAGGTCTTGCCTGGGACAAGGTCCTGTGTGCATCACTGTCCTTCAAACAGATGCTCCATCACTCAGACAAATAATTAGGGACGTCCAGCCTGGATAGGACGGTGCAGACTAGTCTCTTCCTGCGCCTCTCTGCTAAGCACAGCTATAAACCCCGGGATGATGCAGGAGGCAACCAAAGGGGGTTCTGACGAGTGGAAGGAGAAGGCAAGCTGGTCAGGGACCCCAAGGCTGGGTCAGGACAGTGAACAGCAGGGCACCTATGATCCCCCCTGCAACCCAATAGAAGCAGGTGACCCAGGTGTGCATTTCCCAAGCTCTGACCGTGAAACAGGAGGCAGTCCAAGCAGGCTCACTGCTCTCCTGGACTGACCCAGAGTCTCACAAAACACAAGCTCCTCCAGGCAGAACCAGCAAGAGGACCGACTGGGAGCCCCGACATTAAGTGGCCAGGTGTCAGATGGTGTTATAATTTTTGTTTCAATCATCACATTTGATTTAGAAGCCTTGTGGGCAGGAGAGTCTATTGTATGTTCCCACATTTCTGCTCTTTCCATTTTTCTTTATGCCTTCCTGATGCTTTAAGATTCCTTCTTGGGGCTTCCCTGGTGACACAGTGGTGAAGAATCCGCCTGCCAGTGCAGGGGACACGGGTTCGAGACCTGGTCCGGGAAGATCCCACATGCCGCAGAGCAACTAAGCCCGTGCACCACAACTACTGAGCCCACACGCCACAACTACTGAAGCCCACGTGCCTAGAGCCTGTGCTCCGCGACAAGAGAAGCCACTGCAATGAGAAGCCCGCGCACCCCAATAAAGAGTAGCCCCCACTCGCCGCAACTAGAGAAAGCCCGCGCGCAGTAACAAGGACCCAACGCAGCCAAAAATAAATAAATTTATTAAAAAAAAAAAAAAGAAAGGGGGTGGGGAGGGCAGAGGAGGATGGGAATCTGGGTGGCAAGTCAGCACCCTGCAAGGAGCACCCATAAGATGCTCCTACCGAATCTGAGATATGACCAGCTACGGGGCTGCCCCTGGACCTCACTGGGGGACGAGGGTCCTGGTGCCCATCTGTGAGCTTGGCAGACACAGGTCCTGCCTCTGCACTGCTCAGAGCCCAGCTCAGCATCTTCCCTGGAGGCAAACCCCAGAGGTACCCCCAGCCAAACCCAGCAGGAGATGGGCTTCTGGTGCATCCTCTGACCTTGCCCCTCCTTCACTGTTCTCCACCCTCTTGTAATTAACTTAAAATTATGCAATTAAAGGTTTGGTTCATTACAGTGGGCAGGTGAACAAAACAGACATGGTGACACCTTCAGGAGCTCACAGACTGGGATAAGGTGAACATGAGACAGAGGAACAATGATGGTCCAACCTGGCAAGAGCTAGGATGGGGAACAGGCTGCTAGGCGAGCACAGAGCAGGAGTACCCGCCCTAACGTGGAGGGATCAGGGAAGACTTCCTGGAGGAGGTGGCCTCCTGGAGGTAAAGTTCCTCAGGTTAGGCTGAGGGAGAGAACATTCCCAGCAGAGAGCCACAGGTGACTGTGGAGCCAACCAGCCTGGGTCAGAATCCCAGGCCCTCTGCTCACCCACAGGCTGTGACTTCTTTGGGCCTCAGTTTCCCTGTCTTTAAGATGGAGAAGCAACGGGGGAGGGGGGCTAGGGGGGAGGAGTGCAGTGTCATCTGCCTGGTGCAATGAGGCTCAGTGAGGACCAGCCCCGCGAGGGAGGAGGGAGGCCCAGTCCCCGCTGACCTTTGGAGTGTCCACTGAAGGTCCCAAGGCCCAGCTCTGGGTGTCAGACGCTTCCCCGTGTCGCGCAGTCTCCTGGCCTTGGTCCTTCCGGGACCGTTTGCCGGTGGGAAGGGCTAGGTGAGCCCCTGGCACCCTCGCCAGAGGCTGGGAGATGGCCCGGTGCCCGCCGGCCTCACTCCAGCAGGTGGCGCTGTTGCCCGTCGGACCGAGGCCCGGGGCTCCCTCCCCGCCGACCAGACGAAGAGCTGAACAGAGGCGGGGTCGGGCCTGTCTTCAACTGCAAAGTGGGGAGAGCATCCTTTGTCGTCCCTCCCTACAGATAAGAGGGAGCTGAAAATTCAAGCCTATTTTCAAGTGCTTCGTTTCTAATTATCCTGGGACCATGGAATTTGGAGTTGAGAAGAGCCTTCGAGGTCTCACAGATGGAACAAACGGTCTGGCATTCCTTGACCTTTGCACGTGCCCCCCATGCCGGGGCTGAGGTGGCTTCAGCTGGCTTTGGTTTCACCTTCAGAGGGATCCTCCCTCTACTCTTAGGTCTTCATCAGGCAGGTGAGAAGGTCGGGTCTCAGAGAGGCTGAGAAACTCACACCAGGGCCCACAGCCAGTGACTAGCAGGCAGGGCTGGAAGTCTGACCCCCCCAGCCCAAGCCCGATGCTCTCGACCACGCAGTCTGCAGCCCCGAGACCCTGGGAGGGCCTGGAGACCCCAGCTCCCTGCCCTGCAGCCCTCTCCTGTAGTAAGGACCTTGACGATCCATCTTCATCCTCCATTCAACCACCCCCACCTGTGAGACTCCGGGGCTACAGCACTGAACACAGCACACGGGGCCCCTGCTCTCATGGGGCCCGAGTCTGCCGGTCACTTCAGAGGAGACTGCTGGAGTACCTGAGCAGGCGGTGCCGTTTAAATCAGGTGGTCAGAGATGGGGCGATCAGGCCAAGACCTGGGGGAGAGATGGCAGGTGCAAAGGCCCTGGGGCAGAGACCAGCCTGACTTGCTCTGGGAGGGAAGGGAGGCAGGGGAGAGGGTCTGCAAAGAGGCTGAGCTGATGAGCAGGGCTGGTGTGGTGAGCTGCACACAAACCGAGTTCGTACAAGAGACCAGGCATTGGCAAGTGTAATCCTCTACCTCAGTGCTGGCCAGTGGACACCGTTCTCTCCATTTTTGTAGATAAGAGGCATGAGCTTCTGGGACTTCCCTGGTGGTCCGGTGGGTAAGACTCCACGCTCCCAATGCTAGGGGGCCTGGGTTCGATCCCTGGTTGGGGAACTAGATCCCGCATGCATGCTGCAACGAAGACCACGCACGCCGCAACTAAGACCCGGCACAGCCAAGATAAATAAATATTAAAAATTTTTTAACATAAATTAAAAAAGAGGCTTGAGCTTCTGAGAAATTCGTTCTCCCAAGGCCTCGCAGCTAGAAAATCATGGCCTGGGATGGGCGGCCTTTCTCTCCCTGCGATGTGCTGTCTCAGAGCCTCTGCTCCCCTTGTTCCCCTGAACTTGGCAGAGTTTAGCTGCCCATCCCTTGCACAGACTCCCCTGAGGCCTCGAGTCCCCCCCTACAGTCCCTTCCTAAAGCTCTGAACTTTCCGCTCTCCTTTCCCCCAGACTCCTCCCTCCCCCCCACACACACTGTGTTGATTACAGCTGCCCTGTAATCAACAGGTTGATTGATGCCCTGTAATCAACAGCTGGTGCCCAGCACCCTGCCCTGGGTCCTGTCACCGCCCCCTCCTGGCTGAGTTCTCTGCCCAGCCCACCATCCACTCTCACTGTTCTGATCGGCTCAGATTCCCCAGTGTTCACACCCAAAGTGGGTCACGAAAGTTTGAAGTGGATTCTTAGGAACCAAGCTTACAGGAGATCGTGAACAGGTTAGCCTGAGGTTTGGAACCAAGGCTGCAAATACCCTGGGGGAGAACCTTCCACTGAGAAAACTCAGGGGCAACAGTCATCATGCAGTGGAGGGTCTGCAAGTTCAGACCCCAGCTTGATGAGTGTAGGGGAGGCGCTGTTGAAGCCGTGTTACCTCAGATAGATTTGGGGTCAGAGACAGCATCTCTCAGGAGGGACAAACAATCAAGGAGGCAGGGTGGGGACGCAGAGAGGACACTTCAGGCTCCAGGTCTGACGGCCACAGAGCCTGGCGCTGGAGGCAAAGGTGAGTGAGCTGATTTCATCAGGAATCAGTGAGACTTGGGCACAAATGGTTCTACTCCCACCACAGGTGAGAAGTGCCCCCTGGTGTCGGGGGGTAGGAGGTCTCCCATTTCCATACGGCACACAGAGCGGCCCTGACACAGCTACGGGTAAGCGCAGCAGTGCACTCCGGTCTGGTGAGTCACAGCCATGAAGGTGTGCACCCCCTTCCTTCACTTGCAGACGATAAGAAGTGGAGCTGGACAGAACGCACCTGCACACCTGCTGTAAACAGGTGTGAATGAATCACCTGGGAGACACGGGCTTACGGCAGGCAGAGGTTCTGACGTTTTGGGGGTTTTGCTGGTACTCTGGCCTGGTGAGGCTTTGGGAAGCTCAGGTTACAGGTGGGAAGGAAAGATCACAGAGCCAGACAAAACCCGTCCTGGGTCACTTAGCCACACGGTGACCAGCACTGCCACTTTAACCACACAGCTGCTACTCTTCCTATGACTGGGTCTCCATGCCTAGGGCAGTGCACCTGCTCTGGGCCAGCATTCTACCCCCAGGCATGGGCCGAGGGGCTTGGAGTTCAGCCAACTCCCCAGGCCCAATGTCTCGGGTCTGGAAAAGTGACACTATGTGTGATGCAGCCAGACTCCAGGCTCAAGAAGGACGTACAATTACCAGGAATCAATGAGAGTTGTGAGTGTCCATGCTTTGCAGACCACGAGCACCCCCATGCTCAGATTTTGGTCTCTAAAACCAGCCTCTACTCAAAGGAACCAGGGCTCCTTGGAGAAATGGCTGATTCCAGGTCTAGGGGCAGAGAATGTACAAAGTGATCATGGGACATCTTGTGCCAGAAAGCAAGGAAGCTTTCCAAGACTAATAGGGTCATGTCAAAAGGACACAGGAACCAGCTCAAAGAGGGTACCCCTGGCCAAAGCTGTGACCATTTGAGCATCAGAAAGAATAATGATTGAAACACACTGGATATATAAAAATCCATTATAATCAACAAAGAAAAAGCAAAGACAAAACAAGCAAATAAAACCTTCCCTGCCTTTCTTGGAAATTATTACACTTACTCCTTAATTTGAAAACAGGATATAAAGAGAACAAATGAAGTGTCAACACTGCCACTCAAGTAGGAACTGTATTTAATGACAACAGAATGGCCCAGTTGATGAGGCAAATTCTTCTTTCAGAAGAACGTCAAGCAATAAACGTAGAACTAGACTAGAAAATCCCCATTTTGTAACTCTGAATGAAACGACTGATTCAAGCAGGGTCATCAGCAGGTGCTGGTGACAGACTGGCAGGGAACTACATGTTCTTCCTGTGCCACAGTGTCCCCCATGGGTTACCCAATGGCCCCCAAGAGGGGAGCCGTGGCTTTAAGAACGGAGAGGGCCAGCTCTCACCCCCGAGCCCAGGGACCAACCTTAGAATCCCCGAGAGGGGTGTCACCACTGGCCACTGTATGCGTCCTCATGTGACGCATCACCTACAAGACATTCCCGCCAAACGTCTAACCTTCTGCTTACACCTCGTTCAGATCTGACACCCATGTCATAGCCAATGTGGGGCGACAAAGCGAGTAACAGCAAGAGGAAACAAACAAATCCTGAAGGTTGGACACTCTGCAAATCACCCGGCCCAGTCTCTTCCACAGTCAGTGTCATAAAAACAAAAGGGGAGGCGGGTCTGGTTCTAGGTTACAAGTGACATATGAGACTTAACAACCCAGTGCAAGGCACCATCCTTGATCACATCTTGATTGAACAAGTCAGCTCTGAGAGACATTTGGGAGATAACTGGACAGATTTGAACATGGACCAGGCGCTCAATGACATTAAGGAATTATTGTCAATTTTGTTAGCTGTGATAATGGCATTTTTGTTTTGCTTGGTTTCGTTGTTTGGCTGCGCCATGTGGCATGCGGGATCTTAGTTCCCCGACCAGCGCCCCTTGCAGTGGAAGCGTGGAGTCTTAACCACTGGACCGCCAGGGAAGTCCAATAATGGCATTGTTGAAGTAGGAGATGTCCTTTTTTTGGCCATGTTGCACGACTTGTGGGATCTTAGTTGCCTGACCAGGGACTGAACCCAGGCCCCGACAGTGAAAGCACCAAGTCCTAACTACTGGATTGCTAGGGAATTCCTGAAAATGTCTTTGTGTGTGTGTGTGTGTGTGTGTGTTACGCAGGCCTCTCACTGCTGTGGCCCCTCCCACTGTGGAGCACAGGCTCCGGACGTGCAGGCTCAGCGGCCGTGGCTCACGGGCCCAGCCGCTCTGCGGCATGTGGGATCTTCCCGGACTGGAGCACGAACCCGTGTCCCCTGCATCGGCAGGCAGACTTCCAACCACTGCGCCACCAGGGAAGACCGAAAATGTCTTTTTTTGAAGATACGTGTACTCAAATACTAAGGGCGGAAATGTCACAAAGATGGCAACTTACTTTAAAATAATTTTGGAAAAACCAGATGAAGCAAATATGGCAAAATGTTAGCAACTGCTAAATCTAGAGGATGGATGCATAGGCATTTGTAATGCTACCCTCTGTACTTTTCCATATGTTTGAAATTTCTCATAATAGTCTTTTTTAAACTTTCAATAAAGATCAAGTACAGATCACATGGGGGACATGGGCGTTGTACAGCACACAATTACAGTGGCAACAATAAAGAGCAGTCGATGGCCCTGACGTACAGGGAGTAGCCGTGTTGGAAATTCCACGTGGGTGCTTGGGAGGTGGGGACGGGTGCCAGAGGACGAAAGCCCTGGGGGTCCCGGGGGCACCTTCTCCAGGGCTCAGCACCAGGTCCATGGCTCCCACACCCCACGGCCAGAGTGGAGACGGAGGAATTGTATGACTTGTCACAGACCACATCATTAGCAGGTGAGGGAGCTGAGTGTTGAACAACAATTTTAGAAACTGGAGAGCATGGCAGCCTGGGGACACTTAGTGAAGGAGCAACATAGGGGCATGTGAGTGGGGAAGCCCCGGTGCTCAGACTACAGTCTCCACCTGAGACCTCCGCTCCCGACCGAGCACAGCACCTGCTGAGGCTTCTGGCCAGTTCAAGGTGTTCCTTGAGCCACACGCCCCCGCAGGCCAGTCTGCGCCCTGCCTGGGGGATTCTGGCCACCCCTGACCCACCTCCAGTTTCATCGTCCCATTGGGAGGATTTGCTTTGTTTCTGGACAGGAGCTGCCTGTGTGAGGCTGGCAGGATTGTCTGGTGATGTGCGCTGCAGGCTCTCCCTGAGCCACTTTCATGGAAGAGGCGCTATTTACCCTCTCAATTCGTTTCCAGGGGGCTGGGGGTGTGGGAGCCTTGCCAGGAAAAGTACTGAGAAACTGCAGTCTCTGAGAAAGGTCACTGGTCCCTGCGGCAAATGCAGCGGCCCGGCTGGTCCGTGGGTGCCCCCAGGTCACTGCCCTGGAGTGTGCACAGCCGTCCTCGGCTACAGGTGGAGGCACAGCGAGCTGTCCCCAAGGCAGCCATCCCGGGAGCCAGATCTGAGGACGGGAGTGTCGTGGGCACATGCGCTAGCAGCCCTGGCTCAGCTCGGGGGCCATGCATCTACCCGGGTTTCTTCCGAAGGCTCAGCCATCTGGGGAGTGGGCGAGTCTGGAGTTGGCCCTTCGGAAAGGCCCAAGGCATAATGTGACACCCCAAATCAAGGGGAAGGTCTCCAGGAAGGAGTGCTGCTCTACGGAGTCAGGTTTGCTGACATTTAAGAACTAACGTAATCCAGCTATAGGTATTGGAGAATGCAGACTTCTACCATGTTATTATGTTCATTAGCTTGTCTCTCAAGTTTCAGGGGACCCTCAAGTTGGTCTGAGTCCTTTGCCTGGAGGAGCCTCGGCTGCTGGACCCCAAGGGGCTGTGTGGCCGTGTTCCCAGGACCACAGCCGCAGAAGCAGCCGGCGGCCCTTGCTGGCGTGCACTTCCTGTGTTCTGCTCCCCTACTTCTCTCTTCCCTCTGAGACCAAGCAGGCCTCCTGTGGCTGTGAAAGCTGGAGGGAAGGGACAGCGGAGCAGACAGCCTGTGACAACACCCGGCTGGGCTGAGCTGGAGCCCGGAATGGCTCTGGGGGCCTTGCTGCAGCCGAGACCCTGCAAGTTTCAGACTAGCTCTGGTCACATCTGAGAAAGGAACCGAACCCTGAGTGTGACTGCAAGGTCCTCAGGTCACCATGAATCATTGTCATCACGGGCTTCCTCCAGTGGCGAATATTTATAAAAGACTTGCTGTGTATGTGTCAGGCTCGAGGCTAAGCACACCATGCACGTGAGCTCATTCCACCCGGAGAATAACCCTCTTGAGATTTAAAGAGGTCCCATAGGGCTTCCCTGGTGGCGCAGTGGCTGAGAGTCTGCCTGCTGATGCAGGGGACACGGGTTCGTGCCCCGGTCCGGGAAGATCCCACATGCCGCAGAGCGGCTGGGCCCGTGAGCCATGGCCGCTGAGCCTGTGCGTCTGAAGCCTGTGCTCTGCAACGGAAGAGGCCACGACAGTGAGAGGCCCACATACCACAAAATTTTTTTTTAATTTAAAAAAATAAACAATAAAGAGGTCCCATAGCTTCCCCAATGCCGGACAGGTAGCCCGTGGCAGAGCTGAGGCCTGCAGTCCCCAAGCCCTCGCCAGCTCCCTGACACCTGGGCTCCCGTGTCTCGGTCTGCAGACGTCCAGCCTGCAGGCATGAGACAGGACACACGCAGACCCCAGGGCTGTGGGACGTGCCTGAATGAAGACAAGAAACCCCCATCTGGCTCTGACCGAGGCCGTCCCAAGGGAGTCGGGAGAACAGGCTGAAAACAGGAGCGACGCTCTGCTCGTCTGGGGCAACTTCCCTCTGATGTGCACGTCGTGTGCCGGAGCTGCTGACCCCGTCTGGATGACAACGTCAAATGCGTGACTGGATGCATGCGCCCTGTTCTAGGACAGACGGACTCAGGCCTTAGGGTATGTCTGACCCCCACATCACACGCACACAATTCTATCGCTGCCCCCAAATAACTGTATTCGTGATGTAAGGAAATTCCCCACCATGTCTAGTTTCATTTATTAAACAGAAAATCAGGAAGTAACCACAAGGGGAATCTGGCATTACTAAAGGATTCTTTCTGGGGGCTCCTTTCTACACCCTTTTCCCAGAGCACATCTTCAAATCTGATCTGATCTACTGGGAAGGTGTTTACTGAGGAGCCTGCAGTCACGTCTGGACCTTGAAGTCTGAGGTGAGTAGTTACTGACGAGGATGGGGATGAAGAGGGTCCGTGAGGCTGAGCGTAACAGCTGGAACAAAGGCGGGCACTGTCCGGAGGTGAGCGCGTTACTGTCTGGTCCAGATGTCCCAGCCCGGATCTGCAAGGCTGTGTTCTCTGTGCAGGATCAGGCAGGGGAGAGTCCATGTCGGGGCCTGGAATTCAAACTCCCTTGGCTCTTGGTCCAGCCAAGGAGACTAATTTCTGCCCGCCCCAAGCGTCTGCAATCTCAGTGACTGCCGTGGGAGAACTGGACCTTGGAGGAGTCCGAGTTGCACCCTTCATTAAAACCACACTCCTCGCACTGGCTGCTGCACTTGCAATGGGCAGAGCACCGATCTGGGGGCCCAGGACCAGAAGCCAAGCTCCAGCTCCGCTTCCGTGGACTCGCTGTGTTACTTTGGGCAAATGTCTTAACCTCTCTGGACCTCAGTTTCTTCCTCCCACTCATGAGAGTGCTGGATTAGAACAGCAACTGGGGATGGTTTCACCCCCACAGAGGGGCAGTGCACAGTGTATGGAGACATCATTGGTTGTCACAACTGGGGGAGGCTACTGGCACCTGGAGGGCAGAGGGCAGGGATGCTGCCAAACACCCTACAGTGCACAGACAGCCCCCACTGCAAAGAATGATCCCGCCCAGGATGTCAGTGGGGCCGAAGTTGATGCCATTTGTCAGGATGACGGGGCAGGACCAAGGTCGTAGCCATCCCCGGCTGGGCAGGACTCACCCGGGGAGGCGGGGAAGGCTCACTGCCCAGTTCTCCCCCCGTCCTTGAGGGTTTCCAGGGAATCTGGTGACATTCCAATGGGATTCCCTCCAGCTCTGGGAGCAGCAGAGAAGATGTGGGGAGCTGGCAGCCGAGGCTGGAGCTCGTGACAGTGAACCCTGGGAACTCGGGGTCAAAATGTCACATTCGGGGCTCAGAGTACAGGGTGACCGAGGCCTGGGCCTGCCCTCTCTCCTCCATCCTGCCTTCGTTTGTTCATTTCCTAATAGCTTCAGAGACAGGTAGGCACCCCTTTAACCTGATAGATGTTCCCTGCCTATTTCCAGAGGCAGTAGAAGCAATATTCTTTATGTGGTTAATAAAAACCCATGTGCCTCTTTCAGATCTGTATTGGGAATCAGACCCTGCCCAGGAAACAGCCACCTGCTCCAGAAGCCCAAAATTGACCCCTAACAAGTGACCCACAGCAGAGTAGAGCCAATGTTTTGGGGCAAAGCCTTCCCCACTTGTCTATAGTTTGCATTTTCTCTTCAGCTTTCTCTTGTAATTTTTCCAAACCAAACAGCGTCCTGGGAAGCATACTGAAGTGTTTTAAAATGAGGCAAGGGACCTCCCTGGTGGTCCGGTGGGTAAGACTCCGTGCTCCCAATGCAGGGGGCCCGGGGTTCAATCCCTGGTCGGGGACCTAGATCCCACATGCCACAACTAAGACCCGGTGCAGCCAAAATAAATAAATAAAAAAAATTTTTTTTTTTACAAAAGACCACTTGATTTAAATAAATAAAGTGAGGCAATAAAAGAAATCACTTGTCATCGGACAACAGCCGCTTAGTTACCTGGCCACGTATTTCTGGGACTCAGCACTGACGCGGGGATGCTGCCAGCTTTGTGTCCACGTGAGGGTGATCACGACTGTGGCCGCTGGGTATGGAAAGTGTCCACAGTCAACACCTGAGCCGACTGGCATTAGCACTGCGATTTTTCAACCCTTAAAACTGTCTGTTCACAAGCAGCTGCCCAGCTGGCCCTGGCCCTCCCTGGGGACCTGCTACTGTCTGCCTATTTCTCCCCGCCCTTCCTACCCCCCACTCGGCACCAACCCCTAAAGGATTTCTCACGAGGGTCTCAAGGAGCTGGAAATGAGTTTGGCCCTGCAGCGGCTGAATCTAGAGAGTCACTGAAGATGAATCAAAAGTCACTACATAGAAACCAACATCTGATGCATCAGAGATTTAAATGTGGAAAAATAAAGCCATGAAAGCACCTTAAGAATGTAGGAGATTTTTTTTTTTTTTTTTTTTTTTGCTGTGCCACACAGCTTGTGGGATCTCAGTTACTCGACCAGGGATTGAACCCGGGCCACTGCAGTGAAAGCCTGGAATCCTAATCACTAGGCCACCAGGGAACTCCCCAAGAATGTAGGAGAATTTAGCATGGGGAACTTCTTTCTAAGCAAGATGTAAAATCCAGAAGCTACTAAGGAAGAGATAATAGAGTTGATCTCATAAAGATAAAAATTTTCTGTTCAAAAATAAAACAAAAAGTCAAGGCCAAAGGATAAAAAAGACACTGCTCCCACCTCATTCAGAGCTTAAGCCAAAAAGCTGGTGGCCTCGCAGGACCCATATAGCCTTTGGGGACCTAGCCTCCCCTCCCCCCGACTCTGACCTCATCCCTGTATTTGTCAGGACAAGCTCCTTTCTGCAGTGGTGACAGATAAACCCTGACGTCACAGAGGCGTAATGCAGTATGAATTTACCCCCACTCACGCCAAGTCCAGTGAGAGGCAGGCAGCAGCCACTCCACACGGTGACTCAGGGATCCAGTCCATCCTGGGCACGGGGTCATCACTGTTTGAGCTTGTCCAGAGGCAGCTCCTCTCCTCGGTACCAGGTCCCCGTCCCTAACAGCCAAGTCCTGCGGTGCCAAAATCAAAGTGCAGGTGAGGGAGAAAATAGCAGCAGGTGCCTGTCCACAGACTCACACCTGTCCTCGCTCTCTTTCCCATGCAGAACTCCAACTTGCCCTATTTCGCTTCCAAACACAAAGGGTCTCCTATTCGCTTGTCTGTGGGTCGGCAGAGAGCGGTTCTGAAATAGGTAATCAGGTCCCAGGAAGCTGAGCACCACCCTCCACATGCACCCACCCACCGACCACCAGGGACCCTTCTCCTCCTCCAGGCTTCTCCTACATGGTCTATAGGGCACGGATCCTCCAGAGACCTCCGCAGGGTCAACACAGACCCAACGGGCGCACATACACACACACGCACACATGCATGCACACGCATGCACACACATGCCAATGCCTAGGGCCGTGAGGGAGCGACATCCCCTCTGGGAAGCGCTGCAGGGACAGGGCTGCCCGGCAGGGCTCAGGGTTTACCTGTCAGCGGGTGGCTCCGGACAGGACTTCTGGAAACCTGGCAGGCGCCTCCCCTCGCCCTCTGGGCTGCCCTGCCACTGGGCCAGCGCCGCCTTCCTCACCAGGCCCGGGAGGCCGGCACCCAGGGCCCAGGATTCTTCCGGGGGCCCCCAAACGTGTCTTAACTTCTCTTAAAATCAGAAGGAAACATGAGCACAGCCGTCCCTTGGTTTCTGGGGGGAGTGGCTCCAGGTGCCCCCGTGACGCCCAGACCCCGCGGTTGCGTGAGTCCCTCACCCAGAATTCTTCCCGCGGCTGCGGATTTCGCATTCGCAGATTCGCTCCAAGCAGCCACGGTCAGTTGAATCTGAGGATGCGAAACCCGCGGCCACGGAGGGCCAACTGTGTCCCAGGGCTGAGTGTATAATGAGTCCAGACTGGATTACGTGCATCTTTATGCCTCCAGACAGAAACGTCCTCAGCCACCTTGTCGAATAGAGGAAAGCAAACGTGCCCAGCCCATGGGGTCAGAATAACGCCCTGACTGCGAGGCCGGAACGATGAGAACTCCACTTTCACTGCACAGATATTTTGGGATGTCTGCCCTGTGGCAGGCACTGTCCTAAGCCCCAGCAGGACCAGAGCCACGGGCTGAGCTGAGCGAGCCCCCGCCCCTTGAGCGTGGGAGCCTCGTCACGCCTTGTGCTGAGCGCCCCACACGGAGCGTGATGAGTGAGGCCAGCAGGAGGCCAGCGTGAGGGCAGAGAGAAGGTGCCAGAAGGCCTGGGAGCAGCTCTCCCGGGCAGCCACCTACCCGCCCCCCCAGCCCCTGGCTCCAGCAGCAAGCCGTCAGACGTCCTCCGGTTCTCACGGGCGCCTGAGCAGAGGGACATTTACCCCTGTGGTCGTCTCATTTCCTCCCCTGAAGAGGGAAGGGCGCCACAATGCTTTCTTACTGTTTGCCCTTTCTGATCTCCCCTGTGGTGGCCTGCCTTCTGTTGATGCCGAGCTTGTTCTTCTCCCAGAGGACCCTCCCGCGCAGGCATGGCGGGGACGGGCAGGCCCTGATGTCTCCTCGGACCTGGGCCTGGCTGTGCTCCCAAGTCCTTGGTGCACCCCGGCTGTACCGTACTCCCCGCGTTCGCAGAGCGCTTGCAAGTGTGTGACATGCTCTAGTATCGCTTGCTCATTGTGTCTTGACGACGACCCGAGGAGATAACCTGCTTCTTCCCACTTTATGATCAGCGGCAACGACAGCGAGATGGAAGGGACGCGGGAGCTCTCCCGGCTCAGCCTTCACGGTGGGCGGATGAGAATCGGGGCTGAGGAGGTGGACTCACGGCCACCTGCTCGGGGAACACCCCCCCTCACCCCTCTGGGCTGCACCTTCTCAAGCTGCAAGAGCTGGAACCAGATCAGGCTAAGCTCTTTGCCCAGCTCTGATGGACTGGAATTTTTTTTCTTTTTTTCTTTTTTCTTTTTTAGAAAATTTAATGGCTGCTTCCTTTTTTTAAAATTTATTTTGGCTACATCGGGTCTTAGTTGCAGCATGAGGAATCTTCACTGCGGCGTGCGGGCTCTTCGTTGTGGTGCGCAGGCTTCTCTCTAGTTGTGGCACACCAGCTTAGCTGCCCTGCAGCATGTGGGATCTTAGTTCCCCAACCAGGGATCAAACCCACATCCCCTGCATTGGAAGGGGGATTATTAACCACTGGACGACTAGGGAAGTCCCCAGCCTGGAATTTTATTCTACATGAAATAAAGAAGGATAAGTCTATTGATAGAAAAAACCCAAACCCAAACACACACACACACACACACACACACCAACGAGATATGATTCCAGATTAACCAGTTTTTGGTAAATGTCAAAGGCTTTGCAATGCCAGGACTTTGGAGCAAACTTCCTGTAATCGGTCAAGGTTCCACAGAGACACAGACCCAATAGGATGCCTATATACAGAAAGAGGCTTATTATGAGGAATTGGCTCA
Source organism: Mesoplodon bidens (assembly GCF_964165515.1). Taxonomy (NCBI): domain Eukaryota; kingdom Metazoa; phylum Chordata; class Mammalia; order Artiodactyla; family Ziphiidae; genus Mesoplodon; species Mesoplodon bidens. Next base: position 40,423,561 of record NC_138179.1, on the reverse strand, counting down.
TGTGACGATGGAGGATGACAAGTCCAAAGACCTGCAGTGGGCAAGCTGGAGACCCAGGAGAGCTGATGGCATAACTCCCATCTGGAGGCTGGCAGGCCTGAGACCCAGGAAGAGCCAGTGCTCCAGTCCAAAGGAGAGAAAAGCCAGTATCCCATATCATGGCCATTGGGCAGGAGGAAGCCTCTCTTACTTGGGGGAGGGTCAACCTTTTTGTTTTATTCAGGCCTTCAACTGACTGCATGAGGCCCACCCACATTAGGGAGGGCAATCTGCTTTACTCAGTCTACTGAGTAAATGTTACTCTCATCGAAAAACACCCACACAGGGACTTCTCTGGTGGCACAGTGGTTGAGAATCCGCCCACCAATGCAGGGGACACGGGTTCAAGCCCTGGTTCGGGAAGATCCCACATGTCGCGGAGCAACTAAGCCCGTGCACCACCACTACTGAGCCTGTGCTCTAGAGCCAGCGAGCCACAACTACTGAGCCCATGGGCCACAACTACTGGGCCCACAAGCCACAACCACTGAAGTCTGCACACCTAGAGTCCATGCTCCGCAACAAGAGAAGCCACCACAATGAGAAGCCTGCGCACCACAACAAACAGTAGACCCTGCTCGCCGCAAGAGAAAGCCCACGTGCAGCAACGAAGACCCAATGCAGCCAAAAATAAATAAATTTATTTTAAAAACACACACAAAAACCAAAACACCCTCACACACTCAGAACCTTAGTTTGACCAAATATCTGGCCCATGGCCCAACCAAATTACCACACAAAATTAACCATCACACCCCTCCCAAGGTAAGATTTCGGTAGACATGTGGGCTGGAGACTTTGCTCCCATGGCTCGGACTCCAGGGGCAGAGCTGAAAGGAGCAAAGACACGCCCATCGCCCCAGCTCAGTGACCGGGATGCGCATCTCCCATGTGGCCACAAGGTGGCGCCCGCGGAGGCAATTCCCTGGATGGAGCCGTGACAACCTGCAGCCGGCTGGAAAGGGGCTCCACCTGGGGGCTGAGGTTGGGTTTCACTCTCTGGCTGTAGCCCCAGGGACTCAGATCTAGAGTGTAGACCAGCCTTGCAAAAGGGAAGGAGAAGGACTTGGCAGCCAGACAATTCCATGGAAATCTGAAAGGCTCTACAGGTGGAGCTGAGAGGGTCCTCCTTTCTGCAGCCAGGCACTTGCCCCTCTTTGGTTCCCAGAAATAGCCCAGAAACCCTCTGTGCTTGTGTCTCACTTTGACACAGAGTGGTTTGGGGCTGGTGCACAGAGGCTGAGTAATTTGAATCTCCCAGGGCTCGTAGCTGGCTCTCTGTCACTGTCAAACTGGGTCCTGGTGACTGACCGAGCTCTTAAACCCAAAGGCAAGGTCAGAGTGGGAAACAGTCTAGTTGCTTCTATTTGAAGGAAGAGAAAGGACGGGTCATGGGCAGCACATGTCAAGGGGCAGAGCTTTAAAGGGATTGGCCTCAGATTTTCTCCTGGAGAACTGCAGGAGCCTTGCTGTCACTTGTCACCAGCTGGGTGACTCTGCTTTGCTGTCCTGGGCACAGACACAACAAACGCAGGATCAAACACTAGCTACTGCAGGGTACAGTGCCTGGGCCATAGGTGCCAGCAGTCCCCACATGGTGATTTGGGTAAAAGGAAACTCCCAATTCAAGAACCTGCGTTACTTTCCTTGAAGGCAAACTAACCCACCTAAAGCCCTAACTAAAACAAAAAACCTTTCTATTGTAAGATAAAACACAGACATGGAAGAGCACACATGTCGAATCTGTGACTCAGTGAATAAGAACTGCCCCACGCCTCCCATTCCATCCCATGCAAAACCAACACTGAATGCTATTTTCACTCTCTGCCTTTCTTCATGAACGCAAAAATCCTCTTCGGAGTTGTTACCGAAAGTGGGTATTAATGTAGGTCTTTCATAAAAGCAAAATGGTGCAAGACGAACTCTAGGAAAGCAGGCTATACCTGTATACACACACACACATACATACACACAAACATGTTATATATGTATCCACACATATATACATCAACATGGCTATTCTTAGTATGTGACCTATGTGTCTATGTATGTGTATATATGTGTGTGTGTACCCACACACACCTATTACATACCAAGACGCTCAGAATAACCATGTTAATTTCTTGCATATGCCGTCCCCACTCTCCCCTCATTTTTTTGGGCTGCGCCTCATGGCTTGGGGGATCTTAGTTCCCCAACCAGGGATAGAAACCGTGCCCCCTGCAGTGGAAGCACGGGGTCCTAACCACTGGACTGCCAGGGAATTCCCAGACACTCCATTGTTTAACATGAGTCTTGTGACTATAGCTGGTTTGTGCCTCTATTTGGGGCTGATGAGGATACCTTATCCCCTAGCTTTGTTGTAAATTATGTCCATAGTTTTTTCTTTTTTTTTTTTTAACTGTGGAGACTATATAAGCTTTGCCATTTAACTATTTTCTAGGGTACAAGCCAGTTGTACCTAGTTTTCAGGTTCCACATTGGTCTTTCTGTTTTCATGTGGGGATGACACTACAATCTTCCCAGAATCCCCTGCTTTCCAAAGCCCTAACTTTTCAAACAAAACTGATTCATTGGTTTGTTTCACACCAACACTTTACCGAGAACACCCCTGCCACGACTCAAGATTGCGATGCGGCCTGTGGTTAGGCTCTGTCGTCTGATGAGACCTGGTGTTAAAGGGAACGACACACTTACGGATCAATACATGTTACAGCTTGGTGGCCCGGTATAAAAACCTGACGCCCACTGTCAGGATGCCCCGTTTCACTGTGGCCCTGAGATAGTCAGGGACGGGCAGCGGGGGACAGATGCTCACAGCCTCACCTGCTTTTCATGTTGCTCTGGTCACCGTTGTGAGAACCTGACGCTAAACCAAAGGCTTGGTAAAGTGGGCCCAGGAGATGGCAGAGCTCGAAGGAATTCGTGGAAAAAGCCTTTCCCTTCCCTTGGGGACAGGCTGGCTGAGTCATCAGTTGCACGTCCTGCAGGTGCTGCTGAGGGAGGACTGAAGCCCGTCTCCTGTCTCGACTGCCGGGGGGGTGGGGGTGGGCTCACAATCCAGGCTGGGCCGCGGGCGTGGGGGCTCATGCAGGCGTCACCCGCTCCCGCCCCGCGGCCGGGCCGATCCCACGGCCGCTGCCACCAAGGACGGGCCCTCGAGGCTCCTGATGGGGTAGGCACTGCTCCTGCATCTGCGGCACCCCAGCCCGGCAGGCCCAACTGCAGGAGCTGGGGACAAGGCGGCCCAGGTTTCTGAAGGTCCACGCCGGCCACCTGATGGAAGGACCCATTTTGTTATTAAAGAAACACTGCATCGTGGCTGAGTCCTGTTCGACCTCATGGAGTTTAAGGAAAACTACAGCCTGTTCTCTTCCGGGAGCGAGGGAGCTGTAAGTACCGGGCTCCGCACTCCTGAGGAATCGGCAGCCCACAGCTGCGACGTGTGTGCAGGACAGTGTACAATGGCCCCTTACAAGCTAGCCAGTGTTCCCGAGCTTCTGGAACACCAGTCCTCTGGCTCCAGAATCTCCCCTTCCTTCAATCTCTAAAGTCTCCTAAGGACGTCACACTCTTCAAGGGAGACTGCCGATTCATAGTAAGAAAAAGACATTCTTTTTTTTTTTAAACAGTTCACATTTATTATTGATAACAATAAAAAAATCTTTTAAAGACTATCAGTATTGTATTACCAAGAGTGAGGTAATATGTTTACAAAACATTTACAGAATTTGATACGTAAATAATGAAATTAGGAAAGAAAGTGAATTAAGACACTAGTAATAGAGGGGAAACCAAAAGGACCGTTAGTGCTGAAAACAGGTGCAATGACAGCAGCGTTTTAAACAGAGGGCAGGGCACTGGAGTCGCGATAAACTGCGTGATCGAAGCCTACCTGCCTCACAGCCCCCTTCCAAGGAGGACGGGGCGATGGGTACTCAGCAGTACCCTGTAAGTATTTGTGCAGTGATGTGCTGTGAACGCTTAAGGATGCACTCAACTCTTTGGGGATAAGACAGTGCCACTTCTGAGTCAACTCAAAAAGAGCCGCTCTTCAGACTGGGGGACGGGTGGCTGCAATTCAGATAGTTCTACAAGCGCCCCTGGGCTGATGTGGACTGTCGAGTGAAGTGTTTTCTTGGCAGCTGTCAGCAAAATCGCCATCTGAGACACAGAGAAAGAGACAGAGAAGGAGAGAGACGGGACCGTCTTCAGGTCCTGAGAATTTGGAAACAGGAAGCAGCACGGATGCACTAACTAACCCTACTGTGCTTTCTGGAAACAAGCCTTTAGGTGCCAATGGTGAGCTTCTCTTGTGAAGGAAACGCACAGCTGTGCTCCGGACAGGCCAGCAGCCCTGGGAGATGCCCAGGAACGTCCTCAGCGTGCAGGCAGCCACCGAGCATCGCTGCCCGGGAGGGCTGCTCCGCCCCTCCGGAGACCTGCGGACACCTCCCCGCGGGCGCACGCTCGTCCACACAGCTCTCCTGCCACGCGGCACCCACCCAACACCTCCAGGGCAGGTTTACAACAACGCAACTCAGGGTTTCCGTGCCCATCACACGCTGACGATGGCCGCCTGGCTTCTGGCCCAGATCCTTAAAAGCACAGCCTCCGCCACGCACCCACCACGGCACACGTCTTCATTCACCACGGAGACTGACCCAAGGCAACACCTGGACAGATTTCGCAAAGAACCTGCTTTTCCCATAACAAGCTGAGAAAACGAGGGCCAATAAAAGGTAGACCAGGCTTGGTAATTGGAATCAAAAAGAAAAAGTAAAAAGCAGACCAACCTCACAATCTGACCTGCTTCTATGCAATCGAACCCTTCATTACTTGAACTAAGTTTCTACTCGCCCCGTCCCCCCACTGACACACACCCACCCCAAGACACACACGCCTGCAGGCACACACACACACGCCCACAATATCCTGTCACAAAGAAGCAGGGCTCCCCCAGGCCACAGGCTGTCCCGACATGGCCACACAGTGAACACAGGACAGTTTCAAAACGGCAGATGGGACTCACTGTCTCTCAAGTACCCTTCTAGTGACTAGAAGAACCATTTGGGCTCTGATGCTACCAAGCTGTGAGGGGCCCAGGGGAGGCCAATCTAGAATGAGTTCAGAACTAACGCGTGCAGGTAGGAAGAGCAACACACCGGGAGGAAAAGGGAGAGGACGGCCTCGGCCCAAGTTCATGGACAGAGGAAGCCTGCTCTCAAAGTACCAAAAGGTTTGAAAGGAGGAAAGAGGAAATAATGTTTAATGATGGCGGTGTTCTTCCTGGCATTGTGGGGAGCCCGCGAGAGCCCCTGACCCCCCAGACCCACTTTAAAACAGTGGGTCCGTCTGCCCCGGAGCCGGGCCGGGGTGCCCACAGGCTCCCTCTGAGTCCTTCTGATTAAGCGGTGTCTGCTCAGAGGAAAAGGAGCCTAGCGGGCAGTCACTGAATCCTCGGACCGCGTCGACCACCGGCAGGGATGAGGTGAGGGCCGGATGCAGGGCGGGGGACAGGTTGGCAGCTTCTGCTCCGCGGAGGAAGGTGAGTCACCTCTGACAGGTGGTGGGGAGTTCATCCACTAAGGGATGGTGTGGAGGTGCTTGGAAACATTTTTTGCATCAACATTTGAGACGAAGTCAGCCTCTTAATTGGTATATAAACTACTTTTCTTTGAAGAGAGAGCCCTTGTGCTCTGGTTGGATTTTGTGCACACTGTATACAAAACCTATGGCTATTGAGCTAGAGTTAAAACTACCTGTCGAGATCGTTTCGGGGTCAGTGACTACGTTTGCCACCTGGAGAGCTACGTGCTACCTAGAGGGCCAGAGGAGTCCGCACAACGCGGCTGCTGGGCGGGCGGGCAGCGGCCCGAGGCGGTGGGCCGTCCCCTCTGCGCACTGTGTGCTACCTGGAGACCATGGAGCTGGAGTGGGACTGGCTGGACGAGGTGGTGGCAGCGCTGAGCTGGGAGAACCCGCTGTGGCTGGACTCCAGGCTGGTCATGGAGCCTCTGCAAGAAGCACGGGGAGGGGGGGTGTGTGAGGACCCCACCGCGGCCGCCCACCACCTTCCTGGCTGATCCCAGCCCGCTGCCCGCAGCGTCCCCCAGAGCCGGGCCGGCCGTGCGGGGCCCAGGGGGACACAGCCCCCCACCACCCTCCCACACTGATAACGCCGTGAACTGCCAGCGACAGGTGGCCCGGAGGCCGCCCCGGCCTGGACCCCGGCCTCACGCACCGGAAGTCCTCGGACCCGATCACTTCAGTGTAGTACATCACTTTGCACTTGTGGGAAGAGACCTGCAGGGAGGCCAGCATGTCGTCCATGCGGGGCAGGCTGGTGGCAGCACAGGCCGGCATGCTGTGGAACTTCCACTGCAGGATGTAGAAGCCCGGCCACCGTGTCACGTGGGAGCCCTGGAACGAGTCAGGCGGCACCAGCTGAGGACCTGCTTCCCATGCCCTCCCACAACGGGTCTGACAAACGCCAGGAGACCGGGTCCACTCGGATCCAACACTGATTACTGACCATCTCGAAGCACTGGCTGCCCTGATTCGTAATCGGGGTCCATCCCACGCTGCCTCCCGGGTGTCGGCCCTGCAGCCAGGCCTCTGCCAGGCACTGGGGAGGCCACGGGAGGGACCCTCAGAGGCTGTCCGCCCCCAGGACTCCGCCTCGGGAGGAGGATGCAGGCGCCCGCAGGGTGGGAGCGCCCGGGGGTCCTCTGCTCACCCTTGAGGGCCTGGGGTCAAAAAAGGCCACTTGGACCAGGCAATGCTCTCTCTGATGTGCTTCCAATGACCTTACCGGTGTATTCTGGGTTAAAAGGACATCAATCTAAAGTAGAATGCCAATCTGTGAAAACTACTTTCTCCCTTTATTCTGGAACTAAAGACTGTGATACAGATTAAAATGTTCATTATTTAGAAAACTGAATAAAATACTCTCTTTTACTCTGCTTCTAAGACCACCAAAACACTGACAGGCTTATCCCTGAAAACCGTAAAGACCGCAAAATTATGCATCTATTATGAAGGCCAGAAGCACCCGAGAGCGACCATTCTGAGCTCAGGCGCTCTGAATAACAAGCCAAAATTTTAAACGAGCTGACAGAGCATTTAAAATAAATGAGGAGGCTTAGTAATGAGACCTAATAGTTCCCTAATGACTTGTTTCTCTCCCTTCTATTCGGGGTGATTTCCCTTGAAGAGAAGAATGCCGGCAGGTCAAAGGCCGTCTTAGCAGAAGCCTTCTCAATCCCAGCTTTGTACGTGTACCGAATGCCTTTTCCTTTCTTCCATGTCGCTTTTGTGAAAATACTTCCAGAAATAATTCATGACTTTAGATACAAGTAATGGATTCTGCTGAGCTCCAGGTCCCTCTGGGATTCGCTCGGCTTCCTGAGCGATTCTAACCGTAACCAAGAGGACACACGGAGCTGCCTGTCTACAGACGCAGGGCAGGGCCGAAGCAAGACTCCTTCTCGGACGGAAGAGCCGCGCTGCGGGGACTCCCAGGAGACCTTACCTGCACGCTTTCCCCTTCTTTGCAGATCAGAGGCGACTCCACCATGCTGTAGTCCCGGCCCAGCTGCCAGATTCTGTCTATCAGCTGCACGTTGTTCCCTCCTGGGGAGGTGATGCTGTGCGCCCCCAGGGAGTCCTTTTTGGGTGGCTGCGGCGACCTCTTGGAGTGATAGATGTTAAAGACGATGTCCCCTTTGCACACATCAAAATCCCAAGTGATCACCGAAGAGGCATCCACAATCTGAATGAGAATCTGGAAAAAGAGGTTCCATCAACCCACCAAAATGAGCGCGGGCCTCTGAGGCGACGCCGCGGCAGCAGGTCCCCTGGCAGCTTTCCCCCGGCCAGGGGGGCGCGCGTGGCCAGCCCTCCTCGCTCAGACTCCTCACCCCACCTTCCAGGCCTCTGCTCGCTCTTTTCGTTCTTTCACCCAACTGCCGCTGCTACACGTCAGGGCCAAGCTCAGTGCCCTGTCAGCTACACCTATGGTCTGAGCTTCCCCTCAATTCCCTGAGTGCTTTAAAACACCCAGTACTGGCTGTAAAAAGTGTCTTAATACAAAACAGAAATAACGCTAGACACCACAGAAGTAGTTCCGTGGGTTGCTCTGGGCTGAAGGGCACAGGGAAGGTCGCAGAAGAGCCCAGGAGGGACGGGAAGGAAGCATCCAAGCGGGGAGCGAGGGTGGACACGAGCGCAGGCTGAGTGGCCTCTGGCCGTGGCCGCTGGGCTGGGTGGGAAGAGGGCGCCACGTGGCCCGGGGGTGGGGAAGGGCCCCGGGTGTCGAGTGCCAACCTAAAAGCTGAATTTCATGCGGCGCCCATACAGCTTCCCCACAGGGAATGATCAAAGTTATAGTTTCAAAAGATTACTGCGGGAGGGATGTGAGAATTAAAACCAGCTGTAAAAAGTTATGTATTCACTAAAAAATTCCAGCAGAAGCCAGGCCCCGCGCCCCACCCTGCCCTGGAAGCCTGCCCGCTGAGCCTTCCGGGAGGCGTGTTAGCGCTTTGCTTCTCGTCAAGCAGCCCTTTTGGTCCCACCACGGCCACTTCTCACCGCTGACAGACCCACACAGAATTTCCCTAAAGAGCGGATTCCATAAGCACAAGAGCTGCATCTAAGCACAGCGGTGGCACCAAAGACACCCAAGTGGATCTGAGGGCAGAGCTCCCTTGGACGTCAGCCCCTCTGTGGACCGGCACTCTCGCTCCTGCATTCACAGCGGGGATGAGGAATTCAGTCCTCAGTTCATGAGACCGCCGTCCTCGATTTGTGCTTTACTGAACCCCCAAAGCAGAACTGCAGTTTTCAGTTTTGATGTAGAAACACTTGCACAGATACCCTGTGACTCACAAGAACACATCACACCACTGAGTTCTCTACCCTGGATGAGAGCAACCACAACCTAAGGAAAGAACTTGGTCTCCCCGCGCCTGCCGGCCTCCAAATAAAAAACTAATACAAATAATCCTCAAGACACAGTCGACTTCCCCCTACAGAGGCTGTGAATAAGGTACATCGAACCTGTCTTTTTTGCTCGCTCAAACCACAGCCCCACGTCCACTTGCCCCACGAGGCACGGGTGGGCCGTGCGGGACACACTCCGGCCTGGAGGATGGAGACAGCAGTGTGGCGTCAGCTCCCGGCCGCCACTGTCCACCCGGCCAGCAGCCCAGCCCGCTGAGCAGCCTCTCTGTGCCAGGTGCCACCCCTCCCTCGATCCTGAGCCACAAACCTCAGCCCGAAGTCCAGGAAGGGCCAGTGAGTGCTGAGTCCCTCGTGACGCCACAGCACACACGCGTGTGAAAACACAGGCACACTCTTGCTTCCGCACCACCACGTGACAGCAAGGAGAGAAAACACATGTGCTAGATTCTCCTCACTCCATCAGATTTATAAAAACGGGCAAATTCCTTAAAGGTAATAAATAACCAAATCCAGTCAAGAAAAAACAGAAGATGCGACTGGTCCTGATCACTGAGTACATTAAACTGAAGAGTTACAAATCTTCCCAAGGGGAGACCTGCTACGCGCCCCTGTGTGTCCAGGCTCTCGGGTGAACTGGACCACGAGCTGCCTACCCTCCTTCCGGGCGCCCTGACCAAGGGCAGCCACCTTCCCCTCTGAGAGAGCCCTGCCCTCCTGTGTCGACATCTACCTAAACTGCAGATCAGTGTCAACACAAACCTAAAGACCAAGACCAGAGAAAAGCATCTGATTCTCCTAAACTACACCCCACTGGGGAGACCCACAGAAGAACCATGGTGGGAAGGGGGGGCCCAGCCCCTGTGGCTTCGTGCCGGCACCTACCTCGTGCGGGGCCCCTTTGAAAACGCTCGCGGACTGGTAGATGGTTTCGGTCCAGAGCTTGAGGTCTTCGTTCTCCAGCTCCTCCGCAGTCCTGTACAGGGACTTGGGCACCAGGCCCCCCTCCGGCACTTCACACTGGAAATGTAAATGCAGTCATCCGAGCTGAGCCAACACAGGCCACTCCTCTGAGAACCAAACGCCGGCAGCACCATGTCCTGACACACGCGACTCCTCGGAGCCGCTTAGGAAATGGACAACACCTGCCACGTCGCAAAACACTCTACACTACTTAGCAAAATAATTGTGAAAAACCACTTAAATACGTGTGTCTCACTTTAAATAAAAGAGAACAAGTTGAAGCTGATTTGCCACAGAATTCACACTAGTGCGTATGAGGGACTGGATCCAACTACTGAAGCTGGTTTATATAAGAACAGTTAAGTACGTATATTGCACCGCAGAAGAAAACATTATGTTAAGAGTTTTATTCTCCGCAGCTACAGACACTATTCTTATTATATACAATTACAGTCAAGATATATAATCTGTAAGAAAGCTTTGTGTCTAAGTCAGATCAAATGATCAGTCCATGACACCAGCCAAAAAATAATAAAGAGCAGCAACTTTCGAATTTGCTTGAAACAGGCTGAATTAGAATTTGCACATTTCATAAATTTCCTAACTGACCTGGATAGAATGACTTAACACTCGAGCTCGTAAAATCCAAGCACTGCCTACATTATCAGCCCTGGGAGGCGAGCACACAGGAAAGAAACACAGCCGTCTACAGCGGGCAGTGCAGCGGGACGCAAACACGCCACAGCACCGAGGCCACGTTAGATGGCAGCAGGCAGAATCGAGCACTGTCTCTTCAACGCCAGCCCGACAGCGGCACGGAAGAGCAGAGAGGGAGCCTTAACGGCCGGCGTGGGGAGATCTCTGCTGACTACGGGACTCTTAGCATCCTCAACACCTCATGGGGGAGTCAGGTCTGCTTCTGCTGCAGCCCAGTTGCTTTCGTCGTAACTGGAAGGGGCAACCTCGCCGGGTCCTGCTCTGATGTAATCGAAGTCTGTGGGTTTCTACAGATCTGACCTCGTGCTTTAATCTCACGGGCGGCTGGGTGAGTGAAGGTCCTCTACCTCACTTGCTCCTTTGTGCTGCACCGCGATTCCTTGGAGCAGGACTGAAGGCCTGAGAGCTGATTCAAGTGCCAGTTAAATTCCTCGAACAATCCAGAGAGATTCTCCCGAGCGCCCAATCATTAGCTAAATACATGAGTCAGCCAGGGAGGCCACATCTCAACATCTCAACGGCTAACCTTATTTACTATGAAGGAGGATGGAAGTCCCTTCTCTGAGAAGAACCACTACTCCCTGCTGGTGCCCGTCACCTGTGACGTCAGCAAGATGCGTGGACCACATTTCTGTTTCCTTCACCACCCCCGTCAGGCCGTTGTGCCCCCGAGGCTGTACGATCCTCAAGGAACTAAACTTCTCTGACTCCCTCGCCACAGAACAGGGTAAAGAAGTGAGCCACCTGCCTGATAACCTAGCAACTCAATGTATTTAAAGCCCCACATCACATACAAGAGAACTAGTTCCCTTAACTATTCCTTTTAAAATGTTATCCTGATTTATTGTCAAGGGGGAAATCTTTTTGAGAATCAATTTGATCTTTTTTTTTTTTTTTTGCAGTACGCAGGCCTCTCACTGTTGTGGCCTCTCCCATTGCGGAGCACAGGCTCCAGACACGCAGGCCCAGTGGCCATGGCTCACGGGCCCAGCCACTCCGCGGCAGGTGGGATCTTCCCGGACCGGGGCACGAACCCGTGTGCCCTGCATCGGCAGGCGGACTTCCAACCACTGTGCCACCAGGGAAGCCCCTGATTTTTTAATGTTTTAAAAAAATGCACAGCTCCTCTAAAACGATTAAAGAATCTGATTCACACAAAGCTGAGTGAATAAAGCAAGCTGCAATTACACTGATTGTAAAACAAATTCTCATTAGTATTTAACAATGAAGAATGTGTGTTATCAAAAATTACCTAAATGGTTCTGTTTAGTTTAACCCAGTATCAGAGAGATGTCAGCCAAAACAAAAACTGAAAGACAATCAAATAATCCAAACTAAAAGTTCTGAAAATCCTTTGTGCAAACCAACATCCACCTCTGCTACCCTCGTAAGCAGCCAAACGTGCAGATGCTTTCCTAGATACATACCATGCACTCTCCACTCAGGAAATCTGGAATAATCTCTTTATCGATGTAATCCAGCAGGCCTCCAGGACCCTGGTAGTCATTTCCTGCATAAATAAGGAATTTCCTTCTGGTGTTGTCATCAATGAATGGACTAACCTATAAATAATTAGAAAAAACCATGTAGTCATATTTGCTTTGCTGTCTGTATTTCAAAGATTAAAATTACACGGTGATATTACGGGGGGGGCGGATTCAAGTTTGATACGCTTTTTCTGTAAAGCCCAAGTGCATGACATTAGGATCCTCGGGAATTCTTTCTTTCCTTAGATAATCTGAAAAACTTTGATGTCTCTGTGCTTATTTTGCTTTATGACTTCGAGTCACAGATGCATACACATACATGAACGCATGTGTGGGCACCTTCCAAGCGGCTACCAGTTATGCAGAACAACACAGAAACCCACCAGAGTCCAGAGGACAGGAAACACCCTGGGGGCACGCAGGATCAGAAGGCGGCCCAGCGTCTCGGGGTAGTTGGCCTCCACCACCTCGATGATGCGCAGCAGGGCCTTCACGCCCGGCCTCCAAAGGTGGCGCATGTTCAGCCCTTCCAGGTCCACCAGGCAGGTCCACGAACTGCAGGTGAGATGAACTCCGTTCAGTACACGGCACACTCGGCAAACCGCGGCCCAGAGCGACTTGCTTTTCTTTTCAACGTTATATACAGTCATTTGTATCCATTTCCAAAGATACACCAGGTTTTAAAAATCACAGTGTAATGAACTCTATTTATATCCGCTTGTATCAAGACACGGGATGGGTGTGGTAGGACTAATCCCTGAAACCTCAAAGCCGCCAAGAGCTAAGGGACCGTGACTCAAAGCTTCAGTCTGACGCACTCAGCAATCCAGCGAAGGAGGCCATGTGCTGCCCTTGACCTGCTGAGCCCCCTCTACTGACCCAGCGGGGTGTGTGTGTGGCATTTAAATACGTGGTGTGACTGAACGATAACCTAGTCTTTGACAAACGTTATTGAGTCAAGCGCTGTGGCAGGAGCTGAGAATACAGCAGTGAGCAAAGGCCCTCAAAGTCCCTGCCCTCCTGGAACTTATGTGCTAGTTAACCATCTATTCCCTTCTCTATGCCAACCTCTGAACCACTGCACATTTTCAAAAGAGTTTACCATAACTAGAAGTTTGGTTTAATAGCACAGACCAATTTTTTTCTGTCCCACCTCCCCACCACCAAAAAATAAAGGAGCAAAAACCAACCACCTGTGACTCTGGGCTCCCAAGGACCATGCAGACCTCAGATACGCCAATCCACTCAGACCGAGGGGATGGCAATGCCTGGGGGCAGAAACACCAAACTCTAGCAACGGTCCCTCACAACTGACTATATTACATGCTCTATATGTTTCTCTCTTATCTGCCTCCTAGAGCATTATGGTAAACAGTAAACTATTTCCACTTGGTCCTATAAAATCAAACCAGATTTTGGTTCTAAAAATCAACTAGAAATACTTAACTCATATTCTCAATAAGCTAGCAGGACAAACAGCACCACACAGCTACCTGATAGGCCGGCCGAAGACTTTTGTATTTTCTTCACACCGTCTTAGCCCTTCTTCATTTATGGAGAGAACCTACGTAAAAAAGGGCCATAAAGATTCCATGATCAGTCTAAGAAGCTATCACGATGGCATCAAAGCTATGCGACTGACAATAACACGGCGTGTTTTAGGTAGGTGTGTAAACCCAGTCATGTATTTAAATCTTGACACATTCATACACACAAAACACAGCACAGACGAAGAACATCTCTTTCAAAGAGAACGAGCGCTGTCCTGTGTGGCAAAGGGGACAGCTCCCCAGTGAGATGACCGGAGTCTCCAGGTGGGCGGGGAGGGCACGAACTGCTGACCTATCTCCAGAGCAGACACATCCCGAAGTGTCGGACGTTAAGTGTGCGTCAAGTGGGGACACTGTGATGCTACACGTACCAGCCAAGAGAAAAGGCAGTGTGAGAACTGACTTGAAGTCCAGCTGAAGGGAACCCTTCAATCTGGAGTAACAAGCCCTTCCCCAACAGATGTAGTCCACCCGTATCTTTGTGCGCACACGTGTGTACGTGTGGATGCGTACGTACGCCCACGTCAGCACACGCACAGTGGCGGGCGCTAACAGAATATGCAACAAAATGCCAACAGTGGATATTTTGGGATAATGGATTATAGATATGCCTTTTAAAGTTTTTGCTTGTTCATTTCTAATTTAAGGACAATATTCTTCTCTTCATAGCTGCCCACGTGGTGGAAGCTGCCCTGGAAGGGGTCAGGGAGACAGGGAAGGAGACATGGAAGTAGCCCTGATGAAAGATGCTAAGAGCCTGGATCAGGGACGTGCCAGTGGAGAGAGTGCTATTAAGAGGTCCGATCTGAGGGGCATCTTAAAAAGAGAGCGAGGGTGGGAGGGGGGTGCCCAAGTCAGTGGGAGAGAAAGGAAAAGGCGACTCAGGACCAGCTCCCCGTACCCTCTCAAGGGGCTATACTGATTTTTCTGTTCATGCTGCCCCACCATGAAAAACACTTTTATAATTTTTGTGCTCTCTTTTGAAGTTTTTGAAATATATTAATAGATCTTCCTTTCTAATTATGAAAGTAAAACATGCTGTTGCAACAGGACAGCTGTCCTCGCCCACCCCTGCGGGCAGAGAAAGAAAGTGAAGCCACAGTGGAGCCTGGTGTCCTCCGCAGGGAGCACTCACGTATCTCAGCAGGGCCTCCTCGCCGAGGGCTCTCACCAAGCCTTTGGTGTCCATCTGCCCCAGCCTGAGCACGTAGAGGGGCCGCCCGTCTGCAGGGGGAAGGACAGGCGTTGTGAGCGCCATTCCTGACATGAAGCTGGGGACACAGCTCCGAGGCCCTGACAGGGAGACGGGCTCACCCAAGTTCCAAAGGAGCTTCAAGTGCTCTCCCGCTGAGAGGCAGCGGCGGCCTTCTGTGGTGCCCACAGGGCCCCCGCAACCCTGCCCCACCAAAGCCAGCCGACGGAGCAGCTTATTAGCAGGGCCCCGGAGACGCTCTGCACGGAGCGAGGGGGCCCAGCGGAGCTCTGTCCTCCATCCGGCTCTACCACGCACACCGCGGCCATCGCCGGGCTCAGCCGTGACCCCACTCCACCAGCCACCAAGTTGAGTCAGGAAGCACCGGGCTCGCCTTTCGACGGCGCAGGCTGTCCTGCAGGGCGCCGTGTGCAGGGTAATCCAACCAACCCACGCACACCCAATCATTCATTTTAGGGATCACTGTTCTTGGTTTAAGTTTTGTTCACTCTCCATGTAGAGCTGAAATTCTGATGTGCAAAACCTGGCTACACGTTTTTACAGATATTGCAGGGGTTAAGTCACTGGGAAGTACCTCTCCTAGCACTGTGCTCCTGAGAAATCTCTGCCTTCAAAGTTTTTTAAATAAAGTCAAACTCCACACAACTAAGGAACGCAGTAGAGCAGGCTGCCCGAGGGCAGCAAGAACGGTGAGGGAGCAGCAGCATCAGGCCCTTCCTTCCGCTCTACGGGGCACCCCCAGGGTGGCGGCGGCGGCGGCGAAACGGGCATCCACGTGCTCAAGCCGGGGGAGGGAGGGGCAGCACACCCACAGGCCTGCCTGTCCCTACACGTGTCCCGATGCCAAGTTCCCAGCTACCTTTGTCGTGATGGTGCCAGCCTCCCGCGTAGTAGTCCTGAAGGACCTGGGGAGGCTGCCAGGTGTCGAGGATGTAGTCCACCTGGTGCTGCTTTCGCCAGGTCAGAGACTGACACAGGGTCTCTCTGGCTTTGTCTATGTTGAAGTCCCGGGCGCGCAAGAACCGGAGAATATGCTCATCTTTCGGGATCTGTTGAGAGAAAGAGATGTTTCTAAGCAATGTTAAAAGCTGCTAAGGGGAAAAACCAAGTTACCAACGGAATAAGACTCTGAAAGTCTCACTTCTTATCAGCAGCGAGCTGCACTATCGCACTATGTAAAATTAGCCATTACCAGAAACACGTTCCTTAATGCTTTAGAAAATCAGCATGATTAGTCTGAATAATCTTCATCCTATTCCCATTTTAGTTTCAGCAAAGTACAGTGAAGGCATAAGTAATTTCTTAAACACCAGATGCTTCAATTCACTGAGCTAACCTACGAGTTATTATGATCTGTGCACTTTTCTGTGTATATATTACACGTAAATAAAAACCCAGAACACAAAACAGTGTTGTTGGTTTTGGTAGTGGTGCTGGTGTCCTGACACACAGGAACCTTCTCCAGGTTCCGCTCCTGGCAATCGACAAGTTCGACAGGTCGGCTTCCCTAAGTAAAACACAAGGCCAAGGCTGTGTCTGGGTCTCCCGTGGACTGGCTGCCCTTGACCCCGGCCACGCACTCACTGCCGCACGCTGCTGGTGCACAGATGGGGGGCGTGTGGTTGGCACCCCCTAACTACCCCACTCCTGGGAAAATAAAGCACTGAGATGGCATCACCTTCTCTCAGAAAGGACCACCGTTACCAGGAAGTGGCTAGGAATGTCGGTTCCAGGACCAAAAGGCCTGGCTTCAAACCCCAGCCCACCACTCACTAGACGTTAAGACCCTGGGCAAGTTACTGAACTTCTCTGTGTGTACCACAGGGGTGATAAAAACAGCACCACCTCATAGGGCTGCTGGCAGGATTTAATTAAGATCTTAAAAGAGAGTCTGGTGCACGGTCAGCACGCAACAAATGGCAGCTCTCACCACAGGGGCTGTGTTCTCAGTAACTAATACAAACGGTCCTCTGATGTTGGGCGCTAGTGACCGAGACTGACCGACATAGAGAGCAGGCCAGCGAGTGAGTGACTTCCCCGACACACAAATCTGCCTCTGCTCCACACTAGTCCCCGTCAGCTGGAGGATTACAGAAGTCTAATTCCTTATGAGGCTGCTTACCAAAAACCTCAAAATCAAAGCCCAAACAGTTCTAACCTCTGAATAATCTGTGAACCACTTCCAAACCTTCTGAAAATTAAAATGTATGAATACTTGGAACACAATATTGCTTTGCAAATTGACATATAATTGTTTTTCAGCAAGCCCATCCTCTGTAACATCTACGAAAGTACAGCTAATTATACACAGCAGGGCATCATAACTTGCCACGAAGGACTCGGGTGCCACACACAGGGATACGGATTCAATGCCTTTTAGACTGGAAGGGACATTCCCAGCTATGGCAATCGGGCACATTTGCTCCGAGTCACTATGAACAGGACCAGGGATCCGAGGTTTCACAACAGCACCCCTGCACATGAGTGTGAATTCTCACTTTGCCCTTGTGGGTCTCCTGGAGCCACTGGCGAAGCCGGATCAGGCAGCTCTCCTGCAGTGGAGTCAGGTCACCCAGGTATCTCTTGATGTAGTCTGCGTCTAGTTTGTCTGGAATATAAATTACAGGACATCATTTACAACAAACAACACTGAAGCTCGAAGGCTTCCAAAGTCTTCCTGCTTGGTGACGTTCCTGTGTGGTCCCGGAGTCTGAAAGGCGACTGAACCACAGGGAAGGGGGACTCTAACCAGCCACCCCAGAGACCCCCAATGACAGTCTTTAAGCCCAATCACTGCCAGAGCCACATAGAAACGTGCCGATTCCTTCACACCCCCCCGACTACCACCAGATCTACTCTGTTTGCAAAATATCAACTCTATTCATGACAGAATGACGGCTGTTACAGATATTTAATGATACTTAATTCAAAGTTACATGAGGAGGACGCACATCATATAAAACTATGAAATAAAACAAGTGGATCTAGACCTATTTTGTCTGTTCAAGAACACAAGAAATCTTCCTCATGAGGTAACATAAACTGGAAGAATGAGATTTCAAATTAAGCATAGCAAAGAAAAATTCCCAAAGTGAAAAATAAAACATATTGCCAAACTAACTAAAATACCTGCCACCTGCCACCTGTTGAAAAGTAACCAAGGGCACAGTTGAGCCACAGAGAAGAACGTATGGAAAGATAAATGCCAATAATTCAACAAAACTTATGAGGGCAGAATTTCTTGTATTTTCTTATTTTACAATGGGCACAAGGTTGAGAAATAAAAAAGGGGGGTGTGTGCGTGTGTGCGTGTGCGCGCACGGGCATAACGCACAAGAAAGGCGGCACGGCATGGTGGAGCTTGCCACTGAGCCTTAGTTAACTCATGTATAAAATGAGGACAATAAGCATTTCCTACCTAAAAGGAACGATTATGAAATGAGTGAACATTCATAAAGTGCTTAGAACAGTGCCTTGAACCTAGTAAGCCTAAAATGTGTTTGGTGATGATATAATTGTGTTAAAAAGATCAGTTCCTACCTTACAATTCCCTGAAGATACCTTCAACTAAAATGAAAAACATTTCCTGGTCTCAATAAAAGAATAACTTGATATGCCCCTTCCTGCCCATTTTTTTATAAACTCATAAAAATAAGAAAAACATTTTTTTCTTAGAAAGAAGTTTCTTCATTCTAAGAGAAAAATAAAATCAACGTGTTATATAAGCCAGAGGAAAGGGGACAGTAACAAGATCAATTTTCTGCTCGTGTAACCTCTAAGCGTCCCGAGAGGCAATGCGTCGAGGTAAGCCTGGAGTCTTGCTCTCAGAGCGAAGCCTCTCTCAGACTCACCGTCAGGGGTCCCAGCCGCGGGCTCGGGCACCCCACTCGGGGTGCTGAGGGGCTCGCTGCTCAGCCCTTCCTTTAGCGCAGGGTCTGGGACCACTACAGCCAACGGCGCTGCTGGTTTCTTGCAGGATGAGGACATCTCTGAAGAGGGTGCAAGGGAAGGTGGAGTCCAGCGGGGCACAAACGTGATGCCTTCTTCTTCTAGCTGACGAAGGTAGTACTCAATGATCTCCTTTCCCTTTGAAGCAAAAGCGGTTTTATAGTTAGTATATACTGAGCTTTCAAATTATTCATCCCTCACGGGTTTTTAAAACCGTGATAAAAACTGAGTTACATAAATAGGAAAAAGAAAAGCCAAATGCCTTTGTGGGTTTTTTTTTTTCATAATCTTACTTCCTCTTCTCTAAAGGTCTAAGACATCATATCTAAGATGGAATTTTTTATATAACTAGTTAAAAGCACTGATTTACCACACTGGTACTCAACATGTGCTTTGTGTCTCAATCCGAATGCTTTCCAGTAGCATTTAAAACAAGCCTTCAGAAAGCACTCCTAATCCCATACTGATACAGACCCCTCCTCCTCCGTCCCCCAGCGACCAGCATCACCTGCAGCCCCGCCCACCCCTTCCACCCCCGGGAGCCCTGACTAACCCATTCCCAGACTCCGGAAGAGACTCCCGCCCACCCTCTTCCTTAAAATCCCAAGACATTTAGGTCTTTAATCCATTTTGAGCTTATTTTTGTGTATGGTGTTAGGGAGTGATCTAATCTCATACTTTTACATGTCCCTATCCAGTTTTCCCAGCACCACTTATTGAAGAGACTGTCCTTTCTCCACTGTACATTCCTGCCTCCTTTATCAAAGATAAGGTGACCATATGTCCGTGGGTTTAACTCTGGGCTTTCTATCCTGTTCCATTGATCTATCTTTCTGTTTTTGTGCCAGTACCATACTGTCTTGATTACTGTAGCTTTGTAGTATAGTCTGAAGTCAGGGAGCCTGATTCCTCCAGCTCCATTTTTCGTTCTCAAGATTGCTTTGGCTATTCGGGGTCTTTTGTGTTTCCATACAAATTGTGAAATTTTTTGTTCTAGTTCTGTGAAAAATGCCAGTGGTAGTTTGATAGGGATTGCATTGAATTTGTAGATTGCTTTGGGTAGTAGAGTCATTTTCACAATGTTGATTCTTCCAATCCAAGAACATGGTACATCTCTCCATCTATTTGTATCATCTTTCATTTCTTTCATCAGTGTCTTATAATTTTCTGTAAACAGGTCTTTTGTCTCCTTAGGTAGGTTTATTCCTAGATATTTTATTCTTTTTGTTGCAATGGTAAATGGGAGTGTTTCCTTGATTTCACTTTCAGATTTTTCATCATTAGTATATAGGAATGCCAGAGATCTCTGTGCATTAATTTTGTATCCTGCAACTTTCCCAAATTCATTGATTAACTCTAGTAGTTTTCTGGTAGCATCTTTAGGATTCTCGATGTGGCACATATATACAATGGAATATTACTCAGCCATAAAAAGAAATGAAATTGAGCTATTTGTAATGAGGTGGATAGACCTAGAGTCTGTCATACAGAGTGAAGTAAGTCAGAAAGAGAAAGACAAATACTGTGCTAACACATATATATGGAATTTAAGAAAAAAGAATGTCATGAAGAACATAGAGGTAAGACAGGAATAAAGACACAGACCTACTAGAGAATGGACTTGAGGATATGGGGAGGGGGAAGGGTAAGCTGTGACAAAGTGAAAGAGCGGCATGGACATATATACACTACCAAACGTAAGATAGATAGCTAGTGGGAAGCAGCCGCATAGCACAGGGAGATCAGCTCGGTGCTTTGTGACCGCCTGGAGGGGTGGGATAGGGAGGGTGGGAGGGAGACGCAAAAGGGAGGGGATATGGAAACATATGTATATGTATAACTGATTAAATTTGTTATTAAAAAAAAAAAAATCCCAAGACAGACTCACTTTTTTAATGTTGCTGGTATACTGTTTCATTGCAATTTTTTCCACTGTACTTTCAAAACCAAAGAAAGATTTAATATCTAAACTTGCAGACTGTTCAAAACAGGTCCAATCTTCATTTTCAGGGTGAACCTGCAGGCAAAAGAGAAAGTATTCCCACTGATTATACTGACAACTGAGAATATCATTTGCTCCTCAGTCAACTGGTACCCAGGAAAAATGCTTATTTTACTAACAATGTTATTATCATGAAAACGGCGGATGGAAAAATTACACAGAGAGGTTCAAATTCATGAAAAGGCTCAAATAATGTTTCTAAAAGAGTCTAAAAGTGACTACTAGAAGGAGAGCTTCATTTTCGTTCTTGGTTCAGTCATTCATTTATTCATTCATTCACCATATTCATCGAGCCATGTTCTCCACCATGAACAAAACCAAGATCCCTGCCTTGTGAAGCTTCCAGTCTAGCAGGGGGAGACTGATAATTGGCCATAAACATACAGGTAAGAAATTATATCATTGTTGGAAGATAAGCACTATGGAAAAAAGGAAAGTTGGTGCAGGGTTAAAAGGAATGGAGGACAGGTTACAGAACTGAATAGGGCGCTCAGGGATGGCTTCCTCGAGAAGGGGAGATCTGAGCGAAGCTGGAAGGAGGTAAGGACGGGAGTCAAGCGGAGCTCTGGGGGCAGAAGGAGCAGAGGTCCTTCGGAAAGCTCGCCTATGCGACCACAGTCAGCGAGACAGCGGGCAGGCTGTGCCCAAGGCAGGCAGGACAGCAGAGGAGAGATTAGGAGAAAACGGCCTTGTAAGCCACTGCAAGGCCTCTGGGCTTTTCCTCTGAGTGAAATGCAGAGACACTGCAGGGGTTTGAGCCCAAAGAAAGCATGACATGATCTGACATACTTTTTTTTTTTTTTTTTTTTTTTGCGGTACGCGGCCCTCTCACTGTTGTGGCCTCTCCCGTTGCGGAGCACAGGCTCCGGACGCACATGGCTCACGGGCTCAGCCGCTCCGCGGCATGTGGGATCTTCCTGGACCAGGGCGCGAACCCGTGTCCCCTGCATCGGCAGGCGGACTCTCAACCACTGCGCCACCAGGGAAGCCCCTGACATACTTTAAATGGATCACTTTGGATTCAGTGTCGAGGATACACTGTAGGATAGTAAGGGTGGAAGCAGAGAGACCTATTAGGTTTTCCCAGTAATCTGGTCAGAGAAGTTCTTGAAACAGGGTGGTGAGCAGTGAAGACGGGGGGCAGATAAACACACTCGGCTCCAATCTTCGGGGGACACAGTAGCCTGGGTCCCTCAATACACATTTCTAAAGTGTTAGAGTGGCCAGAAAAGACGTGGCATATTAGTATTAAAGAACAAGTCAGGCCACCACTTGGCCACCTAAACTGCGACAACAATGTGATCCACCCTGCAGTACAGCACACCTGCCGCTCCCGCGCATCAGAAACCAGTGACTTTACGTGATGAAGAACTGCCCTCTTAGACAAAGGCAGCCCTCACGCACTGATTAAAGCAGTGGCCAAACAACTCTCAGAAGCTCCACGCCAGCACGCTCTGTGCCTCTGCCTGAGCGCCGGTTACTCACGCTGTAGCAGCAGTACTCGTTGATGATGACACGGTTAGAAAACGTTTCATTACGGGCCTCAATGTGCAAAGTACGTTCCTGAGAATTCAGTGAGTTTTTCTGGATAAAATAAACATAATCGACTCCTGCAATCTTTAAAACAGAAACAGAAAGAAAACGGGTTAATAACAAGAGCAACAGAAGCTATAAGCATAAATTCATTTTGGTTTTGGGGGGACTGCCTTTTAAGGTGTCCTTTTCAGTTACCTTTTTCAACAGTCTAGGGGCATCTATATCCAGTTTGCAGCGCCTTTCTATAACATGAACAGCCCCATCTTCACTCTTGAATTCATTCACAGTGTCACTGTCCACAAACATCGGAATCAAAGGACACGTAGGGAACCTCCTTTCATAGGCCTACGAATAAAATTTTTAAAAAGGAACTGAACAAAGATGCAACCTGACAGTCTGTCATTGATAGTCTCCCTGGAATAAAATCACCTCTTAATACATGGCAACACGTTACATCACAGCTAACTTCATCTTTACACCTTAAGCTTTCATTATTTTAAAAAGAGAAAGACACTCAACGTTAATGGACTGGAAGACTCAATATAGTAAAGACGTCAATTTTCCCCATATGGATACAGAGTTTTAACATAATTCCTATCAAAATCACAGCAAGATTTTCTTCTGTAGCTTATAGACAAGATTTTAAAATTTATATGGAAAGGAGAAAGAATGAAAATAGCCAAAACAATTTTGAAAAAGAACACCACATTGGGAGGCATCCCTCTCCTCGGTATGAAAGCTTACTACACGGCTACAGGAATGCAGGCTTTGTGCACGGGTGGAGGGAAAGACACACAGGTCAACGGACAGAGCAGAGAGCCACAAGCTGACCCACACAAACATGCCCAACTGACTTTTTTTTTTAACAAAGCTGCAAAAGCAATTCGATGGAAGAAGGATGGCCTTTTCACACATATTACTGGAGAAACTACACACCCACAGGCAAAAAAAAAAAGACCTCAACCCCTCGACCTAACCCCACACCTTACATAAAAACTATATCAAATTGAATCGTGAACTTAAACATTTCTTTAACATTCTTGAAATGACAAAATTATAGAAATGGAGAACAGATGAGTGGTTGCCAGGGTTAAAGAAGGGTGGGGGGTGGGAGGGGAGTGGGTGTGACTATAACAGGGCAACAAGACGGGGGGCACTTGGGAGATGTTCTGTCTTGACTGCATCATGTCAATATCCTGGTTGTGATGATGTACAACAGTTTCCCTGGATGTTACCGTTTGGGGAAGATGGGTAGAGAGCGCATGGAATCACTCCATAATATTCCTTGGGAATAACATGTTATTAATATACTACGAGTCTACCATTATCTCAAAATGAAAAAAAACTTAATTTAGAGAAAAGAAAGAAAAAGACTTGCTGCATAATTCATCCAAACTTTTAGAGAATGTACTTAGGCACCAGATTTAGTTTGCTCTGTAGCAATCTGTGAAGATTACTGAACTAAAGATACTGTTGAATTCACACTAAAACCTAAGCCATCCAAAGGATCACAGGTGTGCAAAAACAGGAAACCATAGGGCGTGCGATGACAAGTGTCTGGCTGTAAGAAGAAACGTGAAAAAGGAAGCCCAGGGCTTGCCTCGCAGCTCTGCCCCCCCTATAATAAGGGACGGGACCGTGAGATGTTGTCGTGTTAGGTTGACAGATGCCACGCCCCTCTTATGCGGGAGTGGAAACGGGAGCAAGGGGAATTGAGACACCCCATCTTACACCCCATCTTAAATTAGTGACAACCAAGCACAGATTTAAGGAAGAAATTCACGGTGTGGAAAGATCAATGAAAGTGTGGAAATGGCACAGATTGCTCCGACTGCACCTCTAACAAGGTGCAAGTAGTTTCAGAGCACCATCATACCAAAAAAATTGGCCTTCTTGGAGAAGTTACCTGACGTTCCCCTTCAACAGGCTCGACCATTTGGATGTAAGCACACTCATCACACGAGCGCTCACAGAAGACCCCGTAAAACACCAGAGTGACCTAGCAATTCCTCCACCCAGGATGTTCACGATCATTTCATTCCAAGTAATTCTCAGTTTTCTGGTATCTCATCTTCTCTCTGTAACATTATAAAGTTACCCCAATCTGAAAAATGTATGCTGCCCTCCTGCTGTCTATATATTTATACTGTACCAAGCTAGGCAGCATGGGAGGGAGAGGAAGAGGAAGCGGACAGTTCGGGAAACGGTGTCAGGAAAATGCACAAGAGTGTCCTAAGAATAAGCAAGTGCTGTAAGGGCTTAAGGAGAAGAAAACACACAGCTTAGAGGAACAGAGGGACAGAGGCTTCGGAAGGCTTCCAGGGAGAGGAGGCATTTACACCGGGCCTCAAAGCGTGGAAAGGGCTGTTCATAGTCAGTGATGAGGGGAGAGCATTTCCAGGAAAGTGAACCCAGGAGCGTGACTTCGAGGATACCTCGGGGTGTGAGCACAGAACCACAGCAGGCAGAGGAGGGAAATGGGGGCCTGCAGTGACGCCGTGACAAGGAACATCCCTGCTCAGCACCAGCCACGTAGCCAGGCCCCGAGAGCACAAAGGGGGTGGGGGGTGGGGAGTGGGGAGACCAGGACCAACAGAAGGCCCCGCCCTCTTCTTCAGGGAAGGAGGGAACGCCACCATGTGACCAGATGGTCAGGAAGGGAGGCAAAACCCACATGGTGACCAATTACATTTGCTTTTTTTTTTTTTTTTTTTTTGCTGTACGTGGGCCTCTCACTGTTATGGCCTCTCCCGTTGCGGAGCACAGGCTCCGGACGCGCAGGCTCAACGGCCATGGCTCACGGGCCCAACCGCTCCGCGGCATGTGGGATCTTCCCAGACCGGGGCACGAACCCGTGTCCCCTGCATCGGCAGGCGGACTCTCAACCACTGCGCCACCAGGGAAGCCCTACATTTGCTTTTTAAATGTTTTTACTTTGGGAGTTGAAAATATATTCTTCATACTTATGTACTCCCCACCATTCAAATAGATTCTGAATTCCGTGACTGCTACCATGGGATGATAAATCACACGATAATTCTCTTAATGCATATTATAATAAACAACATTTAAGAAGTTTATTCAGCTGCTGAGATTGTAACATAGATAATTTAGGCCTCCATGAGGCCCTAAAATTTGTTAGTATTAAGTACTGCACACACAAACAATTCTAGAAAAAAAAAAATTGCTGACTATCATTTGTTCTACACACTGACACTGTCTAAACTGACTTTTATATGTTACTACATTAAAAAAAAAAAAAAACTGGCTTTGTCCATTCCAACACTATGACATATCAAGAAACTGAGAATACAAGGGCTTCAAACAAAACAATTTCTTTTTAAGTTACATAAAAGGTAGAGTAAGCACTTAGCAAGAAACAACCTAGGCTCGGATCTCTCCTATTTAAGTACCTATTATATATCATTTTCAAAATACCCACATCTTTAAATTCTTGAAATAGAGTGGTCAGCACAAGGCATTACCCACACAAGTAAGCCCTGAATTTAAAACATAGTAAAAAATTTCCATTCCCTGTAAAATTATCCCCCCATGTTTGCAGAGACATTCATTTTTACCTCGGTATGCCCCAACCAAATGGCATCTGAGGCATCCAGGCTAACGGGCCACTAACACAGGAATCGGTATGTTCCTCTCCAAAGCTCTGTCGTTGTGGAAAGTGGTTAGTTAGCATCTACCCTCCTCCCTCCACATCTGTCACCCTGCCACCAGATGCAGGGTGACACTCAGCCACAGGGCAGAGGCCAAGTCCTTTTTCTCTTTGATTATCCAGGAGAACAAGGACCTTACTGAATGCCTAGTAAGAAGAGAGTCACTGTTCAATAAACATTTTTTGAAATACGGAATAAAAGCTTCCTAAATAAACCAATGAATCCAGCTTTTTGCTTCTGTGCTCACTTACCCTGGCCTATCTTTCAGAGATATGTAAGGTTAATGAGTCCTGCGTGCAGTTAGCATAGAAAACCCTAACTTTCTAGAGGGTTAAGGAAAAGGAAGACTGCAAGAAGTTGACAAAACTTTAGTCTCTGAAACTGCTTAGGATACCAGTACCCTAGTTCTTCAGCATGAACTACAACCTATAAAGTTTCTGAAGCCTCTGAAAAATAGCAGCATTCTGATTTTATTAAAAACATTAATATATGCTCTAGCTCTATCCATAGGAAGGGCCTAGAAGTGATGACACCTCAGTTGCAATGAGCAAACTTGGCATCCAGATCTTGTTTCCTAAATACCATTCTCTACTAAAAAGGAAGCTGTGCGCCTTGGAGAAATGGCTGATCACAAGTCTGGAGCAAGGAAAGGTCAAGGTTAGTCTGAAGTATTTCTTACCAGAGATCAAGGAAGTGCTCAACGACTGATGGGGAACCAGCCTGAAGGGGTTCCACTTGCCAATCCCGGGATAATTTGAGCACCAGAAAGAAAAAAGGTGGTAAAGCTTTATAAATCATAGAGTGATCCTCAAGAAAAATGGGCAGGGGAGGAAATTTTACAGAAAAAGATCACCTAATAATCATAGAAGGAATGACAGAATTAGAAAAATCATCATTCTGCAACTATCAATTTATAATAACTGATTCAGGCAAGGATCATCAATGGTTGCTACAGAAAGGTAGTTGTTGGAAGATACCACAGTCTCAAATTATCGTCCTGCCGATCATTAGTGACAAAGGCACAACGGTACCTCTATAAGGGAAAGATCTAGTAGACATCACCTTAACCAAACGATTGAACTTGGGACAATCTGACAACCCAATGGTTGCAATGGAAGCACACACAAACCCACGAAGTCCCCACGACGCAAACAGCAAACTAAAGCTAATCATGGGGAGCAATCAGACAAATCCAAATTATGGAATATTCTACAAAATAACCAGCCCGGACTCTTAAAAAAGAGAAACTGTCCATGTCTTGAAAGGTGAACAAAGAAAGCAGGGAAGTGTCTAAATAAAGACAACTGAAGAGACAGGACTATGGAATGCAATGCTGTGCTGGTTCCTGGATTGGAATAAAAATAGCTCTATGTACTCCATATTAAATAATATTATTCTATCAGTGTCAACTTTCTCAGGTGTGATAATGATGACAGTTATGTAGGAGGACGTCTGTTCTTCAGTATTTAGGGAAAGAGTGTTAATACTCAGCTTACTTTCAAATGGTTCTGCCAAAAAAAAAAAAACATGGTGTGTATGTGTGTGAAAAAGCGAGATAAAGCAAATGTGGCAATTTACCTGGGTGAAATGTATACAGGTACTCGCTATACTTTATCAACTTTTTTTTTTAATGACATTTGTTGTTGGCTTTTTAAAAATATTTATTTATTGGGCTTCCCTGGTGGCGCAGTGGTTAAGAATCCGCCTGCCAATGCAGGGGACACGGGTTCGAGCCCTGGTCCGGGAAGATCCCACATGCCGCGGACCAACTAAGCCCGTGTGCCACAACTACTGAGCCTGTGCTCTAGAGCCTGCGAGCCACGACTACTGAGCCTGCGTGCCACAACTACTGAAGCCCGTGCGCCTAGAGCCCGTGCTCCACAACAAGAGAAGCCACTGCAATGAAAAGCCTGTGCACCGCAATGAAGAGTAGCCCCCACTCGACGCAACTTGAGAAAGCCCGCGTGCATGCAGCAACGAAGACCCAACACAGCCAAAAATAAATACAATAAAATAAGTAAAAAAAAAAAAAAAAAAAATTTATTTATTTATTTGGCCGCGCTCGGTCTTAGTTGCGGCACACAGGATCTTTGTTGCAGCATGCAGGATCTTTAGTTGCTGCATGTGGGATCTAGTTCCCTGACCAGGGATCGAACCCTGGTTCGATCCCTAAGGCTCTGTGCTCCCACTGCAGGCCCCCTGCAATGGGAGCGCAGAGCCTTAGTCACTGGACCACCAGAGAAGTCCCTTTTTCAACTTTTTTTTAATAGAAATTTTTCAAAATAGAAAGTTGGGAAAAATATTAATAGGAAAAGGTAACCCTGGGGGGAAAAGTCCACGTGTAAACCAACAGTGCTTTTGCAAGTAACTGATTAAATACAACATTGTCCCATTTTATACGTGAAAATGTACACAAATTTTAGGTTTGCCCACAGCCCTAACCCAAGGCGCACCTGCTCCTCCTTGTGGGGCCTCCTGCCCGCGGCTGTTGACTGCAGCTCGGCGGAGACGCAGGCCCAGGGAGCTCCAGCTTATGGTTTTTCAAGAGAAGCCAGCAATCCGGATTTTATGAAGCTTCCCTATTTTTATAAAACCCTGTTTGGGCCAAAGAGCCCACACTAGCAGGCCTTCAATTTTATCTCCGCAGGAAGAAATCTCTAGGACAGAAGTGAGGAAGAACCCCATGTTTCAACGCTCACCAGGTTCCAATCACTGCGTCAGAAGAGCAGAGGTAACTTTCAAATGTCTTCTTCTTTTTTTGCCAACTATCTGCAATATTATCAAGTCATTTCCTAATCACACTCAATATTTAACAAATACAAAAATCAAGAAAGGCCGAACAGGGCTTCCCTGGTGGCGCAGTGGTTGAGAGTCCGCCTGCTGATGCAGGGGACACGGGGTCGTGCCCCGGTCTGGGAGGATCCCACATGCCGCGGAGCGGCTGGGCCTGTGAGCCATGGCCGCTGAGCCTGCGCATCCGGAGCCTGTGCTCCGCAACGAGAGAGGCCACAACAGTGAGAGGCCCGCATACTGCACACACACACACAAAAAAAACCAAAAAAAAAAAAGAAAGGCCGAACAAAAGTAACTCTTCCAGAAGTAATTTCTTCAGAGGGGGAGAAATGTTCTTTGATGTCCCCTCCTCTTAAAAGGAAAAATTACTTTTGGAAGAGAAATAACCATTGTAGTCATTTGCTCACTCTTTTTGTCTAACTTAGCAATCATTTCAATGGTAAAAGCAGCACTAAAGCCTTTTCCACTTGCCCCTGAGAGGAGAGTTGCTTCTGGGTAACAACTCCCGCCTACCTTCCTACACCCACTCTTCCTCTTTCAAAAGGGATTTCTGAGCCTGCAATTTGGGAGCTTGGCAACAGTACTTTCGGTTTTTAACCAACCTCTGAATGCAATTGTGACATATTAAAAGCTAGTACTGTGCTAAAGAAAACCATATTTTAGTGAAGACATTTCAACTTGTGAATTAATGAGCTTAACATTGCACAGTGCCAGGAAAACCCATTTAAAAGAAATTCCATTTAAAGAACCTACCTTTAAATTGAACTATGTTCATACCCAATTTAGCCAACAAACTAAGCCAGTTGCTTTCCCTCAATTTGGCTATCCTGTGGCACCAGACTTGACCCTCATGAACAGATAGGGTTCTACCCTGGAAAGAATCAGTAAGTGAAAAAGCTAAACATGGCTTAAGTCTCTCTTAGAAGTTGCCAGTGTTCAAAGAAATATACAACATATCAAGAAAACATGGCAAGTTGACCAAAGTCCCTCAGAGTTATATTTCTACAATTCACGGAGTCTCAAAACAACAGCTACGTAAAGAGGGCCTACCATAACGCAGCCCCTAGGCTAAGGTTCTGGAAAACACTCTAGTGGAAGACACAGAAACACACGACTGTACACAAGGGCAGCAGAGAGGCCCCAGGGAGAGGTGAGCCACCACCGAAGGGGCTGTATGACAACAACGCCCCGGCTGGGTGGTTCCAGAGGCTTCTTGGAGGAAGTACGTCTGCCGGGGGTCTTCAAGGGTGGGCAGCTTTACAGAAGTAACCTAAAGAGAAGGAAACATCCCTGGTGGGAGGGACAGGAGCAGAACGAAAAGGAAGCCGAGCTGGGCGAGCCCCAGGGAGGCTGCCAGGTTCCCGGGGAGCAGCTAGAGCGCGGGGGTCGCTGCCCCGACAGCAGCAAGCTCCACGTCTGCGGCTGAAACTCAAAAGCAGATAAACATCCAAGCTAATTCCAGACGTGAAAAGTGACAAGTACCCAGGGAACCCGGGGGCCCTGCACTGCACCTTCTCACAATTCAGCCCTCAGTGGGCCCTCGCACTCCACCTCTAAACTGAGGTTCCAAATCACAGGCCATTTGTGAATAAATGTGTTCATACTTAACAAGATATTGATAAAACCAAAATTTGTAGAAATTTGAGCCCTTTTAAAGAAAAGTTATAATCCAGTTAGTCATGATATACTTCATTCATCCAAATACTTATTGACAACCCTATCAGATTAGCTATTTTCAAACCAGTACAAGACCAACAAAGGAACAACGGTAAAATGGCACACACAATTATAGTAGTAAGTGCTATATTTAACCCAAAGTCATTTCCCTCAATCACCAGTCTTCAGATAGACCAATATATCAAGTCATAACAGCAGGGTGGATACCCACTGGTAAAATCAAACAAGAAAATATAATGATTATACTAAAACTAAAAAGATATATATAAAAATTTAATATACTCCAAGCCATTCCCTTTAAGATCAAACATATCTGAAGTTTAAATTATGAATTTCATCTTAGACAACCTCAAATTCCATGGTCCTGATAACACACTTTTTTAAAAATTAATTTTTATTGGAGTATACTTGCTTTACAATGTTCTGTTGGTTTCTACTGCACAGCAAAATGAATCAGCCACACACATGCATACATCCCCTCCTTTTTGGATTTCCCTCCCATTTAGGTCACTGCAGAGCAGTAAGTAGAGTTCCCTGTGCTATATACACTATGTTCTCATTAGTCGTCTAGTTTATACATAGTATCAATAGTGTATATGTGTCAATCCCAATCTCCCAATCCATCCCACACCTCCCTTTCCCCCTTGGTATCCATACATAACACACTTTTTCCAGCGGCAGTATTTAGTCTGGAAAAGACCTGAGTTCAACCTATGGTGCCATAATGTCTAAAGAAAGGGCATCTAAGAGGATCACATAACCCAATAAGAGGTTGATTTCTTTTCTAGAAACTTCTCGTTGAAATGTGATTTTGATGAATATTGTGGAGGGCACAATTATAGCTGAAAGAACAGATGGTGAATGCACTGCTCACATACCATGCACCAAAACTCTTGCAACTCCAAACATTTTAGACAGTTTTACCAGGAACGTATCCCTTTCTCCCAACACGCACTCTCACAGTGCACAATGATATAAACCAGCTCTGTTTACTTTTGATAAATGAGCCATTTCAACATACATTACTCTGCACAACAGAGGGGGAATGCGCAAACACTGAGAAGAAACGTGGGGAATTTTGCACCAACACATCACAGTTTCTTTCACTCATAAATCCACTCCTTTGCTTCAACAGTCCTAAACATGAAATATTTTTGTTAAAGGATAAGAAACTTCAGAACTGCTTCTAAAATCCACATCTTTTCTCTTGGGAAACAGCACACAGCCGCGGGGCATTTGTGCCAATTGGCGTGTCGGGCCTGCAGGAAGGAAAGTCACCACTTCCAGTGACCGTCTGTGTCCTCCGCCCTTCACTCACACTGGACTCTACCTTTACCACCCACCTGCCCCTTAACGGGCCTTCAGATGGCTATTAGCAGGCAACAGTGACACAATTCTAAAGGACCTGGTAAAAATTACCCACAAAATTAAAAGACTTCACCAGTAAAAAGTTTTAATTCCACAGAGAGGTCAATAATCTGATTTATCCATACTATGATATTTTAAAATAGTATACAAAAAGAAAAAAACAGTAGTAGGGTTTCTTTGTATTTTGTTTTATTTTGGCTGCGTTGGGTCTTCGTTGCTGCGCGCAGGCTTTCTCTAGTTGGGGTGAGCGGGGGCTACTCTTTGCTGAGATGCACAGGCTTCTCACTGTAGTGGCTTCTCTTGTTGCGGAGCACGGGTTCTAGGCTCGCGGGCTTCAGTAGTTGTGGCACGTGGGCTCAGTAGTTGCGGCTCACAGGCTTAGTTGCTCCGCGGCATATGGGATCTTCCCGGATCAGGGATCAAACCTGTGTCCTCTGCACTGGCAGGCGGATTCTTAACCACTGCGCCACCAGGGAAGTCCCAGTAGTAGGGTTTTTGACCTCTTAAAATATCTGGTTCGTGATGCCCATGTACTTGACTCTACTCCAAAAGGCAGCATTCTTGCAGATCTGAATGACAAGTGGGATGGAAGCGCTCTGAACCCAAATTCAGGGCGATGGTCTCGTTCTGAACAGCCACACAAGTTGTTCCTAGAGAGTTCTACCCATTTTAAGATTTTTTTTTTTTTTTTTTTTTTTTTGCGGTACGTGGGCCTCTCACTGTTGTAGCGTCTCCCGTTGCGGAGCACAGGCTCCGGACGCGCAGGCTCAGCAGCCATGGCTCACGGGCCCAGCCGCTCCGCGGCATGTGGGATCTTCCCGGACCAGGGCACGAACCTGTGTCCCCTGCATCGGCAGGCGGACTCTCAACCACTGCAACACCAGGGAAGCCCCCATTTTAAGATTTTCTACCACAAATTTTCCTAATCCTTTGGGTCCTAGAAACAAGCACTAGTTCATGACCTCCCCCCGCAAAAAAAAAATATCAGTGAGCAAAGAAACAAAGGAGTGGGTACAACAGAGCAGCAGGCAAATATTAGCAAAGAACTGGGACGTCGCCCATAAAGTATAATTGCACAGTGCCCGCCACCCCCTAAACTCTCCCTGCAATATACAGTGAATTGTGGTTGTGATTTTACACTGCACATACGACAGTCACGTGTCCTGCTAACAAACTGTTCCTGGTTCATGGGAAATGTCTACATGTTATTATTTTATAATGTTCAGCAAAGAGTACCATGGCATCTAAGTATCTGAGCCATTGCTATGAGGTCAAAACAAGTAGGAAAACAAAGAATTCTGCTTAGAAGAAAAAGAATCATCTAAGCCTGCTTACAAACTGGCTTGTTTACCTTGGCTAAAGCAAGACTAGCACAGGGCTCTTGCTTTAGATACAATGCACAACAGGAAGCCAGTCTCAGGTGGGCCCTGGTTGAAGACGGAGCACACATTCTTGTGCTTCTCTCCTTGCCAAACCTAACACGTATGTGGATGCTGTATCGTGAAAGCAGTGACTCAGCAAGGCCTTCCAGAATATTGTACCTCGAAGTTCTTGTAATGTGTTCCTCTTCAAGAATTTCCAGGCAAGACCACTTGCAAACTTTTGTTAACACAATTTAATAGACTGACAGAGTTACTGGGTTTTCAAATAAAACTCAAAGGATAATGAGTATGCTTGATTAACTGCATCTTCTGCATTTTAATTTAGGTTAGAAAACTATAGCCACCCTCACTTGTCCAACTGTGTCACTTTCTGAAAGATCTCAAGATTGACATCTAAGTCAATACCCTGGGGGCTCCATACTTCCAGTGGGTTTATTTTCTTGAAGATAATCATTGATGACATTTCTGACTGGCTTATCTGGGGTCATCTGTCCTTTAAAGCACTGTCACTTGGTGTTCTGTGTCAGAGGTTCCCAAATTTCGGTTCACAGCACCCTTAGAATCTCAGCAACTTTTTCACAGTGCCCCAAGGCCAAAAGAAATACCATTTATTAGATTATTAGGTCCAAACAATTTAAAAAGCATTTGTGTCTTAATAACTTAGTAACCATGTGAAATAAATAATGTACTTAAGTTGAAGGAAAAGATGTTTTTGTTTCATTCCTAAATAACTAGAATTACCTGAGGGTGTGTGCACCTCTTAAGAATCAAGCTGGAACCACACTGCTGCCCTAATTTCCTGTTGGACACCAACTCCTCTGTGGCACTTGCCTTTTAGCATAGCAACCACTGCAACCCTAGCTTCACCAAGATGTGACACCATCAAAGGAAATGAAGTGTGATCCTGAAACCGTGAACTACCTTGAACTAGGAGTCTGCAGTGTTTAAGAAATGTGGAGTATCACTATGCTTCCTCAAAAATTAAAAATATCCCATAGCACTGGGGTGCTCTGGGGTGTCTCAGAACAGTCTGGGAACTGTGGCTCCAAGTGCTTTAAATTTTATTCATTTATTCACAAATCCCTCTGCCTATAAATACATTATTCAAAATGCAAACAAGGGCTTCCCTGGTGGCGCAGTGGTTGAGAATCTGCCTGCTAATGCAGGGGACACGGGTTCGATCCCTGGTCTGGGAGGATCCCATATGCCGTGGGGCAACTAGGCCCGTGAGCCACAACTACTGAGCCTGCGTGTCTGGAGCCTGTGCTCCGCACCAAGAGAGGCCGCGATAGTGAGAGGCCCGCGCACCGCGATGAAGAGTGGCCCCTGCTTGCCACAACTAGAGAAAGCCCTCGCACAGAAACGAAGACCCAACACAGCAAAAATAAATTAATTAATTAATAAACTCCTACCCCCAACATCTAAAAAAAAAAAAATGCAAACAAACGAGCTTCAATCCAAGTGATTATGCTCTACCATCAAACTCTCAAAGGGTCCGGTGTTCAAGTTAAGTTTCCAATTTCTGCATAAAAGCCTTCAAAAATCTAAGAGAGGAGTGAGCAAACCTTTGCCATAAGTGAAGGGCCAAATAGTAAATATTTTCAGCTTTCTGGGCCAGTCTCTGTGGCAAATATTCAACTCCGCCTTTTAAGGACAGAAACTGCCACAGACAATATGTGAACAAATTGAATACAGTTGAGTTCCAATAAAACTGTATTTATAGAGACTGAAATTTGAATTTCATATACTTTTCACATGTCATAAAATAGTCTTTTGAATTTTTCCCAACCGCTAAAAATTGTAAGAATGATTTTTAGCTTGTGTACAAAAACAGACAGCAGGCCATCGTGTGCCCACTCCTGATCTAAGAGTAAGAGATTAACTGTAACAGGTTCCATTTAATTATTTTCTCACAAAAATTCAAGAGTTATTTTAAATGCCAACCAGTCAAAATTGTGAAGGACAAAAACTTGAAATAAAATAGAAAGGACTATGAAACCAATGGACCGTCACTTACTGTACTTGTACTTAACTAACTGTTCTCCGTTATACAGAGTGGTCCCAACAAATGTACATCTAACTTACATACACAAATTGGACTATGTACATTTAACCCAAAAAAGGAAGTGGGGAGGAGGGGAGAGGAAAGAATGAATGTGAATAATGAGGGTAACTCCTACCATTCCACTCAATGAACAGATGCACTCCAGAACCATCTCTTCTATAACCTGCAGCCACCAACCACATGCGGCTATTTAAATTTAATTAAAAGCAAATAACATTAAAATTCAGTCCCTCAGTCTCAGTGGCCACATTTCAAGTTCAAGAAGTTGCTCTGATCTTCTTGACTGACTCACCACGAATAACTGAAATCTGCAGCAAACACTCTGACCTGACAACTACATATCTCTGTCCTCGTTACTGTCCTTAGAATGTCTGTAAGGCTGTGGCGGCACATGCCCAAAATAATAAGTCTCATGATAAATTTCTTCTCTCCATGAAACCCAAGAGTCATTCGTACTTGTTGATAAATGAATCTAGTATGAGTTTCAAATCTGTCTGATCAACTAGGCTTTTTTAATTAAAGCCTTTTGTCTAGAAGCAGAATAGAAGGCTGCGCTACCTATTTAAAATTTTCTGGCATCAGAGGGAAATTTTTTAAAAAACAGGCAGCCTCTGAACGCACGCCAATCATAAAGCCAACTTACAGGTAAACATCAGCTAACTCGTTCAAGGACAGCTGACTGAGGTGGCTCAACGGCCTTTTCTGAAGAGATTCTGG
Organism: Mesoplodon bidens; assembly: GCF_964165515.1. Taxonomy (NCBI): domain Eukaryota; kingdom Metazoa; phylum Chordata; class Mammalia; order Artiodactyla; family Ziphiidae; genus Mesoplodon; species Mesoplodon bidens. Next base: position 40,387,472 of record NC_138179.1, on the reverse strand, counting down.
GGGCAGAGGGACCACTGTCAGGCCACCGGCCCTGCGTGCCTCTGGAAGCCACACCTCCCGCCCCTGCAAGCTCCCTTCCTGTTCAACTCTTCCCCCAACTTTACCCACTGTATCCCTCCCTCTCTAGCTCCCCAAGAGTTAAAGATCTAGTTTTGTTTTCTGCCTAGAATATAACCTCAGTAACTGGTTTTTTCTCTCTCTCTCTTTTTTTTTTTGGTTTACCAACTGAAAAGTATCCCTTTGTTTTCTAGTTTACAAATATTAATCCTAACTTGAAAATAAATGATAGGTTTTACTCTTGATTCTAACATCTAAAATATTAGAAAGGTACTACTGAATCAAAAAGTATTATCTTTTTTTAATGCCTATGTTTTCCACTGCAATGTATACAAATAATGGAACACTCTTCAGCAATACAATGTAATGAACTATCTTTCATCCACAATGAATGAATCCAAAATAATTATGCTGATTCAAAGAGGCTAGACAAAAAAAAAAAAAGTTTATGATTCTATTTCCGTAAAATTCTAGGAAATACAAACTAATTTATAGTAACAAAAAGCAAATCAAAAAAAAAAAAAAAAAAAGCAAATCAGCGGTTGCCTAGAGGTGGAGGTGTGCTGGTACGGGAAGGAGGTAGAAATTACAATGGGACATAAAGCACTTTTGGGGTGATGGATATGTGCACTATCATAATTATGGTGATGGTTTCACACGTTTACACATGTCAAAACTTATCCAACTATGTATTTTTAAAACATATAGTTTATTATTTGTCATTTACACCTCAATAAAGCTGAAAAAAGCAATAAAAACATAAATACATATAGTTTTAATTGGCAGGCCAACTCAGGGAAGCATTTCTAATAGTGACCAGTATTTCCTGATAAAGAAGCTTGATTCGCCATCATCAGCACAGCTGGAAAACTCAAGGTTAAGTGAAAAGGAACGCAGCATAAAGGCTTTATTCATAATTGCCCAAAACTGGAAGCAACCAAGATGTCCTATGAAAGGTGAATGGATAACAGACAGTGTGTGGTACATCCACACAATGGAGTCTTATTCAGCAACAAAGAGAAATGGGCTATCGAGACACAAAAAGATGTACTAGAAACTTAAATGATTATTGTTTAACGAAAGAAGCCTGTGTGAAAAGGCTGCAGACTGTATGATCCCACCTATCTGACGCTCTGGAAAAGGCAACTCTACCGAGAGAAAAAGACCAGGGGCTGCCAGTGCTGGACGGGAGAAGGGAGGGATGAAGGGGTGGGGCACAGAGGAGTTACAGGGCAGTGAAACTACTCTGTAGGACACTGTCCTTGTGGACACGTGACATTATACATTTGTCAAAACCCACAGGCCTGTACTACACAGAGCGTGAATCCTAATGTAGACAGTGGACTTTAGTTAATAATAACGTATAAACACTGGCTCACCAACTAAAACAAACACACTACGCAAGATGTTAATGATAGGGGAAGCTGTAGAGGGGTGTATAGCAACTCTGTACTATCTGCTCAATCTTCTGTAAACCTAAAACTGTTCTAAAATCTATTAAATATGAAAAAAAAGAAAGGGATCGAGTAACACCTTGGCCAAAGGTAAAAGCCTATTAACTACCTGTGGTGTAAGAAAACAAAAAGAAAAGAAAAAAACTTCTAAGAAGAACCTAGAGAAATTCGTAACATCATTTATTCAACAAACATTCACTCCAGTGCCCATGACAGGCACTGCAGAGCAGGCACCAGGGACGCAGGAATGGAAGGCCAGGGCCCACCCTGCCAAGAGCTCTCACCAAGGTGGGCAAGGGGGAAAGAGCCAGCACCGCCTCCCCACAGCCACACTATAAGCAGGTTCGTGAAGATTAATGCATGTACTGGGCAGACTCTTCCTGTGAAACAAGTTTCTCCCCACTTTAAAATGAGGAAACAGGGGCTTCCCTGGTGGCACAGTGGTTAAGAATCCGCCTGCCAAGGCAGGGGACATGGGTTTGAGCCCTGGTCTGGGAAGATCCCACATGCTGCGAAGCAACTAAGCCCGTGCACCACAACTACTGAGCCTGTGCTCTAGAGCCCATGTGCCACAACTACTGAAGCCCGCGCACCTAGAGCCCATGCTCTGCAACAAGAGAAGCCACCGCAATGAGAAGCCCGCGTACTGCAATGAAGAGTAGCCCCTGCTCGCCGCAACTAGAGAAAGCCCGCACACAGCAATGAAGACCAAACCCAGCCAAAAATAAATAAATAAAATAAATAAATTTATTTAAAGTATATAATAATAAAATAAAATAAAATAAAATGAGGAAACAGAGGTGGAGAGAAGTCACATCCCAGGATCTGAACCCAGGCGTGTCCCAGAGCAACGTCATGTCTCAGAGCACAGGCCCTGGGAGAGAAGACCTGCCTTCAACCCCAGTCCTACCATCAGAAGAGGGCCTTGGGAAGGTTACTCAATTTCAATGAGCCTCAATTTCTTCATCTTCAATTCATCTTAGTTTCTTCATCTTCTTTAACGTACAGAATTGTGGAAGATTAAAAAAAGAAAATGTAGAGTGTTTAGCAGCCCTGACACAGAATAAGTACAAAACTCAAAAAATGTAGCTACTGTTCCAGGCTGCGCACAAACTTCTCAAAGAAGACAAAAGTGATCACTAAGCAAAGACACTGCCACCCACAGTCCAGGAACCAACTTGGCTCTGCACAAAAAGAGGAAGAGAACCTTTCTAATGTGAATGGCTTTAAAAACTAAACATTTTCATTTGACATTTACCTTCTCTACTATACTTTGAAAATGCACCCCCAAAATCCATGTGTTCACCAAGCTAAAATGATAATTACATTCTCCATGGCCCTAAAAACACAGGATGTAAATATCACGAGGCTTGGTTGGAAACTAATTATTTTAAGTTTATAATTAGCCAACTGAAAAAAAAAAAGGAACTAGGTGTAAGTAATATCATATAGGTCTCTTTCCTTCTTTAAGGAAAAGAAAAAGCCAAGAGGGGATATAGAAATGATACTATTTCAATTTAGGCACTGAGTAAAATATTCCCTCTGTAATATGAAATACAAGAAACACATGGATTTAGTTATATAACTCATTAATTAGCTAAATATACTATACTCAGTTGCTAGAAGCAGAAAATATGGCCCCAAAGATAAACGACCAAAGCTGGGAAGAGAACTTTCATAAAATAAACGCGGGGAAGGGGAGTTGCTGAGGAATAAGATGTTCTCTGAAAGGTTAGGGTTACAGGTAGCCCTGAATCAGGCTTAATGCTCATGGTATTAACATTTTCCACAGAATGAAGAAACACAGTATACTTGGAAGGGAAAGAACTCGCGTCAGGAAACGAATTGCTCAGCTCCCATCGTGGCCTGAATGAAGGTAAACATCAGACTGCTGTTCCCACAATCCTGGAACGTCATCTACTGTTCCAAGGACAAAAGCCTTCTCTGGGTAACCTTGCACAACTGCCTACCCGAGGGCGCCAGCACTCATGGCCTCACACTATTTTAAACTCAGAGCTCCTAGCGACTTGCCGTCCACTCCCTCCCTGCCACCCCTGCCACCCAATTACCAGGTATCCACCTCAGCTACACAACAGCGCCCCTTCCCTCCTCTCCACCAGCACCGTCACTTCAGGACTCAGACACAAACCAAGGAGCTACACGGCAGAGCCAACGGAGAGCCTGGGCTGGAGTATCACCAGGCCTTGATTTGAATCTCAGTGGTACCACCTACAAGCGCCAGCCTTCTGTTACAGAAAAGAGCAAGAAGGGCTGTGAGCCACCAAAGATGGAGCATTAGGGGGAAAGCTTACTGCCCAGCTGGGAACCAGGTCAGACACAGACAGATCACAGGGAGAACGAGGCTGGGGGAAGAGGACCAGGGAGGAACTCCAAAGCAAAGACTGCAAACTAGCCCTGTCCAGAATCAGGAAAGCCAAGGGTCTGAGCGCTGCCTGCGGAGGGGCAAGATCGGGTTTGCCTGGAGGTGAGCCAGCTGCAGGCGGTCTGGGGTTACATGCAACCTGATCAGAACCATGCTACCTGGGCCGTCTGCACCACAAGTCAGTGGGCGAGGCAGCCAGGGCAGGGATGGTTACTTGGCAAGCAATTTAAATCTCAGTTTCCTCATTTGTAAAGTGGATTAAGATAAGAGCCTATCCCAAAGGTACAAACTTCCAGTTATAAGCTAAGTAAGTCCTGGGGATGTTAACTATACTGTATTGTACATTTGAAAGTTGGTAAGAGATCTTAAAAGTTATCATCACACACAAAAAAAATGTGTAACTGTGAGGTGATGGATGTCAACTAAACTTAGGGTAATCATTTCACAATATGTACATAAACATTACATTGTTAAATGAATACAATGTTATATATCAGTTATATCTCAAAAAAGGGGGGGGAGGAGAGGGGAGAAGAGCCTACCCCACAAAGCAGGTGTGAGCAATGAATGAGATACTGGCATACAGCACCAGATACATGCTCGTCATTATTCTTAGGTCTTCTAGATGTTCTTTAAGTGTTTCTTAAATGGTGGTTCAGCTGTGAGACCCCCGTCTGCCCACAGGGGCCCAGGCAACCAGGTCTCCTCAAGGGGCTGTATGCTGTCCGGCTGCCCACTGCATGCTCAAAGCCTAGCACAGAGGAATGCCCTACCAGTCCCCTCCAGGAGATAAGATAAGAAGACCTCTGAAGGTAGAACTCGTTTTGAAATTGTTTCCCATCCCCCTATGGCATCCAGGCCTACTTTGCCTTCCCATTACCTGACTAACATTCTCCAACGAAATTGCCTTAAAAGCTTTAGGCTTTAAGTTAAAAACATGATACAGTTGTATTTGAGGGCCATTCACAATCTAAAATTTCCTTCATGAAAAACAAACATGACCATGAGAATCACAAACATAAAAAGATATTTTTTCCCCACCATTCCCCTGTATGGTGACAAAGCAGAGTCAAAATGTTTATGTTGTGTTAATTTCCACAGATTTAAGTCACACCCGGAAGTTGAAGACACTGCTATCCCTATTTTCCATTTTCAGACTCACCAGTCAATACTCAATTTTAAGTCAAAGAACTGTGACTCCTGATCCATCGTGTGGAAGGGCTGCCCACTATCACTGAAAACAGTTGAGCCAACAAGCCACTCAAGTGAATGTTTATCTCCCTCCCCACCCTCTGGTTGGTTTCAACCTTGGCTGAGTGTCAAACAAAACCCAATTCAAGGACCTAACTGATTTGGATTCATGAAAGTATAGCAAAATCTATCTCAGAGAAACAGTTTGAGTAACGTACAAACTCCTTTTAAAAGATAAAAGTTTCCTTGGACCTTTAATGTTAACCAGTTATTTTTACTATAATGTTACTTAAATATGTACAAACTGGGCAAAAACTCATACAATTATAAAATTCAAACTATCCATATAGGGACTTCCCTGGCATTGCAGTGGTTAAGAATCTGCCTGCCAATGCAGGGGACACGGGTTTGAGCCCTGGTCCAGGAAGATCCCACATGCCGCGAAGCAACTAAGCCCGTGTGCCACAACTACTGAGCCTGCGCTCTAGAGCCTGCAAGCCACAACTACTGAGCCCGTGCACCTAGAGCCTGTGCTCCGCAACAGGACAAGCCACCACAATAAGAAGCCTGCACTCCGCAACGAAGAGTAGCCCCTGCTCACCACAACTAGAGAAAGCCCGTGCGCAGCAACGAAGACCCAACACAGCCAAAATAAAATTAATTAATTAATTAATTAATTTTTTTAAAATAAAAAGATACATGCACCCCAATGTTCACCACAGCACTATTTATAATAGCCAAGACATGGAAGCAACCTACATGTCCATCGACAGATGAATGGATAAAGAAGATGTGGTGTGTGTTTATGCACACACACACACACACACACACACACACACACACACACACAATGGACTACTACTCAGCCATAAAAAAGAATGAGATAACGCCATTTGCAGCAACATGCATGGACCTAGAGATTATCATACTCGGTGAAGTAAGTCAGAAACAGAAAGACAAATACCATACGATATCACTTATATGTGGAATCTAAAATATGACACAAACGGGCTTCCCTGGTGGCGCAGTGGTTGAGAGTCCGCCTGCCGATGCAGGGGACACGGGTTCGTGCCCCGGTCCTGGAGGATCCCGCATGCCGCGGAGCAGCTGGGCTCGTGAGCCATGGCCGCTGGGCCTGCGTGTCCGGAGCCTGTGCTCCCCAGCGGGAGAGGCCACAGCAGTGAGAGGCCCGCGTACCACAAAAAAAAAAAAAAAAAAAAAACACAAATGAACTTATTTACGAAACAGAAACAGACTCACAGACATAGAAAACAAACTTATGGTTACCCAAGGGGAATGGGGGTGGAGGAGGGATAAATTAGGAGTTTAGGATTAGCAGATACAAACTACTATATATAAAATAGATAAACAACAATGTCCTACTGTATAGCACAGAAAACTATATTTAATATCTTGTAATAAACCATAATGGAAAATATGAAAAAGAATATATATACGTATAACTGAATCACTTTGCTGTACACCAGAAACTAACATAACATTGTAAATCAACTATACATCAATAAAAAGAAAAGAGTACTGTTTGGTGCCCCCAAAATAAACTTAAAAGCAAAACGTATACTGTCTAATAGCACTTAGCTATGAATATGATAGGTATCCAGATGATCTCAATGTGTTTATTTTTTTCAATTATCAAAATAAAAGCACAACATTAACCAATCCGTGTTAGAGAATTAAAGGATAATAGTCAGAAAAAATAGAGGTATACACATCTTTAAGTAGATCTTTATACTTAAGATATCTTGTCTCTGTCAATAAATCTTGAAGGTCAAATGTTTCACAGGCCACAGTTAACTTAAGTCCTAGGCAAACAAGAATGTCTGGAGTGCTATGAAGGGTTTCTCTTATCTTCATTTTTTGTATTTGAAACAGTCACATGACTGATCCATGACCCAACGGAATCCAAAACATGCCATGATTTTCCAAAAATATTCCTAATCCATGAAATTTTTTGTCTAATGGAGAGCAAACTGAGTATATGTGACAATAAAAATAGCAGTTTTGCATATTCTTCTTCAAATTAAGCTGTATTTGGCAGAGAACTGTTTTACTTTCCAGAGTGTAAAAAATAAATTCGTGGACTTCAGAAGAGCATTTGATATTCCAGGGACCTGCAGCTGTCAGCTTTTAAAGATGCCATGTGTTTGCCCACATAAAAGAATGTAATGAGCCATGGAAATATTATCCGGTCTCATGAACCAGAATAAAAAATCCATCATCAGTAGGCTGATAGTAGGAGTTGGTTTACTCTATCAGGAAAATATCTATCAAGCACTGCTTATTAAACGCCTATGATACGAGTTGTACCTCACAGACCTTGACGTGTTCGGTTCTCTCTACCACTTCCCTTCCTTTATGGCATGAGCCCCCATTCTGCTTCAGTGCATGCCCCCCAGCTCATCATTCTACATCTACTTTCAGATGCTCTTCTTTCTTTGTTAAGAAACTAACAGCAATGGCAATCATGAGATGTAACTTTAAAGATCTATTTTGAATAGGTGGAATGAAATACAGTGGTTGAACTCCTCAAGGAACTTGTCTTTTGGAACTGGAATCTATCAAATATAAAAGACCAAAAAAATAAACCTAGAGAGATATGCACTTATTTTTGGTTGGCATAATAGTCAAAAACCAGACTTTAAAAATGTACAGTAAACACAATAGCCAAAAGGTGGAAACAATCCAAGTGTCCACTGATGAATGAATCGATAAACAAATTATAGTGTGTATATCTATATACACACGCATACGTGGGATTATTCAACTTTAAAAAAGGAAAAAAACTTTTGACACGTTACAACATGAACGAACTGTGAAGACATTATGCTAAGTGAAATAGGCAAGTCACAAAAGGACAAACGTTGTGTAATTTCTCTTATGTGAGGTATCTAGAATAGTCAAATCTATAGAGACAGAAAGTAGAAAAGGGGTGGGGCGTGCCAGGGGAGGGGGGAGGGGGAGAGGGAGTTAGTGTCCAATGGGGACAGAACTTCCGCTTGGGAAGATGCAAATGTTCTGCAGACGGATGGTGGTGATGGCTGTACAACATGTGAATGTACTTAATACCACCGAACTGTACACTTGGAACTGGTTAAAATGGTAAATTTTATGTTACGTATATTTTACCACATAAAAAAAAGTACAAATCTACTCCACCTGAAAATTAGCAAATAAAGCCATACAAATAATTCAGTTAAGACCAGTTCAAGGAAGCACATGCTTGTTAATATAATTTTGGTATCACTAAATAAACTCAAGAACAGCAGTCTGGAGAAGCACATAAAGCAAACAGTCTCCTTTTAGTGTATGTTCAATCCTTCAAAAGAAAACAAAATGTAACAAGAGTCTCTCTTACACAACTGTTAAAGAATCTATCCTTTCAAAATTTTTAAATTAAAAAAAGTTATAACTGAAACCAACTTCCTTTCTTCCTATTCCATTTACTACAAACCAAATTAAGGACATCTAAACCAGTGGTCCTCAAACCTGAGCAGGCATCAGAACCATCTCCAGGGCTTGTGAAACCAGACTGCTGGGCCTGCCCCCAGAAATCCTGATTCAGTAGAGAGTCAGAATTTAGAACTGTTAGAATTTGCATTCTAAACCAACTTTGTGTTCAGTAAAATGAAGATAACATGCATTTGGGGAAGAGCTTTCTCAATATTAATAGCATATATCCTGCAATGCAACCATCTCTAAAATCAATTTACTTCTTAAAATATGTACCTGTAGCTTTTAGTTCTGGACTTGGTTTTTAAAACATATATAGGCATTAAGCTAGCAAAAAGAAAAACACACAGTTTATGATTAGGAACACCTTATGTTACAGAGTAACTTATTAAGAAAAAAAGAGTCATGCATCACCAACCTCTCAGGTTTAAACCTGTAGAGATCTCAAAAAGAAAATTAGAATACCATTCTAGCAGAGTCAAGAATTTTTTAATGAATTTTATGTTCTGTAGGAGAACCACAGGAACAAAATTTTTTATATACTTGGCATTCATTGCTATGGGAAAAAAGCCACTCAAACACCAAGTGATACAAAAACCAGGACACGTTTGTCCGTCAACTATAGTAATTATAGGCTTCAGTTCACTGAACATAAACTCTATTTTACTCACAAAAACCAATTTGTATCAGATTCCTTCAAAACATGATATAAGTATAAGCAGTAAATCCAACCAAAAGAGTATGTTCCAATGTGACCTTTTGTTGAAATTTTCACTGCCAGAAGCAGAGCAATGCAGGAAGCGAGAGCACGCATCCCAGGACTCGCTTATTCTTTAGACACATCAATTTCTGGGGCCTTCCTCTATGCTCAGGGTAAAAAGCAGAACATTTGGTTCCCACCCTCAAGATGCTCGAGTGTAAGGGAAGGTGACAAGCCTAGCGATCCCAGGAAGGCAGGGACCAGCGAGGTGACACTGGGACACCAGAGCCCAGAGCAGGAACCCCTCTGAGAACAGGATCTGACCGGTGAGAAGGATGGAGAAAGGCCCTCCAGGCACGAAGGCCAGGAAGCAGAACGGCACACTTGGGAAGCGGCCAGTGACCCCACAGAACTCGTGCAGGGAGCACATGAGGGTCTCGCCTGCGGAGACGAGGCTACGAGAAGACCTTAAGAGGCAGAAGGCAGAGGGCTCCGGGATGGAGCTAAAGGGTCTGAATTCGTCTCGGAGGTGAGGTGCAGCCACTTGAGAATTTTAAACTAGCAAGTGGCACGGTCAGATGTACAACTGGAAGCCTCGACGGCAGCAACCCCAAGAAAGAGCAGGTGGGGGAGACGGGGCTGAGGTGCAGAGCCCGCAGCAGGGCCTGGACGCGAGGGGACGAGCTGTGCTCTGAGGCTGAGCCAACAGGGCCAAAGGAGCAGATTCAGACCCAGGTCAGAAGACCTCCTCAACGGGAAGGGTCCAGCCGTCACCAGGGCTGAGTGGGGAGGGGGGCTGTCAGGGCTGTCTGGGTTCCGGGTCTGAGGGCTGGGCACGTGGCAGTGGCACTCATCAGAAGCAGCAGCTCGGAGGAAAAGTAGAGCTTTTCAGAGGAATTTTAGTGTGTGTGTGTGTGTGTGTGTGTGTGTGTTTTCTGTTGGTGTGCTCTTTGTGGGGCAGGAGGAAGATGTGGACTCTGTTTCAGATGTACTAAATCTGCCTTGAAATGGCCAGGTGGAGATGTCCTGGCAGGGAGCTGGCTGGAAATCTGGAAGCTCCTGCGTGTAGGATTCAGATAAGCTTTGAGAGCTTTGGTTTATAAAGCAGTTGAAGCCACGGGTTTAAATGAGGCTGCCCAGGAAGAGATGTCAGGTGAGAGAGAGCTGGATATTCCTAAAATAGCATTAATTACCAATTAAAACACCTGTGATGTCCAGAAAACACAAAATATTCAACTAGGGCATCTCAAAATAGCACAACAAGTTATCATTAGAGGAAGAGTCCATCTGTACCCAAGAAGGCAAGGAGGTGGGTGGAGTAACAAAGGGCGACCAGAGGGAAGGCCAGAGACCCGAGAGGAAGAGAGCTACCACCAGCCGTCTAATCAAACATGCGAGACATTTAGAACCGGACACTTGTCAATCACTCAGATCTGCACTATGCATGTGAACAGTGCACTAGGGATACTCTAGTGCAAAAGCATGTAGGAGAGATCTATGAAATACTCGTGGCGGACTTCAGAATGGAAAAAGGATTCAGTACATATCACTATATATATAGCAATTATCTTACAGAGTGATAATTACATAAACCTACATACGTACATACAAAAAACAAAAACAAAGCCAGTACTCCTAACGTCAAATTGTACCTTTCAAGAGAACTGTAATGAGATACATGCTTTCTGTTGCAACACGGAAAATTATTCCACTAGAAGTATATAAAATTGTCAGTTTCACTCTCGCACAGGTTAAAAATCAAGATAGAAGGATCAATTATCACACCTGCCAACGCAAATCCTCTCTTCAGTGAATTTCTCTGTGGGCACTTCCCCAACTAGACCGACATCCCTATCCGGGGCTCTAATGAAAGAAGCACAAACAAAGGACTGGCCAGCACCACTGCCCCCCACCCCCACCCCGCACCTCAGCAGTCCCCAAGCGCTCACAGCAGACCCTACATAGAAACCCTCTTAATCAGACCTGCCAATAAATTAACTCCTTTCAACTGCTCACTATAAACAGTAGGATCAATGAAGTGGGTTACAAAGTAACTATAAATGCAAAGACCCAGTTTAATTTGGGAAACAAATGTTTTGCATCCTGTTTGCAACTCAAAATTACAAAGGATAATCACCAGGACGAAAAAGGACCGGAGGTTTTAACCACTCACTTCAATCTCTATCAGCGAATGTTTAAACAGAGCTGCTAAAAAGATGAACTGATTGATCTGAGGCCTGTGTGTCCTCCCCGTGCCTATGTGCCGTAATGAACAATTAAATCAGCAAAAGGCTAAGGTAATTGAAAAGGACAAGTGACCCAGTTTCTGTAACAAAGCCATGGCAGGAAAGGAAACAAAGGAAAAGGAGGATGTAAGGGAACAGAGGAGGCTGAAGAAACATAATAACCAAACGCAAAGGTTTATTTGAAGCACGATCCAAACAAGTTATAAAAAGACATTGCTTAAGGGGCTTCCCTTGTGGCACAGTGGTTAAGAATCCGCCTGCCAATGCAAGGGACATGGGTTCGAGCCCTGGTCCGGGAAGATCCCACATGCTGCAGAACAACTAAGCCCATGTGCTGCCACTACTGAGCCTGCGCTCTAGAGCCTGCAAGCCACAGCTACTGAGCCCACGTGCCACAACTACTGAAGCCCGCTCGCCTAGAGCCCGTGCTCCGTAACAAGAAAAGCCACAGCAATGAGAAGCCTGCGCAAAGCAACAAAGAGTAGCCCCGCTCGCCGCAGCTGGAGAAAGCCCACACACAACAACAAAGACCCAACGCAGTCAAAAATAAATTAAATTTAAAAGAAAAAGACATTGTTTTAGACAGCTGAGACAGTCTGAACATGGACTTGCTATTGGATGACATCGGGGAATTATCAGTACTCTTGTCGGGTGGATAATGACATGGAGGTTACCTTTTAAAAAGAAAAAGGTCCTTATAGTTTGAGGTGCGTCCTGAAGTGTTTTGGGATGAATTAACAAGATGCCTGAAATTGGCTTTACATACACCAGCGGGGGAAAAAGTGGGGAGAGCAGATGAAACAAATTGGCAAAATGTTGATGCTTTTGGAGCTGGGCCATGGGTACCTTTCTCTCTACTTCTGTATGCTTGAAATTTTCCATAATACAGGGTTTACCTGTTTGTTTTTTTAGACAAAAACAGGTAAATCAAAGAGGCAAGGAGCTGAATCAGATCCTGCTTTATTTCTTCTTGAAATATCTCCTACTGAACCATAACTGTCTTCACCCTAGCACATTAAAAGTAATTCAGAGTGCATAATGTATTGGGAGAGTGGGTTTAAGAGAAAGGAAAATGCCTGGTTCTGTACAAAATAGTGTACAATGGAAGTACACTATAATTGCTCATTTTCAAAGATAAGCAAGTCTGACTACAATCCCAGCTTTGATTAAATGCAATAGCATTTACACTATGGTGTTCAAAAACTTGATAAATGAAAAGAGTACAATCTCCCCCACTAAAAACTGCCCAGGATCCTCAATATAACATTAGAGAAACTGGACCATTTCCCTTCACTCCTAGACTGAATAAAACTGGTTTTAAAGTTAGCGACCCCAAAATGCAGACTGCTTATTCCTTCGAGTAAAAACAAATTCTATTGCATATTAGGCTCACTGAAGATCTAACAATACCTCAATTAATGAAAAAGATGTATTTCAACATCACACCTAACCATCAGAAACTTGGAAACTACAAAAAGGCCCAGGGATAAAATCTAGGATGAGAGGAAGAGGATGTGCTTCGAAAAGAAAAGCAAAAGATGGAATGAAAATATTTCATAACTGAAATAAAGGTAAAAACCCAATATGCATGGGACTCAGGTCAGAGGAAGAAAATGAAATCAGAGGAAAGGGGACTGGGGCTCCCAATATCTTCAGGCAAGGAGGAAGGGGTGGGTGAACACACAGGGGCTTCAGGAGGCAGCCACCAGCCTCGGAGCAAGAAGGTAGAGCAAGACGGGCTCCGGCAGGACCCCAACCAACAGAGGAACAATCTGGAAACGGCTGCATGGGGGGGGCCTCCTTGGGAAGCGCTCTACTGCTGGGATCTCTGTGCACCTCGCCCCCGCCCCCGCCCCAGAAAGAGCCAACTTGATTGCCCTTGGTGTGAGGCTCCCCTCAGACTGCGCTGCGATACACGAGCCTACCCCAGGGTCCCCCACGTATCTCCCCAGCTGTCCTGATGTATAAACTGTGAATGGATGAAATAAAGCTTAAATATAAATACAAATGTCTATTTAATCTAAAAGAGACACACGTTCAGAGTTTATATGCCAGCATATGACTCTGCTGATTCATTTCACCTTGTATGTGGGAGCGGGACAGGGGCTGGCTGTCAGAAAGGGATGGGGGAGGCTGTGGATGCTTCCAGGCCCTGCCTCACCCACCGTCACGTCTGTGGTCTGCTTAGTTCTATCACGTCCTCACAACAGTCTCCACTAGTGACCGGCCTAGTCACTAGGTTACAGAGCACGTCCGTGGCAGGGCCCAGCTCTGCACCTAGTATCACAGCAAATCTCTTTCTCCTCCCTTCATCCTCTAGTCTTGGTGGGAAGACATGAGGTATCTGAGGAAAGAGAAAATGAACGGAAAAAAACAGAGAACAAAACAAACAAGAGAATGAAAAGAGCAGAAGCAAATGTTGTTCTGGGGGCCATTCAATCAGGAACCACACGCTTGCAAAGAGGGCTTTTTGGTTACTCAACCTGTAAAAGGGCATCACTTAAACTACTACGAAATTTGTCAAATGGGTTTTGCATAATTTATGAAGATGTTAAAAAAAAAAAGCCAACTTCATCACAAAAGGGCTTTGCTTCTAAGGGAGGCATTGGTTAACTGAAGGGTCAGAGCATGTTACTTCTTTTCCACAGGGAAAACATAAATCCCTTGTCTGAAGACAGGCCACAGATCCGAGCTTCAGCCACCAAACCCACTTCCCATATCCTCAATGAAAAGCTCAAGTGAACAAACAGACACCAGCTGATCAAAGATGTGTGAGTGCCCGCTATGTGCTTGGTACTGGAGGGAACTGGAGGGAACAAGGGAAAAAACAAAGCCTCTGCCCTCGAGAAACATACAAAATAGAGCATAAAAGAGACTAATCCCTGCCACTGACTGCACCATTAAGGAGGAGCCGGAGCAAAGGGAGAGAAGCACGAAGGGCTTCCGAGCAGCAGCAGGGAAGCGGGTGGGCCAGCAGAGGAAGATTAGACAGCGGGGGGGGGGGGGGGGGGGGGGGCGGGGGGGGGAAGGTGAGCAAGCATCCAACGCGGGGAAGGAAGTGTCAAAAGAAAGGGTGGGGGCAGGAAAAGACACCGAGTGGCAAAACAGGGACAGCACAGAATAGAGGTAAACATTCATGCTGGGAAGTCTGCATAATTACGAAATAAGCTTAAACAGAGAGGGTAGGACATGAAGGGCCCTGGAGAAAAAGCAACACAGTTTAGAACGGATATGACTGATAACAGAGGTCACCTCAACAGAGGGCTCACAAGTGGAAATAGTGTCTGGCAGGAGAACACAGTACGGACCAAAGGGAGGCACGTATAAGTAAGAAAATAACAGCTCTGGTCACACCCTCCAAAGGCTGGACCGAAGGCGGTGCTCAGGAGAGAAAGGGACAGAGATGTGACTTAAGGGCACAATCTAAAAGATACATCTGCTAGGGATACAGATGGCCAAGGGGGTCTGGGAGCACGATGACAGGATGCAGAGAACAGGGAGGGTGTGCAGGTGCGGAGAGGAGAGAGCGACGTGACCAAGTCCGTCGGACGACAGGAAGCCCGCTAGAAACGGGGCTGGACAAGGCAGCGACTCGTGGCACGGCACAGAGAGCAGTGGGGCCTCTCCTGTCACGCGCTCCAACTAGTCCCAATGGCAGCTGTCCCCAGACAAGAAAAGGATCAGAGACAGGTCCTCGCCTCCCCCGCCACCGTGACCACAGCGGCCTCAGCCCGTGCCCCGACCCCCTGCCTCTGCACTTTACTCTGTTCCATGGACTCTCTCTCCTTTGTCCTCCCTCTGTATCCTTTATGAAGGGGCCGTGAACACCAGGAGGGAGAAAGCTGAAAGTTTTAACATTTATATTTTACCTCAGAAATTTCAAAATGAAACACTCAAACCCAAGCATCTCGGAACCACGCCTCCCACCTTAAGTCCCTTCTCTGCGGGCACCTCACTAGGCCCGGGTGAGACCACAGATCCCTGAAGGCACAATCCATTGGAATGTTGTTCACTGATTAAGTTCTCCTCCCACAAGTCAGGCAGAGCAGCCCCAGGAAATGTTTCTGGTTGAGCTTGGAAAGGTCACAGACATCTCCAAGGACAAGAACCCTCATAACACATTCCAGGATACACATTATGATAAAAAGAACACCAAACTCTCTACCTCAGCTAACTGTGCAAGCTTTAACTTCTCTGAGGCTCAGACACCTCACCCTCAAAGGGGGCTGAGCTGGGGGACTTCCCAACTCACTGAAGCACCAACAATTGTTTCTGGGCTCACATCTAACAACAGAATGTCCCTCAGTTGCCACAAATGCCTCCTGAAACACCTTCACTTCAGTTCTGTTTCTTTACCATTAACATTTACACGATTTCTTAATTCACCCGTATATTGACCCCAAAACAAATCATCAGTTGTCATTAAATCAATCAAAATCAATTAACATACTTGATACCCACTGTATACCTACTGACACAGGCACTTCCTACCTCAGCATATCCTGGCAATCCTAAATTACGACAAAACTCTTGGTTAAAACAAAGGCCTTAACTGAACGGAACAGCATCTCCTCCAGCAGTCATCACAGGACCCTGTAAATTAGGACCTGGATCCACCTGTCAATACCACAAGCTGATCACCTGACGAACACTTCCGTCACTGTCACATGCTGTGATTACTGAAGCACAATCACTTTTTGAGGTTCTCAAAAATATTTCTGTTGAAGCTATAGCTCCGTTCTTGCATTAACTATATACCTCTTTGCTCATCCTGAATGAAATGAAAAGAACGTTTTTAAAGTAACTCTTTTATACCACTGTTTTTCATCAATAAGAGAAAAAACAGAGCAAGGAAAATACTGAGGGTTTTATGTTGTGCAATTACAATCAGAAAAGCTGCAAGTGACACCACAAAAATCACTACAGGCTTAACGAACATTCAAGTCTGTACCTAATTCTGGAAGGAAAAAGGTAACATATTTCATTTTCAGAATAAAAAATAATTTCTAACAACTCAAAAAAAATTTACTACTGCTTAAAACAAAAGCAAGTGAAAAATCAGTTAATTTTAAAAGATTGAGGGGTGGCTGAGAATTTCAATTTCAATTTCTTCTGTAAAACCATGCATAAAAGTGGCAAGGCAAACTGTACCATTTTGAAAACTGTAAAGAAAGGAAAATAAGGAAGCTGAACATTAGACAATCAAAATACCTCTTTATTAAAGCTAGTGTCTGCATAAGAGATTAGTCTTTGCCTCAAATGATCAGGGTTGATCAAGATTTTAAAATTGTCCTTAGCGTTCTGGAAAACATAAGACACCAGTCTCAGGCCTGCCCGCTCCACCCCCGGGCACCTCCCGGGCTCACTGCCCTCCACGGCCACACACCAATCCCCCAGTGCCACCAGCCCCTGCCAACCGAAAAGGGATAGGTGACCAAGCCCCACAAGGAATCCACAGGCCGGCCAGCAACCGACTTCCTGGGCCCAGGGGGAAGGACCAGATCTAATCTCTCTAGAATCTGAACTAGGAAATGTGACAAGAACCGGTCACTTAGAAACTGAAAGAAGGCAACAAGAAATGCCACAAAGGCAAACTGGAGCCAGAGGGGTTATGACCAGCTGAAAAAGCACAGGAGTTGAAGCCGCAGAGGAGGGAAAGGCAGCCTGTTGGTGGTGGGGGGAGAGGCAGATGGAGGAGGCGGAGCCCGGGGCGGGGGCAGGAGGTGGCGGGGGCAGTTCCGGGGACAACTGCTGCCGGGAACCACCCGCTGATGCGGGGCTCTTGGAGCTCAGCCCTGCCAGCTCGCATTCCTGGATTTCTGCGCGATCTCATCGCACACAGCATGTGTTCCACCGACAATACCCCCTCTCAGGCCGGAGTGGGCCTCTACTGCTTGTGACCAAATGCCAAACCAGCACCCAGAACATGAAACAGGAAGCAAGCCTTTCTGATAAGCCCTAGACATAAAATACTGAACAGTCCTAGTATTGAAGGAACATACAGAACTAAAAAGTACCCCCCCAACAACAACAAAAAACCCAAACCTCACACCTGACAGAGAAGGGGCACAAGGGAACTTTCTGAAGTAATGGATGGAAACGTTCTGCATCTTGTCAGAGATGCGTGTCACTCTTTTTTTTTTTTTTTTTTTTTTTTTGCGGTACGCGGGCCTCTCACTGTTGTGGCCTCTCCCGTTGTGGAGCACAGGCTCCAGACGCGCAGGCTCAGCGGCCATGGCTCACGGGCCCAGCCGCTCCGCGGCATGTGGGATCTTCCCGGACCGGGGCACGAACCCGTGTCCCCTGCATCGGCAGGCGGACTCTCAACCACTGCACCTCCAGGGAAGCCCGCGTGTCACTCTTTAGTCAAAACTGATCAAACTATAAACCTGTGACCATTTCACTGTCTATAAATTATACATCAATTTAAAAAACAGACGCCCTAAATCTAAATTGTTCCCTTGAGAAGACTTGAGTTTTGTTTTGTTTTGTTTTCCAAAACTAAATTGATCTGGATAAATCTCACAAACAATGCTGAGCAGGAAGAAGCCATATGCAAAAACACCTGAATTTCTATTTATACACGGAACAGACACAGAGAAATTCATTTCCACGTCATAGTCAGAGTAGGGGCTAACTATGCGAGACCGGGAGGAGCCCAGAGGGGCTCTCGTCGGGCTGGAAGGCTCTGGTTTCTCATCGCGGTTCAGACTGACACTTTCATCAGGGCATACTTCATGACAGAGGCATATTCCTGTACATCCACTTATATTACACCTTAACAATAACACAAAAGAGAAGGGAAAGGAAAGAATACCTTATACTAATCTAAAAGGGATTGGCAAAAAGTTTGTTTTGGGTTCTGGGGGGATTTTTTGGCCTCTAGTGAAATGCTTATTTTGAACCAAACTCTTTAGGCAGTAACAAAGAAAATTAAGACTTTAGTTACCCCATTTGTAGAATTCTAATATGACTCATGAATTTGATATTAGCGGAGGAAATTCATTCATCAGAGTCCTTAGAATCTGGTAAATTAAACTCCATCCTATAGTGAATTCATCCATAATCTAAATGAGCAGCAGAGGGGAAAAAACCACTCTCCACATCCCTTTTCTACTTTAACAAACAAAAAAAGAGCAAAATCCAGAGGAAGAATTATTTAGTCACAATCCCACTTCTGTGTTTTCAAATGGAATTTCAACTGAAATTCATACATTACCCTGAGGTGAATTATTTTAAAATAAACATGCTGATTTTGATTTTCAGAGACTTATAGTTTAAAAACATTTCACAAACTCGATAAAGTTCAAAAGCATAAAAACAGAACAAGTAAAAGTGGAGCAACAGGTCACCAAATTTGAATACCTAAAAAAATAAGAAGCTGAAGAGTAAACTGAAAAGTACTTACAGCCATAATTAATTCAAAGGGGTGTTTATACACCCTCACTGGTGACTGGTATTTTTGCACCATGATTGCAGTAAAACAGCAATCCTCTCACACCTGCAAAACACAAACATTTGTGATAAATAAACATGATGTGGAAAAAATTAAATCTGCATTTACACAACATACTACAGTCTAAGGAATCTCAGTGGGTCGTAATTCTATGCACGCAAAAGTCAAGACGAGGCTTAATTATAGAAGGACAAGGGAAGACGATAAAGACAGTAAGAAAAGGTGAAGAAAGCCCAAGTGGAGTGAGGGAAGCAGCTCTGGTCTGAGGACTGCTCCACTGCCCTACCTGTCTCACCGCCTCTCCCCGGGCTGCCCTGGGTCCTTCCCAGCAGTGAAATGTCATGATTCCATTATTCTGATAACCCATACAATTAGTTCTTGAATCATTTTCTCTTCAACAACTCCCATTAGAAGCCAAATAAAAATGGTGGCACTTCAAGATATTAAGCCCAGGACACACAAAAATAAAAGTGGAAAAAAACACTAGTGTGTCTCAAATTATGGGATATTCCTCAAAAGCTATTTTCAAAGGAAACTTGTCAATCCCCATTTTCTAAGTGCAAGACCACAACTTCAGGGACTTCCCTGGTGGTCCAGTGGTAAAGAATCTGCCTTCCAATGCACGGGAGGTGGGTTCCATCCCTGGTCGGGGAACTAGCATCCCATGGGCCGCGAGGCAACTAAGCCCACGCACCACAACTACTGAGCCCGCATGCCACAACTAGAGAGAGAAAACCCGCACGCCGCAGCTAGAGAGAAGCCCACGCACCGCAACAAAGATCCCGCATGCCACAACTAAGATCCCACGCAGCCAAGAATTTAATTTATTTATTTATTTATTTATTATTATTATTATTATTTTAAAAAGACAACTTCAGGGATCTATCTTCAGATGGCAGAGACACCACCAAGCACTCTGGCTAGAGGCTCCACTGACTTCTCCAGCCTCAAATAGCTGTAATATCAGGAAGCAATCAACTAAGTGCTGAAGCCTACTTCAAAGTCAGGAATCCTCCTGCCAGGGACACATTTACACACTGGCCCCAGCCTACCTGGATTTTTCTGAAAACACACTTTTATTTGGAGTCCTCTATGGGACTTCACTTCCCTATTTAAAAGGGAGGAAGAAAAATAAATCCAAAGAGCCTACCTGTCCTGCCGAAGATAATCATTAAGAATGTTATTTTATGCTGAATATGGTGAGAGGATATTCAGAAGTACAAAATGTAATATCCTCAAGGAGTCCAAAGTCTAGCTGTAAAAAAAGAAAACTTTACGAAGGTATGTTTTATATCATAAGATTGCTACCTATATTATTACATTTAAACAGGTCTGGAACCTCCTCTGGTATGTTTCGCATATCTCTCAGAGAGAACAGGTTCTGGCGGAAAACAGCCATATATGGCACTCTGAAAACTGCTGAAGAATAACTCTGGGAGACCTCAAGCAAGTCATTTGACTTCCCCCGGACTCAGATCCACCTCTGCAAAGCGAGGTTTGGGGTGAGATAATCTTAAAAGACTTCCAGCTCTAAAATCATGAGACTCAGAGACAAACTCCTGAATCCACCACAATCAACTGGAATGCTGTCATTAATCTTGATTCTGGGACTGGCAGGTCCTGGTGCGCTGAGACCGCGTTCTATTTAGTTTTGCCAACCTGATAATGCTGGTGCACAGCAGGAATTCAACAACCTTTTAAATTTTTAATTAGGAAAATTAATTTTAGGGTATCTCCCACAGAAGAAGAGGGTGATTACGGGGTATCAAAAGGGGTGGGGGGAGAATGTAAAAAAAAAAAAAAAAAAGGAATGCTCGGTTAAGACTCGGTAACACCCATTCGGGATTCCACTGCCCGGCAGAACCCAAAGCGACTACGCTCAAGAACCTGCTAATTCACGAGCTTCTGAACTCCTGCCAGTTCCCAGCTTCCGATGCTCTGGTCCAAAGAAACGTCCTACGTGGGAATCCGGAGTTACAACCGCCAAGTGGCACCGTGGACCAGGGCAACCTCTACTGCATGACAATCGGTGCTTAAAAATTGGCCAATGGCCAGACTCAGTGAGTCCACCCCGAGCAGGCTCAAGGGGCAGCCGGGCCCTCCGCTCGATCCGGGGGTCCGGCGCGGCGGCCCCTCGGGCCCCCAGCCCCGGCCGACCCGGGGAGGTGCGCCAGAGGCCGGCTGGGACCCCAAACTCCGCTCCCCCAGGAGGGGTCCCGGGTGGGAATATCTGCGGGTGGGGGCGGGGAGGGGGCGACCAATACAGTAGGAGCGGCGCGGGGGGCGGCGGGCCGGAGGCGGGCGGGAAGACAGTCCACTCCCGAGTCGGGGAGCCGGGGGGAGCCGAGGGGCCGGGGAAGGGCAGGCAAGGCGGGGAGGCGGACGCGAGAGCCTCGCGCCTCCCAGAGGGGCCGGGCCGGGGGCGCGCTCGGAGCCCGCCACGGAGACGCGCGCCTACCTCTTGTCAGAAGGGCCGGGCCGGGGACGCGGGGCGGCGGGGGGTGCTCATGCCGGCGGCTCCGCGGCGCCGTCGCCGTTCCACTGCAGGCGGCGGCAGCTCAGCCGCCGGTTCCGGGGAGTGGGCCGTGGGGCGGGAGCCGGAGGGGCCCGGCGAGGCTCCAGTGGTTGTTACGGGTGACGGGGAGGGCGGGGCCGAGAGAAGGGGCACGCGTGCGCGAAAGCGGCCGAGGGGCGGAGGCAGGAGCTACGACGGTTGCTAGGAAGGGGGGAGGGGTGACAACCTGGCCGAGCCGAGCTGCGCAGGCGCCAACTCCAGGCCGGCGGGCGTGGGAGGAGCTCGGAGTAGGCGTCGGCCCAGAAGCAAGGCAGGTCTGCCCAAAGGCGCTTGGCCGCCCCCAGATTTGCGTCACGGGGCGGTCCTAGTGTGATGGGCGGGGCTCGCGAGTAACGGGGCGGAGGCTGCCGAGACACAAAAGGGGCGTCCAGCAGTGGCCCCGGGGCCTTCCGCTGATTTGGAACTGGGAAGTCTACGAGGCATCAAAATAGCTGGGGCCTTCCGGCTTTGCGGGGGCCCAGGGCCGGGCTGTTCTGTCTGATCGGCGCAGGAGGCTCCCCGTACTTCCTCATCTTTTGTTGACTTCTGCGGTGCCCTGACCACATTCTCGCCGAGTAATGTAGATGAGGCAAACGCCAGGGCTGGGGAGGGGCTGGGTGGGACCCAGCAGCATCTTGTCACGTCCGGGCTGTTCGATGGACCTAAGACAAGTGGATCTGGCGTTTTGGCAAGAGCTCCAACTTTGAAGCACAAGTGTGATACACACTGAGACATTTAGGGGTTCTTAAGAGGAGCTAATGACTAGAGGACAGCACGCATGTCCACCCACACAAGGATGGTTTTATAGCCAACATACAGTTTCTCCATCCATGTCACTGTTGTTCCGTTTGCGTTAGTCACCCTCGGTGGCTGTGCATTTGACGCTGCCAGTGCACAGCACATTTTTGGAACAGTTTCGGAATTTCCTTCACGGCCAGTTTGCCAGCCACACAAGAAAATCATTCATTACTTGATCACACCTTGTTTTTCACCTCAAACCATCATTTTCCAGCTTGATCACCCACCCTGCTTACTAGACTCAGCTAGGGCTGGCTTTTGCCTGTTTGTGAAAATCACATCCACCTTCAAAAGATGGTCCGAGAGGGCTTCCCTGGTGGCGCAGTGGTTAATAAGAGTCCGCCTGCCGATGCAGAGGACACGGGTTCGTGCCCCGGTCTGGGAAGATCCCACATGCCGCGGAGCGGCTGGGCCCGTGAGCCATGGCCGCTGAGCCTGTGCGTCCGGAGCCTGTGCTCCGCAACGGGAGAGGCCACAACAGTGAGAGGCCCGCGTACCGGAAAAAAAAAAAAAGATGGTCCGAGAAAGAGACAGCCCAGTAAACAGCAGCACTTAGGAAATGGTCTCGCCCCAAAATTGACCTGATCTGATAAGCCTTTAGATGGCAACGGCCAATTTACAAGAAATAGGAACAGAGCAACATCTTAAATAATACCAGGAGGAAATAATTAGCCAAACATAAATCATGGGAAATACTGCATGACAAACACATTCCTTATCAAAGTACAAAGGAAAAAATGGGGAAAGGGCCACACCATAGATCAAAAGAGATTGAGAGGGCTTCCCTGGTGGCACAGTGGTTGAGAGTCCGCCTGCCGATGCGGGGGCACACGGGTTCGTGACCCGGTCCGGGAAGATCCCACATGCCGCGGAGCGGCTAGGTAGGCCCGTGAGCCATGGCCGCTGAGCCTGCGCTTCCGGAGCCTGTGCTCCGCAACCGGAGAGGCCACAACGGTGAGAGGCCTGCGTACCGCAAAAAAAAAAAAAAAAAGAAATTTATTGAGCCATACACTTATATTTGTTTGCTCTTTTATGTATATATTATACTTCAATTAAAAATTTTTTCACAGTTAAAAGTACATTGTTGAAAAATCCAAACTGTAAAAATCATCACCTGCCATTATTACATTAACATTTAAATAAATAGGCATTTTTAACAAACATTTAGACACTCAAAAACTGAAAAAAAAAGAGAGCAGGATTTATAAATACATAAATACCCACGCATACTTTTAGAATGAAAGCTACTGGAAGAATGAGACTTTTTTTTTTTTAATTTATCTAGGCTGCACCAGGTCTTAGTTGCAGCACGGAATCTTCGTTGCGGCATGCGGGATCTTTAGTTGCGGCATGCATGTGGGATCTAGTTCCCTCACCAGAGATCGAACCCGGGCCCCCTGCATTGGAAGCATGGAGTCTTACCCACTGGACCACCAGGGATGTCCCAGAATGAGACTTTTTAAAACGCCAATCTAGACAAGATTTTCTTCCATTCCAATGCCTCTTTCCTACACGTTGGTGATACCAAGAGCTTAAGAGAGCCATTGTTGTCAATGTCAGCATTCATGCCAGCCTCCTGTTCCAGTCTGCAGCTGATGATGAAAATGTGATGAATCTTCTGCCTTAGCTTTGATGCTATTTCATTAATTCACTTCTGGTAGTAAACTGTGACTGGTCTGCCACTTCAACGCCATCAGCCATTTCCATCACGTTGTCTAAAACATCTTTGTTGTAACTGCAACCCAGGGAGAAGTGGTTGGCCCAGACCATGGAGAGGGACAGCAGCGGTAGCTGCTGGGTGGGTCGCGGTAGTCGGACAGGTGACACAGGATGAATTCCATGTGGACCTTCCATTGCTTCTCGCTCTCTAAGTGGGAGAATTGCTCCCTGAAGTTGGTTGCCTGCCACACCCCTGAAAGCAGCTCCTCCGCCGTGGTGCCCGCCCTTCAATTAAAATTTCTAAAAAAAAAAAAAAACCCAGATACTTGAGGTAGCAACCAATTGCAATATATGAACTTTATTTCCATCTTGATTTTAATAAAATAGTAAAAGAAACTTTTATGAAACAGGGAAGCTTAAACATTATTAACAATAAATTATTATTGACAAACAACAAGGTCTGACTATAGCACAGAGAACTATGCAATATCCTGGGATAAACCCTAATGGAAAAGAATATTTTTAAAAAGGTATATATATGTATAACTGAATCACTTTGCTATACGGCAGTAATTAACACAACATTGTAAATCAACTGTACGTCAATAAAAAATAACTAAAACATTATTATTAATTGTTTAAGTGGGATAATGGTATTATGGCTAATATTGATATCTCTTAAAGAAGCCTTCTCTTTTTAGGAATACACGCTGAAATATTTGGGGGTGAAATGATGTGGTCTCTGGGATTAGTGTCAGAATAATCCAGATGGGGAAGGCCCTAGATGAAATAAGGTTGGTTGTAAATTGATCATTGTTTATTATATTACTCTGTACACTTTTGTATGTGCTTGAAGTTACCTATAGGAAAATATTTTTAACAGAAAAGATGGTTTGTCACCACTGAGGATGACAAATCATAGCATAATCACAAATGAGGTATTGAAAAATGTCTCAAGAAAATAAGATACACAAACAATAATCCCAGGGCCTGACCTGGATCACATGCCCATCCCTGAACCAATCTTTCGATCAGGGGATCCAGAGTTCTCACTTTGCAGTTCTGGGTCATGTGATCTTAACATCTTTATTGGAGTATAATTGCTTTATATTGTTGTGTTAGTTTCTGCTGTATAACAAAGTGAATCAGCTATATGTATACATATATCCCCACGTCCCCTCCCTCTTGCGTCTCCCTCCCACTCTCCCTATCCCACCCCTCTAGGTGGTCACAAAGCACGGAGCTGATCTCCCTGTGCTATGCAGCTACTTCCCACTAGCTATCTGTTTTACATTCGGTAGTGTATATATGTCCATGCTACTTCCTCACTTCGTCCCAGCTTACCCTTCCCCCCGCCCCGTGTCCTCAAGTCCATTCTTTACGTCTGCGTCTTTACTCCTGTCCTGCCCCTAGGTTCATGAGAACCTTTTTTTTTTTTTTAGATTCCATATATATGCGTTAGCATATGGTATTTGTTTTTGTCTTTCTGAATTACTTCACTCTGTATCACAGACTCTAGGTACATCCACCTCACTACAAAAAACTCAATTTCGTTTCTTTTTATGACTGAGTAATATTCAATTGTATATATGTGCCACATCTTCTTTATCCATTCATCTTTCGATGGACACTTAGGTTGCTTCCATGTTCTGGCTATTGTAAATGGTGCTGCAGTGAACATTGTGGTACATGACTCTTTTTGAATTATGGTTTTCTCAGGGTATATGCCCAATAGTAGGATTGCTAGGTCATATGGTAGTTCTGTTTTTAGTTTTTTAAGGAACCGCCATACTACAAATAGTATCTTTATTTTATTTTTTTTAGAACATTCAAACATTTTTTTTAATATATGGCAAAATTTTAAAGTCTGATAATTTTTGTTTTGGGGGGTTTTTTTAATTAATTTTTATTGGCGTATAGTTGATTTACAATGTTGTGTTAGTTTCAGGTGTACAGCAAAGTGAATTGGTTATACATATACATATATCCACTCTTTTTAAAGTTCTTTTCCCATATAGGTCATTATAGAGTATTGAGTAGAGTTCCCTGTGCTATACAGTAGGTTCTTATTAGTTATCTATTTTATATATAGTAACGTATATATGTCAATCCCAGTCTCCTAATTTATCCCTCCCTCCCCTTTCCCCCTTGTTAACCATAAGTTTGTTTTCTACATCTGTGACTCTATTCCTGTTTTGTAAATAAATCCATTTGTACCATTTTTTTTAGATTCCACATATAAGTGATATCACATGATATTTGTCTTTCTCTGTCTGACTTACTTCACTCAGTATGACAATCTCTAGGTCCATCCATGTCGCTGCAATGGCATTATTGCATTCTTTTTTATGGCTGAGTGATATTCCATTGTGTTTATATGTACCACATCTTCTTTATACATTCCTCAGTCGATGGACATTTAGGTTGCTTCCATGTCCTGGCTATTGTAAATAGAGCTGCAATGAACATTGGGGTGCATGTATCTTTTGGAATTATAGTTTTCTCCAGATATATGCCCAGGACTGGGACTGCTGGATCATATGGTAGCTCTGTTTTTAGTTTTTTAAGGAAACCCCTCACTGTTCTCCATAGTGGCTGTACCAATTTATATTCCCACATGAACAGTATCTTTAAGTAGTATAATTAAGATACATGAACAAATTCCCAAGGCCAGTAATTTGAAGGAAACAACACTCATCTAGATGCATAAGTTATGGTATGTTTGATTGTTTAACAATCAGTTCTAGGGATTTCCCTGGTGGTCCAGTGGTTAAGACTCCACGCTCCCAATGCGGGAGGCCTGGGTTCCACCCCCGGTCAGGGAACTAGATGCCGCATGCCACAACTAAGATGCCGGATGCCGCGACTGAAAGGTCCCGCATGCCACAGCTAAGACCCAGCACAGTCAAATAAATAAATAAATATTTTAAAATAAAAATAAATAAATAAAATCAGTTCTATTGGGTGTGTATCCAAAATCTATAAGAAACAGTACTGAGGGCTTCCCTGGTGGTGCAGTGGTTGAGAGTCCGCCTGCCGATGCAGGGGACACGGGTTCGTGCCCCGGTCCTGGAAGATCCCACATGCCGCGGAGCGGCTGGGCCCGTGAGCCATGGCCGCTGAGCCTGTGCGTCCGGAGCCTGTGCTCCACAACGGGAGAGGCCACAGCGGTGAGAGGCCCGCGTACCACACACACACAAAAAAGAAACCATACTTCAGAGTTAAGCAGAAAGATCCAGTCCTTTTAACACACGTGCATGGAGTTCTTATTTTGTGTCAGACGCTGCGTGAGGGATAAAGGTGAGCACGTATGGAGGGGGAAGTGGAGAAGTATCTCAGGATCAGGTTTGGCTGCCAGTGACCAAAAGCCCAAAGTACAAATGCCTTGACAAGATGGAAGTCGGTGTCCCTTGCATGTGAATGGAGTCCAGGGTGGGAATGACACCTCCACCATCACTGTCAATGGCCAACTCCCAAAAGACCACCAGAATGCGGATGCAGGTGGCCTCAGGTCTCATCCTCAGGGACATGGGTTCCTTCTGTCTTGCTGCTTTGCCATCATCATGATGTATCCTGTACCTCCGGCAAGTAGGAAGAAAGGCTGAAGAGGATCAAATGTCCTTCCTCGAATGATGCTTCCTTGGAAGCAGTGTGTGTGTGTGCAGTAGTGGGTGTGTGACAAGCAGAGCAAAGGACAGTGCTGCAGCACAGACCACGCTGCTGCTCCTGTCTTCAGCTGCGCACCTGCTCTCTTCCTCAGACAGACTCTCTCTAAGGTCATATGATGAGAATATCTGAAACACCTTGAGTGAGTCCCTAGCGTGAGGAGCATCTGTGTCCCCTCTTACTTGGTAGATGGAAGCCCTGCCAGGTACTGTGTAAAGGCCATTTATCAGGTGTCTTTGTGATGGAAACAGAGGATTCCCAAGCTCTGGCATCCACAGCAAGACATTCTGGTTCCTTTGGGCTGCTCAGCTGAGTCCCCACTGGGAGCCTGAGTGTGAAGCTGCCGTTCCTGGTGGTCACTCTGGCTGACGACAGGATGCGGCATCTGCAGCCTGGACACAGACCCTGTGGCCTGTTACATCTTCCCCAACAGGATTAACCTGAGCTGGGACACTGTTACTGGTCCCTCCGACGACATCTTCTCCATTGATCTTAGCACAATATGAAGAGTCATCTCAAGGAAAGCATGGGAAGTTGTTGACACCAAGAGGATAGGGTCATTGCAGGAAAGACACTGGGAGACAAGTGATGGTCTTAGCGAAAATTTCAGCCTGCAGGGCTTCCCTGGTGGTGCAGTGGTTGAGAGTCCGCCTGCCGATGCAGGGGACACGGGTTCGTGCCCCAGTCCTGGAAGATCCCACATGCCGTGGAGCGGCTGGGCCCGTGAGCCATGGCCGCTGAGCCTCCGCGTCCGGAGGCTGTGCTCCACAACAGGAGAGGCCACAACAGTGAGAGGCCCGCTTACCGCAAAAAAAAAAAAAAAAAAAAAAAAAAATTCAGCCTGCAGAACCCAACCTCTTCCCCACAACAGCGAGATACATAGGAAGCAAGCCTGAACGACCCCTCTGAACATTACTAAGTGGCAGTGTCAATGAAATATTTAGGCTGTGCTGAGAACACCTAGTTCTGATTCTCTGGTAGCCCTACCCACCTGGGCATTTGCACCTTGCACTTTGGCCAGCTACTGGGACGTGTCAGGTCTCTTCCACTTCTGGAAGGGATCACTTTCTCATATGGTAGTAAAAGGGTAAAAGACAGCCTTGCAAGGCATGACAGATTATCCTGACATGGACCAGCTGGCAAAGTTTCCAGCCTGGAAAAGTACGAAAAATATAGGCTACCCTACAGGCACAATTTCTTCATCCTGCTCTGGCAGCCATCCAGTGGTCTTGAGCTAATACCATTGCATCATTCCCGACCTGGGAAAACTTCAGGCCAAGAAACCAGATCTGCAAAAGTTATCATCCAGCCTTACATATTTCTAAAATATTTCATTTCAACCTGGAGAGGCAAAGTTCCCCATATCTTAATTGGTTTCCCCACCTCAGAGTCTTTCCTCTTCCAAGGCACTCTCCATGCTGCTGGCAAAATTCTCTTTCAAACACACACACACACACACACACACACACACACACACACACAAACTCACTCCTTTGCTCAAAATCTAACACTGACAATAGAGATAAATTTAAGCTTCAAAGTCTGCCATCCGAGGTCTTCTATAAATCTTTCCTCTGTCCAGAATGATTTTAGTTTCATCTCCACTTTATCTGCTCATTTATTCATTCCTTCGTTAACTCAGCAAACATGTATTCAGCCCCGTAATTTATTCAGACACCATATTTAGCACAGGAGTGTGGGAAGATCCACTATATAAAAACAGATTTTCCTTCAAGGAGCTCAGCCTACTGCATGGGAGAGACAGGTAAACAGTGACGACCACACAGCCTCTTAAGCTCTGTAACCCCTCCCTAAAGCCTTTCCTTTTCCTCTTCTCCTCTGTGTCTAAGCACTTGACACTTCCACTGTAAGGCACACTGCCTGAACTGTAAATGAATTGGGTCTGTCTCTCCCCTCCAGTTGTAAGTTGCTTGGGTCCTGGGATCACATCCACTCATGTTCTTCTGCCTATGCGCTTGGCATTTTCCAAAACCCTATTAAATACTGGTTGGGTTGAAGTGATGAGTCTTCAATTAGGCCTTGATTCTGTGTGCGTTAAACACGTCTCTCGGGCTTCCCTGGTGGCGCAGTGGTTGAGAGTCCGCCTGCCGATGCAGGGGACGCGGGTTCGTGCCCCGATTCGGGAAGATCCCACATGCCGCGGAGCGTCTGGGCCCGTGAGCCATGGCCGCTGGGCCAGCGTGTCCGGAGCCTGTGCTCCGCAATGGGAGACGCCACAACTCTGAGAGGCCCGCGTACCGCAAAAAAAAAAAAAAAAACACGTCTCTCCATCCCCTGCACTGAGCTGATGCATCCTTGGGAGCCATGCTCTCAGCACCTCACCCCACCCCCCTGTGCTGTCCCCTGTGTCACCAAGCGAGGACATCAAGCTTAGGGAAGCAGCCCAGCTTAAGAGAATTGCTGCCGTGTGCCCTGGAAAGCATAGCACTCATCCAATGAGATTTAGGACAAGAAAGGATGACCTGAGCCCTTTTAGCTTCTGGCTCAGAGGAATAAAAATAGGCAATCCAATCAGACTTTTTTTTGCTTTGTTTCTCTCACAAAATATTGTCCTTGCTTCTCCTACCCTGGTGCAGCTGTGTGGCGCTTTCATCGGCCAGATGGAGACTTAGATTAGCAAGTCAGCAACTCATCCCCGGCTACTCCACCTTGGGTCATACCAGGTAGGGTGGGGGGTAGCGCTAACAAGGGACAGACCAAAGGCCACAGAACAAGGGGGGACGAGGTGAGGATAAGAAGCAGAGCGCCCCAAATTCGATTAGTAAAACAATTTTCCCAAAGCTAAATATGGACGAGAACATCCTCCACCTCAGTTCTGTGGGCAGAGACTGGACTGCACAAGGAAGAGACGGACAGGGCCCGACCGAGCCCAGAGCTCCCCCACTTCCTCCTTGACGTGGGTGAAAGACAGGGCCACGTCAGACCCCCACATCGCCTATCCCCCCAACCGCTTTTTGTCTGTGGGGGGAGTGTTTATTTGGGGTGCACCCCACAGCCAGGCATCTTACAACTCTGCCTCCAGAATATTCTGTGACCTCCTGCTGAGAATCACACATCTGCTCATTTTACACCTGCTGAAAATTCCATCTCACCTCCCTTCCCACCATGGCAGGGCCTGTGTGCCTGACTGGGCCACCTTAGTAGCCCAAAGCAGCTTTTAGGATTTTTCTTTTCTAAAGGGGAAAACAAAACAAAACAAAACAAGTTTTTTAAAGTTGGAAGTTGATGGGATTTGGTGTCAGAAATATGTATCTCACAGGGTTGCTAAGCTGAGATAAGAAAATATTTGTGAAAACACTTTGGAAATGGTGAGGCTTATGTAAATGCTTCCCACAGCCAGGCATCCTACACAGCACTGCCTCCGGAATGTTCTCTAAGCATAGATTATTCTCCTGCCTACCCCTGTGGTTGGTTACCAGCATCATCCTCTATTATTTAGATGAGTCCTTCCCCCATCTTAAATTTCCCCCAAACGGAAAAATAATATGAAGGGTATTGTTCAAAAGATCAGTCCTCACTTGAATGGCTGTAAGCACAGACATGCTGAAACAATATGGGGTCTTTCTTGGTAAACCACTTTCCGTAATTACAAGCTACATAGGACTTGAAGGGATCAGGGGACGCATGCAGAGATGGTCATCTTGCTTAGCTGGATACAGCAGTCCCTGCCACCCTCCAAATTCACAAAGCTCACTGGAGCACATGCCCAAGAGTGAATGCATAACTGATCCTAACAGGGACGTGCCTGCCAGCCCTGCTCCTGACGTGGCCTCTGACAGGTACTGTGCTCCTGCCAGAGAGTGACCCTCAGCTGCCTCCAGGACACCAGCCAAGCTTCTGCTGCTCCCCAGAAACGTGCAACACTCTGATGCAAAACCAGGAGCCTGCTCACCCTCACTCCTTACCCCCAGGGATACAAGCTACGCCTCTGCACTTTACTCAGCAGGTTTACCACCTAGGCTCAGGAAGCAGCTGGGGCTGGTGTGTTAGTTTCCTGGGACTGCTGTAACAAATTGCCACAAACCAGGTGGCTTAAAACAATAGAAATTTATTCTCTCACAGTTCTGGGGGAAAAATCAAGGTGCTGGCAGAGCCGTGCTCCCTCCTGAGGCTCTAGGGGAGGTCACTTCCTGCCTCTTCCAGCTTCTCGGGCCCCAGGCATCCCATGTCTTAGGGCTGCATTCATGTCCTCTAGTCTCTGCATCTGCCTTTTCCCTGTGTGTCTCTGAATGTCCTTTCTCTATAAGGACACCAGTCTTTGGATTTAGGCCCCCCCCCCAAATCCACAACGATCTCCTCTCCCCTCCAGATCCTCAACTTAACTGTATCTGCAAAGACCCTATTTCCAAATAAGGCCATGTTCCCAGCTACCTGGGGTTAGGACTTGGACACATCTTTTGGGGGGAACCCCCATTCCACCCTCTATAGTTGGTTAGAACCAAAGTCCGGTTGGAGGGAAGGGGGCACTTCCTGCACATTCCCCTTTCACTGCATCTACCGGTTCACCCTGAAAGCGAGAAGAAGGTGCTTGCAACACATGGGGGGTCTCCAGGACTCCGAGGGCACGTGCTTTTGCCTAACCCCCAACAAACGTGGCTTTAAGGAAAGTGAGGCCAAAAGAAGGACAAGGCGGGCCTACAGTCCACTTTAGGGCCCGGGCTCTGAAAGAACCAGAGAACAAAGACCCTGCTCTCGGGACTTCCCTGGTGGTGTAGTGGTTAAAAATCCGCCTGCCACTGCAGGGGACACGGGTTCGAACCCTGGTCAGGGAAGATCCCACATGCCTCGGAGCATCTAAGCCCACAGGCCACAACTACTGAGCCTGCGCTCTAGAGCCATGCTCAGCAACAAGAGAAGCCATGGCAATAAGAAGCCCGCGCACGGCAATGAAGAGCAGCCCCTGCTCGCGGCAACTAGAAAAAGCCCGTGCGCAGCCACGAAGACTCAACGCAGCCAAATAAATAACAATTAAAAACAAACAAAAAAGACCCTGCTGTCCTTGGCTCCCGGGGCGGCCTCCGTGGTGGGTGGGCCTTGCTCAGAGGGTCACCACATGCATCTGCAGAGGAGTTCGTCTCCCGGGACCCGCTCGGGCACGCAAAGGGCTTCTCTGAGGACCAGCCTCTTGGCAGCTCGGGGGAGCCTTCCAGGAACCCCTGTGATGCTGGCAACCTGGACTCATTCTACACCCAGGGAAACTGAGGCACAAGGAGTCCTGCTTAATCCCCACAGAGAATTCAGATCTTTGGAGGCAGTGGGTGGTGCCTCTCACCCCATATGGTAACTGAATATGGTACCCTAGTTAAGTTAGTTATGGTTTAATAACAGCCCTCTCTGCTGCACACTGACTGTATTGGCCGGCCGCTAGGCAGGGATCCTCATAAGAGCCCATTTTACAGGTGGGGCCACCAAGGCACACACACGGTGACTTCCAGGGCAGAGAATGTGACCCTAACACTGTTTGACTCCAACACTCACGGGAGTGTTTCTGTTGCATTAACCTCTCTCTGCAGAGGTTAAACTCATTGTTTCTCCTTTTTGTTCTTTCTTCCAACTCACCAGGTTCAAGACCTGAACTCCCAGGTGTCGTGGTGAAACGCCCATCACCCCTAAGCACATAGGCATGTGGATGCCCAGGTGACATCCAACTGGCAGTGTGGGAGCACCTGATGGACAGAGACACCTGTGAGTCCCCGGACATTCTGCTGAGCTCGCAAACCGGGAACGTAACTGGCCTAAAGATATTTCCATATGACCTCTGTGTTGCAGTCAAATAGGCTTGACTCATACATTCTTTAAATAGCAAGTGGCAATAACCTGTGTGACTTTTTAATGTTCCATTTATTCTTCCGTCCGCTAATTGTTCTGAGATTTATAATAATGGAGTTCCCAAGCGCCTGGCACATGACATAATGGAGGCCAAAAAACCCTGATTAAGTTCAAGTTTGAGAATGCTGAATGAAATTAAAGGTACCCTTAACTTGGTGAAAATAATAGAAAGGTTTTTTTCCCCTTTCTTTTTCTTTAAATCCACTTATTTTTATGTCCCAGCAGCAAAGACTACGAGGCCAACTGGGGTCTTGATACAAAGCAAAGCTTGCTCCCTGATGGAGGACATTGAGCCCTCTGTCTTAGTTTCTGCATCCTTTGCATTACACAGTTTAGCAACTGTACAACAGGCTGAAAGAAACTGATGATTTCTCTGCAGCTGGTTCAAACTTGCTGAAAGTGATGCTGAGGGAATTTATGGATGCAGGAAAACCCGGC
Source organism: Mesoplodon bidens (assembly GCF_964165515.1). Lineage (NCBI taxonomy): Eukaryota > Metazoa > Chordata > Mammalia > Artiodactyla > Ziphiidae > Mesoplodon > Mesoplodon bidens. The sequence goes on along the minus strand of NC_138179.1, from coordinate 40,353,549 downwards.
GTACCTCCAAGTGGCTCCTCTTAGCCCCACCCTCAGATTTGCAATGCTGGGATCCAAGTCATCTTCAAAACCATTTCATTCATCTTGGCCAAGCCCTTAAATGTTTAAGAAGTCTCAGATGAATGGATAAAGAAGATATGATACATATATGTGATAGAATATTACTCAGCCATAAAAAAGAATGAGATAATGCCATTTGCAGCAACATGCATGGACCTAGAGATTATCATACTAAGTGAAGAATGTCAGAAAGAGAAAGACAAATACCATATGATATCACTTATATATGGAATCTAAAATATGACACAGATGACCTTATCCATGAAACAGAAACAGCCTCACAGACATAGAGAACAGACTTATGGTTGTCAAGGGGGAGAGGGGGTGGGGGTGGGATAGTCTGGAAGTTTGGGGTTAACAGGTGCAAGCTATTATATGTAGAACCGATAAACAATAAGGTCCTACTGTATAGCACTGGGAACTGTATTCAACATCTTGTGATTAAACCATAATGGAAAAGAATATGAAGAAGAATATATATACTGTGTCACAGAATCACTTTGCTGTACAGCAGAAATTAACACAACATTGTAAATCACCCATACTTCAATAAAATAAATTTTAGAAAATTTTTAGGTGTTTGAGAAGTCTGCATCAAATAATGTCTGATAAAAACTTAGCGCTCTTCGTGGTTAAGGACACGCTAAAACTTAATTTTGAGCCATAACACCTTAAGAAAGGAATTTTATTAGCCAAGGCAGGGAGCCCTGGTCAGTGGTCTGGCTCATGTGACGCAACTGATAGACATACCTGAGGAAATTCAGGCCCCATGACTGCCAGCTGGGACTTGTTCTGTTCCTGATGTTCCCAGAGATAAAACAATACCCTGAAGCAGAAAAAGAAGGCTTTTGTTCCTGCTTAGACCGTGATTACTTTCCATGAAGCAGCAGAAAGCTTTCATAAACAGAGGGGACCCACGGACACAGCTTCTGCCAAAGCTCTCAACTGTGGTTCCAACCACAACAAGGGTGATTTAAACATTTTAAATATCAATGTAATTTTTTAAATTATAAAATAATATACGCCACAGCAGACTGTCTACACAGCATCCACTGCCCATGTCTCCCTTCCCAAGGCCGGACTCTGTTCAGGCACCCACCCTCCTTCACATGCGGGGGCGGCGGAACTCCAGGGGAAGCTGACCCTGCCCCAGCTCTGGCAGGCAGACCAGGTAAATCTAAGGCATCCCTTCTCCCAGGGACTGATTTAGGAGTGGGCATGTAACCCAATTCTGACCGAGACCCACAGGGAAGTCTGCTAGGGGGTTCTGGAAGGGCTCCTGCCATCTGAAAAGGAGACACCGAAAAAGACAGCCCATTTCTGTGTCTGGGCACTGCTGTGTCCACTCTGATTCCTGGGACTGCGACAGCTGTGCTGTGCCCACGAGGGGAAGTGGCCCTTGATGGGGATGGGGGGTCCTGGGGCCACAGAGTGTAGAGGTGGAGGGAACAGAGCAGGTCTTTGGTGACACGTCCCCGCCTTGCTTGGGGTTCCCCTTCCTGCTAGACTTCCCGTCATTTGCACTTGTCAATGTTCGCATTGTGCAGTCCAGCTTGAGGAAGGGTTTTCTGTTCCTTGTAGCTAAAAGCAACCTGAGCCCGCACTTGTTTTAGAAACGTGTTGAAATGCAGAAATGCCTAAAGAGGAAAATAAAAATCACCAATCTTCCCACCTGCCAGTAACAACCATAATTATGTTTTGTTGCTTTTCCATCACCTGTTGGTGGTGCTAATTGTGATATAAAACTACAGAAGGCATACACTTGCTTTTTGTAAAAAATTCAGATAGAATGACAGTTGAATACAGAAATAGCCGCTGTAACCCCAGCCCCTCAGTGACGGACTCTTGGCAGTTTGTCATCTATTATGGAAATTTCCCCCACAATGTCAGTGTTTTCTCATGTAATTGCTGTTCCTGAGGGATGAATTGCTCACCTAACCTCGTGAGCCCATACGCAGGTAAACTGTAGTGTGACTCAGACTAGCAGAACGTCTGGGCTGTGAGAGCGGGAAGCCGGGAGGAGTAAAAGGAACGGGGGAAGGAGTTTCCCCTCCTTTCTGCAAGCAGGCTGGCTTGGGCAGAGGAACAAAGTGGAGAGATCCTGGGCCTCGAGCACAAAGGATCTGGGTTCTAAGTCCTAATTCACTGTGGAAGGCTTTGTGACCTTGGGCAGGCCCCTTAACCATTCCGAGCCTATTTTCTCAGCTGTAAAATGGGCATAGTAATGCCCAACAGAGTTGTAAGGGTTGGAGATAATGCACGTGGTAGAGACGCAATAAATGGTAGCCATTATTCAAAATATTTGCCAACTTCCCATTTCTCTTTCTGGACTCTTCTACTACATCCTGAACATCTCTTCCCCCAACCCCGCCATCCCACCCCACCCCCCACCCCCAACTGTCTTTGCTCCATCGGTATTAGCCAGGGGGTTCTTAGTTGCAGACAATAGGATCCACTCTAGCTAGCCCAAGCCAGAGGGGGTTTCTGAAGGCCCAGAGGCTCACGGAATTGCTGGGAGGACCGGAGCTACAAGCACGAGGCAGGCTTCCAGGAACAACTGACTCCCCGAGTCACACTGGCTCACCAAGGGAGCTGCCACCTCACCAGGATCAGGACGCTGTCAAGTCCGCTTGGTCTCCAGAGACGGGCTCCCTCTGCCACGATCCATGCCAACAAAATGATGCCCTGTTTCCTGTCTCTGTCTCCATGTGTCAGTCCTGAGTCAGAGTCCCCTGCAGGAGCATGTGATTAGTTGAATCTAAATCGCACATCTGAACCCCAGTAGGTTTTATATTTCTGCATTAGAAAGGGGATACCTACAGTGTGGAAATCTGATTATCGTCGGTGTGTGGAGAGAAGGCTCAAAACCTTGGGGGCAGCCTCAGGTTCTGGGTGGGGAGCAGGCCAAGGACGCATGCTCAGAAGTGCTGTACCTCTGTCCTTGTCCATCGGAGATGGCATTGTGAGATGCTCCAGTTACATCCTTGGCTGAGCTCATATGTGAGAGGCAAAGCCAGGTGATTCAACAGCCATCCCTAGGGACAGTGTTTAATGGGTCCTTCACATTGCACTTTTAAGAAGATACTTGGGATGTGGGGTTCAGGACAGGCTGCCCCTCAATACTGCCCCTTGGTATATTAAATATTTTAGGCTGAAGGAGTTTGAGAAAATGGCAGAAGCAGGAAGTTCACACTCCTTCCCCTGCTTCTTCCTCTCCTTCTCCCCTGAAACAGGTCATAAAACCCTTATGGAAGAGGTGCCCACCCTATACCCAGAGGAAAGGAGCATCCTTATCTCCTAAGGCAAAGGGACACCAGGAAGAATCCAAATGGGCCATGCAAAGTTTCCACCAGTTTGCTACATTCACTTGATACTCTTTCACCTATCATATTCCTGCACGACTATCCACCCCATCAAACCGAGCAAGGAATACCCAGGTTTAACTGTTTCTTTGGGTCTTCATTTCTGTAGGAAGGCTCCCATGACACACAAAATTGACATTACATATATTTGTATGCTTTTCTCCTGTTCATCCGTCTTTGTCAGTTTAATTTTTAGACCCAGCCAGGGACCCTAAGAGAGTCAAGGAAAACTTTTTCCTTCCCTGCATTTGTCAACTCTAATCTCTGATTCATGAAATTTTGGGCAGTGTAACAAGTGAGTTGAAGTTGTTTTCGGTGCAGTGAAGGAAAATATTATGAGTAAGGGCGAAGGAAGCCTGAGGGTCAGAGCAGCGTGTAGAAGTCCTCATGATCAAAGTCCTGAAATTTTTCCTGCTTTTTTTTTTTTGGCCGCGCCCCACAGCATGTGGGATCTCAGTTCCCTGACCAGGGATCAGACCCATGGCCCCTGCATTGGAAGTGTGGAGTCTTAACCACTGGACTGCCAGGGAAGTCCTGTTCCAGCTTTTTTAAGCTGCTGCCTTTTCTCAGGAACACTGGATCAGAATGTATTTGTACAGGCTCTGATTTTTCTAATAATTACAGCCTTTGCTCCCAGAGAGATGAGAGCCGGTAAGTGTGAGCTCAGGCTGGCTAATGTAATCCAGGGATTACACACATGATAGGAGCATGAACTGCTGGAGTGTAACAGCCCTTCGAGACAAGCCAGACTGCGGCCCTCTTCTTATAGATGAAGACACTATTCATTGTCTGTGTTGTAGATGATATTTTGCATTCAGTTATCATAAACGATTTTATTGAATATTGACTCATTTTTCTGATGGGTGGATAAAAGGAAATGCTGCCTCTCGTCCTGCCAGAGGGTTGGCATCCTCGACAACAACGCAGACTGCTCTCCCACAGGGATACAAGCTCCTTTATGAGGTTTTCCTCCAGCTTATGCGGTGATTTTTTTTTTTTTTTTTTTGCGCGGTACGCGGGCCTCTCACTGTTGGGCCTCTCCCGTTGCGGAGCACAGGCTCCAGACGCGCAGGCTCAGCTTCCATGGCTCACGGGCCCAGCCGCTCCGCGGCATGTGGGATCTTCCTGGACTGGGGCACGAACCCATGTCCCCTGCATCGGCAGGCGGACTCTCAACCACTGCGCCACCAGGGAAACCCTGATGCAGTGATTTGAGAGTCATCCTTTCAACTCCTGAAAGAAGCGGGTATTTGTTCCTGGGTAGAACAGAAGCCTGAAATTCCCTCATAACCCCTAAGGAAAGGTGGCCTAGTGATCTTCTAGACTATTTTTCTTCCCCCGTCACCGCATGCAGCGGTAGCTCTTGGGACCCTGCTTAGGAAGGCAGCAAAGCCAGGGCTTCCTTCATCTTGTTGAAGATGAGGGGATGGTTACTGGAAGATACTAGTTATTTCCTTCTTGTTCTAAACCTCCTGGTATTACATTGTCAGTCAAAGCCTGTGCTCCCTGCATAATAAGAGAGGAATGCTGTGCAGAGAAGATGCTAATGGCAGCTAAATATAGATGGCAGCTTCTAGGTGCATGTGTGCCTGCACGAACACTAGAACAATTACGGGAAGAAGCTTTCCATGCTGCATGGATATAACCTTGACTTTAGGAAAGCATGAACTTTTCTGGCTGGGCCCAGGGCTCTCCTTCTGTTAACTGGCATTCCTGGAGGGGCAGCTGGAAATGCTCTGTCCTTTGTTACCCTTTGGACTTGGTGGTGCCCGGGATGTTATTACATAACGGAAAAGTGTCCTTTGTCACTCAGAAATATGTGGGGCTCAAAGGACAGTCCTACAGGGGTGGAGATTAATAAGCCTCATTAATTAGTCACATTCCAGCCCTTCTCCATCCTTTATAATTAGGGCGTCAGACATCCCTGTTGGCCTGAGATAATCTCAGTTGATGCCTACAGACTCAAGGGAATTATCAATAACGTCCCCTTTCACTCTCAGAAATGACCTGGTTGGGAGATAAATTTTTATTTTAATTTAATTTTTTAACTGAAGTATAGTTAATGTACAGTGTTGTGTTCGTTTCAGTGTACAGCAAAGTGATTCAGTTATACATATATATATATATATTCTTTCTCAGGTTCTTTTCCATTATAGGTTATTTCAAGATAGTGAATATAGTTCCCTGTGCTATACAGTAGGTCCTTGTTCTTGATACATGGGTGATAAATTTTTTTTTTTTTTTTGGCCACGCCACACAGCATGTGGGATCTTAGTTCCCTGACCAGGGATCGAACCCTTGCCCCCTGCGGTGGAAGCTTGGAGTCTTAACTACTGGACTGCCAGGGAAGTGGGTGATAAATTTTAAGATCACTGACTTGTAATCCTTAAGGAGAAGGAGGGAGACAACTTCGCTTTGTAGGTGTGGACCCCCTGAGAGCCAGCCTGGGTAAGAGGGCTTTAAGTTGAAAAAAGAATAGGGAGAAGCAGCTTCTCCAAACCCTTCTAAAGAGCTGTCTGTTGTACCCATCCTCAATGGCTCTAAGTGACCACATACCCCCAGCTTCTGGGGCATTGGGGTGATCAAACTAAGCCAGGGAGACTTGTTGGCCTAGGCAGTATGGCCAGACTGGAAAAATCAAATGGTTCCTGCCATCCAGTTCACCCTGGAGCTGACCAAGATGAAATGGTCACCTTGCTGCTGGCCTCCAAGCCTAAGGTCATAGTTCAAGAGAATGTCAGAACTAGGCTTGTGCAGGGGGTGCTGGCCATCTCTGGGGCTGGTCTTATTTGTAGGGTCTTCTCCCCATGCTGGGTTGTTTCAGAGCCCATTGTAAAAAGCCAAATCATTCCCTGCTCTACAAAGATTCTCACCTAGAGTGATGAGAATGAAGGGGAAGGACTGGGTGATAGCCTTAAGAGAGTCTCAAAGATCTGATGCCCCCAAACTAAATCCTTTCCCTCCAATCCACTGGGATGAAGGGCTTCCTAATCCCTCAGCCCTTCCAAATGTGTCTTCCTGCAAGAGGTGGCTAGTGCCAATAGGGGGCTGAGTTTTCTTGGGCAATCTGTTGGTGACAGGCCAACTCCATGGGGAAAATTCTCATCTAGGGCTTAATCTTGAAGTTACTCTCTAATTCATCAGCTCTGTGTAAAAGCTATAGAGCACATCGACCACCATTAGGCTGTCAAAACATTCAATCGGCTGATGAGAATTAGGGCTTTTAAAATTACCAGTCTTTTGCGAAGATGTTGGTTGGGTTTCTGCATGCACCCAAAAAGTGCCTTTGCATAGTGATTATTTCAGGAGCATTTACTGCAAATAAAGACTGGAGACTGTTGGCTAGATGACATTCTACAGACCCAGAGATAACTAATTGTGGCAAAAGAAAAGGATGCTCAAGATTTAATTTTGTAAAGATGGGTTGTTGGCCTGGAACCATGTTCCAAAAATTCCTCCTACCCGCAGACCAGCTCCCATCATACCCACAGCATTCGAGATGAGCTGGGGTGAGAAATTCTATAGTCGGCTACTGAATATCCTGCCGGGCACCTCCTCAGAGGAATGGGAGGAGGTTTCGGAAAAGTCTGTGAAATTCATGTTCGAACATGCCATTACTGATAAAAACGTCCTTTCAAATCCCAAGTCAAAACTCCTGACTTTTAAGCAAATTTATGCCTATGCTAGTTTTCAAACTTGTAAAGCACAATATGGAAACAATGATAAAAATATGAGATTTTAGTTTTGCTGTGTCCCAGGAACCAAGGGCTGAAAGCCTGGTCCATGGTGCCATCTGAGGACTTGCTGTCCCAGGAGCACATGCCTCTCTAGGACTTGGAGCTTCTTCCACCTGTAATGTCTCTTTTCCCCATCTCTGCCCTCTGAAATCCCACCCCATCCGTCAGATGTAAAGGTCAGAATTCATTCCTCTGGGTTCTGGATCTGGTTTTGCTCACACCATTATTAAAGCTCTCATAAGACTATGCCTTGGATAGAGACCCCTCACAAAACCCATCCAGCACCCAGAGCCGGAAACAGCCATGCGAATTTTTGTAGCATTTCAAAATATGTGAGTCAAAACTTTTCACTCTTTTCTTTTCATTTGCTTTACCACACAATGAACTGACTTCAAAACAGGCCATGTTAAAGAGGATTTTAAATATAAGTGCTGCTTGATTCTGACAAGTACTCTTAGATCCTTGGAAAACATCTCCCACGACCTCTCCCATTGCTGATTTTGTTCCTTTTCATTTAGGAGACAGTGATTTGTTTTCTGGGTTGTAAAAGCAAGAGAACATGCTGCTTTGGTTGCAATAACTCACGGCGTAGTCAGAGCAAAATGTCCCTTTACTTGGAGGTGGGTGGCATCAGAGAAGGGCTTTAGCCACCCAGAGTGAAGGCCCCAAGACCCCCTTCTCCCCTCCCATACACACCCCCAGCCAAGAGCAAGGGTCTGTCTGATCCCAAAAGGGCCTGAAACAAGTGGAGTCGTTGGTGAAAACACCTTGAGCCCAAACTTAGCTGCCACCGGCAAACGCAAAGGACATACAGCACCTGCAGATGCTCTCAGCCTGACTGTTCCCAATGTAAAGACCCCACATTTGAGTTTACCAGTTCGTTTGAAACTGGTGGAGGGTCAGACCCAGAAAGGATCTGGCAGGGGGCAGTCTTCTGGAGTGAATGATTAAAATAAGTGGCTAAAACTCTGCTCAATATTATGTAATAACCTAAATGAGAAAAGATTTTGAAAAAGAATAGATACATGTATGTGTATAACTGAATCACTTTGCTGTACACCTGAAAGTAACACAACGTTGTTAATCCACTATACCCCAATATAAAGTAAAAATTAAAAAATAAATCAATAAAATAAAATAAGTAGATAAAGATAAAACAAGAGTACAGCTCTGTGCCTGTGAACTGAGAGGACCTGTGATCCTGCGGTTGATGGCCTTGAGCCTCCAGAAGATGCTCCGGGGACCCCATGTTTTGTGTGAAGTTTGCGCCTGACTCTTGAATCATGAGGGATGGGGTTGGGGTAGTGGCTCCTAGGATCTCTAGGATAATGACTTTTATCACAGATACCCAGGTGGCCACACAAATAGTGTCCTGAAAAAGATGTCACTTAGGCAGAGGCGGCAGCCTGGGCTTTTGCATCTCTTTTCCACCCAGGGCGACATTTACTGATCTTATTTGCACCCACATTTAGCAGCTGGGATCTCTCTCCTGAGACCAGAAGGCGTGTGCCTGGGAGTATGTCAGGCCTGTGAGTTGGGTAAGAGGCTGTGTTTATTATATCAGAGTTTGGAGCAACTATGGCAGAAGACACATTAAGACACAGTAAGAACTCATGCCTCACGTGTAACTCCTTGGGAAGCATGAAGCCTTAAGGGTCTTCTTCACTTGTGAATTGCTGTTTGTCCCAAAGGCAGTGATAACCTCAGACTGGCAGTATTTCAGGGGCAGGTGATCAGAGAGACAAACTTATCTCGGTTGGCATTTCTTAACTTGTTCTTCATCAAGTCTGTAGCTGCAGATGCGTTTTGGGGTGCATTCAGCTTGTGACCCAGAAAGTACCCAAGAGAGGAGGGCTGGCAAGGAAGGCAAAGGGGTGACTTGGAAGAAACCCATGCCAACTTCACACTCTCAGTGGTTCTATGGGCAGAGGACGTGCTACCCCTCACAGACCCTGGGAAGGTGCCCAGGCAACCCCCTGCGGAAAGAAATGTTAAGATACCGCTGGCAAGTTTCCAATACTCCATCCCCAAAATGTAATTTGCTTGTTTCACATATTTTCAAAGTTCCATAGTAAAGCATCCTTTTACTTCAAATTTTCAACTTTAAAGCACACATTTTCGATCTGTTTTCACACATGAGGACACTCAATTAACAGCCCTGTGAATCAAGATAAGGAGCACTTCCGGTCCCCAAAGCTCCCTTTCCTCTGCTCAGCACATATACCCCTCCCCCAAATAACCAGTTTGCTGATCTCTATCACCACAGAATTACTTTTGCCTGACCTGGGGCTTTGTGGATATAAGTGGAATCATGCAATATGCTGAAACCTGTTTTCTTCCTCGCTCATTAAATTATCATAAGCACCTTTCCGTCGTACAGCTGGACCATCATTAGTTTAATCAATTTCCCCCTTTTGTGTACGGTTGCTTCCAGTTTGGGGTTAATTTTAAGAATTAAATATCAGAGATGCATCAGACTTCTTTTATTCATAGAGGCAGGTGGACCAGGGATGAAAATCCTCCCCCACACAGCCTTCTAGCTGGGTCCTCACACGTCATTATCACCCTTTTCCCAAAGTCACTTCCTTAACTGACCCCTACAAGACCCAGGCTTTCTGGAGGACACTGAGGACTGTCCCCGCTGAAACAATTGTTTTCTTACAGTCCAACGATACCGGCCACTTCCTCTCCCTGCAACCCGGCAAACTCTTGGAGCTCAGTCAGCTGTCTAATTACTCCAGCCAAAGAGCCACTGTTCAGAGCCTCTTGTTCTAGACAGGAAAAAATGTTCCTCAGTGAATAAGTCCACACCTCTATTCTGGGTAACACAGCAAAAGTTAAAACGAAGCAGTTGTCCTGCAGTTGGTTCTAGCTATTATGTTGTTTGCACAGAAAGCACGGAATCGAGAAGCACAGGGGAGCCCAGAGTATTCCAAGGAAAATGTTTGCAGGCTGACAAATTATGACGTCGCTTTCCAAAAATGTGCATATAGGATATTGGCATTTTCTGCATTTAGTTAATGTAGTAGATAACAGTCTGTTCAACTGGAGTGAAACTGGGGGCTCTGATGACTGAAAATGAGTAGATACTAAGCACTTGTGGATTATTTTGTTCCTTTTAGACTATATGGAACAGTACATGCTTCCAATGCCAGGCACAAAAAACAAATGGTACAGAAGGGAGATAGAAAGTAGACCTTAAGGGACTTCCGTGGCGTCCAGTGGTTAAGACTCCACGCTTCCACTGCAGGGGGCACAGGTTCAATCCCTGGTCAGGGAAGTAAAATCCAGCATGCCACATGGCTCGGCCCAGGAAAAAAAAAAGAAAAAAAGTAGACCTTTAACAGTTAGTTTCAGTTCGTTCCTTTCAGAGGGAGGCAGTTAGAAAATCTGATTAAACATCCTTTACTCCTGTGTCATCAGGAGTTTTTTCTTGAGATGACCATGGTTTTAGCAGAACTGAGATTAAACATGATTCAGAACATGAAACGTCACATTTATACAATCATCTTATAAAACCGGGTCCCCTCCCTCTGGGCCCCTGTTTCCCTTACCTGTGGGAGTATGCGGGGTGGAGGGGGTGGAAGACAATGACAGAAATGTCAACCCCAAATTATCTTGTGCAGAGGCTGTGGAATGGAACCCAGCAGCAAAGGGCCTTTGTCAAAGGGACTTCTGGGTGTCGCTGGCAGAGCTAGTGAGCTCCAAGGTAAAGCTTAAACAACAACCTGAACGTTTGCATGTGTAAAACCTTTAGAAGCACTGTGGAATGAGCCCGGATGTCAGCAAGAGCTAAGACCAGCGCCTAGGGAATTCCCTGGCGGTCCAGTGGTTAGCACTCCACGCTTTCACTGGCGAGGATGCGGGTTCGATCCCTGCATCCCACAAGCCAAGCAGAGCAGCCAAAAAAAAAAAGACCAGCCCCTTTAAGTCACTGGGGTCACCCCCCACCCCATGTTTGAGCAAGCCCAGGGTCGTGATTCATTCTTCCTTCCCTGTCCCTGTCCCCATGTGTGCAGAGGGGAGAGTGTGCTGGTCTGGTTCTCACAGCGTCCACTCCTCTTTTCCTGTCTCTTGGACTCAGTCAGTCTCTCTCTCTCTCTCCTTCTACGGCTTCAGCTTCGTTACCTGGGCCTAACAGAAAATGGAAATATTGATATGTAATAGATATTTTGTACTTAAAATACTGTTAACACTTTTACATTTTGTTGGCTTAAAACCAAATGAATGAGACTCTCTCTTTACTTTGCATGGCGGTGGGAGTTGGGCACGGCCCACCTTCAAGCTCTAAGTTCACCAGCTGCCTGCTGGGCTGTCCCTGTGTCCCTGGCCCTCTCTCTCTACGAGGTAGAGAAAAGAATCGTCTGGCTTCAGAAACCTGTTCCCAGGAGTAAGTGAGATGCAGGTGCCACACTGAGCCTGTTGCCCGATGTGGGCTAGGTGGTCCTTAGGTGGAAGCTATTTTAGGTTCATAGGTCTTGGTTCCTTCCCCTGTGTGACTACAGAGTGGTTGGCTGAATTAATAAGATTCTTCATCCCTGCCCCAGAATCTGAAGTCATTAAAACCCCACACGGAACAGCTGTTTCCCCCCAGTTCATAAGCAATTCCCTGATGGTAAATTGCATGCCTAGGGGAACAAATGAACTTGTAGGTGACGCACAAGTCCCTGGCCTTGCGCAGAGTGGAACTCTGTTGTCACACAAGGACTCACGGGTGTGTCAGATGTCAGAGGTGTGGTCACAGCAGGGGGACACCCAGGACTGGGGCCCCGAGCCTGACACCTCCTGCCTCTAGAGCAGATCTGAGTCATTTCAATTTCCTCTTACTTGGGAAGAGGGAAGTAGAGGGTGAGTTCCTTGATTTGTACCAAAATTAGAAAAGACAAAGGCAGGTGAAGGGATCCAGAATAAGAGTTTTGTTATTGTTTTATTCTCTGAACTCCCCCTTATAGGCCTAAAAGCAGAACTTCCCCAAATAATTCAACAGTCACAACTCCTCTCCCGAGGCTGGGATCACAACTTGGGAAGACTCCTCTCTCTGGAGAGGCATCCACACCCAGATGAAAATTCCCCAGACAGACATAAAACTACCAGAGCTCCTATCTATTCTCCTAAAGCACCATTTATCTTTCCTAAAAGTCCTTTGCTTTCCCATAATTGTCCTTCTTCCGCTCCCGTACCACTTCCCTTATTAAGATGGTTTATAAGCTCCCAATTCTACCCACCTCCTTGAATCACATTTTTCATGAACTCCTGCAGACCTGTGTGAATTTTACAAATCTGTCTTTTCTTTTGCTAAACTGTCTTTTGCAGGCCCCCAATTAACAGACCTAAGAAGGTAGAAGAAACATTTTTCCTCCCTGACACTGGAGTTCACGTCTTTACTGTTAAATGTTAGAGAAAAATACTCAAAACCCTTGTTAAAGATGGTAAGGAGAACTGATTCCGACTATCACAGTGGGAATGGGACCACTGCAATGAGATTTTACAACTGGGCTCAACTCGGAATATAGCGTGGGCAAGTGGAAAGATATGGAAAATTACTAAGAGGAAACATCAGGAGTAAAAGGGGTTCTGGCTGAAGTGACCTAACAGGATTCTTGCTGAAGGCAAGCTAGGGGGCTTCAGACATCACCTGGGGGATGATGGAGGGTGAGGAACCTGATCAGTTATCGGGAGTGGGGGTTAGGGTTTAAACTGACTCAGCGGGGCTCTTGCTAAAACTAGATTTTACAGGGAGGTGCACAGATGGGCCTAAGAGAAGGTCCAGGAGTCTGAGTAAAGTTTGGTCAAGCAAAGACTCTTTGTCATAAACTTACCCTCATTTAGTCTTTTTGAGGTTAATTTGAATGTTCTCTAAAAAGAAGATGCTATGTAATATGATGAAAAGAGAGAAGTAGATACTATATAATGAAAAGAGGATGGTAAGCATAATTTATTACAGGCCTAGTAGGTCCTATGCACTTTGCAGATGTCACCTCCTTGAGCCTCTCATGTTACAAGGGGGACATGGGCTCAGTGAAGGCCAGCTCCTGCCCTGGGTCCCGGGTTAGTGTCCACTTGTCACTCACAAACATGGACTGCACCCTCAGGCACTGTGCCAGGCACTGGGGATAGAGGGGTGAGCAAGACAGTCACCACAGCCCTGGGACAGACCAGCTGGCTGAGGTAAGACCCCCTCAAAGAGTAAAGCACACAGAAGTAATGCCTTCAGGGGAGCGCTCACGGGGTCCCTGCCTGGGCTCAGAGCAGAGGGGAGGGAACCCTGGTGGGACCTGTGCTGAGAGCAGAATCACAAGGAACAGCGGGTAGAGGAAAGTGGAGGGAAGGGCCTCCCAGGGCCAGGAACAACAGGAGCAAAGGCCACACGCACACAGCACCGAACTAGTGGTGGTGCTGGGGCCTAAACCCGGTGCCACCCAGCTCCAAAGTCCATTTGACCTCACTGAGGCCTCTGTGTACCTGTAATCCCAACAGAACCGGGCCTTTTGGCTGCCTGGTGTCAAGTAAAAACCGAATCCAGACTTAGGAAAGAGAGAATTTATTGGGAAGGTTTATTGCAAGGGAGGTGGGGGCAGGACCACGGCCACAGGGAAATCACCGTGACCACCAGATCTGGAAGCACGTCAGGCGTGGGGCGAAGAGGGAGTTTCCTTCATCGGGAGTGGTGAAGACGGCTAGAAAGAAGCAGGCTGGGTGCAAGTGGAGGGAAGGGTGGCTGGGTGGGAGAGGAGGTCAGAGAAGGTTTTAGCTGGGCTCACCCCAAAGCTCAGGGGCCTGGGAGGGAGACTTAACCAAAGTCTCACTAACAAGCACTTTGTTCCCACTGATCAATGGGACAAGCTGTCAAGCTCATTACTTATGGGGCCAGAAGGGAAAACTGGAGGGTCCGTGACAGACCTTAACACAGGCAAACGAGAGTGGGGGGGGGGGGACACGGATAAGTCTGCTCTAACTCCGTGGCATTAAATCTGTCACCAGAAACACAAAATTGGTGGAGGGGGTGTTTCTGAACCATCGCTGTTTTTCAGGAGCTCAGTCCCCCCTTTTGTTCAAGATGGAGTCATAAATGTCCTGAGGGGGTGAACAGGATGGAAGACAGTCTCCAGCCCAGTTAGAGCCCGTTCAGCCTAGTGACGAAGCCAAAAGCATCCTCAAAGGGGGCGTTGAAAAATCATTTGGGTTTCACTAAATTATGGTTGACAGAAAAAATGAAGAACCGCCAGCCACAGTTTGAATTTCAGATAACACATTTCTATAGTATAGGCATGGCCTGTATAATATTTAGGACTTACTTATACTAAAAAAAAAAAAACATTGTTTGTCTGAAATTTCACTGTGTGTCCTGTATGTTTACTTGCTAACTCTGACAACCCTGCACTGAGTGGGTGCCTCAAAGTTACCCTAAAGAACACTTTTTAGCTTCTCTTTCCTGACATCGGTCTCAGCACCGTAGCTGTTCCCTACACCCACTCCCACACACCCCAGCTCTCACCACACACTCCAGGCCCCCAGCTCCCTCTGTGTTCTCTGAACCCCTGGACCCTCCTTCTCAGCCCTTTCTCTGTAATCAATTCAGCCTCTGACCTTGTAGAGGAGCAGAATTCCCCCCCCACCTCGACCCCGCCAAAAGTTGTCTCTTTGGCATGAGGATTAATTTAGGCTGATTACTTTTAAGAAACAGAAGCCTCAAAGTTTTTATTTCCTTCCCCTTAACTGCCCGAAAGAATTTAGATAAAGGGCCTGAGGCATCACCAGAGGTATCTGCGAAGAATATGGGGAAATTTGGCAGGGCCTGAAGGTCAGAGTCCACGCTGTGTCACATTGTCTCTGCGGCCCAGCAAACGTTTGTCCACCAAACATTTGCTTTCCCATCTCCAGGTGAATTGCCTTCCTCCCCTTTGAAGTCCCAAACCCTTACCCCCAACATCCTCTTTTGTCTCTAGCTGAAGATGGCATTTAAGGTGAGGGTTTTGGCGATTTTTGTGAGTTACTCAGTCTTCCTGGGTCTTTCCCACGTATACATGTCACTAATCTTTTGTGTGATTTTTCTCCTGTTAATCTGTCTCCTGTCACTTTCATTCTTGGACCAGCCAGAAGAACCTAGAATGGCAGAGGAAAATTTCTTCCTCCTCCACAGCCTCTACCCTGAGGATGAAAAGTTCCAGCTCCTCAGAAAGGTGGGAGATTTTGTTTTGAATTATATTTCCCCAACATGTGACTCCAGATTTTTTAAGCAAACAGCAAGGAAGACTTTGGGTGTTTACCACTGCCTCTTGCTGCACCCGCATAAGTAAGAGGCCTCATAGAACCCAGTTTACATACTCTAAGAGGCCCAGGGGCATAGACTATAAGAAATTGCTACCGGGCTTCCCTGGTGGCGCAGTGGTTGAGAGTCCGCCTGCCGATGCAGGGGACACGGGTTCGTGACCCGGTCCGGGAAGATCCCACATGCCGCGGAGCAGCTGGGCCCGTGAGCCATGGCCGCTGAGCCTGCGCGTCCGGAGCCTGTGCTCCTCAACGGGAGAGGCCACAACAGTGAGAGGCCCGCGTACCGCAAAAAAAATAATAATAATAAAGTAAAATAAAATAAATACTGCCAGTAATCACAACTGTGCATGTATCATACACTACAGTTAAATCCACCATCCATCCATGAAAAATGTACAAAGCGACTAACAATACCCTCCCTCACTCCTCAAAGTGTGGTCCCCAGACTGGCAGCACCTGGGAGCTAGTGAGAAAGGCAGAGTCCCAGGCCCGCCCCAGACCTACCTGCACCTCCAGACTCTGCATCCGATAAACCTGCAGGGGATTTGTGCACATTGTTTCGGTAGCACTGAACTAGGACACTTTCATTTTTGTTCCTAGAACAAAAACACAATTAGATGGCTCTTCTTGACCAAACCAGGTATTTAACCAAAACAGGTATGATGCCCAAGCCAAAAAGAGGGACTATAGTCCCTCTTTCTTATTAGCCTGATATAATTCATATCTTCCTTTGGGGAAGAGATTGGCATCCCTGATAAAATTCATAAGGAGTTATCTGGGAAACCAGTTACCTACCCACCCAGCTGACCGTCAGGACCGTTAGCCTGGCGATGATATTTTCTTATAAAATATACCTACCTAAAAATGAACTTCTTTTTTTTTAAATTGAAGAATAGTCGATTTACAATGTTGTGTTAATTACTGCTGTACAGCAAAGTGATTCAGTTATATATACATTCTGTTTTTTAATATTCTTTTCCATCATGGTTTATCATAGGATATTGAATATAGTTCTCTGTACTCTACAGTAGGACCTTGTTGTTTATCCATTCTATCTATAGAAGCTTACATCTGCTCATCCCAACCTCCCACTCCATCCCTCCCCCAACCCCCTTCCCCTCAGGGAACCAGTCTGTTTATGTCCGTGATTCTGTTTCTGCTTCACAGATAGGTTCGTTTGTATCATATTTTAGATTCCACATATAAGTGATATCATACGGTATTTGTCTTTCTCTTTCTGACTTACTTCACTAAGTATGATCATCTCTAGTTGCATCCCCAAAAATGAACTTTTGATTTGGCCTATAGGGGTCTCTCCCCTTGCCTACGAGATTGTGATAAAACGTTCACACATACTCATAACTAAATTGTTTTCAGTCTTCTTTCACTCATCTAAAAAGAAATTAGAATGGATAGATTACTTAATGTGGTTGACCTTGCTCGTGTCAAGTTATGCTAAGAGGCTACTGTAAATGCAGGAAGAATCAGCAAGAGGTTCAAAGAAAGCTCAGCCAGAGAAACGGCAAGACAGCTATGGGGGAAAATAAAAAGGCAAAGAGTGATTTTGCACATGCACGATAGTGTAACCTCTGAATGGTGAAAACAGAAATGATATAGGATGCTTGCATTGGGAGGATGGACAAAGGGAAGCAGAGGGGAGGTGCTGAGAGCTCAGCCTGAATCCACCAGGAAGGAAGGCAACAGGCCAGGATGAAGATGGTGAGTCAAAGAGCAGCATATACAGGTTATTCAGAAACAGGCAGATGAGTGAACTGGGAAGGAGCTAAGCTGAGCGCGGAGGGCTGTGGGAAGTGGGGAACTGCTGTTTAGTGTCAGCCTTTTCATCCTATGAGCATTTTTTTTTTTTGACCCTGCTGCACGGCTTTAGGGATCTTAGTTCCCCAACCAGGAATTGAACCCGGGCCACGGCAGTGAAAGCACGAAGTCCTAACCACTGGACCACCAAGGAATTCCCTCATCCTATGAACTTTTAAAACTAGTGCCCTACTGATCACTTTAGGAAAAAAACTGAAAACAAACACCAAGCAATGTTTACATAGATCTAACATGACCAGAGGAAGTGAGGCCTTTATTTCATTTTGACTTCTTAATATCTTCTTTTTATCTCCCCCATTAACTTTCAAAGGGGTAATTAACTTTCAAGTAATTTGGAACAAAGACGGCACATTAGCGAAGGGGATTTACAGAAGCTTTGCCCATAGCTCATTACGGTAAGTCATCGTGACAGAAGATGACAACCAAGTAAAGTATGCAAGTGGGCACAAATGTTGGAAGTTTGACTCAGCGGGGACGGCCCACACAGGTGGAATACGGCTTACATAGCTGCTGGTGGAAGCCAGTTATTAAAAACCCACGTCTTGGGCTTCCCTGGTGGCACAGTGGTTGAGAGTCCGCCTGCCAATGCAGGGGACACGGGTTCGTGCCCCGGTCCGGGAAGATCCCACATGCCGCGGAGTGGCTGGGCCCGTGAGCCACGGCCGCTGAGCCTGCGCGTCCAGAGCCTGTGCTCCGCAACGGGAGAGGCCACAGCGGTGAGAAGCCCGCCTACCGAAAACAAAAAAATTTACACTTCCACAGCTGTAACTCTTTTTTTTTCCAGATCAACAGCACTTTTCCAACAGACAACCACACTGACTTTGTACAAACTTTTTTCAGTCTTGATTTGTACCTTTCAATTTCAAGTATGAACAATGTTCTGGCCAAAGATGCTTCTAAACCCTTAACACCCTGTCTGAAACTTCAAATAATGGTATGTATTGCACTGGATTCCTCACCAAAGAAAATCTTTCATGCTGAGTAGAACCACCTGTCGTCACAGGGAGTGACTCCGGACAGAAAGTTGCAATACAACGTACTCTGATGCCCAAGTGCCAAGTGTCCTATGAGCAAGCTTGGTTCAGCTGGCCCATGACATGATAAATACTTCCCAGGAGCTGTGTGCAGCTGGGACTCCCTGGCAGATTCCTAAGAAAGAGCCCAACCCTGCAGGTTAACCTTCTATGAATAACTTTCCAGTGAATAAGGTCTTGGCTAAATTACAAAAACAAAAACAAAAAAACAAAACAAAAAAACAAAATCCAAAAAACTTTGTGCCAAGTTACAAAAGAGAACAGTCTGGTGTAGGATTCCACCCTCTAGTGGACGGAGAGAGAAGCTCAAAATCTTGACTTGATAGAACTATTCTTTAGCTCCGTTTTTATTAACTTTTCTGCTATAGGCCTTTTGTGTCCCACAGCCATTTTTAACATAAAAAATTACTTCTTAGAGACCACAGTTTAATTATCCATTGCTACTAAAGTGCACCATCTTTTTGAAAGACTGGACTCCTGCCGGCTTTAACACTCTTACATAATCCAGAGGAACAAACATCATAAATGCTAAGGCCCATCCACAGTACATAGCCTCCTATAACACACACACACACACACACACACACACACACAAACGTATTCTTGGGGAAAACAAGCATGCCGTCCCCGTGCCTCGAGCAGCTGGGCCGACTCCATGAAGGGGCTGGAATGGACTGAGCAGGAGACAGCTGGGGAACATTCCAGGAGCCACACGCAGGTGTGACATCCTCCACACATGTTCTCACAAGTCTCCTCCTGTGGGTTCGAAGTTTCCCTCCATCACCCACTCAGCGCCAGCACCCTCATCATGTAGGAGAACAAATGAAAACTGTTGTCTTGAGGTGTGGTCACAGACCAGGGCTGGAGGTTCAATGTTAAGAACCCACATCCGGGCAGCATTTCAGCAGATGGAAACAGGATGCAGAGACATGTTTGTTTAACATCCAGTGCTCTAGAGAATGTTCAACTGGAGACCCTAAGTCCTTTCTCACTGGGAATAGTGTAGAATGATCTGGACAGTTGCATGTCACTAGTAGCTCCCGGGAACTGTCTTCCCCTGTAGCGTTTCTAGCATTGGGTTTCATGCCAATCTTTCCCTTAAGCCTCTGCTTCCCCCAAGGCTGGGGTGTGTGTGTGACTCTATCAAGGACTCCCTTTCAGGCCATTTCACTCCGAGATCAAGGACCTGAGAGCTGGGAAGAGCCCTGGGAGTGTCCCATGGTTGGCACCCTCTGCTCTGTGGGCTGAGGGGTCCACAGAACTTACGGGAGACCTCTGGGACCAGGCTGGCTCAAGGCCTCAGAGGGCTGTCCTGTTTCCACCAGAGCAACTCCTACTTTATCTATTTTTTCCCCCCACACATAAATATTCTTTTTTATTATTTCTAAAGTAAATGGTAGCACGGCAAACATATTTTTCTCCACCTTGCTTTTCTCTTCACTTAAAAGTATATCTTGGGGCTTCCCTGGTGGCGCAGTGGATAAGAATCCGCCTGCCAATGCAAGGGACACGGGTTCCATCCCTGGTATGGGAAGATCCCACATGCCGCGGAGCAACTAAGCCCGTGCGCCACAACTACTGAGCCTACGCTCTAGAGCCCACGTGCCACAATTCCTGAAGCCCGCGCACCTAGAGCCTGTGCTCCGCAACAAGAGAAGCCACTGCAATGAGAAGCCCGCACACTGCAACAAAGAGTAGCCCCCGCTCGCCGCAACTAGAGAAAGCCCGCACACAGCAACGTAAACCCACCTAACACAGCCAAAAATAAATAAATAAATAAATAAATTTATTTATTTTTAAAACGTGTATCTTGAAGGACTTTCTATCCACTTTCTCTTTTTTTATTGTGCTAAAATATAAATAACATAAAAGTTGCTATTTTAATCATTTTTAATTAGGAAAAATTTTTATTATGGTAAAATATACCTGACATAAAACTTACCATTTTAATTTTTTTGTTTTTGGCCATGCGGCTTGCGGGATCTTAGTTCCCCGACCAGGGATCAAACCCGCACCCTCGGCAATGAAAGTGCAGAATCCTAACTACTGGACCGCCAGGGAATTCCCAACCATTTTTTAAAATTAATTAAGTAATTAATTTTGTTTTTGGCTGCATTGGGTCTTCATTGCTGCACGAGGGCTTTCTCTGGTTGGGGTGAGCAGGGGCTACTCTTCGTTGTGGAGCTCAGGCTTCTCACTGCGGTGGCTTCTCTTGTTGCGGAGCATGGGCTCTAGGCTCGTGGGCTTCAATAGTTGCAGCACACAGGCTCAGTAGTTGTGGCTTGTGGGGTCTAGAGCGCAGGCTCAGTAGCTGTGGCGCACGGGCTAGTTGCTCCACGACAATGTGGGATCTTCCCGGACCAGGACTTGAATCCGTGTCCCCTGCATTGGCAGGCAGATTCTTAACCACTGTGCCACCAGGGAAGTCCCCAACCATTTAAAAATGTACAGTCTGTGGCGTTAAGTACATTCACAATGTTGTGCAACCATCACCACTGCTTCCAAAGCTTTTTTATCACCCCAAATAGAAACTCCATGACCATTAAGCAGTAACTCCTCATTCTCCACTCCCCCAGCCCTGTAACCTCTAATCTACTTTGTCTCTAAGAGCTGCCTATGCTAGATATTTCATATGAATAGAATCATACAATACGAGACCTTCCCTGTCTGGTTTCTTTCACTGCTTTCAAGATTCATCCACGTGGTAGCGTATGTCAAAACTTTGTTCCTTGTACAGCTGAATAATATTCCACTGTATGTATAGACCACATTTTGTTTATCCATGCATCTGTTGATGGACACTCAGGCTGTTTGCACCTTGTAGCTTTTGTGAATAAAGCTGCTATGAACATGGGTGCACAAGTATCTGTCTGACTCTTTATTTTAAACTCTTTGGGGTATATACCTATGAGTGGAATTTTGGGTCACATGACAATTCTATGTTTAACTTTTTGAGGAACTTCCAAACTATTTTCCACAGCGGCATCATTTTACATTCCCACCAGCAATGTACAAGGGTTCCAGTTTCTCTACATCTTCCCCAATGGTTCTTATTTTCAGATTTTTGGATTCTAGCCGTCCTAGTGGATAGGAGTGGTATCTCACTGTGGTACCATGACTAATGATGTTGAGCATATTTTCATGTGATTATCAGTCATTTCTATGTCTCCTTTGGAGATATGTTTATTTGAGTCCTTTGCCCATTTTTAATAGGGTTTCTTGTCTTTTCATTGTTGGGTTTTAGAAAGTTTGTCTGTCTTAACCACTGGATTTCTGAAAAAATATTGCATCTAAAAAAAGAGGTTTACTGATAAATGAAGCCTGGGACCCGGTCCAGCCTTTTTATCTCACATACAGAGAAACAGAGGCCCATGAGGTTAAGTAAGTAGCAAAACAGCCTGTCTGACAGATTGCTTCACCTCCTCCCATGTCACTCGGTACCTGGAGTGAGCAGCGCCCAGGTGCCCGGCTCTGTGAGGAACTACACGTGCAAAAACAAATCCTGTCCTTCAAGACTTCTGGGAAGATGAGGCTGGCAGGGTTGGGTGTTCAGGGAGCATGGTGAGAAGTTCCTCATAATTGAGGGAGGGAGAGAGAAGCAGCATACCAGGCTAGATTCTGAAGGATTTGAGTGCCAATGAGTTGGGATTTTTAGTCTGGAGGCCCCAAGTCACAAATTCAGACACCTTCCTGGGACCTCGGGTGCTGTAAACGTGGAGAACAGTGGGTGAAAAGCAATAGGGATTGGAGGGGGCCTGTGGCTAACCAGAGCGCCGCCCTGCCTAAAGGCAGATTCCAACACTGCTGGGTTGTGATTCCTAACATATAAAGCAGAGGGCCGATGGCTTCCTGGCTGCCCAGGCTTGGGAAAGTAACTCATCTTCTCTGCAGCACCGCTCTTCTCACCTGGAAAACAGGAGTGATCATTGTACCTACCCTCTGCCTAAGGTTGCATTAGGAGTAAAGGGATAATTCACGCTCAGCACCAGGCACCTGGATGGCCTTATTCTCTTGCTCTAGGACCCTCCCCTCTCGCTAGGGCGCTCGTCCCCATTAACCAACATCTCGCGGCTGCGGCCCCTTTAAGGCGGCCATGGAGGACCCATTTTTCAAAGCTTCGGGCGACCTTCTAGGTGCCGTCTCTATGGTAAGTCGTCACTTACGGCCGGAAGTGTGTGTGCGGAGCGTCTTTGGCTCGGGATTAGGAAGAGAGCGGCGACACGTGCTCTCTGGTGTCCGAGGGGATGTGCGCCCTCGCCCCCGACGGGTGGCCGACCCCCGGCCCGCAGAGTGATGCTGGCCCGCGGCCCCGGTTCCCGCCCCGGGCCGGGAACGAAGCTCCGGGGGCCCGGACTTCAGGGACCGTCCCCCGCATAGCAACTGCGGCTTGGACG
Source organism: Mesoplodon bidens (assembly GCF_964165515.1). Classification (NCBI taxonomy): domain Eukaryota; kingdom Metazoa; phylum Chordata; class Mammalia; order Artiodactyla; family Ziphiidae; genus Mesoplodon; species Mesoplodon bidens. Next base: position 40,330,855 of record NC_138179.1, on the reverse strand, counting down.
GAGGAGACAGAATGCAGGCACCAAAATCGGGGTGAGGGGCTACTGTAGGAGGCGCTGCACCCCGCAGAAAAGCCTTGGATTCCCCGGCTTGGGGGCCAGCGTGAGTTTCTGGGGGAGGAGGGTGTAAACATCCAGTGAGACTCATCCTCCTAAAGTACGTGGTATCACATTCTTTTCCCAGGTTTTTCTCAGACAGTAAGAGCTCTCCAGACCCCGGCGATTGGATGAAGGCATGCAACCTTTCTTTGCTCCTTCTTGTCGGTGACCGTATTCGGAGTGACCTCAGTTTGGGGGATCCAGGTATGTCAAGCGTGGAGACGCAGTGTCCTGAGGCCGATGGTCTGGGGAGAGGCTCCTGTGTTGTTGAACCTGCCCAGTTGTGGGTGCAACCTTGTACCAGGCAGCCCGACCCTGACCTAAAGTAAATTCCCAGGAGAGGTTTTTCCTGGGTTTTGAATTTGCAGTAACAGGTGTGAACATTCTAGCAGCAGTTTGATGATCATGTATGATACTGCAAACAGAACTTTCGCTGAAAGAAAAAAAGCTGTAAACAGTGTTGATGTAATTTGTTTTATTCGATAAATATTTTTTGATTCTTTGGCCACCCACCATGCTAAGTGTTAGGGATACAGAGATGTTATGGCCCTTGTTCTCAGGAAGCTACAGCACAGTTGGGGAGATAAAATTAAGTGATCACCCTAAAGAGGGTATAATTCAGTCTGAGGTGAGTGCTTTGAAGGAAAGCATAGTCTAATGAGAATATGTGTCTCAAAGAATCTGATGGAGACTGGAAAGCTTTCCTGAGGATGAGACCCTTGAGCTGGACTCCGAAGGACTCAAGGATGAGTAGGAGTTTGGTGGGAAGGCCAGGGAACGACATGTGCAAAGGTCCAGTGGCCTAGCGAGTATGGCTAATGGAGGAACTGGAAAAAGGCCATTGTAGCCTGGAAAGCAAAGTGGAAAACGGTGTGAAACGAAGCTGGAAAGGTGAAGAGGGCCAGACGACACAGGGCCTGTGGCTTATGTTAGGATTTGGAGCTTTGTCCTGAGAATAATGGGAGGTTAGTACGGGATTTAAACAAGAAGATGATGTACTGAAAATTATAACATCAAAAGAGCCCTATGTACAGAGCAGCACAGTCTAGCAGAACTTTCTGCAATGCTGGAAACGGTCTATAATCTGTGTCATCCTGTAGAGCATGCCCCAAGCCTGGAGTGGAATTTTAATTTAAATGTAAATGGCCACATGTGCCTAGTGGCTGCTGTGTCGGACCGCGTGGGACCGCGCAGCTCTAGAACCTGTTGGAGGGGGCAGTGACAGATCATGGCATACAGATGCCCTTTCACTTCCTGAAGAAAGGCTGAGACAGGTTCCACTTTGGGGAGGATCTACATGTTGATCATTCCTGGGGATCTCACACAGTAACTGCTTGTGGAACTGCTTTTAGTTTTTATTTTCTTGGTGGGGTTCAGCCTGCTCCTTCATGAAGTGGCATTCCTCCTTCTCCTACCTTTGCCTGTTTTGTTGTCAGCACACAGATGGAGAAGTGATTCTTCAACTCATCGAAGTACCTACAGCGGTCAAAGCATTACGTTTCTGCTTTGGAGGGGCTGTCAAGAAAAGTGGTCCCTGGTGTTCCAGGGTTTGGGATGCAGAGAGGTAGACGGCAGGAAGTGCCCTGGACCCCAGGAAGGAGCGTTTCCAGTGGGACCCGGCAGAATGCGGCCCTGTGAGGAAGTAAAGGCCGTTTCCAGCCGATGAAACGTGACCAAAGGGAGGAAATGTGAAAGTGCTTGAGAGGGTGTGGGGAACTCAAAAGTTGGGGGGAAACTGGGGAACTGCACAGCAAGAGAAAGGGAGGAATAGGTAGGAATAGATGGGTTGGTGTTATGGGGGGCTTTGTCAGAGTTCGGCTTGTTGTGCCCACTATGGGCCAGGAGGGCCCCACATGGTGGTGGGCAGATGTCCAGGTGTGCCTGCAGTGGTGGGTTAGGAAGTCACTGGGGTGGAGCCCGTAGAGTTGGAAGGAGGGGGCTGATTGGTCGCTGTGGGGCACCGGCTGCATCGTATTCTTGGTGGAAGGTAGATCTTGGAGGGTATTTTATTGTGTTAACAGTTTTAAATTCTCTGAATATTCAGACTTGCTGAAGTCAAATAAAAACTGATGAAGTGTGCGTTTTTTGCAGGTGAGTTTGCTGGAAGATTTGTGTCTGTGCTGGGTGAAAATCTGCTGAGTTCGTTTCTGCCTGGTTCTATGTGCCTGAAATGTGATTGTTTTGTTTTAGCACTTTCCAAGTTTTGTTTGGTTTAACTCCTGTCTACATAGTTTTTGAGTGCTGACTTGCTTCATGCCCTGTTTTGTATGAGAATATAAATAAAAGGAGTCAGACCCCAAGGAGACTTTTCATACACGTTATGGGTTCCGTGCCCGGTGACCACGCACTGAGTGTGTCACCTCGGCCTCCGAGGGGGCGCAGTGGGCAGCACAGTTCCCAACTGAGAGTGACTCATGGTCACACACCCTCAGTGCTGCCAGTGCCCTGGACCGGTAAGTTAGTCCCTGAGCACCCCGACCCCAGGCTTCTCGGTGGGCGCAGAACCCCCCCTCGCCAAGTCAGACTTGTTCGACTTCAGCAAGTCTGAATATTCAGAGAATTTAAAAGTTAACACAATAAAATACTCTCCAAGATCTGAAATCTACCCCCCACCCCGACGCCTAGTGTGTGCACATATCACAGGGTCAGGAGGCTTTGTTACAGAGGTTGGGGGCTCTGCTGGCACTGGCTGGGGCCATACTTCACAGCAGAGAATTCTCCCAAATCCCATTGTCTTTGAATGTTTTGCCATCTGTTAAGGTGCAGAAAGGAAAAACCAGCCTGTGTTTTGAGCTGTGATGGTGGTGGTTCTACACGTAGTGCCATATCAGAGCGTTCCATGCTATCTTTGTGTTGTGGTCAGGGCGTTACAGACAGTACATACATTTTTTTATGCGGTGTAGAAAAGTTATCTTGGACTTTGGACCTAGTCATGCCAGAGCCAGGTACCTGCCTGACATACTTGGTGACCCTCCCGACTTCACACTCACCTCATTCGTGCAGCTCATCTCCCGAGAGGGTCTGGCCCACTAGTGCTCACCAAGGCCGAGATGTAGCTTTGCAACTTCAAGGACAGCCTCTGGTGGGTCTTTATGGACCAATAATCTAAAAGGGATGCAGGTGCCAGGGGAGGCATGGCCACCACGGGCAGTGCTGGGAGCGGCAGCTCATCAGCTCAGATGACCCGGACAGAGCAGCACCGATGGGCAGACGTAGCCAAAGGCTCCACCGCTGGCCTACAGTGTGACCTCGGGCAGGCCACTTCCCTGTTTGTGCCTCAGTTTCAGTAAAATGGGGATGATGGTCATAATGACGATGATTCCTGCCAGATGGCACTCGTGAGGGTTGGGTTAGCCAACTGTGTCAAGCACTCAGACGTCTTAGCTGGCACATCGTGATGGTCATTTACGTTCTTCCCTGGATTTTCAGTGCATTTTACAAACAAACATGGAAAGAAGGGCGTGTCGAGAGGACAGATCAGAAGAGCAGATCAAATCCATAAAACCGAGGCCTATATAGTCACAGCTCGGAATAAGCCGAGAGGTACAGAGGGTGCTGAGGACGGCAGGCAGGACCTCCTTGTAAAACCCACAGAACATAAAATTTACTATTTTAACCATTTTCAAGTGTGCGGTTCAGTTTGTTTTTTTTAAAGTACATTTACAATGTTGTGAAACCTTCAGCTCTTACCTAGTTCCAGAATATTTCCATCACTCCGAGAGGAAGCCCCCTCCCCTTTAGCAGTCATTCCCAGCCCCTGGGCACCTCTAATCTGTTTTCTGTCTCTGGATTTGCTGATTCTGGACTTTGCACTTTGCATCCTTTCATCATCCAGGCTTTCCCTAGGGTTCAAATATAACCTCTAGCCCCTGCCCCACATCACCCAGCCAGCTGGGGACTATAGAGTAGAGATTCTTAACCTTCTAAACCAGCGGAATCTGATTGGAATTAGGTTTATCCAAAAAGTCAGGTAAAGTGGGGATTAAAAAAAGCAGACATGTTACATACATTTTATTTTAATGTAAAATGGAAGAAGATAACATCCATTCGCTAATGTTTTGATAGGAAGCTGAGGCCTTTTATTTTTGGTGGGCATGGTCTAAAAATTTTTAGGGAGGTCTTAAATATGCTTGCAAAGTAATCTGAGCAAATTCATCTAGATTTTTATGACCCACCCCCCCAATCTTGTAGAGTTGTCCTGCTCACATCTAATTAAACAAGAAATATTTTTAGCTTTATAGACTCCACAGTATTCAACTAATGGAAGAAATTTTCAATATTGAGGTATGGGGAAATCATTATGGCTTATACATGATTTAACATGAATTTTATGCCAACTACAATAGCCTGCTTGTGGCCTATCAAACATACGTTGTACATCTGCTTTAATCATTAAAGAAAAAGGTGCATTGGCCAGAAGTAAAAAATGTCCATGTGAAAAATAAAGATGGGGACTTCCCAGGTGGTCCAGTGGTAAAGAATCTGCCTTCCAGTGCAGGGGACACAGGTTCGATTCCTGGTCGGGGAACTGAGATCCCTCATGCGGCGGAGCAACTAAACCCGTGCGCCACAAGCAGAGAGCCTGTGCTCTGCAGCGCTCTGCAACAAAAGATCCCCCGTGCCGCAGCTTAGACCCGACGCAGCCAAAAATAAAATAAAAAAGATGACATGCCTCCCCTTCCTGGGAGGCCAATGCTCGTACTCCTTCAATGATAAGACTACCTTCCCAGGTGCCAAGGCTATACTGACTCACTGTGTACCTACTGATATGTTTTTGTTTTGGGGTTTGGTTTTTTTTTTGAAGCCTTGAAGGACTGTATCCCTGACTTGTTTAATGTTTTGTTGTGACAAGATACAAAACAATGCTGAAAACCCTGCTTCTTCTGAGCAGTTGCTCAGTTATCTAAGAGGCTGTCTCCCAGGCTGTAGTCCTGTTTGGCTCAAATAAAATTTTTTTCTATCCCTATTATAGATTGTTAATTGATTATTTCTGTCGACACAACTTAGATTTGTTTTTATTTCAAATAGGAGCAACACTGCTGTTTTGTTTGTTTTACAGTATTTCACCAGTGTACATCATCCTTTATTAAATCATGTAATTATTGAACAAGGTCAGCTGGCATGCACAGGTTTGGGAACAAATACAAGTGGCTTTGGCAAGGCTTCAGCTCATGTGATTGGAACAGAAGCCTGGGTCCTCCCAGCGAGGAGCGTCAGCCTTTGGTGTCCGAGTTTCCTGGAGACCGTGAGGACTTTCCCTGAGGACCAGAGCCTCAGAGGAAGGGGGAGAGAGGTGTCCTGGGCGGAAACCGGAGGGGCTGCTCCATAGCCCCAGCTGTGCTCGCTGGTGGCCACTGTCGACAAAAATTAACCAATAGGCGGCTGAAAAGAGAAACAGGATTTTATTCAAGCCAACCTGAGGATTACAACCCAGGAGACAGTTTCTCAGAAAGCTCTGAGGGGTGCTTCACTTCTTAGAAGTCGAAGGCACAGTTATATGTATTTTTGAGACGAAATGAGACACTGACATTTTACAGAGTTCACCAACGGTACATAGTCCAGATCTGCACATCGGAGGCAAGTAGCAGGTCACCATGACCCCTGACAGGGTGAGGAAAGGAATGTTAGTGTTTTTTTGTTTGTTTGTTTGTTTGTTTTGCGGTACACGGGCCTCTCACTGTTGTGGCCTCTCCCGTTGCGGAGCACAGGCTCCGGACACGCAGGCTCAGCGGCCATGGCTCACGGGCCTAGCCGCTCCGCAGCATGTGTGATCTTCCCGGACTGGGGCACGAACCCGTGTCCCCTGCATTGGCAGGCGGACTCTCAACCACTGCGCCACCAGGGAAGCCCGAGTACTTGTTATTTTTAACTGCGTCTTCAAAATCCAGTGTGTATTTTACACTCACGGCTCATCTGGGTTTGCACCAAGTGCTCAGTGGTCACATGTGGCTGCCACCATGGAAGGTGCACCTCTAGAGCCTGTAGGATAGCCAAGCCCGTGCCCTGATTCTTGGGGATGTACAGGGAGGGAGGGAGTGAGATTACACTGCGGAGGCTGGCTTTTCTGTCCGTGGTGTCATTTAATCTTCAGAGCAACCTCAGGAACTAGGTATTACTGTGCTTAATTTTTAGAGGCTCAGGCTTGCCTGAGGTCACTGGACAAATTGTTCCCCCTTTGGCCTTCTGGCTGGTCAGCTTGCTCAGGGTTTTTGCTGCCAGGGCATCTGGCCAGTTCCAGTCAAGGCCAGCCTGCCCTCCCAGACCATCTCCCCAGCTGCTCTCCAGGGTGGGATGCGTGCGAGCCTGGGGAGCTTAGCACTGGGCTCTCACCCGGCTGAAAACGTACCTGGAGGCTGAAAGCATACTGGCTCCATCCCGCTTTTTTGTGAAAGGAGCCTCTGGGGACTGAGCCTCCCCCCCATGTCCCCTGATTTAAGCCCTTGCTCCATGGCCCACCCACCTCGTGGTTACAAGCATCCCGAAGACAGCTGGTGCGTTACTATCCAACCTGTGCATTTCACCGGGCACTTGAAGGGCGTCTGTGATTACGGTCACTCTGCAGGGCGGCCCGAACCAATTTCCTGAGGATGATAGATTTCTGCTCATTTGCTGCTCTCAAGCTGCGGTTCCTTCTGTGTCCGGGAGCAAAACACTCAAAAGAGGCCGTCTCCTGGGACTAACCCCCGGGGGAGGGGGCTTTGGAAGGGGAGTTGTCCCAGGCAGCACCCATGCCCACTCGGCCCCTTCTGCCCGGTGGTAGGGATGACTGCCCCCGCCCCCCAGGCTCAAGGGAAGCCAGGCTCGGGGAAGGGAGAGGAGGGAGGGGTGGGCTGGTGGGGGGTGGGCAGCAAGGCTGGGAGGGTGTGTGGAGGGGATGGGAGTGGAGGGTGGGAGGGATAGGAGTGGAGGGATGGGAGGGGTGGGTGGCAGGGAGTGGACGGTGGGAGGGGAGGGTTGTGATGGTGTGGGAGGGGCGGGGAGTGGAGGGAGGACAGCGGCAGGTAGCTCCTACTTGGATGTCCTCCTGGGGGTGGTTCTCAACTATGGTTGCATGTCAGAATCACCTGGAACTTTAAAGATCACCAGGCACCACGCACAGAGATACTGATTTTAAGGGTTCGGAGTGTGGCCTGGGATCCGGATGTTTAGAAGTTCCCCGGGTCATTCTAATGTACTGGATTGAGGCACTCTCTGTCCTGCAGGTGTGAAGAGACAGAGACAGTCCCTTGTCTAGAGAAATTGTCCAAGACTTGAAAATGGGCAAAGTGATGCTGGGCGTGCCGCGTGCAGCCCATCCCCAGGGGTTGCCTTGTTCTGGCCGAGCCTGGACCCTTGTCTTTCTCTTGACGAGGCTATTTTACAGCTCAATGGGGGAGAAGTTGAGCTGTAGAAAATGGAAATAATTCTTGTCCACAGCAATGCAAATGGATTTTGTCCCGCAGAGATACAATTGGTTTCTGTCATCTGGAGAAGATGACCTCAAACATTACATTTTGTTGCCCCATTGACCAGTTTTGCATCTATTAGCAAATTCGTTCTGGCGTTCCTGATTGCCTATATACATGGCTGATTTTCAAATTTTCCTTTCAACTGGTCTTAATATCTTATCGGTTCCCTCATTAATTAATGAGTTGGAAACAGTTACTTACATATGTCCATTTTATATGTGAAAGTCACGTTTTCAGCTTTTTGAAAATTATAATTTAGCCCCCCTAAGGGTGAGCGGGGTGCCCCTTCCTTCCTGCTTCCCCAGCCCCTACACCCGTCCCGCCGTCTCCATCGCCTTGTGCTGTCTGACCTGCCTGTCTGCCCAACTATACTCAAATGTATTCACATAAAGTTGTTCATAGTATTTATATATAATTTTTAAATCTCTCCTACATCTGGAGTTAGATCCCCTTTTCCATTCCTGATACTGTTTGTCTTTTACCTTTTTTCTTGCTTTTTTTCTCAGCTAGTTTTTCTTTTTCATAACTTTTTCAAAGAAAAACCTTGTTTTATTGATGCTCTCTCTTTGTTTTCTATTGATAGTTCATGAATTTTTGCTCTCACCTTCATTATTTCTTTTATCTCACTTTCTTCAGCTTTACTCTGCTGTCTTTTTTTTTCTAGCTTCTTGAATTGCCTGCTTAGCTCATATTTTCCACCTTTCTTATTTTTAGGGGTTTCCGGCACCCTTTAAGTACCATGTTAGCTGCATCTTCCATGTTCTGATGACCTAGTGGACACCTCCTACGCACTTCTGTGGCCCCCCCTTCCTTTTTTTAAAATTAATTTTTAAATTATTTATTTATTTATTTATCTATTATTTTTTGGTCATGCGGCATGTGGGATCTCAGTTCCCTGACCAGGGATGGAACCCTCACCCCCTGCATTGGAAGCGCAGAGTCTTAACCACTGGGCCACAGGGGAAGTCCCCTGGTGGCCCCTCATCTTACTCCAGCTGCTGCCAGCACTTCTGCCCAGAGGGCGCATCCAAGTGGAGAATAAAGAAGCTGCAGACTCTTTGAGTCATAGCCTTGGAGATCACAGTATCACTTCTGCGGCATCCTATTGTCAAAACAAGTCACGGGGTCACCCCGGATTCGAGAGAGAGGGAAATAGACTCGACCTCTTGTCAGAGAGTGACAAAGAATTTTCCATCATCTTCTATCTACCACCACAATGAAAATACTGCCCATCTAGTCTGTTTATATAAAGTTCAAAACAGACAAAACAAATTACAGAAATAAATAGGTGAATAGTGGTTGCTTCTGGGGGTTGGGGCTGGGGATGGACTGAAAAACTATACAAGGGGATTTTCCAGGGTGCTGGCAAGACTCTAAAGTGATTGGGGGGGTGTCATGTATATGTATTTGTCAAAACTCATCAAACTGGACACTTAAAAGCTGTGCGTTTTACTATATATAATTGTACCTTAATAAATAAATAAACAGGCAACAACACATACTACACAGCTGTCTTAGCCTTAGTTCCCCTCCCCCCTCACACACACACACACACACACACACACACACAGAGCCAGAGACAAAGGCTTATTTATTTGAGAAGTAATCCCAGTGAGCAGGAGTGAGGAATATGGGGAGCGGAACAGGGGAGATGGGAAAATCAATATAAGACGCATCATCAATTTACTGCCGCCCGTGGTGACTGGTGCTTGATTTCACCAGGACCTTCTCAGGAGCCTTATGAAATGTATCTCAGAACTGTCTGCCTGGAAGGACAGAGGTGAAGCATTTTTCCATTGGCTCCTGCCCCCATGGTCCAAGTTGACTTTTTGGCATTAACTCCCTGGTACTGAAATGGAACAGGACCCTGGGGTCCTTGCCTCCCATGTCCTCAGCCTGCCTTTTGTCTGTGGAAAAGCTTTGGCCGAAGAATAAGTTTAATCAGAGAAATGAGAAAACACAGAAGCAAAGGAAAACAGTCCAGCAAGACTAAATAATAATAGTTTAGTCACTAAGCAAAGTCAAGGACCTTTAGTTCCTCCTCAAGGGCTGTAGATGATATTCTGAGCCACATCCTCTGAGCTGTCTTATAGATACTGAAAGCCCCACCAGGTGGAAGAAGTTAACTACATGATGACCAGGCTGTAGCCATGACATGGCTACATGACATGACAGCCAAGCTGCCACAATTCTGAGAATTGGCCTCAAGGAAATGGGAACAAACCGACCCTGGGAACTGAAGACTAACTGTACTTAAAACAGTCAAGATGATGCTGGTCAGACCACCGATGACCAATTTCAAGATGCCTGTCAGAGCTGACTGTGCTGTTTCTACATGTAGCCCCCTCCCTCTGCCTATAAAAGCTCTTGCCCCCTGATTGTCGGTTGGGGGGAGTTGGCCCTCCCCCATCCCAGTTGCTGGCCTTTGAAGTAAAGCAAACTTTCTTTTCCACCAGGCTTGCCTCTTCGTTGGCTTTTGAGCGGTGAGCAGCCGGACCCCACTTTCAGTGACAGTACTTTTGAGTTCCCAGCTGTGATAACCAGCTCCGAGATGGCCCCCAATGATTTTTGCTCGTGCATGCACGGCTCTGTGTGGGGTCAGCGCCCTCTAGCACTTGTGAACACAGCACCATGTGTCGGCCATCCATCTGGTGCATCCACCACATCCTGGAGGACGGCACACTTGTGCCGCAGGATGTTAACTCCTTCTCAGGTGCCTTTGATAAGCCTCTAATGAGCCATCCTACTGTTCTCTGAGTCCAGATGCTTCCAGATGATGGAGCATCTGGTGAGACCAGTGGCTCTGATAGTGGTCGCCTGTACATTATCACATCTCCTTTGCCTCTGGGAGTTGGGAGTGGGGATTGATTGGGACAGAAGGGAACCTTCTGGGGGGATAGTAGTAATGCTCTATATAGTGATAGAGGTTTGGGATACAGTGTATGAATTTGTCAAAACACAGCGAATATGCACTTCAGATCTGGGCATTTCATTATGTGTAAATTTTACCTCAAAAGTAAAAACTATAAATAAATAGCTCTAGCTAATGATAGGTGTGCTGAGTTATTTAGGGGAAGTGTACAGATGACAGCAATTTACTTTGAAATGCATCAAAAATAAGATACATGGATAGATGGATGTGGGGATGGACAGATAAAGCAAGAGTAATAACATGTTAGTGGTAAAACTAGGTGATAGATATATGTGTTCACTGTTTAGTTTTCTCAACTTGGCTGTATATTTCAGAACATTCATAACAAAATGTTGGAAAAAAGAGTGGGAAGTAGCTAGTGGCGAGAACCCAGTGGGTTCACTTCCATCTAGTGAGTTCATCACAGTGACACAAGGAGCAGAACAAATTGGGGATTGATTTGGGCTGGTTCTGATCTCCTCGAGGGTTTGATATGTAGGTGAGTCAGGGCTGCAGGGAGCCCATAACTGGGAAGAGGACTTTTTAATCTTGCAAAAAAATTTTTTTGCAGCAACATAGATAGCCTAAATTATGTCCACTTGGGGGTAAGGTGTTTTAACCTACTCTTTGGGGAGGCCATGTAATGAATGAAAAACACTGGTCTGGACTCAAACAAATCCAACTTTTAGCTTCAGCTCTATTACTTATGAGCTAGGTTGCTTCAGGCAAGTCACTGGATGTTTAAGTTTCAGTCTCAGTCTCTCCATGTGTACTGGGGGGCATAGTTATGCCCACCTCGGAGGTAGGGTTGAATCCTGTCTTTAAGACAGTTTGTGCCTGGTACAAGTATGTTCTCAATAAATAGTAGTTTTTATTCCTCTACATAGGTAAGTAAAGACACTTGCCCAGAAATATTTGATTTTGTCTGGAGCACAACTCAGAAGGATAATAAGGGTAGGGTTTTGAACTGAGAAGACATCAAGTACCATATTTCTGACATGTGGTTATTCAAAGATCCTCTACATCCACTGTTTCTCAGCTTCTTTGATTCTCAGTGGAGCTTGAAAAGAAAATCCACCCCATCTCACCACGTTTTACAGCATGTCAGTGTCACCATATTATTCGCTGTGTTTCTTCTCCCGTCTTTCAAAACAGCAGTCACAGGACGAGTAGCATGTACATGTTTCATAGATTCTTTCTCCCTCCTGTCGATTTCTTGGCAAGCGTCTGATTCCATTATGACATGGAGAATCAACTTCGGGCCGCAGGAGGCTCACTGAGCTGCTGTAATGCCGGGGCATTTATTCATCATCCTCTCCCATGCTGCTTCCAGCCTTGTCACTCAGCACAACAAATACTTAATGGATCCCAACTCTTGCGAGGCTTCGCATTTCACAACCAGGAGGCTCTGCAGTGGGTCTGCTCTTTCCCGCTTTCGTGAAAAAACTGGCAGAGGGATAATCGGAAAGTTTTATTCACCCATCTCCTTCTCATCTGTAAGGGCTTCCAGACACACATGACTTATTTATATTCTCAGTCTGAGAGAAGCTTGCTCCACGAATGCCTGCTGGGTAATTGAAATGACGATCTTCAGAATTTTTCCACTTCCTGTCATTACGTGTTCTGTTGTCAACAGTGGCATTCCTGAAGGATATACTGCTCTTGCGAGCACTTGCTGAGGTTTTCCAAGGGTCTTCAGGAGCCATTTTGACTTTGTTTACGGTGGCTGTCTCTTCTGGTTACTCGACATGGTGATGTGCTGGATGGTACCCAGCAGTGCTCAGGAAGAGCCCTTGTGGGTAGAGAATGATGGAAACATTGTAATAGGGAAGAACCTTTGTATTCTGTTACAAGTTGATCACTAAAGGGATGTTGCTTATAAGCTTAAATTATACATAATGGCCCATCTCTGGGAACCCTGCCTCCCAGGTAATGAGCATTAAGCTAAAATACCTCTGTTTAGCTCACAAGAAACATGCTGACCAAGTCGACCTGTGAATGACTGCAAGAAGGAAGAAATGAACACATCCCCTCCAGAGGCTGACCGGAACCAGGACATGTTTGACTTTACTCCCTCCTCTTTTAGTATAAGAGAAGCCTGAATTCTAACTCAGGCAAGATGGTTCTTTGAGACACGAGTCCATGGTCTGCTGGCTTTCTGAATAAAGTTGCTACTCCTTGCCCCAACAACTTGTCTCTCAATTTATTGGCCTGTTGTGTAGTGAGCAGCACAAGTTTGGACTCGGTAACAACATCTTTCCGCATACTTTTCTCCATGGTTTTTCTATTCTTTTTTCTTTATTGCAGCTATGATGGTTTGCCAGAGACAGAGGTCAGTGTAGCAGAGGGATGAGCACACAGGCTCTTGAGTCAGACAGCCCTGAGTTCAAATCCTGGATCCCCAACTGTAGTCGATAAGATCTTTGCTTCTAATTCTTTACTCACTCCCAGTATCAGAATTAGACATTGTTGCCCTTCCGGCATGTGACTTTGTAGCCCCTCCCGCTAGAGTGGGCAGAGTACGTGGGACGTGGAAGCCTGGTCTAGCCGAGGGCTTCAGAGGTGCCGTCTGTCCTGCCTACGTGTCCTCCATCTACCCTGAGAAGAATATGCCCTGGGAGACTGTTGCGTCCCAGAACAATGCAGATGGACCCCACCTGAACCCATCCTGCAGCCTGGAGATAATCCCAGCCAACCCAGAGAACTGTGAGTAAGAAAGACAAATGTTGGGGAATCCCCTGGCAGTCCAGCGGTTAGGACTCGGTGCTCTTACAGCCAGGGGCCCTGGTCGGGGAACTAAGATCCCACAAGCCCTGCAACATGGCCAAGAACTAAAAGAAAAAGAAAAAGAACTGTTAGCAGGGTTGGTTCACTTTTCTTTACAGGACCAGAGAGTAAATAGTTTAGGGTTTGCAGGCCCTCATTCTCCGATGCAGCTCCCCAATCCTGCCATTCTGGTACGGGAGCAGCCACAGACAATCTGTAAACAAACGAGTGAGGCAGGTCTAATAAAACTTTATTTATGGACACTGAAATTTCAATGTCATATAATTCTCTCATGTCACAAAGTATTCCTCTTCTGGGTTTTGGGTTTTTTTTAAACCGTTTAAAAATGTGAAAGCGATTCTTAGCTGTGGGCCATAGACAAGTGGTGGGCTAGATTTGGCCCACTGGCTACGGTTTGATTCCCCCCCCCCACCCTGCCAATTTTCAATTTTTTCATCATCAGATGGAGGTAACAATAGAATATTTCTCTCTGGGGAAATGAAATGATGTATAGGGATGGCTTTGATGATAAGCATTTAATCTGTTATGGTTAATCATGATTAATTATGAGGAATCATTATGATTTTATTCTACAGTTCGGTCATTCTAGTAGAGGGCAGGGAGAAGTGCTCTTCCTTTCAACCCAAACCAAGAGACGGAGTCATTCCCTTGCAAGCAAATCAAACAAGTGGGGCTCCGAGGGGATGGCCCTTAGAGTTGGGGATCCTTATAAGAAGAGGCCACAGGCAGCTCACTCCCAGATGGGCTCTTGTGGATCTGCAATCTTCTCCGCTCCCTGCTGTCAGAACAGACTGGGGCACAGAGGAGGTGTGCCCAGGGGAGCTTGGCCTGGGTCCTCTGGAGTATCATGTGTAAAAACCATAGAAACAGATGTCTGCTTCCACCTGGAATATGCTGAGGGCAGGAATGTGGCCAGAGCAGCTGGTGGAGGCTGGGCAAGTAGGGACTATGACGCAGTTGCCAAGGAAGAAAGGACATGGGATCCCCCAACCCATATCTTCACAGTTCTTAGAAGGCATTGCAGAGGCCTTCGTTGGCTCCTGTGGTTCCATGCCAATGACAGTGAAGAGGCGGGAGTCATAGACCGCCCAGGCTGCCCTCAAGTGGACCACTGGGGAAGGGCCTGAGGTGATACATGGGCGTTCCTTTCAGAGGGCGTCCTGAGCAATGGAGACGATGTCCAGCATGAGTCTGAACAGCCCCCTAGAAAACCTGGGGACTGATGGTCTCCATGGAGACCACCTTGAGAGCAGAAACTACCTGGGGCAGATGGACCAGACCAAGTCAGAGTAGATGGGCAGTGAATCCCTTCCACTCCTGCCTCAGAGCCACGGCTGGGCTGGGGTGGGAGACTGGGACCCGAAAGCTTTGAACTGGATGTGAGGCAGTGATTTAAAGCCAGCAGGATTTGTAATAACTGGAAGTGATCAAGAAACAGTGGGATCTGCCTGGCTATTGGTAGGAGAAGGAAAGCAGAATTTGACCGAGTGCGGCTGACAGCAATTGATTAGAGAAAGTGTAAAACCATTTTGTTTATACCCCCGAGTCTGAGACTGCTCAGTAAATGAGCTACACAACTGATTACAATCTTCATATTTTCCCTTCACCCCAGCTCCCCAGCTCCCCTGCCTTTGGGGAAATGTTACAAGCCAGTTATACCTTTTTGCCAAAGGAGGGAAGGAAAAAGAAAGAACGGAGAGAGAGAAAGAAAGAAAAAGCACCGTTGGAGGGCTATTTGCAAGGACACGCTGAGGCCCAGGGCGCACCATGTATCATGGGAACTCCCCTGAATTAGATGTAACCTCGGTTCCCTTTCCACTCTGGTGATTCGACTTCAGATTATGATCCACGTGGCTTATAAAACCATGGAAACACAGCTAAAAAGAGAGTTTACACTTCTGAGCTCAAATGAACCAAATGTTTGCTTCCTTTTTGGGTCTTTTCCCTGCTTTTCCCCTTAAAAGTTCCCAGTTTGAACTTTATCTTCTCTACCAGCATGGTTTAAAGACTCATTTCCTGAGTTACAACCCTTAACTAATGGAGATCTGAGGTTCCCCCCAGCCTGACTGAAATGCAAATTAAGTCACAAAAAATAAAGACATATTCTTTATGTCTTAATATAATGGTATATTCTTTGTATGTCTTAATATAGAGACATATTCTTTATATGCCTTAATATATCTCTTAATATCTTAATAGATGTCTTTATATTCTTTAAATGTCTTAAGAATTTGTTGACTTGGATTTATAGCCACCACACCTAGAAAGCTTTCTCAACTTTGAGAATCTAAAACTATCCAGCCTTTTTTTTTTTTTAAATTTATTTAATCTATTTATTTTGGCTGCTTTTGTTCTTTGTTGTGGTGTGCGGGCTTCTCATTGCGGTGGCTTCTCTTGTTACGGAGCACGGGCTGTAGGCGCGTGGGCTTCAGCAGTTGTGGCTCGCGGGGTTGGTTGCCCCGTGGCATGTGGGATCCTCCCGAACCAGGGCTTGAACCGTGTTCCCTTCGTTGGCAGGCGGATTCCCAACCACTGCGCCACCAGGGAAGTCCTCCAGCCTTTTAAATTTTATTTATTTATTTATTTTTGGCTCTGCATTGTCGCTTGTGGGATCTTAGTTCCCCAACCAGGGATGGAACCCAGGCCCCCAGCAGTGAGAGCCTGAGTCCTAACCACAGACCACCAGGGAATTCCCTCTTCTAGTGTTTTTTGTTTGTTTGTTTGTTTGTTTTTTGTGGTACGTGGGCCTCTCACTGTTGTGGCCTTTCCCGTTGCGGAGCACAGGCTCCGGACGTGCAGGCCCAGCAGCCATGGCTCACGGGCCCAGCCACTCCGCGGCGTGTGGGATCCTCCCGGACCGGGGCACAAACCCGTGTCCCCTGCATCGGCAGGCGGACTCTCAACCACTGTGCCACCAGGGAAGCCCAACGCTTTCATTTTTTACATTGATGTCTCTGATCCAAATTGGATTAAGTTGTGTGTAAGGACGGAGGTGAGAGGCACGGTTTTAAAACAAATGCGTGTTCCCCTGAATCATGTGATGCTACAGTTCCCAGCTTCCCGCCTCCATTTCACACGTGATGGGTAATGTTCACTTGGACGATGCCGCCCACCCACCCTGCCCCGACCCCGTGAGCCTGTGCAGGGCTGAGCAGGTGGCTGGAGGCTCAGGAGAGTGGATGGGACACAGACACGGAGGGAGGGCCCTTCTCACAAAGACAGTGGAGGAGGTAGGAGGGGGAGGCATTTTCCAAGGAAAGTAGCAGAAAGAGAAAAGGAAGGTGCTGAGAACGGAACTCGGGCACTGCCTGGGCTAGGAAGTGCGAACAGGAAGGAGCACCCTCAGGGTAACAGGCTGGTTGGAGGGTTAGGGAAGAATGGAGTAGGTTAACGTAGCAGCAGCTTGGCCAAATATCACACAGAAGGATAGCCCAACAGCTAGAGTTGCTTCTGCTGCATCCAGGATCTCATCAACATTTTGGGGGGTAGCTGGTTGCAGAAGCAGGAGCGTGGGCTTTGGGGTTTGACGTCCTGCCTCAGTCTTAGACTAGCCGAGCGACCTTGACCAGGTTAGCTACCCTCCCTCAAAAGCCTCCACTTACTCCTTTATAAACTAGAAACAATTCTTGTCTCTGGGGAGGATTAGGTAGGAACAGCTGTAAAGCTCGCAGCACAGTGCTTTGTGCCTGGGAGAGGCTAATACCTTCATTAATTTTTCTTCCCCTCCCTCTTCTTTTGATTCCACAAGAGGGAAGCAGTGGCTGAGGACACAGCTACACACATTTCTTCAGGTGAAAAAGGTTTAAAGGCCTTCCAGGTGGTTGCTTTTGGGGTTGGAGATAGTGGTGAAATTGGCGGGGGTGGGTGCTTTGGGCTGTAAAGCAGGACTTCTTTATAACATCCACTCTGGAGGGGAACAGAGCCCCAGCAATACACCTGCACCTCCTTTCTTGGGTTCCACATGTCTGTAGCTGGTATTTATTGTCTGCAGCTTCCAGATGGTCTGTGACTGGAGGAAACAACGATGGGGGTCCCACGTGGACCCATCTCTCAACTGTAAAATAGAAACACACCAGCGAACCCGACTTGAAAAGGTTTACAAGGGAACCAGGCTTACTGGAGCATCTCCTCAGCTCTCAAGTGGTACCCAGCAGTAAGATGTGGATCTGAGTCCTCACCACCAGCAGAGGTCAGTTTCCCACAGGTGTCCAAGAGGCAGGTCTTGAAATCATCTTGTAGCTGCGAGAACACAAGTCACCTCTTCTTCGATGTTGTTTTATGATTACTGCTCGAGAGGGACAAAAGAGAGAGACTGACAGATGGGAGTGTGGGGACGAGAGAGACAGAGAGAGAGAGAGAACGCACTAAGGAAGGACTCTCAGATAATAAAAGAATTCCAAGTCCAATTTTTGTCTCTAGAGGTTCTCATTTTGCAAGCTGCCACAACGATGTGGGTGTTCACGTGCAAACACAATTCTCCATAATCCTGCAGCACCTGGGCCCAGTGACAGACTGAGTCTGGGGGACATGTCACCCATCTGTTCTTCTGACCAGGCTCCTCCCACACACCATCCATCAGGCATGGTTGGAGCGAGCAGAGCGTTTCCATGCTCCCCGGATGCACTGTCTCTCTCCACCTGCTGGAGATGCCTCTGTAGACAGGATGCAGTGGGACTGGCCCCAGTTGGGCTCTTTTGCCTCCTTTGCCCCCCCCTTTTTTTTTTGCTTTCTGGTCACGCCGTGCGGCATGTGGGATCTTAGTTCCCCGACCAGGGATCGAACTGGCGCCCCCCTGCAGTGGAAGCACAGAGTCTTATCCACTGGACCGCCAGGGAAGTCCCAGCCTCCTCTGTCCCTTTGCTTTGGGTGGTCTCCGAGGTCCCCGGAGCTCAGGCTGTCCTGAAGCTGATTGCCTTAGAATGATCTCCCAGTGACACCCATCAAGGTGTTCTAGAAATCTCCTTTACTCCGGTTTGGGGGGCAGAGATGGAAAAAAAGGACGGGAAGTTGAGCTTCCGGGCCCTCCAGTTCTGTGCTTCAAGGGCTCAAAGGAAAAGGGGCTTCCTAAGCAGAGTGGTCAGGCTGCCTTTGCAGTTATGGGGGTGATGGGGCGATGAAAACACAGGTGCAGCCCTGGCGCTGAAGAGGCCCCGGTGCCTGAGGA
Organism: Mesoplodon bidens; assembly: GCF_964165515.1. NCBI lineage: Eukaryota > Metazoa > Chordata > Mammalia > Artiodactyla > Ziphiidae > Mesoplodon > Mesoplodon bidens. The sequence continues at coordinate 40,312,449 of NC_138179.1, read as the reverse complement.
GGGAGTTGGCCGCGCGGGGGCGCTTGTGGGCCAAGTACACTTGGACCCTCAGCTCCCCGCCCCCGCCCACTCCGCTTGGCACCTCGCCTCTGTGCCTCCCGCCTGCTTCCTGCCAAAACTTGTTGGTCCCCCCACCAGCTCCCCACAATGGCCGTGACAGCTTGTGCTGGGGCCACGTGGTGGGATGGAAGGGGGTTTATCTGTCCTAAACACTCGAGCCGCTGGCATGTTTTATGGGATTCCAAACCTGTGGCGAGTGGAGGGAAATTCTTCCCTCCAGAGAGAGAGAAAAAGAAAATGAGGAGTGAGAGAGATGAAAAGGCTTTTTTTTCTTCCCCAAATTGGAACCACACTTCAGATGAAAATCATGCATCTTGAAGGTGGTGATAAGATGGAAGAGAAAATTGCTCTAGAAGCGTTTAAGGTGGTGCCTCCCTCTCAGCTCCTTGTGCCCCTGCCTGTGGGGCACGGTGTTTTCTGCTGACTGAAAAACCCAGAATGTGGAACAAAAGCTGGTCTCTGAGACCCTTAGCCCCTTGTTTATGGGAACAGATGTATATGTATAACTGATTCAGTTTGTTATAAAGCAGAAACTAATACACCATTATGATGCAATTATACTAATAAAGTTGTCAAAAAAATAGCCCCTTGTTTAAAGTGTTTAATTTCAAGCCTTCGACACTTTTTTTTTTTTTTTTTAGCGAATCCATGAGGCAACTGTGGGGAGGAAACAAGAGGAGGCTGCCAGTTAGTGCTGTGCCTTGCTTGCTTGTCCAACTGCTCCATCTCTTGTTAAAGCCATAAATGCATTTTTCCAAGCCACTTGGCTTCTCGGATGCTGTATATTTAATTTGCCTGGAACATTCCACAGACTGCGCGCTTTTCAACAGCATCTCATTAGAGCCTTGTGTGACTGCCGATCTCTTACGGGCAGTGCAGTGCTCAGCTTAACGGGCAGCCTTCCTGGCTGACTTTCGTCAGAGAAAATGCACGACTTGTGCTCATGGGTTGACTTGTGTCCCCTCCAAATTCATATATTGAAGTCCTAACCCCTAGGACCTCAGCGTGTGACCTTATTTGGAAGTAGGGTCGTCGCAGGTGTAATTAGTTGAGGTCATTAGGGTGGGCCCTAATCCAATATGACCGGTGTCCTTATAAAAAGGGGAAATTTGGTCACAGAGACATGCACAGAGGAAAGACAGCCATCCAAAAGCCAAGGGGAGGCACCTGGAACAGATTCTCCCACCAGCCTCAGAAGGAGGCTGCCGACACCTTGATTTCAGACCTCTGGCCTCCAGAACAGGGAGAGAATAAATTTCCATTGTTCAAGCCGCCAGTCTGCGGTGATTTGTTACAACAGACACAGGAAACTCAGACATCACTCAGACATCATAGCAAAAGCCGCTGCGTGGTCTAGGGGGTGAAGGAGGCTGCCTCACTTTCGCCACGTTGCTGAGCAAGGACCTGGTTTATGGGGCAGCGTCGGCTTTATTCAGCCCTGTTTTTCAGGCCTCTCTTCGCTCGCCTTCACCCACCTGACTCACACCTGGGACCACCAGTCCCGGAGGCCAGGTAGAGGTGAGAGTGGCCTGCTGTCTGGTACTGCTCCTTCAGCACCAGTTCCCGTGGACCACTGGGCCCTGCTCTGGCTGCCTTAGAGGTGCTGGGTATCTCAAATATCTTGCTCTGGCCGGCACATCCCTGACCTCCAGGCCATCATCTTCTCCAAGGCTCTTGGGCCCACGTGGGTAAAACATTTCCTTAACATACTAAAAGGCTAACCATTTGACCCAGGAAGCCTGGCTTTCTAGGACATGTTTTTTCACAGAACAATTGTCTGGACACTTGTCCTTCAGAGGCCTGCCTGGACTAATCGGGCAGTGAGAACATCTTCTGAGCCCCTTCTGACCATGAGAAGCGGGCTGAGGGGCTGGATCTTAGAACACGCCCTACACGGCTGCCTGTGTCATTGCAGCTGGTGCCTGACTGCCTGCACCTGCCAGTGGGGAAAGGGGCGCTGGTGGGAGAGGCTGGAGCCTGGCAACTGATCTGGGGACACTTCATGGGGTAGGGACAACTCTGTAGCCTTTTTTTTTTTTTTTTTTTTTTTGCGGTACCCGGGCCTCTCACTGTTGTGGCCTCTCCCGTTGCGGAGCACAGGGTCCGGACGCACAGGCCCAGCGGCCATGGCTCACGGGCCCAGCCACTCTGCGGCACGTGGGATCCTCCCAGACCGGGGCACAAACCCGTGTCCCCTGCATCGGCAGGCGGACTCTCAACCACTGCGCCAACAGGGAAGCCCTCTATAGCCTTTTAAAGATGGGAAATGATGGAGCTGATCATGGGAAGTGAATTCCACTGTGAACAAGGCCAGACTTGACCAACGTTTTGAGGTGGGAGCCGGCAAACCCAGCGTGGAGGCCCCGGAAGTGAAACCGACCCCTAAAAGCAGGTTCCTCTGCTGAGTTGATGATTCCAACACCTGTTCCCCTCAAGATTGGGGAGTGTCAAAGAAAAAGGGGGATCGAAACCGAACAGGGCCCTCCCAAGTACAATAGCCTTTCTGTGTCCCCTGTTGCTTGTTTGTAGGAAAAAGGCTTCAGCCTCCTTGACCTTCCCTGAGTTCCAAAGGTCAGATTCAAACAATTACTAATTAGGGAAGGGAGAGAATGCAGCCAAGAAACAGTAATGCGGCCATAAAGCAGGGTCCTTAACAATATACTCCGAGCTCTTCTGCAGGAACGAAAGCCCCCACCCCAGTGGAGGATGGTAACTTCAGGCTGAGCACAAGCACGCGGACCCTAGACTGGTTGGAACCGGAAGGCTGATGATGAGATTCCTGGAGCACCGCCCTGTTACCTCCCAGCAACCAATCAGAGGAAGGTCACACACCTGCAGCCCGCCTCCCAAATTTTGCCCATAAACGCTCTCCCCTGAAGACCAGCGTAGATTTCGGGCTTTCGGAGTGCGAGGTTCGTGTTCTCCTTGCTCAGCCCCTGCAGTAAACCTTTCTGCTCTCCAAACGCGGACGTTCTGGTTGGTTTGGCCTCACTGTGCGTCAGGCCCATGAACTGGACAGTGCAGGGCTTAGGTGAGGGCTGGGGCAGAGGACACGAGTGGACCTATTCTCGACTCCAAGGTAAGAAGGGAACCCAGAGAACGAGTGCTCCATCTCAGGGCTGCTGTGGGCGTAATCGTGTACCCCCATTCAAGTCCTAACCCCTGGCACCTGTGAATGTGAGCTCATTTGGAAACTGAGTCACTGCAGATATAATCAAGTTAAGATGAGGTCATACTTTTTTTTTTTTTTTTTTTTTTTTGGCCGTGCCACACAGCTTGCAGGATCTCAGTTCCCCGACCAGGGATTGAACCCAGGCCACAGCCGTGAAAACGCCAAGTCCTAACACTGGACTGTCAGGGAACTCCCGAGATGAAGATATACTTGATTAAGGTGGATAAGGGCCCTAAATCAATAGGACTGGGGTCCTTATAAGAAGAGAAGACACACAGACAACACCCTGTGGAGACAGAGACTGGAGTGATGTGTCTACAAGCCAAGGAACGCTGAAGATTGCTGGTGACCACCAGAAGCAGGGAGAGAGGCTCGGGACAGACTCCCTCAGAGCCTCCAGAAGGAACCAACGCTTCTGACACCTTGATTTTGGACTTTTGGCCTCCAGACCTGGGAGAGAATAATTTCTGTTGTTTTGAGCCACGCTGTGTGGTCATTGGTTACTGCGGCCCCAGGACACGAATACAAGGGCCTACAGTGTGCAGGGCTTCACGTATGTCTCCATCGGATCGGAGCAGCCGGGACGTGGGAGGTGGCTGCATTTTCCGGAAACATGGTCCCAGGGAGCCGCAGGGTGAGTACATGAACCCTGGCCACCCGAGTGCTCAGAGGGCCCGCCGGGCAGGGGTGGAGACTACCCCTCTCCCTCCAGGATGTTTAACTCACTCGACTGTCTCCTGCTCTGGAAAATCTTCCTCCCCTGCTTCCTGGCCCAGGCAGGGCCAGCCCTGTGCCTTCCACACACTGCCCATCGCACCCGCCGGCCTCTGGCGGGCAGAGGGGTGGAGCTGGATGCCAGACGGAAGGCTGTCCCCACCATCTGAGGTTGGAAAACCTTCTTCCACAGGCAGGACAGCAGGATGTCTGGCCGCAGACACTTGCTCCCCCATACAGGTCACCCCAGGGCTACGCCAAGCCTATGGCTTTCCAGAGGTCAGGGCTCTGGGTTTGCCCAGCAGAGGTCTGATCCAGACCAAGCTAAACTCTACAGCATCATTTTAAAGGCACAGAGAATTCTGGTTGTCACGAGAACTTGAAACCCTGTCCACTGTTCTGGAACACTCCTGGCTACCGGGTCTGGGAAGCCACTAGATGGCAGTAGAGACCGGGCCTGGCCCCAGTCTAACCGAGAGGGACTGAAGGGGAGGAGGGAACCCAGAGGAACCCGGGAAGGGGGGCATATGAGTCACCTGTGTTAGTGAGGGACCCAGGAGGGGCCACCAAATTGTCAACATGTGGGGAGTATGAACTGGGAGCCCCATGGTTAGACCCGCAGGAGCCTCCTGCTTGGAAGGACGTCCCTTGGGGAGTCCACCTGGGCCCTCCATTTTTTAATTTTTTTTTTTTTTTTTTTTTTTTTTTTTTTTTTTCTTTTTGCGGTATGCGGGCCTCTCACTGTTGTGGCCTCTCCCATTGCGGAGCACAGGCTCCGGATGCGCAGGCCCAGCGGCCATGGCTCACGGGCCCAGCCGCTCCGCGGCATATGGGATCCTCCCAGACCAGGGCACGAACCCGCATCCCCTGCATCGGCAGGCGGACTCTCAACCACTGCGCCACCAGGGAGGCCCCATTTTTTAATTTTTGAAAAAAAAATTTTTGGCCACACCATGTGGCATGCAGGATCTTAGTTCCCCAGCCAGGGATCGAACCCTTGCTCCCTGCATTGGAAGCGTGGAGTCTTAACCACTGGACTGCCAGGGAAGTCCCTGGGCCCTCCATTTTGAAGCAGGCTGCTTTCCAGAGCCCCAGGACTTCCTCATGGGGCTTCCAGGGCCAGAGACTGATGGCCAGACAGTGCCCACCTGCGTGTCAGGCCAGGGAGATCCAGGGAGATGGGGGGGGGGCACAGCTGAAGACACAGCAGAGGCCGCTGGGAGAACAGGGGCCTGGGGGAGAAGCCGGGTGCCAGTACCTGCCAGCTGGTGACCCCAGCCGGGTTACTTAACCTCTCTTCACCTGTGAATTGAGGGTATGGACAGTATCTACCTGGTAGGGTTACATGAGCCGGTGCCTGCCACCCAATCCAGCCCAGAGTACGTGCCATCGCCAGCATCACCAACTCTGTCATCCTCGTTCTTCTTAATGGTATATGGTGACCTTAGAAAGATGGGGTAAGTGTAAAACAGACAAAACCAAACCAAACCTGAGTCTTTCACATTCATGGACAGTCTGGACACGAGAAGCCCAGCTTTGAATGGCATCGTGGTCCACCCAGCCTCCTCTTAGACATCTTCCCAGGGTGACCCATTCCCGTGGGTCACTTGGGGCGTCTGCAGGTGTACCCAGGCTCCCTGCCGACCGTCAAGGGGCACCCTCTTTGCCAGGTTCCTATTGGGCAGGGCCTCTATCTGCCATTATCTGTGATGGTCAAAGGCGATAAAGGAGTTGTGTTCTGGAGGGGCCCCTAGGTCAAAGGCAAGGGAGCAAGCCCCAAACTGGACGTCAGTCTCAGGGCCAGGCTGAGAGTAGGAGCCACTGTGTGGAGTCTAATGAGAGAGGATTGAGGTGGGACGGAAGGTCTGAGAGGCCACATGCGTGGAGGCTGGCAGGGGAGAAACTCCAGAGAGAAAGCGGGGGCATGGCCGCCTTTCAGGTCCTTCTGCAGCACGTTTGGTTAATGATGCTGAGCAGTGCCGAGTGGGCAGCGTGCAGCCTGGATCGCCCTCGCAGGCTCATGGGGGTATTTGTTTGGTTCTCTGGAGGCATGTGGGGGACGCTTATGGGTTAGAACAGGAGCCTGTGTGTCCCCGCCATGAGCCCCTCTATGCAGAGTGTTCTCTCTCAGTAAACACTGAAAAGAAGTGTCAGTAAGTGAACTTCTCCAGGTCACTTTGAGCATCATGTCCTTCATTCACTTCATGTACATCAGACAGGATCCTTCTGGATCAGTTAGTTCATCCAGATCTTTGGGAACCTCTGGAGAAGCATCAATTACCGTTTCCCAGCAAGCCTGGCCACGTTCCGTTTCCCTGAGCCAAAATCACAACCATCCCGTAAGATGCTTCACAGGCTCTTTGGACCTGGTGTTGACAGTGATGAAAAGGCACCAGGGAAGCTTAATGAAGACATTCTTAGTTCTTAAAAAATAAAAACGACAGTAATAGCTAACATTTGTGGAGTGTGTATGATGAAGCAAGTATTTTGCATGCATCACCTAATTTAATTTGAAATGACCCTCTGAGATAGGAAATAAAATAACTCCTGTCTTACAGATGAAGAAACCGAGGCTCAGAGACCTGTGCGGTGTCACAAATCCAGAAAGTCTTGAAGCCAGGGTTCAAGGCAGGCCCTGGCTCTGGTGAGCCCCCTCTACAAGAAAGATGCTCAGCATGTGTGCAAAGGCTCAACGTCGGGACGAGAGGTAAGGAGTTAAAATTGTCGTGAGGAAGCGGTTAGAGGAAAGCCTTTGGGTTGCAAAGTTGCTTAAGGTCCAGTCCCACTTTCCCCCAAATATCTTTTGAGAACTTTACAAAAGATTACATGAAAAGAGGGCTCCATGGATAAGACAGCTTGGGGAATGCTGGGTTAAGTCAAGTGCGACAGGGTTCTTTGTGGCAGGGTTTCGCCGGGGTTCCATTAAAGCCAGTGTGGGTCTCTGAGAAAGGAGGGGAAGGAGGGACAATGGTTCTGAAAACTGTTTGATCCAGAACTCTCTTCACTATCACGCGTCTGATGGGACTCGGGTTCCAAGGGACACACTTTGGGAAACACTGCTCCATTCAAATCTGGAAGGCTAACGTTCCCTGTGGTTGGCAGGATAATGGTCCCCAAAGATGTCCTCCCTCTCCTGGAGCCTGTGAATATGTTAGTTTCATGGTGTGCAGTCAGGGGTAAACCTTGCCCAGAGAAAGGCTCCTGGGAGGTCACCTCTGAGCCCCGAGAAGGTCCTGCTAGATAAGAGTGTCTTTGTTTACCTGGGGGCCTTGGCCAGCCAGGTAGTCTCTGCTAATGATGTGACTTGGTGGTGGGGAGCAGAGGGGTAGAGAACTTGGGCTTGACTTCTGGAGGGGCTGCAGACTAAGGTCGGCCACGTGGACAGTCCGCTGTGTCTACATGACTGAAACCCAGTGAAGACTCTGGGCACCAAGGCTCAGGTGAGCATCTCTGGTTGGCAGTATTCCATGTGTGTTTTTGCACATTGTTGCTGGGAGAATCAAGGGCCGTTCACACAGCTCCCCCTTGGAGAGGACACCTGGAAACTTACATCTGGTGTCTCCTGGATGCTGCCCCAGGTACCTCTTCTTACTGCTGTGGGAGGAAACAATCAGTGTCCTTTCGCTGCAATAAACCATAACTGTGAGTGTAACAGATTGTTTTTTTCCTGAGTTCTCTGAGTCTTTCTAGTGAATTATCAAAACTGAAGGTGGTCTTGGGGGCTTCCAAACTTTGCACATGGCAAAGGGGACTTTGCAGATATAATTAGAGATCTTAAAATAGATTGGGGCTTCCCTCGTGGCGCAGTGGTTGAGAGTCCGCCTGCCGATGCAGGGGACACGGGTTCGTGCCCCGGTCCAGGAAGATCCCACATGCTGCGGAGAGGCTGGGCCCGTGAGCCATGGTCGCTGAGCCTGCGCGTCCGGAGCCTGTGCTCCGCAACGGGAGAGGCCACAGCAGTGAGAGGCCTGCGTACCGCAAAAAAAAAAAAGAGATTATTTGGCATTATTGGCAAGGGGTGGGTGGCTGGGGGGGGTGTCATTATATGAGCCCTTAAAAGTAGAGAAGTTTTTCCAGCTGAAGACAGAAGAGGAAGCAGAGAGATTTGAATTGTGGTGGGCCCTCCACCTGCCACTAGTGGAGGGGACACGTGGAGAGCATGAGACAGAATGTCAGCATTATCTAGGAGCAAAGACTGGCCCCAGCGGACAGCCAGCAAGGAAGGGGGAACCGCAGCCCTACAACTTCACAGAACTGAATTTGGCAATTACCCGAATGACCTTGGAGACAGATTCTTCTCAGTATTTGTTGATCACAACCCAGCCTGGCTGACACCTTGATTTTGCCCTTGTAAAGCCTGGAGCAGGAAAACCAGTGGACCAACTGGACTTCTACCCTGTGAGCTAATTAATTTGTGTTGTTGTAAGCTGCTAAATTTGTGGCAATTCGTTGCAGCTGCAACACGAAATTAATGTACTCACCCTTTATGTGTTCTTTCTATTCCTGTTTTCCAGACCAAACTGCATGATCTCTGGCCCGCTTGCAGCAATGTTCCATCCTGGGCATCCCCAGGGTCTGTCGCTCTCGACCCCGGCTCCAAGGGTGAGGCCTAAGTGCCAAAGCTCAGAGGTCCTTTTCAAATTTTCAGTATGAAATGGGGTCTTTGAAGCCTGGAGAGAGCGGCAGGGGAAATGTGTTTGGCCCAACAAAAGCTATTTTGAATTTCAACACAAATATTCCAAATCTAGAAGCCTTCTCCAGCACACAGGCTGCATGGAAAATTAAAGTTGCTTAAATATGATTATCTGGCTTTATGCTGAGTTTAAGAAACCAGACACAAAAGAGTCCATTCTCTGTGATTCCATTTCTGTGAAGTTCTAGAATAGGCAAAACTAATCTATGTGACAGAAATCAAAATACTGGTTGCCTCTACTGCGTGAGTGGTGGGATGAGGGGGGGGTGGGTAGAGATTGACTGGGGAAGGACAGGAGGGAACTTTCTGGAGTGAGAGAAGTGTTCTAAATTTTGATTGGACTGTGGAACACACTGGGATGTATATTGGTCAAAAATCCTCCAATTTGGGGCTTCCCTGGTGGCGCAGTGGTTGAGAATCCGCCTGCCAATGCAGGGGACACTGGTTCGAGCCCTGGTCCAGGAAGATCCCACATGCCGTGGAGCAACTAAGCCCATGTACCACAACTACTGAGCCTGTGCTCTAGAGCCCGCGAGCCACAACTGCTGAGCCCACGTGCTGGAACTACTGAAGCCCACGTGCCTAGAGCCCATGCTCCACAACAAGAGAAGCCACCACAATGAGAAGCCCATGCACTGCAACGAAGAGCAGCCCCCTGCTCCACTCACTGCAACTAGAGAAAGACTATGTAGCAACGAAGACCCAACGCAGCCAAAAATAAATAAATAAATAAAATTTTTAAAAAATCCTCCAATTTTGTACTTAAGATATATTCATTTCAATATATGTAAATTACCTTTGATTAGAAATTTAAAAAATTAGAATAATTGCTTAGAGAAAAAATAAGAGTAATGCGAACAAGCCTTTGTCATTTAGAGGAAAGGAACTACAGCTTTACAGATAAAACAAATTTCTCTCTATACCTTTGTGCATTTGCCCCCCATGTCCCATTTTTAGTTTTGTTTTCATTTTTATTGTATTTTAATGGTTTTTCTTTTAACTGCGCCACGTGGCATGTAGGATCTTAGTTCCCCAACCAGGGATCTAACCCATGCCCCCTGCAGTGGAAGCACGAAGTCTTAACCACTGGACCGCCAGGGAAGTCCCTATTTTTATTTATTTATTTGTTTGTTTGTTTATATCAGGGTAAAGTTGCTTTACAGTGTTGTGTTAGTTTCTGCTGTACAGCGAAGTGAATCAGCTATATGTATACATATATCCCCTCTTTTTTAGATTTCCTTCCCATTTAGGTCATCACAGAGCACTAAGTTCCCTGTGCTATACAGCAGGTTCTCATTAGTTACCTATTTTATACATAGTAGTGTATATATGTCAATCTGAATCTCCCAATTCATCATCACATCCCCCTTTCCCCCCTTGGTGTCCATACATTTGTTCTCTACTTCTGTGTCTCTAGTTCTGCCTTGCAAACAGGTTCATCTGTACAATTTTTCTAGATTCCACACTTATGCGTTAATATACACTATTTGTTTTTCTCTTTCTGACTTACTTCACTCTGTATGACAGTCTCTAGGTCCATCCACATCTCTAAAAATGACCCAGTTTCGTTCCTTTTTATGGCTGAGTAATATTCCACTGTCTATATGTACCACATCTTCTTTATCCATTCATCCGTCAGTGGACATTTAGGTTGCTTCCATGACCTGGCTGCAATAAACATTCAGCACGGTAAATAGTGCTGCAAGGAACACTCCTATTTTATTTTTAAATGCGTTAAAAATTGTGCTAGTCTCCTTTGCTGTATGAACTTCAAACTGCATAAAATGCAATAAATCTCATTTTAGATTAAAAATATATATATACATATGTATATAAAACACACCCTTCAACAGGCATGCTTGGCTCTGGGGTTCAATGGTGATAGATAGACGTTGGTCTGTTTCTGCTGGTCTCCATCCCTGTGGGTCCTAACTGTAGGAAGGTCATCAATGTGTGATAGACTGGGAAAGGATGGGGATTCTGGTATTGGGTTTAGGGGCTGGGGCACAGGACCTTGAGGTGCCCATCAGATGGGTTTGGGGCACATCCAACGGCCCCACCTGCCTTTTGTAACCGGGAGAGGCTGGGAGGGTGTTAAGTGCTCAGAGAGTTAACCGAGTGTGGAGAAAACATTCCCTCAAGCACTGAGGTGTTACAGTCTTGGATGGTCCCTGCTGAGATTAAGAGTTGGGTCAGAGTTGACCCTGCCTGCTTGCCTGGGTGGGAATCAGTGTCCCTCGGAGGAGGCGAGGAGCTGAGAGCTCTGGTGACCCTGCCTGCATCTCCTTTGGAGCATCTGAGGAAGCTCTTGATAAAGGTTGGTGTGTGGATGCCAGGGAGGTCTGGGTCAAGGCTGCAGGATGTGGTGCCTAAGCGAACCCCAGAACCCGGGACAGACCAGGGAAACAGGGCTGTTCCCATCATCAGTCCTAAAAGATGGCTGGGCAGAATGCAGGATGAAGACAAAGTGGAGGGATGTACTGAAAATCAGACGGCAACAGGGAGTTGGGAGTCTGGACTGGTCCTGGGTCCATGGAGCCTTTTAGAGGTGCTGATGAGCAGCCCATGGGTGGATGAGACCCTAGGAAACCCAGGGCAGGCATTTGACTTTATTTTTTTAACTTTTAGATTTAGGGGTACATTGGTAAATTTTAACAACTGATTCTCTGAACCAAAAAAAAAAAAAAAAGCCATGATTTATAGTATTTACCAATTTCTGTGGTGTAAACACTCTCCCACTAAGACTGATTTCAATCTGTCAGCATGAACACAGGCTTAAGTTATACCATTATCTAGTATTTCCACCATATAAATCCAATAGACATAAACAACCTCAAGAGCATAGATGATGTAAAACATAGTAATTAGCAAGTGATGAGTTTGAGTATTCATTGTCTTTTTGTATAAAGTATGTTGTAAGTTTACATAATTTATTTTTTAAATAATGGCTGTGTTTAACAATTGGTTTGCCAAAGAGCTAAAAATTTCACAGTCTTATGAGCCAGTATGAGCTGGCTCCAGAGTCCCACTGTTGAGACTGAATCTGAGAATAAAACAGCCTGAGAAGCTCCAAGCTGGGAATTTGGGCAGTAGCCAAGACATTGAAAAGTCCAGTTGGAAGAATGGAGTTTTTCTAAGGAAGGCTCTCCACTGAGATAACAGTCCCTGGGAATGTCATGAATAGAAGAGGCCCTCAGTAAGCGCTGGTCCAGGAAATAGGCACTTACCTTTCCCTCAATTCTACCCCACTGGTTCTTTGTGTGTGATTTTAATACCTTGTATTTTTACGCCCTCATGTACAGTTTTCTGTCGATTTTCATGCCCCTCTTGACAGCTTCCATTTGTTTTCCCACGTCTTCTACATGGATTTCAGTGTTTGGATGTTAGTCGGAGGTTTTAAGCTCCTAGATGTCCAGTTCTGTTTGTCGATCGTTCTCAGTCTCAGCTGAATATTGAGATCTCCTTGGAGGCTTTTGAAATTCTGAGGCCTGGGTTCCACCCCACCCCCTGATTTGGAATGAATTCCTCTTGGGTGCAGCCAACAATGGGTGGTTTACAAACTCCCCTGGTGGTTCTAATGTGCAGCCACGCTTGAGACGTGATTCACATTAGTTAATTCATTCACCACATGCTGGCTAGGTTTCATTCATTCCTTAAACACTGACCTCCTCCTATGTGCCAAGTTCCTGATATGAGCCAGGCATTGGGGAAACAGGTGAAGAAGCCATCTTCCCAGCCCTCGAGGACCTCACAGTGAAAGTCCAGTGGGGAAAACAGGCCACCAAGTAGAACAGTCTTGCTGTCATTCCCCAGCACCCATTGCAAAATGTGGCCACAAGTTCCTTCCATCCCTGCATGGGCATCCCTTTGCAATGTGGCTTTGCCAGTCCTTCGATCCAAAGGTGAAGTCTACTCTACATTCCCTAGACTTGGTCTGGCCTTGAGATTTGCTTTGGCCAATAGAATGTGGCAGCAGTGGCATGGGATGAAGTTTAAGGGGACCATCCTCCAAAAGACTGCCCTCTCAGCTACCAGCCACAAGTTCTGGTGCCCCAGAACCATGCTCACTTCAGACCAGCTGGCTGTGAATTTGGGGGTCCCCAGAACCACCCTCAGGTTGGATAATTCACTTAGAATGACACAGAGCTTAAGAAGATGCAATATTTACTATAACAGTTTTCTAACAGTGAATGGATGCAAATTAGAACCAGCCAAAGGGCAAGGTGAAGGGCAGGTAGGGGTTCAAACATGAAGCATCCAGTCATCCTCCCTGGGATGGTGTTACTGTCTTCTCGCTACAATACATGACAATACTCGAGTCTTGCCAACCAGGGAAGCTCACCAAGCCTCAGTGTCCAGAGTTTTTACTGGGGCTCAATCACATACTGCCACATGGCTGCCCTTCAGTTTCCAGTTCCTTTAGAAGCTGCAACTGATGTGGCATGTCCCAAAGCCCCATCATAAATCACATTGATTTTAAATTCCAGGAGCCAAAGCCCCAACAGGCAGGATATTGCAGCAGCCTAGAGATTGTGTTCCAGCAGCTGAGGGCAGAGGCCACACCTCCCTTTGGTTAATGTTAATTCTTCATTCAGGCATCATATAACTTGCAGCTTCCACTAGTACCCTCTCAGAATGTCCCTGTCACCCTATGAAGAAGCCCAGGCTAACCTCCCTGAGGGTGAGAGACCCCTTGGAGGAAGATGTCAGCCTGACAGCCTACACCAACCTCCAGACAGAGTGAATGAGGCTCTCAGGCTGTCCAGCCTCAGTCAAGCCACCAGATGACTGTAGTGACCCTAGGATACGTTACCAGATAAGATACAGAAAGCCCAGTTAAATTTTAATTCCATATAAATGATAAATAATTTTTAGCATAAACTATTGCCTAGGACATATTTTTACTGAAAAATTATTTGTTGTTTCTTTGAAATTAAAATTTAACTGGGCGTCATGTATTTTTATATGCCAGATCTGACCATCCTACCATGAGCGAGACTGTAAAAGACCTGCCCAGTGGTGCCCAGTCTGAATTGTTGATCCAGGGAGTTAAGAGCAAATAGAATAGTGTTCTTTTAAGACCTAAGTGTTGGGGTGCTTTGTTCCACAGCAACAGATAATGGACGCACCATCCCCAATGGTGAGTCTGGGGATGGTGCATCCATTATCTATTGGAGCTCTCAAACTCCTCCATGCCTGAGAATCACACAGAGAGCCTGTCAACATGCAGTTTGAAAAAAACTAATAGCATTTCAGGTTTAACATAGATAAAGTGTTTTTTACATAAAATCGTGTGCTTTTCATTTTGTAAAATCTTAGACATTTTTATTTGGGAAATCTTTTTTTCCTTAGGGAATTACATTAGATATTGTTAAGGTCATCTTCTGTTGAACAGTGGTTAAACCATGGTAATTATACTATAGTTTTTAAACTATATGCTATTAAAATGCAGTTTGCTGAGGCCTACCCCCAGAGTTTCTGATTCAGTGGTTCTGGGATGGGGTCCAAGAATCTCCATTTCTGACAAGTTCTCTGGTGAAACTGATTCTGCTGGTCTGGGGTCCATGCTTTGACAACCAGGGGTCAATTTGATCCAGGGGGATAAATCGTTTCATGGCCAGTGATTGGTTCAGGAACGACCACGTGACTCCATTCTGACCAATGAGTGCTGAGAGGACGTCTGCTGAACTTCTAGGAAAGACATTCGTGGCTCTTTTCTTCCTTTGGATGCTGTTCTCTGGATTCGATGCCTGGAGGCACCTCAGCCATCTGGCAGCCCTGAGGGGATCCAGCCTGGGGCCATGGCCAACATCCTGGGGAAGGCAGAGCAGGGAGAGAGAGAAGCTGGGTCCTTGTGACATTTTTGATCAGCTGGCAGCAGCCTGCTCCCTGCCCCTCCCCCACTGCTCCTGCTCTGGAGACAGCAAACCCCTTATTATTATTATTTTTTTTGCGGTACGCGGGCCTCTCAGTGGGCCTCTCACTGTTGTGGCCTCTCCCGTTGCAGAGCGCAGGCTCCGGACGCACAGGCTCAGCGGCCATGGCTCACGGGCCCAGCCGCTCCGCGGCATGTGGGATCTTCCCGGACCGGGGCACAAATCCGTGTCCCCTGCATCGGCAGGCGGACTCTCAACCACTGCGCCACCAGGGAAGCCCGCAAACCCCTTATTGATAAAGCCAAACTGATTCAGGGTCTCTGTCACTGCAACTAAAAGTACCTAAACCGATTTACCAATAAGCAGTCGCCAGACGCCATGACAGATGCTAGAATGGAAATAGGCACAGAACCTACCTAACACAGCTCACTGAGGTGCTTCTTGAAGCTTTTCATGGACCGAGCTAGTGGTGACATTGGGATGCAGATGGTGGGATGTGAGGATGGGCGAGCACACTAACCCTTATCCTTGTGCCCGAGTTTCAAGGTTAGAACGTCAAGGTGTAGGGACCACTTGACAGCAAATGTCAGGAGTGCCGTGTGCATCGGCAGTGCAGCACTCGACCCAATACTCAATACTCGACTGGATTTGAGGGGAGGGGGCTGACGAGGGGGACCCTCCACGCTCTTCTAAGCTTCCCTGGAGTGGGGTGGAGGAAGTGGGGTGGAGGAAGTGGGGCTGCTTCCTAACTACTTTCGCGTGTGGGGAGATTACTTTTCAGTCTTCGAGGAGAATTAAAAGGGATTTTCGCTACTGGGTTTGCCTTAAGGAGACAAATAAACCCTTGGTTTATTGGATTAGCATCACTGAGGCAGCAATTCATCCAACTTTCCTTTGGGTGCTTCGTGAGCAGGACAGTAGAATCTCAGAAGTACTTGGCCACTGTCAAAACATTGCCTTGGGGCTGCTAAAGCTTTTTGTTTCTTTGGGGCATGGTCTAAAAATAAAAAATAAGGTCCAAAGACCTGAGCACAAGCCATTCAGATGCCACATCATGACTGACATCATTTTTCTGGCAAATATCTGTCCCGGAACAAAGCGAAGGAAGAAGGGAGAACAGGATGATGGAGCTGGGTGCTTACAAGGCAACTTGAGGTTCAAGGTCAGAGCCTCTGCTGCGGGGCTCAGGGGAGTGGGC
Source organism: Mesoplodon bidens (assembly GCF_964165515.1). Classification (NCBI taxonomy): domain Eukaryota; kingdom Metazoa; phylum Chordata; class Mammalia; order Artiodactyla; family Ziphiidae; genus Mesoplodon; species Mesoplodon bidens. The sequence continues at coordinate 40,296,736 of NC_138179.1, read as the reverse complement.
AAAACAGGAAGTCATCTGTGATCATAAAGGTAATTTGTGTGAAAGCCAGGTGTGGAAGGAGTCATTCAAAAAAAAAATTGAGTTAAAATTCACATAACATAAAATAACCCTTTTAAAGTGAACAATTCAGTGGCATTTAACACATTCACAATGTTGTGCAACCATCACCCCTGTCTAGTTCCAAAACATTTTTATCACCCTAAAAAGAAACCATGTACCAATTAAGCAGTCACTCTGCATTCCTCCCTCTCCCCACAACGGCCAAGCTTCTCTTTCTGGATTTACCTGTCCTGGACATTTCACATAAATGGAAACAAACAATATGTGGCCTTTTGTGTCTGGTTTCTTTCACTTAGAACAACATTTTCAGGGTTCATTCATGTCTAACATGTCTATGCTTCACTCCTTTTTATGACTGAATGGCATTCCATTTTACAGCTGCATCACATGTTGTAGCCTATATCAGTGCTTCGTTCCTTTTTATGGCTGCATAATATCCCATTGTATAGATGGACCACATTTTTTTTATCCATTCATCAGCTGATGGACATTTGGGTTGTTTCCACCTTTTGGCTACTCCGAATAATGCTGATTGAACATTCATATACATGTATTTGTTTGAATACCTTTCTTTAATTCTTTTGAATGTATTCCTAGGAAGTATAACTTCTTATAGGGCAAGCCTAAGCAAGCGGGCACACACATATGTTCACAAATGTACCTGCACACACATGTAAACACACGTACATCCAAGAAACCCACAGATGGGGGGGGTGGGAAAACGTGACTGCTCTTACACCCCCAAGTTGATATATAAGCAGCATAACACAGGCTCCCACACTTAGTAAAAACAAAATCCCTGACCCCTACAGTGGTCAGATAAACGATGGTACATTCAGAAGAAAGGATACAATGCAGCTCTTAAGCCTCTATTTTGCAAGACTATGGGATTATGCTCAGTAGAACAGGCAGAAAGCAGCAGCGTAATATGTAATATGATCGCTATTTGGTTAAAAATCCATATGCACAGACGCAGGACTGGAAGAAAATGCGTGATGAGACTACAGGCTTTATTTTCCTTCCTTGTAATTTTGTATTTTACAAACTTTCTACATTGAAAATATTAGGAGGATTAAATGAGCTAATGTATCTAAAAGACTTAGAACAGGGCTTGTTGTATAGTACGTGCTATATAGGTATTTACTGTAATTATAATGATTTCTGCTTATAATCAGACAATTTTTAGAGAAAAAATACTTCCTTATTTCTGCCTTTCCTCAGGATTGGAGCAAGTGCCGTGAGAGGGCGGGGAGGGTCTGGTGGGGAGGGCAGGCGCTGGCTCCATGGACATGGTGAGAAAGACAGCTTCCCATCCCTGGCAATTGTCCCTGGATGGGACAAGAATCCACCCCCACCACTGAGATTCCCATCCAATCTAGGACTTCTGCAAAGAGGCCTTCGATGTGCTCTCAATGGACTGTTGCTAGGAAAGGTATAAAATAGCATCTGATCGGAGCCAAGGTGACACCTGAGGATGGCGTTAGTCCCAGGGGAGCTATAGTTTCCAGGTATCCAGGGGGCTCTTCCCGATGAAAAGCACCCCATTACAGGTTTCTCCCCCTCAACACCCAGGGCCCTGGGGGGAGGAGGAGGGTCAGCAGGGGACAAGATGGGGTGTGCCTGTACCCTCTGCCTCCCACCCCGTTTCAGGTATCAGGAAGGTACCTGGGCGCCAGGTGTCCAGACACTGTGCCTGCGTGGCTTTGCCACAAGGGGGAGCTCCAGGCACCACGAGAAACTTCGATGTGCTGCCTGTTAAAGAAAAGGAAAATGATTATCATCTTCTTACGGCAAGGGGCAATGTTTTAGACGCAGCGGATCATTCCTAAGGCGGGTGGTGCAAACTGGGCAAAGGAGGAGCTGGGGGGCAGTTGGCGTAATTTCTCTGCCTGGCCTCAGGACAGGGCCTGAAGGTGGAGGCCTGGCCTTCTGCAGAGACATTTGCTCTTCCCGAGAGAGGACGGTCTGAGCAGGGTGCCGGAGGCTGAGAGGCAGAGACTTTGGGTGCCCAAAGGGGCCCCAGAGGGCCGAGGGGGCTAGAGCTGGTCCCTCCCAGGCAGGCTGCCTGGCTGCCTAGAGGCTTCCGGAGGGCAGGCAGGGCGGCGATTTCTGGGGTTAGCAGAGGGCTTGGGCCCTGAGTGTCTGCTCAGCGTTGAGGCCTGTCTACTGGGGCTCTCCAGAGCCTTCTGGCACACAGCGGCTAAATATCAAAGTGTTTACAGCGTGCGTGGCCGTTTGTGCATGGCATGTGCTCTGGCTACCCACAGAATGCATGCTGGTGGCTAGAGTGGAATGTTTCTGCCTGGGGCTTTCTAAGTTGAAACTTGACCTCATCTCTGCTATCAAATACCCAGGCCTCCAGCCCAGAACACATACACACACGCATGCACACCTGTGCACACATATGCACACACAGACACACCTCTACTGGTTGGAGGTAAGGGGACAAGAAACTCCAAGATGAACAGAAGAATTTAGAGGCTGGTGCAAGCCAAACCTCCAGGCTCCTGGCTACCTGTAATCAGCTCTATTGAGTCATGACTGAGGCAGAAACCCAGTGATTTTCCTGCTGACTTCCCGTGGAAGTGCCCCTAATGTCATTTGCTTCTAAGTGGAGCTGGCTGTGCTTTTCTGGAGACTCAGCAAGGGTGGGGGGAGCCGGGATCCTGGGAGGAAAGGAGCAGACCTGGGCTGGGCCAGGCTGAATTTGCTGGAGATTCTGGCACAGCGGGGGGGAAAATCCAGGCCCACACCCAGGGAGGGGACAGAGAGGCAGGGTGAGAGCAGAAGGTCCCCTTCTGCCTTGGGCCGGCCTGCGTGCAGAACTGTGACCTCAGCCTGGCTCTGCTCTGCGTGTGACCTTTCAACCTTGAAAGCAGAGCCAGAAGTTTTTTGTTTCTGTCCTGGGTGCTGTGGGAACCTGCTACCCCCGCTCCACAGGGGGGTGAGCTGCTGCGTTCACCGGCTGCTTGGCTGGGGGGTTTGGAGAACAGCCTCCTCTAGCTTCTGGCTAAAGCGCTTCCCAACCTGGCTGCCCACTTGTCCCCTCGAATTCTGCCCCTGAACACACTTACCCTGCACTGCCCACCTCTCAGGCTTTCCGGCCCAAAACCCTTCCCTCCTCTGATCCTTCAAAGTCCTGCCCTCATCCCCACACACTTCTTCTTTTGAAAAAATGAGCTTTTTTCTTCCTCAGAAAATTGCCCTCTTTCTGCCCACCTCATCCTGGGAGGGCCTTTATGGTAAGGAGTAAGGAGAGGCTTCCTTTGCGTGATTCCTGCCTGAGTCTGTCTGCAGAGGTCTGTGGGAAGGAGGCCTCCTGCAGGATCCGACTCCAGAATGGAGCTGGGATCCTGGGCAGAGAAGGGGGTGGAGAAGGGGGCGGCTGGGAGATGGAAAAAGACCAGGGGATTGTGGGGCTGAAAGGGAGGGAGGCCAGGGAGAGAAGGGCCTCCCGGTGAGATGTGGGTGTAGGGGGGACGGCAGATGACCCCATGGGGCGGGTGTTGAAGGAACATTTGCACTGCCCTCTGGGCGCTGTGAGCACAGGACAGGCCATGACGAGACCTTCTCTCCTCAGAGTGTCTTCACACCGCACTGTCCCAAGGCTGCAGGGACAGCCTGGGGATTACATGCAGGCAACAGAGATGCTGCTGGACCCAGTCTGGGGATCTGAGGCCCCAATCCCAGATCACTGTCTCGATTTGCTAGGTTCCCCCATCCCAGGGTAGGGGGAGAGGGTGCAGACGGAGGCATCACACTATTTGCAGGGACCAGGGTGGGCAGAAAAGGAGGAATGGTGGACGGGGCTGGGCCTGGGCAAGCAGGATGGTCCAGCCTCCAGAGCTGTCCACTCCAGGCAGCCAACTGGAGGGTGATATGGTGCCCCAGCCATTCAGCCTGGACCCGCCCTGCAGACACCCTTAAGCCCTCCTCACCGAGGTTCCCCCTTGGCCCTCAAGGTGAAGCCTGGACTCCCTGAAGCCCTGCCTGGTCCCGAGACAGCCCTCCCTGTGAGGCTGCTGCCTGAGCAGGCCCCGCGTTCAATCCTGCAGCCAGAGCGATGCAATCAGAATGAGCAGAGTCAGGGTTCGAATGTGGGCCTCTCCGTCTCTGAAGCCTGGACTCTGCTGCACTGGGATCCACCCATGACCACGTCAGTGGTGGTGGCAGCTGAGGGCTCCGGGGGCTCAGCTGGTGCCAGACTGTTCTCGGTGCTTGCTCCGCGTTGCTCCTCTGTGGCCCTCACAGCCAGCAAGCTGGCGGCTGTTTGTATCACTGTTTTATGGCCAAGGAAACGGAGTCCTAGTTCCAGACGGAGGGCTGGAGAACGGGAATTTCAGGTGGAGGGAAGAGGAATGAGAAAGAGGGCTGGTGGGGCAGGGAGGCAGCCCATGGCCCTGTCTGCGGCCCTGTCTGCGAGGCTCCGACTTCCATTCAGCTCACAGGGGACGTGGGGAGGTGGAGGAGGCCAGAACTGGGCTTCTGTCGCTGCCTTTTGGATAAGCTTGCTCTTGACGTGGGCCGACATGAGAGCACAACTGGGAGAGTTTTCTGTTTGCATAGTTTTTGATTTATCCTTTGCTATTGTTTTCCTAATGCCTTGAGGAGGTTTCAAGTGCCTATCAGTAGTACTTTCCAAATGTTCTTGGATGTGTTAGCTCATTGACTGGGGTTGGCATCAGGGCATGAAGGAAGGAGGAAGGAGGAGGGTGCGTGAGCAGCATCCTTCGTGTGGTCAGGCGTGCACTAGCCTCTCCTCCATCCTGCCACAGTGGGTTTAACCAGGGACACAGTTGGGGTCCCTGGCAGGGTAGCCTAAGCACCTATTTGTTGCCTTTTGTTTTTTTAAGTTCTCTTTCCCACTTTATTTTTAGATGAAATCCAATGTTAATTTTCATTTGCCTATAGTTGAAAACACCAAATAATAAAAAATTGCAGCCCCACTCCCACCCTGGCCCAATCCCCAGTCCTGGGACAGACACTTACAACATTTTCATCTTTTTCTTCTGGGTTTCTCCTCCATGATTCTAAATACTATGCTTACACTGTTATTTTCTTGATATACTAAGTTTAGGTATTATCTATTTATTTTCTATTCTGGTAGGTGAGGATTTAGCTCTCTTATACTCTAACTTTACCTCCTATTCTTTCCAACAATCCTCCCGGTATGCTTATATTTCATTTTTCTGGCTAATTACATAGTCAGTGTTTAGATTATTATACCTATGTAAATACTGCCCATTCCTTTCTTCTGTAGCTTTTTGCTTTTCCTGGTGTTAATCATTGCCTCAATGTTTTCTTTGTAGAATTCTCAGGTTAGCTTTTGATAATGTCTTCCCAAATGCTTTGAAAATGTTTCAGATGCCCATCAATTATATTTCTAAATGTTCATTAGGCATTAAGTAATATATCTGTTTCATTATTTTCTTGGTGACCTCTCTTTTCACTCTGATCTGGAGCCATTCTTCCCATCATCCTTCCCTTCTCCATCATTCTGGGACTTCCTCTCACTATTTTCCTGTGGTTGGATCTCCTGTTCCTTGGATCCTGTGTTTTTGTCTAATTTGATTTATGTCCTTGTTTTGCTGGAGCACATCCTCCAATAACTTCCACAGAGGGGTAAGTGGGAAGTGATGTCTTGGTGACTCTGAAATCCTTCTGTCTAGAGGGTTCTACTCTGCTCAGTGCTCATACTGGCCCCCTCCATGATCCAAAGAGACAAAATCATCCAGAACCAAATCCCAGGCCAGAGCCAGGTGAGTTCCAGATGTCATAAGAGTAGGACAAGCTGTGGGTCATCAGCCTCCAGAGGATCCTGCCTCCTGCATCTGCCCAGGGCTCACCCCAGCTGGTCTGGCCTTGAAGGCCCTTCTTTCCCAACCATCCTGCCCAAGCCTGCTAAAGCCTGGCCTCATGGTATGTAACCTCTGCAGGATCACCCAAAGGGGCTCCTGCCTTGGGTACCAGCCTGGGGGCCCAGCCTTGGGTGAGCTTCACACACTCAGTGGCCACACGCTTTCCCCAAACCCCGATATTCTTTTTTTTTTTTTTTTTTCAGAAAAGAACACTACCCCCCAGCCCCCATGTAGCCTACTTCCTTCTCCAGACCTGTCTCTAGTGTGTATCATAAGGCAGTTCAGGTGGGAAGGCCCTGAGCTCAGAGTCAGAAGCCTGGATTTGAACTTCAAACCCAGCCACCATGAGCAAGTCACTCAGCTCCATTTTACAGTTGAGGAAATAGAAGCTCAAAGATCCAGAAATACTTTCCCATGGTCATGTTCAAATGAGAACTTATATGAAAGGGTTTATATAGTGTTTACACACCACACTCAGAGTTTGGGATTGTTATTACTCTTGAAGGAAATGAAGTCATTCCTGGGGGTCCAGTCTATTGGTTGATTTGCCAGGTTGCTGAGATTTTCAGGGTCCATTTTACCCGTGTGCAGATGCTATGCAGAATTGAGTGACTATCTTAAAGCCAGAGGGATGCAGAGTTTCCAGGGGCTCATTTTAAAGCAGAAGGAATAAAAGTGTTTAGAGCAGGGCTTCCCTAGTGGTGCAGTGGTTGAGAATCTGCCTGCCGATGCAGGGGACACGGGTTCGTGCCCCGGTCTGGGAAGATCCCACATGCCGTGGAGCGGCTGGGCCCGTGAGCTATGGCCGCTGAGCCTACGTGTCCGGAGCCTGTGCTCCGCAACAGGAGAGGCCACAACAGTGAGAGGCCCGCGTACCGCAAAAAAAAAAAAAAGTGTTTAGAGCAGTGGTTCAACCTTGGCTGAACATTAGACTTACCTGGGGAGCTTTAAAAAAAATCTTGCTGCCCAGGCTGTACCCCAAGCCCATTAAATCAGGATCTCTGAAGCGAGGTCCTACCATCAGTAATGTTTAAAGCTCCCAGAGAATTCCAGTTGTAGCCAGAGTTGAGAAACTCTTGCATCCAAGATTCCCATGAAGGGGTGATTTTCATCTCTGGCTTGGCATTCAAATCCCCCACTTGGGGGTGTGTTAAAACCCTGATGCCAGACCTCACCAAAGAGGGCTGGATTGACTAGTTTTGGGACAAAAACAGCCCAAGTGATTCAAATGTGCAGGCAGGTAGAGAAACTTTGCTCTAAACCTGTCATCATCCTTCTCTGGGCCCCCAGGAATTAGAAGCCAGGGGCTGAGAGTGGGTATCTTGTGATCCATGGAGCTTCAGGATGTAAAATGTGCTTTGCCTGGAGGAGCCAAAGGGAGCTGGTATTGCCTTTCAACTGCTTGTCCTGCCTTCGCAGTCGGTGCCGGCATTTCTTTCCAAACCATTTGCCCCATCATTTTCTCCGCCAGTGCAGCAGACTCTACAAAACTGGGGGTGATGGAGGGCAGCCTTTCTGCTCAGCTGGAAAACTCCATTGGTGAAGTGGGCGGGGCCCGGGCTGGAGGGTGCACTTCCTGAACGCGTGCCTGCAGAAGCTTGGGGTAGTTCCTTTGCCCACCATAGTCGAGAGGTCTGCCTGGAATCTGGGGACACTCAGACTGCACACAGAATGTCTCACCCTTATGAATATACCATGATGGGGGGGATAATTATTGGGAATGGTATATACCTTTTCCCCTGGAGAGAGATGAAAGAATCTGGGTTTGTCCTCCTGTAGAGAACTTGCTCGTTGTCTGAGACATGGCTTGCTTACTGCCTCTGGGTATACGGAGCACCCTCATGAAGGGTGCTCACTTCCTGGCCCACAGAGGATAGAGGCTTGCCAAAAAGCAGCAGGATTTGGGTTTCACTTCCTGGCCATCAAGACAACAATACCCTGAACTAGTCCTCTTCTTGAACTGTTGGATTCACTCTGATGAATTAACAGCATAATTGCCAGGCACTGTTGAGCTGCCAGAATTCCTGGATGAAGACTGCAGTCCTTGCCTTTAGGACCTCCCCCTGGTGCCACGCCGGCAGGAGGCTGAATCAGGCTCAGCATGGAGGCAGGTGGATTGTAGGTTGGCATTTTCACTCACCCATCCTTGCCCTGGACTTTGGATGGAGGTTTTCTCACCTGTCAGATAAGATAATTGCTTTACTTTACAGGATTTTGTGAGGCTCAAACACGATAATGCTAGTGAATTGGCTTTGAAAAGCATTTCCAAGGCATATAAACACAAGGGATTATAGGGCGAGGTCCCTCTGGCTCGGCGGTGCTATGAAGCTGTGTGCACAGCCCGTGATCCCCCGTGGAACTGGGGACTGCAGAATTCATTGCCTTTGGAGTCTCAATTTGCTGTGTGTGCACAGTGAAGAGGAACGGAGGAGCCTGGCCTTTGCCTTTTATGTCAGTCTGGGAACTTGAAACAAACCCATCATTCTCAAAATGCTTTTTATAGCCCTTCAGAAGCTTTATGTCTCCTTCAGAAGCGTATGTCTCGGAAGATCCACACATCACAGGTGTGCGGCTGGACGGGCTCATTAAATCATGAGCTAATGCAGGGGCTAATTAAATGCTTCTGACACTTGTTACCATCTGCTGAGGTTGGAGTCTGAAAGTTCTGTGGGTTTTATTAAAGCCTTCCAGTCCCCACCACCCCTTGGGGTGAGCTCCTGTGGTTTCAGCCCCAGAACTAAGCAAACGCTATCAGAAGATGGATTTGATCCTTCACTGATTTCCATTTTAAGACACAAGCATTGGGGATTATTACAAAATTACTCTTCAGTTAATTAAAAAAGAGAAAAGCTCTGAAGTAATTTACTAGTGTTTATGCATTCAGTCCCAGAGTGGTCTCTGCAGATATACTAAATTCTGGGACTGTGTGGCTTTCCCTGTCACTGACCGCAACAAGGAGAATCTATGAGATTGATTATTGACATTGATTTTCTTGGTCATCAGATGAATCCCTCAGTAACTCTGAAGAATCTTGGTCAGTTGGGCCTGGAAAATTGATTGACTGGTTTCTTCGAAGTGGCCTTCTTCTTCTCCTGCAGTAAACAAACATGTGAAGAGATCATTTCCATGGTTAAAGGGAGGTTGATGATGTCAACCCCCGGCCCCCCACGTTTCCACTCTCCCCAGATGCAGTCTAAGCCTTCTCTTAATTGATTTTCATGTTTACATTTGGCTCTAGGAGAAAAGAATTAGAAAACTTTTATTCAAAAAGAGTGGCTTGTCACCTATGGTGCAGTGTCTACTTTGTCCTTAATGATTAGTAAGGGCTCTTGATATATTCCAGACATGACTCCTTTGTCAAATATATGTATTGCACATACCTCCTTCCACTCTGTGGGTTGTGAAGCCCTAATGAGCGATCAGCACCTGCCAAGATGGGTGATGGGTCTGTGGATATTCATTATAGTATATCTCTGTGTAAATATTTGAAATTTTCTACAATGAAAAGGATTTTTATTTTTATTTTATTTACTTATTTTGGTTGCACCGGGTCTTAGTTGTGGCAGGTGGGCTCCTTATTTGCGGCTCGCTGGCTCCTTAGTTGTGGCATGCATGTGGGATCTAGTTCCCTGACCAGGGATCAAACCCACGTCCCCTGCATTGGAAGGCGGATTCTTAACCACTGCGCCACCAGGGAAGTCCCAAAAAGGATTTTTTAACGAGGGTTTGCTCCAAGCCAGGCTGTCAGAGGAAGCATTACTAAAGTCTTGAAAGCAGCGAGTCCCTCTTCTCCCTGTGATTTGGTTTCCTGGCTTCACATGCCACTGATCCTTGAGAGCCAGCCCCACGGTGCTGTTCCACTATTCACAGTTCCCTTTGTTTCAGGAGGATGGTGTGAAAGCTTCCAGTTGCCTAGCAATGGTTGGCAGCAAATCGATCCTCCGCTCTGTAGCACAGTAGTTGAATATTGATTACCTGGGTGATTTGGAGATTTGACTTTCTGGATGAACAAATTTTTTTCCTGGGTAATTGATCAGGGCTGTGGCAGGGGTGAGCAAGAGAGGGGCTGGGATCAGGTAAAGAGACTGGCAAGGAAAAAGAGAGTGGTCAGGGAAGGGGTGGAGAGCGGCCGACTGGTGGCAGTGATGTCTGAATACTCAACCCTTGAGTCTGCTCTCCAAGACCTTCCAGAGGGCCTGCACCCCCAGCCCCCGACCCTGCTCTCAATTCAGCACCTCTGCAGCTGGACAGTGCCTTGGGAGGCCAGGTTTCCTGAGGGTGGGCTTCTACAAAGCACATTCCCTCACGTGCTGGGATGGTCCCTGTTACAGCTGGCTAGTTCAGCGGGTTAGCACACATTGTTAAGGAGGCCAAGGCCTCAGCCTGGAGCCTGATACTGACCAACTGGCTTGACAAGCTGAGCTAGCTTTGCTCTACTTATAAGCATATTGATAAGTATTAGGGCGTGGGGTTTTGTTGGGCAGCCTGGGTAGATAATGGGTCTGATTCCATGTAAGGAGACCCTCACTCCTGGAAAAGCTACTCTAAGTTCATGCTCTTCTTTGCGGATGATCAGCAATGCCAATTGCTGCCAATTTCATATTCAAAAGAATAGCTAGTTAAAAAAAAAAAAGAAGAATAGCTAGTGGGAATGTGGAAGGAAAGGAAGCCTGCACCCTTGAATTAGTCAACTATTCTTGCTTACCAACCAATTGCAAAACTCAATGGCACACAACAATAAGCAATTACTTCCCACTCATTTGTCTGTAGGTCAGTGGGGGTTTGGCTGATCTTGTTTGGGCTCAGCTGGAATCGGCTCCACAGTATGAGTGGGGTCCAGACCCACTCCATGTGCTCTCATAACTCATGACTCATTGGATCTGGAGTTATTCGGGGCACATTCTAGTCATAGGTGAAGGCAGGTGGGCAAGAGGACAAGCCTATTCACATATATATACTTCAACCCACTGCTTATATTATGTCTGCTAACATTTCATGGGTCAAAGCAAGTCCCAAGGTCAAGCTCAATATCAGTGGGGCAGGGAAGTATGCTCTGCCTGGAGTGTACACAGTGAATATTTGCTGAACAGTAATTTAATTTATCACATCCCACACCTGAAAGGTGGTCTGTATTCTAGCTTGAATAGTCCTGAGAGAGACATTGGTGGGAGGGGAACTATTAACAGTGCACACTGCAGTTAGCAATTGCATGTGCAGGGTCTGGCTCTCGCCCACCTGCCCTCCATGGGTCCCTGAATGGGATAAGAAGTAGGGAAATGATGCAGGAACCTGGAAGCTGCCAGCTGCCATCATGGGGCTAAGAGAACCCCTGGAGGCTGGGAAAAGTCTGTAGCTTTTTTGAGCTGAGCAGATTTGCAGCGTGAGTTCTCCTCTGTGTGTGTGTGTGTGTGTGTGTGTCTGTGTGCATCTCTCCCTCTATTTATAGACTCCTGAGGGGGGCAGGGATAAGTAAGGCCTCCATCACCACCAGACAGAGAAGGCAAAGGAACTGTCAAGTCTGCCAAAGATGCTTCGAAGATGCAGTCTTGTTTGCACAGAAATCCCTGGCGCACAATAAAGGCTGGGAAGAGCCAAGAGACTGAAATTAAAACACAGGCTGGCTAGTTACTAAACACAGTGTTTTCTGGGAGGTGTTAACAGCTGTTTAAATTCCAGAGCATGGAATAACATGTAACTCTGTCTTACTTAGTAGCAACTACACAGTGCTCTGGCTGGAAACTGACACAGAGTAACTGGAAATGCAAATGCATCAGCAATCCCACGGGTTCCTAGGTTCCCCTAAGGGGACCTGTCTTAGCTCTCACTGCTATAACAAAATAGCATACACTGGGGTGTTTCAGCAACAGACACTTGGGACTTCCCTGGTGGTCCAGTGGGTAAGATTCCACACTCCCAATGCAGGGGGCCCGGGTTCAATCCCTGGTCAGGGAACTAGATCTTGCGTGCATGCCGCAACTAAGAGTTCATGTGCCACACCTGAAGATCCCACCTGCTGCAGCTGGGACCCGGTACAGCCAAAATAAACAAATATTTTTTTTAAAAAACAGACATTTATTTCTCACAGTTCTGGAAGCTTCGATCTAAGATAAAGTTGCTGGCTGATTATTTTCTGGTAAGAGCTCTCCTCCTGTCTTGCAGATGGTCACCTTCTCACTGCATCCTCACAAGGTAGAGAGAGAGCAAGCTCTCTGGTGTCACTTCTTTAAAGGGCCCTAATCCCATCATGAGAGCCCCACCCTTATGACCTCATCTAAACCCAGTCACCTCCCCAGAGCTTCATCTCCAAATACCATCACACTGGGGGTTAGGGTTTCAACATACGAACTGTGGGGGGAACGGGGTGCAATTCAGTCCTAGCAGAGCCTGTGGTGGATTTTGAGCTGCCGTGTGATGTGACCAGGTTTGTGTTTTGAAATGTTGCCCTAATGACTGTGCAGGAGAAATTTGAAGTGTTAAGACTGGTTATGATATTTTATGTGTGTGTGTGTGTGTGTATCTCTCCCTCTATTGGAACAGGTTTGAAATAGCCTGTGGCCATAAGAAAGGATCAGAAGGCAGAGGACACAGTTTTGAGAAATGTGCTGGCAAGAATGGCACTTGGAAGAGCGAGGTAGATCAGGTGATGTGAGCAAGCAGGGCAGAACGCCTGGGCTTCCTGCTTGGGGACTGTGGGCACTAAACCCCCCCTGAGACTTCAGGATGAGATGCTGGCCTGCAGAGGAGTAACAAGAATGTGCATTCTAGTGTGAACCTGCCCAGGCATCACAAACATCCTCCTAGTGAGCCATTGGAAGAGAGGAACCATGGGGACAGGACCTTCTCTGGTTTATTCACTGCTGGACCCTCGGTGTCTCAAACTGTGCTTGTTACCTCAGGAAATGAATAGCTGGTTAATATATGCCTGGGCATTTGAGTCTGGAATTCAGAGAGAACTCTGGCCTGGGATCACGATTTGGGGGGCCATCCAGATCCAGGCGGTCACTGCAACATCTGGGGACCAACTTCTCTGTAATTGTCCTGAGCAGTCTGGTGGATCATGTGGCCATTATAGCTGGTTATTGTTTTCCCCCTGAGTCTTTCCCCCTCCATGGTGAAGAATTCCCATTCCTCCAGCATGTTCCTCTCCAGCCTGTTCCCACCCCCATCAACCCCCTCACTCCCATCCCCTCACTGCACTTTATGGCCTTTCCTTACTGTGGACGCCCCATCCCTCTTTCAGCCCTGTATGACCCTGCCTCTTCCACGCCTTTACTCCTATAGTTCTCCCAGCTTTGCATGCCCTCTCTCTCTTTTTCATGTCCTGAGATGGTACTCATCCTTCAAGGTGAACCTTAAATATCACCTGCTCCATGAAGCCTCAGCACCTCACCGCTCCAAAGGAAGTGCTCCCACCTCACAGGCCCCTGCTGTGGTGTAGGCCTGAAATTAACATGCGATACTAAATGCTGCCTTGAACTTGGAGCTTCACAAGATCCCAAAGGCGTAACTGAGTTCTGCTACTCTCACCAGATATCCACCCACAGTGGGAAGGCTCCCCACCTGGCTAGTTCCCCCACCAGCCAGACCAGCTGCACCTGACTTGGTCCTCAACCTCATGGGTCTCACCTCCCTGCCAGCCTGCAAAATTATTCAAACAAGCCAGTTGCATCCTCCCATGGGAACCAAGGGTCCCCTCACCCTCTTGGTACTACAAAGCCTGCTCGCCACAGTCCCTGGTTTCTCACTCTGCTCCTGAGCACAGCCCCCATGTGGCCGTGCATGACCTATGGTGTCTTCCTCCCCCAGCTGTGAGTATCTGTCTGTGAATATCTGTATTAGTAAGCTGCTGACAGTCTCATCTGTCCAGTGTCTGGTGTGTGTTCCACCATCTCATACTATTTAGTGTGGGCTTCCCTCCATCACCAGTGGGGTGAATAGGATAAGGGCAGAGCCCCTCCCCTCCTGCCTGGGGTTGTTAGGCATTTTTGTGCCCTTTCCTCTCTTCCCCTCAAGGTCAGGGACAATGTGGCCACATCTTGGTAGCCCCAGCATCTTGTTTGGCCCAGGAAATGTGTATGAACTAGAAGTTTCCTTCACCTTTGCTGCCCCACCCCCTCCCTCATCCCCAGCTCTCCCAGTACCCTCCTCAAGTTCTCCATCCCCCCAAGACACATGGTACAAATAAATGCTTTTAACTTGGGGGCATATCTTGCTTTCTAAGTCTTCTTTGTCCACATCTAAGCTGAGTTAGGGAATTCTGGACAAACATTTATAGACCACCCTGAGTCCTTGCAAAGATTTCTTCCAGAATCAATACCCAAGACCATTTAAATATTGTCTGATACCAGGCCAGTCCCCCTGCCCATCCCCGCTGCTCAGCTCTGAATGATGTTTAATTTTTCTATAAATTAACTTGCACAGCGTCACACCACATTACCACACCTTGGAACATTCCTACTTCGATATGTGAGCAGCTGACATGCCGAGTGATGCCATGATTTTCTCCGGGGACATTTTCCCATAATGTAGCTGATTAAAATATAGCTGACTGTAGGAGAAGCAGTGTCGCTCCAGCCGGCCTCGGGCGAGCCAGTGAAACCCAGAGATAATGAATAATGGTTTGTGGCAAAACTGATAATGCACTCGCTATTATATTGACTGGGGCTTCGGTTTCAGTTAATCGTTCTAAATTGCTAGGCTGGAGCTCTGTTCCACTGGAGGCCTGGCTGCTACCGTGCTCTTCTGAAAATGTCCATTTGTCTGAAGTTGGGTTCCTGTTTCTTCCTCCTGTAACTCCATTCAAATGAGATGGCTATTTTTGTTGGCGGCTGCCTGTGGGAGTGTGAGTTTGGAATATGCATGAAAGCTATGAACTCCATCTGCCAGCCTGTGTGCACACCTTCCTATTGGGGCATATATTATGTACGCTGGACCCGGGGTGCCATGCCCTCCAGACACGTGTTGTCCAGGGAAGGAGACAGACACCCCACCCATTGTTTCTGTGCTGCCTATTAAGGGCTATGTGTGGGGCTCTGCAGTCCGTCTGGGAGGGGGTTCGAATCCTACCTTCCCCACTTGGTAGCCACGGAGCTTGAGCCTCAGCCCCTTGTCTATAAGGTGCCCACTTCAGAGTGTCGTGGCATTAAATGGGCCACAGAAGTAGCCTGTTTAACACTATGCTTGGTATAACGCGAGCTCCTGCTAAGCGGGCCTTGTGGTCATAACCGAGGCCTGTGCAAAGGGCCACAGGGCACAGAGGAAGGAGTGACCGGCTACTGGGAAGGTCAGGACAGTTTCACAGAGGAGGTGACCGGGAGTCCAGTTTGTAGGAGAGCAGAGGACAAGGAGTGCTTGTGCAAAGGCCTGGCGTGGCCGGAGAGGGCAGGGGGAGGCCCGTCCCGCCGATCTCGGCCATGGCCGGGGGGCGGCCCTGACTTGTCTCCTGCATCAACCCCTGCTTGGAGCAGCCCCAAAATACAGAGGTGCCAGTGGCCCCGGAGACAAGCCTCCGCCACTGTCCTGGAGTCTTGGCCTCCTGCCCTGTGGTGGGTAAGTCTGGGGCACCGTCCTCACGGCTCCTAGGGGCCCCCAGAGGCTGGGCTCCCAACGCCTCCTTCACCAGCTTGTCCTTGCCTCCTGCTGCCTGGGGTCACCCCCTAACAAACCATCCACATCCACATCCTTGCCTCAGGTTCTGCTTTCGGGGAACCCAGCTGAGGGAGACGAGCATACCCCTCACCATCCCACCGAGTCCACACGTCCCTGGATGAATCTTGAGAAGAGGAAACATGGACACACCCACCCCACACCCATCCTGGCCAGTGATATACCCGCAGCGGGCAGGTCACTGGGACATAAGGGTGGGGAAAAGTCACCCCAAAGAGAAGCCTGGCGGGGGGCTGGGGGCTGCCTGGAGGGATAACTGGGGTCTTCCCCCAGCTGCGGCCCACCCTCCATCTCACTACAGTCCTCAGCAGGGAGTGGAGGGGCCACTGGCCCTTGGTGTCCAGGGCCCTTCCTTAGCTCCAAACCCACCAGAAGGCGCCCCAGGTGCCAGAGCCGCCCACGTGCAGCTAGACTGGCTGACTTGCCTGATGCAGGTTTTGGTTCAAATTCAAGTGTGTCAGTTGTCAAGTGCCACAGAAATGGTGCCATGACAACTCAGCCCTCTCTGGCATGCCACACAGAACAATTGCTTTGGCTCACAAGGCATCTACGGCTGGCGGGGCCATTCTGCAGCTCTGGGCTGGGCTTGGCCAACCTCAGGCCCTTGCAGGCAGGCATCTGCTGTCAGAGGGTTGGCTGGGGTCCACTGCCATCCTCCCCAGGCCGGCCTGGGCTGGTGCTCACCCTGGTGAGGGGGTCTCAGGAGAAAGGGGGGAGGCTGCGGCTTGGAGCTGGCGGGCCCACACTTCTGTCCCAACCTTGTGGCCAAAGCAAGTCACATGGCCAGTTCAGATTCAAGGGGTGGGGAGTAGGCTCTGCATCATCTGAAAGAGTGTGGGTAGAGGGGAGGGCAAAGGATTGGGGCCGTTTTTGCAATCAGTTCAGAGGCAGCCTGTTGTGGGGAAAGAACCAGGTTGAACCCCTTCTCTGCTCCTCCTCGCTGTGTGGACTTGGGCTGGTGCTGAACTCCTAGTCTCCGTTGTATCATCTGCAAAAGGAGATTAAACCCACCAGGAGGCTACTTGTGTGGATTAGAGACGATTCATCTAACCTGTTTACTGAGTGTATACTATGTGCTAAGCGTTCTCTAGGAACTGAGATAACCAACGAATTAGAGCCTGTTCTCGTGTTGTTTATATTCCAGCAGCAGGAGACAGACCATGAACAAGAGGCATGGTCAGTAAATGAAAGAGAATTTAGGAGGTGTTAAGTGCGGTGGCAAAGTAAGGCAGAGAGGAGATGGGGGGAGTCTGGGGTGTGGGAGTAAGGGTGCAATCAGAGCAGGCTTCACTGAGGAGGTGACATTTGATCCCAGGCATCAAGGTGATGAGGAAGTTAGCTACGCAGACATCTGGGGAAGGAGCATTCCAGGCAGAGGGAGCAGTGCAGAGGCCCTGAGGCAGGGGTGTGGCTGGTGGTATTTTTTAATTTAAATTTATTTATTTATTTATTTTGGCTGCGTTGGGTCTTTGTTGCTTCGCGCAGGCTTTCTCTAGTTGCAGCGAGCGGGGGTTACTCTTCCTTGTGGTGCGCGGGCTTCTCATTGCGGTGGCTTCTCCTGTTGTGGAGCATGGGCTCCAGGAGCGTGGGCCTCAGCAGTTGTGGCACGCAGGCTCAGTAGTTGTGGCATGTGGGCTTAGTTGCTCCATGGCATGTGAGATCTTCCCGGACCGGGGCTCGAACCCATGTTCCCTGCGTTGGCAGGAGGTTTCTCAACCACTGTGCCACCAGAGAAGCCCTGGCTGGTGGTTTTGAAGAAGAGTAAGGAGGCCAGCATGGCCGGAGCCACGGAGGTGATGGGGCCAGATTGGGTCGCACTTGAAAGCCCCTGCGAGTACATTTACTTGGTGAAACAGTAACCCGTGGAGAACCCCAAGCATCTGATTGCCATGTGTGAGAAGCTCCCCGTGCTTCCCCATGGAGAATGCTCAATGGGGGCAGTGCTGCTAAGAACCAAAGAAGCAAGACCCGTTCAGGGGAACATCATAATCCATGTGGTGGGAGCTGGGTGGGAGCAGCAGGGAGAGATGGGGGGCATGGTGGTCCCACTCTGGGTCTATTCTGAAGGTGGAGCCATGGGATTTCCTATGGATTTTGGATGAGGCGCAGGAGGGGAAAGGGAACCAAGAGATACTCCACGCCACGTACAGGAGGTGCCTGGAACAGGGTCGTGCAAGGGGAGAGGAAATAGAAGACGTATGTGAAAGGCCTCAGGACAGGAGCGAGAGGTGACTGCAAGCACAGGCTCCCGAGTCCTGCGGGCCCAGGTTCGAGTCCCATCTCTGCTGTTTACTAGCTGTGTGGCCTTAGTCAAGTCGCTGCCTTCTCTGTGCCTCTTTATAAAATGAGGGGTTAATAATGTCATCTTCGGGACTTCCCTGGTGGCGCAGTGGTTAAGAATCTGCCTGCCAATGCAGGGGACATGGGTTCGAGCCCTGGTCCGGGAAGATCCCACATGACGCAGAGCAACTAAGCCCGTGTGCTACAACTACTGAGCCTGCGTGCCACAACTACTGAAGCCCACGTGCCTAGAGCCCGTGCTCCGCAACAAGAGAAGCCACCGCAATGAGAAGCCCGCGCACCGCAATGAAGAGTAGACCCTGCTCGCTGCAACTAGAGAAAGCCCGCGCGCAGCCACGAAGACCCAACAACGAAGATCCAATGTGGCCAAAAATAAATAAATAAATAATTTAAAAAAAATAATAAATAAATACTGGCATCTTCCTCACAGGGTGCCATGGGTACAAAAACAGCTAAAGTCTGAAGCACCATCTGGTGGGATTCGGGACAAAGATGATGATGCTGTGACGCGTGGGGCTGAGGCCCCCGGTGGGGTGCCCACTGACCCCCTCCCGGCCTCTGCCGCCTCCCCCTCTGCTCCGGCACAGGGAGAAGGAGGCCCAGACCCGGTTTCCAGGCCTCATGCAGGGGTCGCCCCTTCGAGCTCTGCGGTGGGCTCCCCATCAGTATTCTCTCAGATCCGCGTCCTGGGTAAGGGCGCGGAGTGAAAGACCAGCTGCTGAGCTGCAGCGATTTCCCCTGGGTCTTTGGCAATTACTTATCGCCTTCACAGCCCAGAGTGATTCATTCTGCACAGCCGGCTCTGCACTCCGGTGTGCAAATCGCAGTGCTGAACTTCCTGACCTCAGGGCTGGTGGGCGTACTCCCTCCAGGCTTGGAAGCCCTCCACCCTCTCCTCCCTGCCCTCTCCTCCCCCATCCAGGCCAGATAATGTCCCCCAGTGGTCGAGGCTTCATCCTGCTCTTTAAAGGCGATTCATTAAATGGACAATCATATGCGAATTGGCGTGCACACTTTTGGTGAGGCTTTTTATATAAGTAAATGGCTAAATCAGGGAAACATCTTTGGGCAGACCATCTGTCTCAATTTGAGCTTTGAAAAATGTGGTCACCTAGCAGTGTTCCCATGTCAGACTCTAAAAACGAAAACCGGGCAGGCAAGCGGACATCACTCATGCTGTCAAAGTGGACTGTCGGCCTCGGCTTCATGAATCACTGAAGACCTCCTTCCAGCCACAGCTGACTGGGTCTGGGGCTGTCCAGAGGAGGGGCCAGCGGGGGGAGGGACTGGGGCTCTTTGTGGAGGAGGGGAGGTGAGCAGCCCCACATCTGCCTCTGGGGCCTCAGTCCGACCACACTGAGAGGTGCATACACAGCGTTATCAGTGTTCTCCTGTTTTATTTTCTACATCTCCGTGGCTTTCACTGTGGCCAAACCGGGCTGGCCTTTGGGGCACCCCACCTCCCCAGCTGCCTATCCCTCGTGAAATCAGATGCAGCAGCTAGGCATCCTTTAGGGAAGCTGAGGCAGCTCAGGACTGAAAGATATGGAGGGATGTGAGAGAGATGGGGTGGGTGGTGAGTGGAGGAGTTGAGTTCCAAGTGTGGAGGTATGAAAGCATACAAGGACGGCCCCTCAGTTGAGAACACAGGAGAGGAGATTCAAGGATGGAGCTTGGGTTGGACCAAATACTCTTTGATAATTTTTTCACTTCCATGACCTTTTCCTTTTTCTTATTATATTATCTGAATATCAGTGAGGGCCCAAACAGGAAATAGAAAACACTCCAGGTATTAAAACTGGAGTGTATTTAATGTAGGGAAGGTTGGGAAAGGCAGTCACAGTGTGCCGTCTTTCCGCCTGCACCGTCGCATACGAACAGGCCGTGAGCCTGGAGCGTGTCCTCACAGAGAGATAAAGAGCCTGTGAGGGCATCTCCCTTTGTTTGGGAATATCTTTCTCTGCTCTGGGTTTGGTTGTACTTCTTTGTTCTGCTTAAGCGGGTCTGCCATACGGCACGTGGCCAACCCCACTGTTAGATCTGCTCCTGTGGGGAGGGGTTGTGGTCCCTCACCTGCAGCATGAGAGGGGTGCTTGCAGACATCGCCCTGCGCTGGCTGTGGGCCAAGACCCACTGGCCATGGGGACCAACACACTTGAAGCTGATCTTGCCTCCTCATCTCCGTGCACCTGGTGCCCACGTAAGTCGTGCCTCTCTTGGCGACCCTGACAGCTGCAAACCCTGGGGCTGCTGCTCTTGGTGGCAGATCCCCCAGCAGTGAGCTCCCTCCCCTGCAGGTGCAACAGGCACCACGTGCTCCAGAGTCAATATTTGCACAGATGTCAGAAGAGCTGAGGATCTAACCAGGGCAGTGAGGCGACCTAGAAGTTGGCATTGATAGGAAGTTGCTACCACCCTTAGGGCTGCAGGGACGAAGGACAGATGTGGAGCTACAGGACCTCAGGACTGGGATCACTGGTGGGGCCACTGGGAGAAGACACAGCCCCTGTGGAGGCACCACCCAGGGCAGAGGAAGAGGGAGGAGCCCTCAGGTATTCCCATCCTCCTGTTTCCCTCCAGTGTCCCCCATGGCCTGAAACCACTCAGAAGCCCACGGACATGGAAGCCCAGGAAAGAGCCTGCAGGGCTCAGACCCCCAGACCTCAGCCACAGAAGGTGAGGAATGGATCTGAGTGCACACAGGTCCCAGACTGACCAGGTCATACATACATTCTCAGGACGAAACTCAAAAGGTATCAGTACAAGGATAGTTTCCTTTGGCTGTTGTAACGAATTACACAAACCTGGTGACTTAACTCAACACACAGGTCCGGAGATCAGAAATCCAAGATCAGTTTCACTGAGCTGGAACCAAGGAGTTGGCAGGGCTGCACTCCCTCTGGAGTCTCTAGAGGAGACTGTTTCCTTGCCTTTGCTGGCTTCTAGAGCTGCATCCCTTGGCTTGCATCTTCTCCATCTTTAAAGCCAGTAGGGTAGCATCTTCAAATTTTTCTCTGCTGAGGTTCTCACACCACCTTCTCTTTTCCTTATGGTCAAATCTCCCTCTGCCTGCCTCTTATAAGGATGCTTATGATTACATGTAAGTCCCAACGAGAGAATCCAGGATAATCTTCCCTTCGTAAGATCCTTAATCACAGCAGCCAAATCGCCTTTGCCATATAAGGTCACATCTGTAGGATCCAGGGAAGAGGAACAGGATATCTTTGGGGGCCATTATTCAGCCTTTCACAGGTACAAAATTGTACAGCCTCCATAATACTTATCTGTTTCTGTATAACAAATTATGCCCAGGGCTTCCCTGGTGGCGCAGTGGTTGAGAGTCTGCCTGCTAATGCAGGGGACACGGGTTCGAGTCCTGGTCTGGGAAGATCCCACATGCCACGGAGCAACTAGGCCCGTGAGCCACAACTACTGAGCCTGCGCGTCTGGAGCCTGTGCTCCGCAACAAGAGGGGCCATGACAGTGAGAGGCCCACGCACGGCGATGAAGTGTGGCCCCCGCTTGCCACAACTAGAGAAAGCCCTTGCACAGAAATGAAGACCCAACACAGCCAAAAATAAAAATAAATAAATTAAAAGAAGGCTCAACATTAAAAAAAAATTATGCCCAAATTCAGCAGCTCAAAACAATGAACATTTATTATCTCACACGATTTCTGTGGGTCAGATATTTTGAAGTAGCTTAGCTGGGTGCTTCTGGCTCAGGGTCTCTCGTGAAGTTGTGGTCAAGCTGTCAGCCAGGGCTGCAGTCATCTGAAGGCTTCACCCGGCTGGAGAATCCACTCCAGGGTGGCTCATTCATGTGGCTTTTGGCAGGAGACCTCAGGTCCTCACCATGCTGGCCTCGGCATAAAGCTGCTTGAGTGTCCTCACAACATGGCGGCTGGCTGGCTTCCCCAGACTGAGTGTTCTGAGTGAGAAAATGGGCTGGACACCAAGATGCCTTCATGACCTAGCCTGTATCAGTTTGCCAGGGTTGCCATGACAAAGCACCACAGATTGGGTGCCGTGAACCACAGAAATATTTTTTTCACAATTCTGGAGGCTAGATATCTGAAGTGAGCATATCAGCAGGGTTAGTTCCTCATGAAGCTTCTCTCCTTGGGTGGCCAACAGCCATCTTCTGTGCGTGTCTGTGTCCAGATTTCCTCTTCTTATAAGGACAGCAGTCCTATTGGATTAGGGCCCACCCATATGGCCTCATAGGACCTTAGTTGCCACTTTAAAGGCCCTCACTCCAAATACAGTCACATTCTGAGACACTTAGGACTTCAACATATGCATTTGAGAGGGGACACAATTCAGCCCACAGCACAGCCTCAGAAGTGATATACTTCTGCTGTATCCTCTTGGTCACACAGACAATCCTGCTACAGTGAGGGAGGTGGGAAATACTAGGAGGTGGGGCTCATTGGGGGTTGTCTTGGAGGCCTCTCCCTTCACTCCAAGAGGAATTCTTGTTATTTATTTGTTTGTTTGTTTGTTTATTTTGGCTGCACTGGGTCTTAGTTGAGGTATGCAGGATCTTTGTTGAGTCATGTTTAGTTGCTGCATGCGGGCTTCTCAGTTGTGGCATGCAAACCCCCAGTTGCGGCATGCACGTGGGATCTAGTTCCCCGATCAGGGATCGAACCCAGGGCCCTGCATTGGGAGCAGAGTCTTACCCACTGGACCACCAGGGAAGTCCCCTTATTTGTTCTTGTATGTGTCTCTAGGGATACCCTACATATGTATAGCTGTGTGTGTGTGTATATATATATGTATGTATATATATAAACACACAAGTGATTATATATATAAATATATATGTATACATATATACACACACATATATATACAAATATATATATATATATATAAACGAAGCGCATAAACCTGTTGTTCTGCTCCCCGCTTTCTTCACTTAGCCAGTCCATGAAGAGCTGCCTGATTCCTTGCTATATTCCACTGTGTGAATTGCTGCCATTTATTTAACCAGTCCTCTGGATGTTTATGTTGTTTCCAATATTTTGCCATGGCACATGATGCTGCAACAAATATTCATGTACTTGTGTCGTTCCTGGTGTGTGCCAGTGTGTTTATAGGATAAATGCCTGTTGTGGAATTGCTGGGTCAAAGGCCATGAGCCTGTGATAGATGTTGTCTGGTCACCAAGTCGCTTTCTTGGAGGTGTTCCCACTTATACTCCTGCGAACAATGTACGAGGGGGCCTGACTCCCCACAGCCTGGCTGACTGACACGGCTGCCATCAACCCTGTTCCTCTTGCCAGTCTGATGGGTACAAAATAGTATCCTGGTGTAGCTTTTTTTTTTTTTTTTACACAATTGAGGTAAAATTCACATAACATAATATTAACCATTAAAGGGACTCCCTGGTTGTCCAGTGGTTAGGACTCCATGCTTCCACTGTAGGGGGCACAGGTTCGATCCCTGGTCGGGGAACTAGGATCCCGCAAGCCACACGGCACGACCAAAAAAAAATTAACCATTAAAAAGAATACTTTATTTTTTAGAGTAGTTTTAGGTTCATAGCAAAATAGAGCAGAAGGTCCAGATATTTCCCATAAACGCTCTGCCTTGACTCACGCACAGCCTCCCCCATTATCAACCTCCCCCATCAGAGTGGCAATTTATGACAATGAACTTCCACTGACACACCATAATCACCCAGAGTCCATCGTTCACATTACGGTTCACTTTTGGTATTGTACATTCTATGGGTTTGGACAAATGTTTACCAATATTTTCCTATCCCATCACAGCTATTGCAGAGATCTTGAAATATCACTTACACTTATCACTATTAAAAATTACAGTGGTTATTAGGACTTCCACTGGCTCATGCTTCAATGTGCTAGTAAAAAATAGTACATAGCTTTCTACTGTTTTTTTAATATTTTGATAAGTAGATTTCAATACAGTTGGAAGTTGCCTGCTTCATGGGGCATTGGTAGTCAATAGTTCATTTCTACTGTCCCTCAGTGTGGGTCCAGGTGCCCATCTGCCTACCAGCACACCCTCTCCCTCTGTGGGCATGATGCCCAAGAAACTCAACTCACCTTCCACCACCCTCACCCTTTGACTCACCCACTCCATTTTCCCCTTACCTTTTCCCCTTGCCTACCAGAAAACTCCTACTCATCCTTCAAAACCCAGCTCACATATGACTGATGATCCCCCCCAAATAGTGTTGGTTACTCCCATGACTCCTCTGTGGGCACACCGTCCGACACCTACAGAATAAATGTTATAAATGTATAGAGTTGGTTGTATAGAAAATTAACATAATACAGCCTGCAGTAGGCAAAAAATCTGCTCTTCCCCTTTCCCAAATAAATGTGCTCTCTTTGATTCATTCATCACTCATTTGGAATTTGGAGGAAATAAGAGAAGGCTAGACAGGCTCCTTTAGCACTGTCCATAATAAATGACTTAACCTTTCTAATCTCCATGTGTAAAATCAGAGTCATAACCCTCTGCACAGAGGTGGTGTGAGGATTAAAAGGGATAATGTGTTCAGAGTGCCTGGTACCTAGTAAGTGCTCACTAAACAGGAGTTGTTATTAATCCTACAAGACAGCAAGAAGTCATTGGCAAAAAAGTGAAACAAATGAGTTATGAGGGAGTTCACAGGATGGAGAAATAGCCTCCAACAGAGGGATAGGAAGATATAGGAATAGATGTTTGCATCTGGAAGGTGCCTGGTAGAAACCGCAAGGCTGTTTCCTGGGAAAGCACTCTGCAGGGTTTGGCATGGTGCATAGGGTACCACCGAGTGGAAGCAGAATTAACTTTCCATCCTTCTCTCATACATGATGGAAATGCTGATTGCAAATTGTCTCTTCCCGTTCGCTCCAGCAAGAAATTTGACTAGGCAAATTCTATTTTGTGAGTTATGTTGCTGTGCGTATTTTAGAAGTTCCTGAAAAATCATCCCAAACTCTATAATTCAGTCTTTTCCCATAGTAAGACAGAGCTTGACTCCAGTTAGTCTAAATTAGAGCTGGTTTTGGAGGACAGAAGCCAGCAGCCACCTATAGGGACCACCTGCTGTCCCTGTTCTCTCCTCGGAGATTATCTGGGCAACACGTGGGGTAATGTCAACCTCCCTCCAAGTGTGGATGCTACGACTCCGTGCAAAGCACCAGTTTCTCCAGATAAATGGCTGTTCCTAAGGCTTAATGAATTGTTTTCATTCCTTTTACGAATTTCTGCCAGCCACAATTCCAGGTACAGGGATGTAAAGGTGTTGGCGGTTTGGACCTTGCCTCCTGGGTTGGTGGTCTGTGACTGGATCAGTCCCCAGTCTGAGCACCCTTCCCCCTCCACCCCTCCTGCCTACTGCCTGCCCCTGCATTTCCTACCCCCGTTCCAGGGGGTGGGAAGCTGCAGCAATCCTGGGGCTCACTGGGCAGAGGAAAGTGGTGCTTGAGAGCACCAACCAGCAGCCTGCTTCTAGTCCTGGCCTCTTCCCCATGCCTCAGTTTCCCCATCTGTAAAATAGAGACAAGGTAGTTGTGAGCATTTCATGAATTAAAAATTATAAAGTTCTAAGAGCTGTGTCCTGCCCAGAGGAAGCTCTCCCTAAATGTTTGTTAAATTACATTCATTCAGTCATCATTTATCTATTATGACCCCATTCTTTCATTATTACTTTTTCTATTATTCATTCAGTTCTTCTTCATTCAGCCCACAGGCCCTGAGCGCTTGCCAAAGCCCAGGCCCTGACTTCACTACTGGGGACATGAGGATGAACAGGGTGGATGTGGCTCCTGTCCGGGAGCACGATCAAGGCCACTCCAGACCCATTCCACCTGCCCCATCCTGAACCCTGGAGAATGCCAGGCCTGGCTGAGGTTAAGTGACAGCCCAGATTTCACAGCCGGCAGATGGCAGAGGAGGATCTGATCCTTGGTGCGCCCACCCTGTTAGGCCCCCAGAGCCCTGCAGCCACACACCCAGCACCTCCTGGGTTTTGGCAGGAGGCCTCTGAGTGCATCTGACACATTCCTGGCAAGTGGCAGCAGGAGGGAGCTGCCCTCTAACAGATGGCACCCAGCCCAGTGCCTCGGCGCCTCCCAGCCCACCTGTGGGACTCCGAGATGTCCTGGGCCCCATCTGGGCTGCTTGTGGGGCATGGAAACCCTGGGAAGGAAAACGGCACAGGGAGGCTGGCCCGGCCCAGCTCCTGGAGTCTGTCCTCAGGTCCTGGTTCCAGAGATGCAGCTGGGAAAGTTATCCACAGACACACTTCTGGAGCAGCCCCGCTGGGCAGGCGTTGATTAGCCGCCCTCCCTTTGGTATTCAGCACTGTAGCTGCCTTGCAGAATCTTCCCTCCATGGAGAGCAGGGGAGCCGACATCCATCAAAATCCCCCAAATCCCCAGCAAGTGGCAGTCCTCATGGGGGTCCCTTGCTCCCAAATCCCTCCCCCACTGAGCTCGCTGAAACCCCCGGTTTCCTGCAGACCCTCGTCCTGGGGGGATGGGAATGCTCTGGGCAGGCAAAGCTGCTCAGGCTCTGAGGCGTGTGGGTG
Source organism: Mesoplodon bidens (assembly GCF_964165515.1). Lineage (NCBI taxonomy): Eukaryota > Metazoa > Chordata > Mammalia > Artiodactyla > Ziphiidae > Mesoplodon > Mesoplodon bidens. Next base: position 40,270,295 of record NC_138179.1, on the reverse strand, counting down.
GGGAGTGTGTTCAGGCCCTTCCTGGGAGTCCAGTTTGAGGGCAAGGAGGGGAGAGCCTGCAGGCCCTGGGCCTCAGAAGTAGAAGGGTGAAAAGGTCAAGGCTGGAGACTGTGGGTCTGGTGGTCAGGCCTGCTGGCCCTGGCCTGTCCTTAGTGTGGGAGCCTCTGAGTCTTGGCTGCATTTCGGGGGTCTGAGGAGCACCCATCACCTGGAATGTCAAGGGTTTGAGCACTATCTTACTTCTCTTAGTACTGACCTGGGGAGGCAGACAATCTAATGATCCCATTTTACAGATGGGGAAAATGAGGCTTAGAAAGGAAGCAATCATCCCAAGGTGACACAGCTGGACTGCAGCAGGGGCAGGGCTGGACCTGTGCTCTGCTCCCTCACCCCCAACGCCCTGTCCACGGGCTGTGCTGGGCCCACAGGGGCTCAGAAGAAACAGGGAGTGTTCTTCGCTCCCCAGAAGCTTCTGTTCATGTGTTCAGCTTGGGACAAGCATTACGTTTCCAGAGACTAAGGTAAGATAATATTTAAGAAAGGAATGGGGAGGGAAAGGCAGAGGCTGTAGAAGCTCAGAAGAGGGCAGCTCCCAGGAAGGGGGAACTTGAGTTGGCCTTGAAGGCTGGGCAGAAGTCAGGAAGACAGAACTAGAAGGACGTGGAGCGTTGAGGGGCAGTTTGAAGAATAAAGCATTCAGATCTGGGAGCTGAGGGGGACAAAGGGACATAAAGTCAGAGGGGTGCCCTGGGGACTCGCTGGGACAATTATATCCAGATTTCAAGCCTGGGCACTGGCCAGGCAGAGCTGGGGGCCTCAGGCAGAGGCTGGACTCGGGAACGGGGCGGGGGTGGAAGACAGCATCCTCGGTCCCCTTCACCCCTGTAGAGGGTTGAATAGTGAGTGTCCCCCTAAAATTTGTGTTCACTCGGAACCTCAGAAAGTGACTGTTATGAAATGAATTGCATCCCCTCGAAATTCCTATGTTGGGGCCATAACCCCCAATGTGACTGTTTTGGAGATGGGGCATTTAGGCAGGTATTAAGGTTAAATGAGGTCATAAAGGTGGGGGCTGATCTATGAGAATTAGTGCCCTTTAAGAAGAGGAGGATAGGGCTTCCCTGGTGGCACAGCGGTTGAGAGTCCGCCTGCCAATGTAGGGGACATGGGTTCCTGCCCCAGTCCGGGAGGATCCCACATGCCGCGGAGCCTGTGCGTCCGGAGCCTGTGCTTTGCAATGGGAGAGGCCACAACAGTGAGAGGCCCGTGTACCACAAAAAAAAAAAAAAAGAAGAAGAAGAGGAGGATACATCAGAGAACTCTCTGCACGCACAGAGGAAAAGTCACATCAGGACACAGCTAGAAGGCAGCCGTCTATGGGCCAGGAAGAGAGGTCTCACCAGAAACCAACCCTGGTGGCACCTTGATCTCAGACTTCCATCCTCCAGAAATGTGAGAATATAAACTTCTGTGGTTTAAGCCACCCAGCCTATGGTATTCTGTTATGGCACCCCGAGCTAATACAGTGATCTTATTTGGAAACAGAGTCTTTGCAGATGTAATTAAGTTTCAGATGAGGCTCACCTGGATTAAAGTGGGCCCTAATCCAATATGACAGATGTCTTTATAACAAGAGGAGAGGGCACAGACACACCGACAGAGGTAGAAGGTCACGTGACAACGGAGGCAGAGATTGGAGTGAGGCTGCCACAAGCCAAGGATGCCAAGAAGTGCCGGCCGCCACCAGAAGCTAGGAGAGGAATGGGGCAGATTCTCCACCAGCCCCCAAAGGAACCAACTCTGATGACGCCCTGATGTCAGACCTCTGGCCTCCAGAACTGTGAGAGAGTAGATTTCTACTGTGTTAAGCCCCCCAGTTCATGGCGCTCTGTTACGGCAGCCCCAGGAGACGAATACAGCCTCCTTATCTGTATTGTATGTCACAACATGAAGCTTTTGCCAGCAGTGTTGGCTAAAAGAGGGGTCTGTTTGTCCTATGGACACTCTGCTCTGAAGAATGAGCCCATCCAGGGCAAACTGGACTCGCAGCTCAGAGTACAGGGCATCTGTGGAGTGGAGTGGGGTGCGCTGGGGTGGGGACAGGAGGCCTCCCCTGGGTGCTGGCAGAGATGGCCTGTTCCCCTGGCCATGCAGAGTCTCTGCCCTCTGCACATCGCTCTCCTAAGCTCAGGTACCAGTCTTGAGAGGCACTGGAGATGAGACTGTTGATTCTGGAAGAGGGGTCAGCAGGAGCTGTTAGATGTGGGAACCACCCACATACAGGCAGAATGCAGGATTCTGTCCCCCTACAGGGCCTCAACTCCTGGGGAAAGGATTTCTGTTTTGAGATCCAGTAAAAATGAGAGCTGTCTCAGATCTTTTTTGGCCTGTGACGCTCCTGCCCCTGGGTACATCCTTCCATACATTTTCATTAAAATGTAGGAACTTAATCAGCACTGATTTCAACATGACTTAAAGCACTCCAGATTCTTGCAATTTTGATTGATGTGCATTTGTATATGTTAAAAATTAGTGAGATCAGTGGTTGCACATTCCTGGCATGTAAATAAAAGCAGAATATACATTATCTAAATTTCTGTTGGTGGACTCGGTCTGCATATTTTGATTTTTGTTCCCTGTACCGCCTTCCAAGATGCTAAAATTCCAGAATTTGTCTAGCTGTAGCCCAAGTTTGGGTGAACGCTTTTATTCAGGGGCCTTTCTGAGACCACTACTCAGAACATTGATTCTGGAAGAATACACCCAATGACAGTAGGACATGCAACGCCCCAAGCAAAGACTGGCCTGGGTCTGTGTTAACCAGTTAGTTCCCAGAAAACAGTTCCGATGAGAATGGCAAACCAGATTTCCGGACAAACATTGGCATACAATAGCTTCATAATACAAAGCACTCTGATTTAATCAGCGTACATTTTCACAGTTACTTCTGCACAGTACGTCACCTCAGCTTCTTTGAACATAGCCTACTCCAGCCCATCACCTTGCATATGGGCGCTTGAAGACAAGCAGTCAGTGATGGGCAGGAAATAATGGGGACTAAGCAGCTGGCTGGGGCCTCTGCCATCAGAACACCTGAGGGTCCCCCTCCCCCCATCAAGGAGTAAACACCACTAGCTAGGACAGGACAGACCCCGATAAAGTACCTAAATGCCGCTGTTGGTGGGGTAGGTAAGTATGGTCCCACGGAGGGAGCCAGGGGCCAGGAGGAACAATATGAGGGTCAGAAAAGGTCTTTGGGGGTTTTCTGAGCAACCTGATAACCCAGTTGCTAGAATAGACCAGGCCTGGTGAATCTGATGACATGGACCCCTTGCTATAAACATCAGCTACCTGACTTCTGCATGGTTCGATCTCCCCTGGCCAGTGCTTCCCCTCAGTCCAGCCGGCCAACGGCACCCCAACCCAGCCTCCTTCCCAGGCCAGCTTCACAGGAGGACCCTGTGCTGGGTTGGATGCTCTACTGTCACCAACTTGAAATACTTAATAATTTTTGAACAAGGAGCCCACATTTTGATTTTCCACGGGGGGCCAGAAATTATGTAGCTGGCGCTGCTCCTTCTATGTCGGAAATTTCTGCTGTCTTGTCTGTCTCTTCTTCTGGACTACAGACACGTAACCCTCTCAGTCTGTTTTATTGACACGTGCGTCCCCAGAAAGGACCTCCTCTATAAGGGGGACCTATAAGTGTGGTTGGATAGATAAGGTTTCTAAGCAGTGGAGTGTGACCAGCGGACTGGTCAGGTGGGCCCAAAGCCAGCACTCTCCCCGCATTCGGAGCCCGAGAAGAACCCCAATTCTAGCTGCAGGTCAGCGCCTGTCCCAGTGGCTGCTGGTGGGCAGCACAACCCATTAGCTGATCTAGGGGGGCTGCATTTCATGGGCTGCGAGTGAGTCTCTGCTTCTGAAGTTCACTCCTGGGGAAGAACTTAACGGCTGGAGTGGCATTTAAATATCCTAAAATCGCTGCTAGGAGTTTAGGGTAGATTTTCATGCATGCAAATGAAATGTCTTTGCTTATGTAGAGAGCTTGGCAGGAAAATATTTGGGGAGCAAACTGGGGTGGGCGTGTGGGCAAGTAATGGAGCAGATCCAGATAGAAGGGGCAGCTGTGTGTCCCTTCCTTTGGCAGATGGGGAGGGTCTTTTCTTTTCAGACAAAGCAGGTGAAGGTAATAAAGCTGTACTCTGCTGGGCCTTGTGTGCCAGGTGCAGACAATAAGGTACACACAAGAAGAAATTCTTAATTTTGGCACTTTAATTTCATCCTTTCCTCCCCGAAGCTCCAGGCTGAGCAGCTGTTTAGCAGGAAAGAAAATTCAGAGCAGGGTAATAAAGAAGATTCGGGGACGGGAGCAGCTACCAGCGTGTAACTGTATTAACCATGTTTCTAGTTTCTGTAAACTCGGTGTCTTCACATGCACGTGCTGGATCCATCTTGTTCTGGACAACCCAACAATATGCCCGGGTCACGTTACCTTGGACTCCTTCTCCCTCACCTGCTTCCACCCCACCCCCCTTCTTACTCTCCACCCTGCACCTCCCCCCACAGCACAGGGAGTCCTCCTCCCTGAGGGCCACGCTTGTCCGATTCAAACCAACCAGTCCAAGAGTCCACATCGCAAACACCTTCCTTATCAGGCGCTCAACACTCCCGGCCCTAATCACCCCATCGCCAGCCCCTATGCTCCAGGCCCAGCTGAAATTACTCAAAGTAGCCAGTCCTAAGCCTGCTCACCCTGCCTCGCCCCCTCCTCTCCGTGGAAACCACAATAAAGACTCTTGTTCACAGTTCCCTGCTCTGGATCTGCCTCCTGACTGACCCTGGTGCTTCCCCACGTGACCCCTGGGGGATGCTGTGTACCGCTCTCTTGGGAGCCGTGAGTAATTAACTATCTTTTCAGGGTCAGTCATCTCCTGATCTCTTGTCCTTACCATACCTCAGATTTTCTATTAATACACTCTTTTATGTGTTTAATTTTTTAATTTTATTTTTAATTTTTATTTGTTCACAGTCCAAGATCAGCCCTCAGAGGTTTACTTGAAGGATGATTATTATTTCTTTTTTTAAAATTTTTATTGGAGTATAGTTTATTTACAATGTTGTGTGGGTTTCAGGTGTACAGCAAAGTGAATCAGTTATACATATACATATATCCACTCTTTTTTAGATTCTTTTCCTGTATAGGCCATTACAGAGAACTGAGAGTTCCCTGTGCTCTACAGTAGGTCCTTATTAATTATCTATTTTCTATACAGTAGTGTGTATATGTCAACCCCAATCTCCCAATTTGTCCCTCCCCCTCTTGCCCCCAGTAACCATGTTTGTTTTCTACATGTGTGACTCTGTTTCTGCTTTGTAAATAAGTTCATTTGTACCCCTTTTTTAGATTCCACATATAAGCGATATCATATGGTATTTGTCTTTCTCAGACTTACTTCACTCAGTATGACTGACAATCTCTTTAAGTCCATTCATGTTGCTGCAAATGGCATTATTTTGTTCTTTTTTATGGATAATATTCCACTGCATATATGTACCACATCTTCTTTATCCATTCCTCTGTTGATGGACATTTAGGTTGCTTCCATGTTCTGGCTATTGTAAATAGTGCTGCAGTGAAATTACACTCTATTTTATTTTTATGTATTTATTTATTTTATTTTTATTTATTTTTGGCTGCGTTGGGTCCTCGTTGCTGCACGCGGGCTTCCTCTGGTTGCGTTGGGGCGGTGCACTACTACTCTTCGTTGCGGTGCACAGGCGGTGGCTTCTCCTGTTGCGGAGCACAGGCTCTAGGTGTGCGGTCTTCAGTAGTTGTGGCACACAGGCTCAGTAGTTGTGGCTCGCGGGCTCTAGAGTGCAGGCTCAGTAGTTGTGGTGCACGGGCTTAGTTGCTCTGTGGCATATGGGATCTTCCCGGACCAGGGCTTGAACCCGTGTCCCCTGCATTGGCAGGCGGATTCTTATTTTATTTTTGTGGTACGCGGGCCTCTCACCGTTGTGGCCTCTCCCGTTGCGGAGCACAGGCTCCAGACGTGCAGGCTCAGCAGCCATGGCTCATGGGCCCAGCCACTCCGCGGCATGTGAGATCCTCCCAGACCGGGGCGCGAACCCGTGTCCCCATCATCAGCAGGCGGACTCTCATCCACTGCGCCACCAGGGAAGCCCGGAAGGCAGATTCTTAACCACTGTGCCACCAGGGAAGCCCTACACTCTATTTTAAACAGTAACGAACATTCAGGCTTCTTACCCATTTCCAGAATAGGCAGAAGAATTAATAAATGATTGCTTCTCTTTTCACCCACTCATCCTTTCATCCATCCATCCATCCATCCATCCATCCATCCATCCAGTATTTATTGAGCAATATGGTGGTTTTAAAACATCTCCCAGAATGGAACTTGTCTTTTTACTTTGTTACATCATCTTTTTAGTTTAAGAGCTTTCATTTTTACTGCAGTCAAATATAATTATCTTATTCTGTATAACTTGTGCTTTTTGGATCCTAAGAAGCTCTTCTCTATGTTAAAAAAGAAAAGATGTTCTATATTTTCTCCTAAAAGATTTGAAGTTTTCTTTTTCACATCTAGGACTTTAATTCGTCTGGAATTGATTTTCATGCATAGCATATGGTAATCACAAATTTTATGTGTTTCTCACGGATAGCCAGGTGTCCTAATACCATGTATTATATGACTCAGTCTTCCCACCACTGACTTGTACTGATACCTTTGTCATTTGCCAAATTTCCACAAACTGATCATCAGCTTCTGGTTTCCCTATTTTATCTCATTGGTTTATTTATCTTAGATCCAAACCACACTGTTTTCTTTCTTTTTTTTTAACATCCTTATTGGAATATAATTGCTTTATGTTAGTTGCTGCTGTATAACAAAGTGAATCAGCTATACGTATACATATATCCCCGTATCCCCTCCCTCTTGCATCTCCCTCCCACCCTCCCTACGCTGTTTTATTTCTACATATCACTTTATAGTAAATATTTACATCTGAAAGGACAGACCTCTTATCCTTCTGCTTCAAAATGGTCTTGGCGATTGTTGGACTTTTACACGTGGACATGGTGGCAGGTGTGGTGGACCTTGGGATGAAGACACTGTGCTAGGGATGGTAAAACAACAAGATAGATGGAGTCTGGGTTCCTGGGCAACCTCATGAACCACAAATATCAGCCCTGGACCACATCCAGATACTCATGTGAGGAAGAAATACCCATTTTGCTTAAGTCACTATCAATTTGCATGGATATCAATTAAGTGCAGGCAAATATTTATCTTAAGTAATAATATTTTTCTTATTTATTAACTTAGCTGAAGATCCTGGTAAAATACTGAATCGAAATGGTGGAGCAGGCAACCTTACCTTGTTCTTGGCTTTAGAGAAAATAATTCTAATGTTTTACCATTGAGTATGATGCTTTTTTGGTAGATGTTTCTTATTGGTTTAAGAAAACTTCCAGCTATTCTGTTTGCTGAGAATTTTCTTTAAAGAATTATGAGTGTATATTACATTTTACTGAATGCCTTCCCTGCGTCTAAGAAGATGATTATATATGGACTTTCTCCTTTAATCTTTTTTTAAAAAAATAAATTTAGTTATTTATTTATTTATTTTTGGCAGCTTTGGGTCTTCGTTGCTGTGCGCAGGCTTTCTCTAGTTGCGACGAGCAGGGGTTACTCTTCCCTGCAGTGCACGGGCTTCTCATTGCGGTGGCTTCTCTTGTTGTGGAGCATGGGTTCTAGGCGCGTGGGCTTCAGTAGCTGTGGCACGCAGCCTCAGTAGTTGTGGCTCACGGGCTCTAGAGCACAGGCTTAGTAGTTGTGGCACACAGGCTTAGTTGCTCCACGGCATGTGGGATCTTCCTGGACCAGCATTCAAACCCGTGTCCCCTGCATTGGCAGGCGGATTCTTAACCACTGTGCCACCATGGAAACTCTCCTTTAATCTTTTTAATGTGGTGAATGACTTTTAACAGATATTTTAGTGTTAAGTTGTCTTTATATTCCCGAGTTAAAGACTCTGTGCTCGTGATAAAGTATTTATATATAGATTGCTGGATTTGGTTTGCTAATTTTGATACAGGATTTGTGCATCTGTGTTCCTATTTTTCTTGTAGATACTGTTCTTGTCTACTTTTGGGATCAAAGTTCTGCTACCCTTATAAAAGGAGTTGTGGGGGGGTCCGTTCCTCCTGCCCCCATCCCAGGAAATTTCTATGGAACAATTTGTATCTGATAAGGGTTAAATGCTCCTTGAAGGTTTGGTAAAACTTGTCTTGGTGTTACTATACAAAACTTAGAAGTACAAAACTTACTTGGTAATACTGTCCAGTTTGGTTCTTTAATTTTTTTGCAAATAGATTTGTGACTATTGGTTTAATAGTCTTAATGCTTACAGGGTTTCTATTACTTTTTGAGATAGTTTTGATTATTTCTACTTTTTCTATGTATTTGTCTGTTTCATCTGTTTTTAAACATTTTGACATAAAGTTGCACTAGGGAATGCTCTCTTTATTTTTCTAAGAACTCTACTGTGTAGTTATGTCTTCCTTTGCATTCCTGATAATATTCATTCGTGATTTCCCTTTTTTTCTTTCATTCTTTCATGATCTTTACTTCTAAGAGTTTATCTACTTTGTCTTCTTGAAGAATCAATTTCTCATTGGTTAATTATTTCTTTTGTAGATTTTATTTCACTAATTTCTGTAGTTATCTTTATTATTTCCTTCCTCCCATTCTTTTAAAAATTTCTCTGGTATTTTAATTTCTTCTGTTGAATGCTTAATTAATTTTCACTCTTACTTGTTAACGAGTTTTTTAAATTACTCGTTACTGCTTCAGCTATCTCCCCTGTTTGGAAATGTAGTCCTTTCATTGACATTCAGTTCTAAATATTTGATACTTTTTATTATGCTTTATCTTTTGAATGATTTAGAAGTATGCTCTTCAGTTTCCAAACACTTGTGATTTCTCATTTCTTTATTTAGTGTCAGGAAGTGATCTAGATGGTATCAATTCTCTGGTATTTGTTGAAACTTCCTTTTTGAGCCTAATATCTGATTAAATTTGTTAAGTGTCAGATGCATGTTTGAAAAGAATATTTAGCTCCTGTGTATGTCTACATCAAGCTTTTATTAATTATGTGGTTCAGATCTTCTATAGTCTTACTAATTAAGCTATAATTTTTCTGACAGAGATATGTTAAAATTTTCCACTGTGATGGGTTTCTCCTGAAGTTTTGCTTTTTTTTTTGCCACGCCTAGTGGCTTGCAGGATCTTAGTTCCCTGACCAGGGATTGAACCCGGGGCCACGAAAGTGCCAGTGAAAGTGGCACAGTGAAAGTGCCAAGTCCTAACCACTGGAACACCAGGGAATTCCCAGTTTTCCTTTCTATATTTGACACTAAATAGTTAGAGGCACAGAGGCTCAGGTGTGGCGTATTTTCTTGAAGAATTATGTCTTTCATTATTGAGTAAAGGCTTGCTTTCTGTCTTAATGACTCCTTTGTGTGGCTGTAGTGCTGCTATACCTGCTTTCTCTTGTACACATATTTTTTTCAACCTTTATTTGTTTTCAACCTTTCTGTGTTGTTTGGGGTCAGTTGTATCTTAAAACATTTTGTACAGGTAGATTTTTTTTCATCCAGTCCAGTTAGTCTGGATTTTTTTCATCCGGTTAGTCTGAGTCAATTAACAGGTAAGTGCAATACATTTACCACTATTGTAATTATGGGTATATTTGGATTTACATCTGTTATCTTATTTATCATGTCTCTACCCTAATTTTTCCCTCCTATCTTGCATGTTATTCTCGGCTAGCATTTTAGTTTCAGTTTGTTTTTAACCCCCTTGTTTCATCATTATTTTTATTAATATTATGGTTAGTTATAGTCAGTGCGCATTGGGTTGATTATCATTTAAATCATTCTGGATTTAATTTCCACTCCAAACCTAGTTCATTCAGTGAGGATCCATGAATAGCACACTCTTTTTGTCTCTGTCTGAAAATGTCTCTATTACAATCCTTACTTTTGGATGATAGTTTAGCTGGGCATATAATTCTAGTTAACAGATACATTCTCTCACTACTTTGCAAACACAGCTTTGTCTTCTGGCATCTATTGTTGATGCTGAGAATTCTGTTGATCAAATTGTCATTTCTTTTTAGGTAGTGAGTCTTATCTCTTTGGTTGCTTTTGAGATCGCTATGTCTTTGATGCTCTCTTGTTTCTCCACCATGTGTCTAGATGCCTATTTATTTTTATTTGTCCTGTTTGAATAATGTGACTCTTCACTCTGATGACTCATTCTTTCAATTATGGAAAAACCCTATAATTTTTTCATTTTATATTTCCCTCCCCCCATTGTCTTTATTCCCTTCTTCTAGACCATCTATAAGATGTGTCTTCAACCTATGCATTCCATCTTCCACATTGATGTATTGTGTTTTCATATTTTTTATCTCTTTATATCTCATATTGCATTTGGGATGAGTTCTTTCTATTTATCTTCTACTTCTCTAATTCTTTCTTTAGCATTGTAAACTTTGCTATTAATCTCACAAATTTAATTCATACTTTCAATGAATTTTTTTAAAAATTTAGGTGTGTTTGATTTTTTTCATGTCTGCTTATTCTCTTTTCAAAATGTCCTATTCTTTCTTTATGGCTCTGATTCCTTCTTTTACTTCCCATGTCATTTAAAATATACTTTAAATGTATTTCAGATGTTCAGATGTTCTATTAAGTTTAGTTATAGGAGAGCTAATTCTCCTTTTATTATTTCCTTTTTTTTAACTTTATTTTTCTTTTATTTTTCATTTTTTGGCTGCGTTGGGTCTTCATTGCTGCATGCGGCCTTTCTCTAGTCGCTAGGAGCGGTGGGGTAGGGCTACTCTTCATTGCGATGCGTGGGCTTCTCATTGCGGTGGCTTCTCTTGTTGCAGAGCACAGGCTCTAGGCACGCAGGCTTCAGTAGTTGTCGCACACAGGCTCAGTAGTTGTGGCTCGTGGGCTTAGTTGCTCCATGGCATGTGGGATCTGCCTGGACCAGGGATCGAACCCGTGTCCCCTGCATTGGCAGGCAGATTCTTAACCTCTGTGCCACTAGGGAAGCCCTCCTTTTATTATTTCTAATGTCTCTTTTTTATGGTGGTTTGTTTACATACAAGTTTTGTAATTTTTCTATTGTGGGTCCATATTAAGAGTATTTGCCCCTGCCCCATGGGAGTCCAGTATGCTCTGGGTTGTGAATTGTCCTTGAAGAGAAGTTTCATATTTGCTTCTGCCAGGGTACGAGTGTTTAAATGGTTCTAGACCAGTTTTTATGTTATTCTCATGACTTAGGTTTCCTCCACTTCTCGGATTTCATAAAATTATAACTTTCCCCCATTTTTGGCAGAGGCCTGGGGTTTTGATTTCTGATAGGTGGATTTTTTTTTTCTATCCAGGTCCCTAAGTAACTGGCCCAATAGGTGGAGTTTTTCTAGCCCCCTTCGCACCAGCTTCAGGGCAGTAATGGGCAGCTCTTAAAGACTCTAGGCTTCAAACTGGGCTTCCATTCCAGCTACATCACCTCAAGTAAGCTCCAAACGTCACCTCTTCTTGACACATTAGAACCTCAGCCCCCATCCCCAAACCTGGGGACTGTTGGGGTCAGCCTCTGCTATCCTGCCCCAGCCTTTAATGATCTATTTTCCACCCTGGGAATTTTTCTCTCTCTCTTTTGAGTATGAATACTCATTTAAAAAACCTTTTGGTAGTGGCATTATATTCTGTTCTGCTTATCCTTGTGCTAGAAGAGAGGAGAGAAAAGCCCCCATCCACTTGGTCTGCCATGTTGCTAGTCGGCCTTCTCTCCTTCCATTCACCTGCCCTCCACCTGCTTTTAACATAGACACAGGCATGTTTCCAAAGGCCCTTAGATAGAGGAGGTAGGGGGGAGGGTCATGGACCAGCAAGGGAGAGGAGGATAAATAATAATGGACGGATGCATGACCTGAGTGACCACAGGGCCAGTCTCTACAGGGATGGATTTGGGGAGACCTTGTTTGGGGTCAGGGATGGGCCTATTTAAATAGGCAACTCGGTAGAGTGGTTGGAAAGAGTCCTCCAGAGTAGATGTCCTGTGTCTCACTCTATTATCTTTTCAATGGTAACATGACCTCATGGGAATTAACCCCATGGTTGCCCTAGGTCAGGGCCATGTTCCGGCCAGGTCAGCCACCTCCCTCTAGCAGAGGTCCAGCCTGCAGACCATCTCAGCCCTTGAGCACCCTGAGACCCGTGGCTCTAGAATGCAGGATGGAAAGAGGACACTGGAGGGAAAACTTCACAGAGAGCCAAAAAAACGCTGGGGAAGAGGCATCCATCTCTCGTCAAATAGAAGCCTGCTCAGTTCTGATCTCCAATCAAGCAGAGGAGACGGAAGAGGCAGCTGTCATCAAGCGGCCACAGCTCCAGAATCACTGCTGAGTAATTGCTTGGAACTTCGAGTCTGGGATGGAGGCTCTTCAAGCCATATTTCATGGGAGAGATACTGAGCCCTCACCGGGAGGAAGAAATATGGTCGTTAAATGACAGCTAATGGTCCATTATTCATCTGGGGGCAAATCAGTGAGGTTCATTAAGCTGACCAGGCCAGCCTTGGAAGAGGAATGTAAAATTAGCTGGAGGATGGAAGCGGTAAGAAAGACACTGGAGGGAAGTCCTGTAGAGGAAGCTTGTCTTCCAGGTGGTGGCTCTGGAACATGAAAGGGAAGGAGGTGGAGGTTTGTTTTCTTCCCTACTCCTTGCAAGGAATGTTTTGACTCTGCGGCACAGACTTCTGAAAGGAATCCCCAGTCTGTGCATCTGACTAGCCAGCCCCCCTCCAAGATCACCAACTTCCACTGTTAAATTCCCACCCCACGCCACTCCCAAAACCTTTCCACAAAAGGCTGCACCATCAACCCAACCTCTGAGTAATCAGAAAATGGAGAACAAACTCCCCTCCCAGGGAAAAAGCTGGAACCTACCTGCCCAGGGAAATCTATATGTAAATTCAGACAATCTGCAGTCTTCCTGGTGCAACACTTTTGGTCTCCAGCCAGGTCACAAGCAAAGATAAAACAGGCTGGCAGCAGATTTCTGGTCAGAGCTGGAACTGCCGGGATGAGGGGTTACTGTTTGGGCAGGGACCACGGGAGGGGGGTCCATGTCCCAAAGCCATGTCAAAAGTTCTCTGCTTTCTCCCAGAGAGCCCCAACCGATAGCTTACTTTCAATTCTTAACATTATAATTGATGCACTTGAAAAAAAAATAACACAGGTGGAAGAAAATTAAGTAGTTTCAGATATTACGAAGCAAAGCTTTCTAAAAGCATGACACTCGGCAGGGTGTGCCTCCCACCACTGTCCAAGTTGGCCTGGTCACTGGCCACACCTGCCTTCCATGCTTCGAGGCTCGTGATCTCCTCACCTTGTGTTACCTAATGTTTAGCATCACTCAGCACAGGCCACGTGGTGCCGTGGTGCAAAGGCAAACAAGCCCCGAGTCTCAGGGGCTCCCTGTGAATAGGGTCCATTGTGGGTCATCTATGGCCCTGCCCCCAGTGGTGACAGAGGCAGAGGTTGGAGTGACGTAGCCACAAGTCCAGGAACACTGGGGGCCACCAGAAGCCGGAGGGAGCAAGGGCAAATTCTCCCCTAGAAGCTTGGGACGGAACACAGTCCTATGATACCATGATTTCTGACCTTGGCCCTCCAGAACCCTGAGAGAATCCTTTTCTGTTGTTTCAAGTTCCTGGTACTTTGTTACAGCAACCATAAGAAACTGATACAAGTTATATCTTCACTCAGGGACCCAGGTTGACCGAGCAGCTTCTACCCAGACCACTGGAGGTTTTCCTGGAAGCAAAAGAAAGCAAGGCACAAAGTATGAGCTGGTTCTCAAAGCTTCCGCACAAAAGTGACCCAGTCACTCTGCTGACATTTCATTGGTTGGAGCGGATCACCTGGACACCCCTGAGTTCAAAAAGCAGGGGGATCTAATCCTCCATCGCAGAGGTTGACAAACTTCTTCTATAAAGGGCCCCATGGTAAATATTTTAGACTGTGGGCTGCATGGTCTCTGTTACAGCCCCTAAGAGAGTCTTGAAATGTGTCCCTTATAGTTGAGAGATGCAAAAGACAGACACCCAGCCCAGCCTGAAGAAGCTTGCATGAATAGGGACGGGGTCTGCACGCCCAGAGACAACATAGCAGGGAAATGGGCTTCGGCTCTTCAGATGGCAGAGCCAGGAGAGGGCTTAGGGGTGAAAGGACAGCCCACAGGCCCAGGTTTTTCAGTGCGAGCAAGGAGATGAGATGTTCTTTGTGGACCAGAGAGGGAATCTGCCAGGGGCCACGCGGGGACCTGCCCAATGGGGTTGTCTGATGGGGTTAGGGGCGGTGCCCAGCAGGATGCTGCAGGGACTCCTGATGGCTGTTCAGTCAAGAGGAAGGAGTCACATGGGACCATTCAGAATTTGACGAGCACACCTAGGGTCACAGGTACCCCAGAGACAGGCAGGGAACGTTTAAGGAATCCACAGAAGCCAGGAGAGGAAACTTTTCTTCACAAGCAGGTCCTGGAGTGTTATTATAAACTGGCAAAGCTCACTTACCATCCTGCCTGCCTGCAGGAGCCTCCATGAACCCCGCAAGGCGGCCAAGGTTTTGAGGCTCCTGGATTTCTGCTTTTGAGGTGCATTTGTTCTGCACACACCCTCCCTCAAAGAGATGGGAACCCGGTTAAGGCAATATGAAGTGGGAATATTGGAGTCAAATTCAAGATAGTGGGAGAGCAGGAGAAAAATAAAACCCCATTGTCTTTGAAATTTCAGGAGGACTTTGGGTTAATTGCGGTGCCAGGGGATCTGCAAAGCACACTCCACCACTGTGGCCAGGGCAACTTCCCAAACACTCCTTAATTAATAGACGTCCTTTTCTGCAGTGGTTTCTGGGTCTCTCATCAGCCAATTGAACTGTTCTCCTGGACACAAAGACCTGTTTGGAGGTGCTGGACTTCCGGTAATTTCTTTCTTCCATCTCTTTGTCTGGAGAAGGTGCACTGAATGGCAGGTCCGATGAATTCCATTTCTCGATGACAAAAGCCCTGGGGGGCGGGGGCGGAGGACGGTTGCTATAGTGACTGGGGGTGGGCCACTATTTGCAGAGGAACCATGAGGAAGTCTCCAACCCTCAGCAGGAAGTCTGAGCTTGAAACGACCATTGTCTCCTGAGTTCTCCATCATCTCCAGGTGAGGGAGAAATGGACCCACAGGGTTAGCGCAAGCGCAGGATAAGAAAATTGCCTAAGACCTCTGGGGGCCCTGGATGGCGATGTTTCTGCTCCCAGTTCTTTCCTAATATGTTTTGCATGATGCATCCCCGTCCAGCTCTCCTGGGAGGTGGTGCACACGTGTAGGCTGTGCATTTGAACAAATAAAAACATCCACCAGCCCAAAGAACAAATTGGGAGAAACAGCTTCTCAAGGCAAGGGCTGGGAGGAGGGTGGGATAGGAGGGATTTCCTGGTATCATGAGCTGCCTTCACAGTCAGGCAGAACTTGTGCTGAGTTTCCTTTTATCTGAGGATGAGGTAAAGCAAAAAGGGAAACTGCTGAGGAAGGCTGGGAAGGACCCCACCTCTGCTGGTCCTGATGCAGGACTGTGGTCATCGTACCCAAATGGCCTTCACCTCTCTAGCCCTCCCCATCCTAGGTCCTGGAGCTCAGGGCTCAGCCTTCCAGCAGGACTGGGGGTGCATGGGCATGCCCTCCATCCACAGAGCCCACAAAATTTGGAAGGCAGCTATGCTCACCACTATACCAGCAACACTGCACTCAAAATTTGAATCAGGGGCTTCCCTGGTGGCGCAGTGGTTGACAGTCCGCCTGCCGATGCAGGGGACACGGGTTCGTGCCCCGGTCCGGGAGGATCCCACATGCCACGGAGCGGCTGGGCCCGTGGGCCATGGCCGCTGAGCCTGCGCGTCCGGAGCCTGTGCTCCGCAACGGGAGAGGCCACAACAGTGAGAGGCCCGCGTACCACACACACACACACACAAAAATATTTGAATCAGATTTCACTCCCAATTCAGGAAACGCCTAAGAGCCAGTCACAGAGTGTCCTCAGCAGGATAATGGCTCGCACAGTTGTCCACATCCTAATCCAGGGAACCTGTGAATATATTACCTTACATGGTGTGAAATAATAAAATATATATTTCGTTTTTGTCCCAGGTCCTAGGCACAGAGCTCCTAAGACCCTTGGAATTTCCTGAGTGTCAGGAGTGTCCTCTGTCACTCATAAGGAGCCCTCCCTTTTTAAAAATTGAAATACAGCTGATTTACCACATTTCAGGTGTACAGCAGATTGAGATATACATACATACATATATGTATATATATATTCTTTTTCAGATTCTTTTCCATTATAGGTTAGTACAAGATCTTGAATATAGTTCCCTGTGCTATACAGTAGGTCCTTGGTGTTTATCTATTTTATGTATAGTAGTATGTATCTGTTAACCCCAAATTCGTAATTTATCCCCATAAGAAGCACTTTTTTTTTTTTTTTCTCGGTACGCGGGCCTCTCACCGTTGTGGCCTCTCCCGTTGCGGAGCACAGGCTCCAGACACGCAGGCTCAGCGGCCATGACTCACGGGCCCAGCCGCTCCGCGGCATGTGGGATCTTCCCGGACCGGGGCACGAACCCGTGTCCTCTGCATCAGCAGGCGGACTCTCAACCACTGTGCCACCAGGGAAGCCCAAGAAGCACTTTTTGATCTCACCTGAGTTTACGCTGATGAGGTGACTTAGGGTGCCCCCTCCAAGATGGCCTCTGGATGGGACTGGTCTCCAGAAAGACCAAGTGATTGGAGAGTTGGACCTAACCCCACCCACTGGCCTCCAGGGAAGGAGAGGGCCCGGAGATTCAGCTCAGTGAAAACTCTTGAAGAAGATTTGATGAGCTTCCGGTTGGTGAGGTTGGCTCATCCCACAGGGACAGAAGCTCCTGCTCTCAGGTCACTTCTGGCCCTGGCCCTGTGGGGATTTCCTCATCTGGCCATTCATCTGTATCCTTTATAATCAACTGGTAAACGTCAGTAAATGTTTCCCTGAGCTTTGTGAGCCATTCTAGCAAATGATCAAACCTGAGGAGGTGGTGGTGAGAGTCTTGATTTATAACCAGTAGGTCAGAAGTACTGGTGACAATCTGTGTGTTGCGGGGAGTCCGGTGGGACTGAGCCCTTAACCCATGGGGTCGGAGGCTATCTCCAGATAGATAGCGTCAGAACTGAGTTGAGTTATAGGACAGCCAGCTAGTGTCTGCTGAGAACTGGAGGATTTCTTGATGTGGAAAACACCTCCCCGCTCCGCACACACACATCTGGTATCAGAAGTATTGAAAGAGAAGAGGAAAAAAAGTTTTCCCTTCATATGAAAAAAGACTTTGCAGATGTGATTGAAGACCTCAAGATGGGGAGATTATTGTGGATTATGCAGGTGGGCCTAACCTAATCACAGGGCTCTTTCTTTTTTTTTTTTAATTTATTTAATTTATTTATTTATTTTTGGTTACGTTAGGTCTTCATTGCTGCGCGCAGGCTTTCCCTAGTTGCGGAGAGCAGGGGCTACTCTTCGTTGCGGTGCACAGGCTTCTCATTGCAGTGGCTTCTCTTGTTGCGGAGCATGGGCTCTAGGCGCGCGGGCTTCAGTCGTTGTGGCTCGTGGGCTCAGTAGTTGTGGCTCGCGGGCTTAGTAGTTATGGCACATGGTCTTAGTTGTTCCGCGGCATGTGGGATCTTCCAGGACCAGGGCTCGAACCCGTGTCCCCTGCATTGGCAGGCGGATTCTTAACCACTGCGCCACCAGGGAAGTCCCCCACAGTGCTCTTAAAATGAGGAAGAGGGAGGCTGAAATTGGAAGCAGAGAGAAGGACTCGACTGGCCATTGCTGGCTTTGGTGGTGGAGGAGGGGGTGCTGCGAGCCAAGGGATGCGAGTGGCCTCTAGAAGCTGGAAAAGGGAAAGACACAGACTGCCCCCACTCCAGAGCCTCCAGAATGAACTCAGCCCCGCTGACACCTGATCGAGTCCAGTAAGACCCATGTTGGACTTCTAACCCATAGAACCGTCAGAGGATAAACAGCTGCTGTGTTAACCCACTCAGTCTGTGGTCATTTGTTACAGTGACAGCAGGAAACTCAGACACAGGGCACACTTCTGGAGGCTCTTGAGGATCTCAGCTAAAGCTCCAGTCCCTTCAAAGAAAGAGAAGTAAGACTAGGAAAGAACCGAGCCACAGTTTGTAGGAGAGTAGATGGGCACCTGATCTCTGAGTTCCAGCCTCCAGAACCATGAGAAATGCATGTCTGTTGTTGATAATCCCCTCAGTCTATGGTAATTGGTTACAGCAGCCTGAACTAAGAGAGCGTCAGCCCACAGGAGTGGGAGGGGGGCCACTCTCAGGATGAAGGCGGATGAAAGGAAAGAAGGTTCCCGGGAGGAGGGTTTGGCCTCCATCGTGTGCAAAGAATCCCAGACACACAGAGGCTGCCTGAGAGCACACAGCAGGTGGGACTCCCTCTGAGCAGACTGTCTTTGTCCCCAGAATGCGTGTCACATGGTATACACGGGTGTGTGTTCCCGGTGAGCAGGGAATGTGTTCACACACACGGGCTGGGTGGGGTGCAGGGGCTGGAGCAAACACCCACCCATATCCACTGGGGAGAAGCCAGCCTGAGCTGGGAGAGAAGTCAATGCTCAGAGGGCGGCCCGGGAAGCCAGACCCCCTTCAGAGGGTGATTCTCAACTTGGGTCGGGGAGGGAACAGCCCTTATGCATGTAAACTTTGACGTGTGCTCACAGCCAAGCGGTCAGAAAAGGTTTTTTTCTTGAACAGCCCATGTTAAAGAAGCACCAGGCAGGCTTTCGTAAACAGCCAAGACCTTCCTGAGGAGGCAGGGAAAGAGGGGAGACTCAGAGCCCTCAGGGGCAATAGTACCTTGGGTCCCAGATGGGCAGGACTGAGTTGTTCCCTGCTGGGGCGGCTATGAAGAGAAGGCAAGTCCATCTCGGGAAGGCAGAGAACAGACAGGAAAAATAAACTAGAGAACGTCTATATTTTCTGAGCCAAAAATTATGCCTGGATTCCCCCCCTTCACCTCGAGAATGCATTTCAGTAAAAAAGATGACGATAGCCAGTTCTATTCCCTGTGGGCAGCTCCAGTCCAGCTCTCCCCAGCCCGGAGCTTCAGCTCTTCCTGGTTTCCCTGCACGTCACTCCTTCCAATAACCCCATGACTCCAGGTAACCACAGTGCATCTGGCGCATCGACAAAACAGCCATAAACATTAAGTCACATTCTGTTATACATTGAACAGCTCTCTTTTATGGAAAACAATAAAATCTCGTGAGCAGAAATAGAAAATCCTGCAAAAATGTATACCCGTTAATATAGTGAAATTGCAAGGGTTTTTGGAAACCAGGGAAGAATGACATCTATCATCTTGGGGACCCTGCCCCAGGGTGATGTCTCATGGGTAAGATGAAAACATCTTCCGCCGTCACCCCCACTCACCACAAATCATCTTTGGAGTCCAGCTCCACTTCACCAGGCCAGTAGGTGGGGTCCCTGAAACCTGGGCGTGAGTCAGAATTTTGTGAGTTGAATTCTATTTCCAGTGCCCCAGGTGTGCTTGCTATTTGAAAGGGAAACTTTAGGCACAGTAAAAAAATAAAATAAAAAATTATTATAAGGCACATCAGCCCTATCTATTCTATCGTTTTTTGGTAAAACTGATTTTTGACTTCCATGTTTAGATCTGGAAAGAGTGTCCATGAGGGAAAGGACTGGGTGGCTACAGGAGCTGGTCAGTAATGGTCCAGCAGAATATTCTAGGGCAACAGGAGGTTCTCAGGGCATGGACGTAGTGAGAACTTGGCTCTTTTCGCACTTCCGTGGGGAAGGAGCTGCAAGGACTTTGAGCCCTAAAGCCTCAGGTCAGGGGAACCAGTTGGCTACTCTGCGGAAGTGGCCTTTTGCCTGTGACCCCAGGTGACCCCATGTGATGGTTTAGCAGAGCCCTGGCGCTCCCCTTGGCATTCCCTCATCTCTATTCTCAGTGTCAGGGCTATTACAGATGAAGCTGCTATGACTATTTCTGTGCAAGTCTTTCTTTTTTTTTTTTTTTTTGCGGCACGCAGACCTCTCACTGCTGTGGCCTCTCCCGCTGCGGAGCACAGGCTCTGGACGCACAGGCTCAGCGGCCATGGCTCACGGGCCCAGCCGCTCCGCGGCATGTGGGATCTTCCCAGACTGGGGCACGAACCCGTGTCCTCTGCATCAGCAGGCGGACTCCCAACCACTGCGCCACCAGGGAAGCCCTGAAAGTCTTTCTTGAGTAAACACATTTTCATTGGGGAATGGAATGATGGGTCACATGGTAGGAGTACATTTCACTTTTTAAGAAACGAACCAGATGTTTTCCGAAGTGGTTCCATTTTTCATTCCCACCAGCAGCATCTGAGCGTTCTGGTTCCTTCACATCCTCTCCAACAGTTATTTTGAAAGGCAGGCGGTGCTATCTCATGATGGTTTTAATTTACTTGCATTTCCCTGATGGCTAACGATAGTAAGCATCTCTTCATGAGCTTCTTTGCCATCTGCATATCTTCTTCGGTGACGTGTGTGTTCAAATCTTTTGTCCATTAAAAAAATTTGGGTTGGGCTTCCCTGGTGGCGCAGTGGTTGAGAGTCCGCCTGCCGATGCAGGGGACACGGGTTCGTGCCCCAGTCCGCGAAGATCCCACATGCCGCGGAGCGGCTGGGCCCGTGAGCCATGGCTGCTGGGTCTGCGCGTCCGGAGCCTGTGCTCTGCAACGGGAGAGGCCACAACAGTGAGAGGCGCGCGTACCGCAAAAAAAAAAAAAAAAAAATTGGGTTATTTGCATTATTATCTCATGGCAACAGTACTTAATACATTTTGTCTTGGGAGTGGGTGGGACACTGTGGCTGGCTCTTCATCTTTTCACACCAATCCATCAACTTTATGTCCTAAGTCCTTCAAAGCTGACTTTTGCAATTCAAAATCCCAGGTCCCTACCAATCAGAAGCAGACTCACCTCTGCTTTTCTGCTCTATCCTGCTGCCTTCCCTCCATCTCGATGGCCTGGTGAGGGTGGCAATGCCTCTTCCCAGGGTCAGCTGGACGGCTCATTTCCAAGCAATTTTGTCTTTGCCCCACCCAGGGTCTATGCCTGCTTCCCGAGAGCCGCTAACTGCCCCATGACGTGCTCTATGAGCAGAACCTCCCCACATGTCCAGTTGATGGCAGGAGAGGTTTCAACACAGGAAGCCTTTAATGTTCAAGCTTAGGAATTCCTGGGTTGTGAAATTTGGGGCCGGGGTGGGGTGGGGGACCTGCTGACCCACTCTTGGACCCTGTGATTCATCTGGAATCCTGTAATTCTGGCCTTTGCACAAAACAAGCACCTTTCTGGGTCCCATGTCAGCCCGGAAATGGGCAAGTAGGACCCTGTTTATGGGCACCTTGATACCCCCTCCAAGATGGAGCTGCATTATTACTTCAAAGCAAACCCGTGCTTCTCCCAATTGCCAGTACACAGAGCTACTGTTTCTTTTTTCCATAACATCTGCCAGCACTGTTTATTATGCATGTGCTGTGTCTATGGTAGCTTGTCTGATCCCCCCACGAGGATGTAAGCGCCTCCAGGGCAGGAATCCTTGTCATACACGTCCATCCCCACATCTCCAGAAGAGCGCCTGGCGAAGAGAAGCAGCAGAGTGGCTATTGGTTGAGTGAGGATGATCCCAGGAGGCCGAACTTCTTGGGGTCAGCCTCGGGACCTCTTCCTCCAGATGCCCAGCCTCCCCGACAGGGAGGGGTCTCTAAAGGGTGGGAGGCTGCTGTATCTCCCCATCCTGAACAGGGAGAGAGGCTGAAATTACACCAAGCTGCCTCCCCGCCCCCCATCACTGCCTTTCTGCCTAGCACGATCCCCCAGTTCCCTTACTTTGCCAGCGAATGGTACATGATGCCCTCCAGTACCTCCCTAGTCAGCCTAGGAGACACCAGTGAGGTCTAAAGCTGTTTCTATGGCAACAGGATCAGAGATTTGATGCTGCAGGACTTGGTACAAGGGGGCTGCCTCCTGCCCTCCTGGTGAGGGGGTGTATGAATTGGGGGTGGGTGGGGCCCTTGGGGTGGGACCACATCGCGAGGTAGAAATCACTGAGGCATCGATGCACCTAGATTCTTCTTCCAAATGTGTCACCTTCTTAACTTCCCTGACCCTCAGTGCCCCAACCCTAGAATTGCCACTGGGTCAGAAGATGTGAGGTGCCCAGCATGGGCCTTGCACGTAGCAGGAGTCAGTAGATGTCACCAAGAGCCCTGGCATGGCATCAGGGAGGGGATGTCTGGGCAGATGTGGGTGGCACCACTCAGGGTCAGGGGCTCAGAACCAGTGCGAAGGACGCTGGTTATGGACGGTTCACCCTGACTCTTTCCATAGCCCGTCCCAGTCTCCCAGCTTGTAGGGCCCTCACTCAACTACCCTTTCTTGTCCCAATCTCAGCCTTGGCAGCCCAATTCCCCAGAGATATTTTATGCTCTTTCTGCTCCCATCATGACAAAACTGCCCAGGGTTGCGTTCCTCTAGGGCCTGCTTTCAGCTGGAGAAAATGCACATGGGGATTAGTCAAGGCACCCAGGTCCCTGCCAGGGTGTTCCTTAGATGACATCTTGCCTTTCCCAGGGGACAGCAGGCTGGAATCTGTGTAGCATGTGTGTTCACCCCAGCTCTGAGGAGTGGCTCTAAGGTCAGGGAGTCCAGGCTCCCAACGGGCCAAGGGGCAGACTCTGCACAGGTTGAGGACAGACCTTGGGGGTAAGCCAGCCAGAACATTATTATAAATGTGAATGACACTAGTCTCGTAGGGCTATCTTTTAATCCCTCCCAAGTGGCATGATTAACCATAGAAAACATTAGTACCAGAAAGGCCCGAAGAAGCCACCGGATCTGAGTTCACAGACTCATACAGCTACAGAGCCCGTCAGGTGATGGAAATGGTCAGGGAACACTGTAGGGCATGGTGCAACCTGTGGAAAACTGAAGAGCATGTGACCCCTCTAGAGGGGGGCTGCTACCCAGCTCACGAGGGGTGTCACCACATGGGCGCCTCCTAGCTGGGTGACCTCAGGCAAGTTACTTAACCTCTCTGAACCACTGCGTCTGCATCTGTAAAATGGGGCAGATGAGAGAACCTGCTGTGTCTCGGAGGATCCAATGAGACAATGGGTACAAATGGACTGTCCAGTGTCAATACATGGCAGCTGTCACTGTGACTGCCCCTGATGACCTATCCCATCCTCACTCCTCCCTCTGGGCCTCTTCTGTGTTTTGCTTGTTTGACCAGTATTTATTGAGCACCTGTGTGGTGGGTGCTGGAGCTGCCCAGATCCCTACTCAGCAAGGAAGGACGGGGGGCCTGAGTCACCGACACTCAGCCCTCAGCTGGCAGCTCCTTTTGGGGACTGCCTCGTCTGAAGACAGCAGCCTTGCTTGGATGACACCCCCTTCTCAGGGTGACCTGTGTCAAAGGACTAATCAACACAGGGATTTAAAGTCCGGGCCTCTCCTCCCACCTTGGGATGGCTCTGGGGGTCACCCATCTTCGCAAATCCCTGTGGGGTCAGCCGGGGCTTCTGTTGAGACTACATCACATCCCAGCTTTTCCCCGGCCCAATCTGTTTCCTTCCCTTCCCTTCCACAGGCGTGATTCCAAGAGCACCCCAATCAACCTTGTGATGCTAGTCTCTGACTCAGGGTCTGCCCACTGGAGAATCCAGCCTGGGGTGTCAGAAGGGTCCAAAACACCCACATGGAGTTGGATTTTGGAGCTGGGTCATCTACCATCTGGTTGGCAATGAGGACCCCAGCAGTGGTCAGGGGAGCATAGATCTTCACACAGGTAGAAAACATTGTGAAAATTTTCCCCATGGTGACCTGGCATTTTGGGGGAGGAGAATGCACCAGCTGGCGTGGTATATCTGGCATTCGATAAATACGGAGGAAACACTTATCAAATGAGGACCGCAATGCTTTGGGAAAAGATAATGTCCAGCTGAGAGTGATTAATGGGCAATTAAAGGCCAAGTGTGAAAGATGGAGGGCCTTCCTGGGAAAAACATAAGAGGCTCTCATGTCTTGGGGTGAGACCCCAGTTTTGGCCCAAGACCTGACGCCAAGAGTAGCAGAACTCCATAGAAGGCTAAACTCCTAATCCAGGAAGATCTGCCATGCCAAGGTCAGAGTCCTGGTTGGGAAGAATGGGACCCTGACACGTGGGATAGGAATTTATGGGATGATATTCCCCAAATCTTGAATCTCAAGATTTCTCCAGCTCTCAGCTTTACATTATCTTCAGAGAGGCCCATGACTGCATGTAGCACCCTCCTGCTTGATGACCACCTGGAGGCCTCTCCCCTGCAAAACAACAGGCATCCTTTTCAGAAACTGCTCCCTCCTCCCCCCCTGGTGGCCAGGGCAAGTTGGCAACATAGCTCAGCTGGGGACACTCTGGGCCTGATGGGAGAGGAAGCAGACCACGCCGCAGAGGAGCTTGGGAAGCGGCCGGCTGGTTCCTGCAGAAGGCAGACGAATCCGCACGGAACCGGTGCCAGACGTGCTGACCAAGTAAGTGGAACACGGGGCTGGCCGGGGGAGCACTCTTCTAGGCAGGGACCCCTGGAGGTGATGCGAACACCCTGTTAGGACAGCCCCCAGCAGCATAGGAAGGTGATAGCCCGCACCAAGAGAGGTAGAAATGCCCGAATTCCATGGGGTCAAAAGGCCAGAGAAGTGGGTGGGTTCAAGGAGATCTACCAGGTGAGGCCAGAAAGCCACCAGATGAGCAAGCACCACGGGAAGTCCCAGAGGACACACCATTTACCAAAGCGTATGGAACGTGCTGGGGAGAGGGCGCCAGCATCGCTAGAAGGTGCACTGGTGCCTCCTCTGTAAGCCCAGGCTGAGGGTGGGAGGTACAGTTGCCCAAAGGGCAGAGCTGAGAGCAGTGGGAGGAAGAGGACCCCACCCCGCTCTCTACGTCCTCCCCTCCCCGAAACAACAGAGGCCACGTGGCAACACCTAACCATCAGCATCCCAATGGATGCAGTTATCACAATGAACAGCAGGATCGGAAGCCACCATATTGGTACCACTCCACGGGGCCTCCATGGCCATATCCATGGAAATTACAAATGCACATACCCTTGGACCCAACAGGTCTACTGGAAATGTATCCCACAGCTGTCCCATGTTAAGAAAAATAATCCTAAACTGGTGGCTGCTTGTCCTTTCAGTGTCCTGTGAGGGTATTGTCTACCGGACCCACAGGAGGATCATCTAATTTTATAGACATTTGCACCTTGGTTTGACCTACTTTTTGCTATGGGTTAGGGTATTTTACAGTGCTGAAGGGCCAGTGTCAGCTTGTAGAAAACTGTTAGCTATGCAAATGGTGCTTATCTAATAACAATTCAAATGAATTTTGTCTGGAAGAGATGCAAATAATTTCTATCCTGTAGAAGTACTAATCCCAAAGGTTACAGTTTTACTGCCCTGGAGTTTATACATTAACCAGTTTTCTATGTAACACAGTTGCCTTATTCCAGATTTCTTTCGTGCCTATATGTATCCAGCCTCTTTAATTCTCTTTGAACAAATTTTGCCATCCTGCTGGTTCCTCCCTTAATGAGTTCAAGGTCTTTGACACACAGTCACTTTATAGTGGTGCAAGAATCATGCTTTTCACTTCTTGGAAATAAAACTTTGACCCCTAGCACATATACAAATAAAAGCATTTGTGGCATTGTTTCTCGTAAGAGAAAAGTATTGGAAACTAATGTCAATCAGTAAGGAACAGGTTAAATTAATTATGGTGCATAGACACAAAGGCACATTGTGCAGCTCGTACAAAGGATGAGGCAACTGTGGATGTATTTATATGGAAGAATCTCTGAGATTTAATGTTAAATTAAAAAATAGCAAGGTAGGGACTTCCCTGGTGGCACAGTGGTTAAGAATCTGCCTGCCAACGCAGGGGACACGGGTTCGAGCCCTGGTCGGGGAAGATCCCGCATGCCGCGGAGCAACTAAGCCCGTGTGCCACAACTATTGAGCCTGGGCTCTAGAGCCTGTGAGCCACAACCACTGAGCCCGTGCACCACAACTACTGAAACCCACGTGCCTAGAGCCCATGCTCCACAAAGAGAAGCCACCACAATGAGAAGCCCATGCACTGCAATGAAGAGTAGCCCAGCGCAGGCAGAGGACACGGGAAGGGGTGTTCTGTCCTGGGAAGACCTCACAGGGTCCTGCTTGGTTACTCTAGGAGTGGGATGCTGGGTTTGCTTAACTTTGTAAGAAACTGCCAGATATTTTCCAGAGCTGCTGCCCCATCTTGCATTCCTTACAACAGTGTACAAAAGTTCCTGTTGCTCTGTATCCTCACCCAAACTGGGTATTGTCGGGGTTTTTTTCCCCTAAGCTTTAGCCATTCTAATAGGTGTGTAATGGTATCTAGTTGTGGCTTTAATTTGAATTTCTGTGAAGACTTATGATGTTGAACATCTTTTCATGTACTTATTGGCCATCTGCCTCTCTTCTTCGGTGAAGTGTCTGTTCAAATGTTTTGCTCGTTTTTTATTGGCCAATTGTTTGTTTTCATATTAAGTTATGAGAGTTCTTCACATATATTCTGGATACAAGTTCTTTATCAGCTACGTGCTTCACAAATGTTTTCTCCAAGTCTGTATCATGACTTTTTAAAAACTTTATTGGCTTCCTGCTGTAAGCATGAGGATTTAGCTCACTTCTTTCTCTTCCCCTCTCTGCCTCTCAAAGTTTGAAAGTTGTTGTTGTTATTTTGTTCTCTTGAGTACCTTTCAACTCTAACATATGAACCTCTATTTCATGTTGCCATTAACTTTTGACAGTATCTCCTGACTCCGACTTTGTAACAAGGATATGTGCCCGCCCACCCTTTTCCCTAACAATCTTTTCCACTCCTTCTGACAACCACATTTGAATCTTTACGTCGTCAAAGTTCTTCACATCTATAATCTGTCTCTGAACGACAACCAAGTCTTGTCTGCTTTATCCATAGTTTGACTTTAATCATATGTCTATCATACTGTAAATTCTATGGATACCCCTGCCCCCAGCCAACCTTGCTCTTAGAGTCTTTATTCCTCCTGCTCCACTCTTGACTGGTTGGTCTCGAGGCCTGGGGTGAACAACCATACTGGTTTCCCAGCACATAAATAAGCCTATTAGTGCTAAAAATGAAAACATCCTGGCAACCTGGAATGAGTCGGTCACTCGATCCTGAAACTTCCGTTGACTCCTAGGTTGACTCCAGCTTTCTGGATACTATATCATCCTCTTGCTTTATTTCCCGACTTCTCTGATATCCTCCAGCAATTTTTAGAGAAAGGGTGTGTTCAAGATAAACTGTGTCCTTTCATGTCTTTAGTTCTTCCCTGAGGTTTATTGATGGATAATTTAGCTAGATATAGAATTCTAGGTTGGAAATAATTTTTCCTTGTAACTTGGAAGGAATGTTTCATTTTCTTCAAGCATCCAGTTTTACTGATAGGTAGTGTGGCGCTAGCCTGACTCTCCTTTCTTTATTGAGCCTGCTTCTCTCTTCTCCTATGCTTCCCATCTCTGTTTCCTTTAGTCCACTTGTTTTCTGGTGTGTCTATTGGACTTTTAATCTTGGCAAGCATGTTTTTAAAATTAAGAGCTCTTTAGTTGTTCTGATTTTATTCCCCCAACCAAACTCAGTTCTTGTTTTATAGATGGAACATCACCTCTAATCTCTGATTATATTCAGCAGAGGATTTTTAAATTTATTTTTTAAATTTTTATTGGAGTATAGTTGATTTACAATGTTGTGTTAGTTTTTGCTGTACAGAAAAGTCAATCGGTTATACATATACATATATCCACTCTTTTTTTAGATTCTTTCCCCATATAGGTCATTACAGAGTATTGAGTAGCGTTCTCTGTGCTCAGCAGAGGTTTTAAATGCTATCTTCTGTTCATGACTCATCTCTGCTTCCTCAGGGCCAGTGTTTCTGTTGTTTTCCTGAATCTTCTCCTTCACACTAGTGACCTTCCTCAAATGCCTGGTGACCCTTTGTGGCTCATTCACGTATAAGAGACAAGGACTGGGTGACAGGTTGGTGTTTCCTCTGCCATTGTGTCACTAGGCCTCTCCATCCTCTCTGGAGTGAGAATTCTATATAAGCCTGGTAAGGGCAGGCCTTATTTCAGAGAGAGCTACCCCAGTTCCCCAACCACCTCCCATTGCCAGAGGGGTAGGGCTTTATAGTATCCTCCTGGGTACCACAATCCTACTTGGTGGCCTTGCAGCTCAGTGGCCTTAGCTTTCCCTAACAGTTGTTTCAACCTCTTTAGCAAGGGAGCCCGCTGGAGTTTGGTTGGGTGAGAAGCACAGGGACAGGGAGGGGTGAGCTGCCCCTGGTGCCATTGTCTTATAAACAGACCCTCCATCCCTCCCCTGTCCTCAGCAACCCCTCTTCGCGCTTGAGTTCTGCAGTGTCTCTTGACCTGAGCGCAGAGCCTCAGGACTGGATCAGTCCTCCCTCACCTGCATGGCCTTGCCCTCTCTCTGCAGCTCTGTCACAGTCTATTCTGGGCTGAAGCATGCTCCCCCTATGTAGCCCCACAGTACCCTCTTACCACTGTCTCTTCCAGGAATTGGTGAGCCCCCCACCCAGGGCTATCTTTGCTGTTGTGGCCGTTCCTTTCCTGCTTGTACACTTGCCTTTCACTGGGGACTCGGAAGATGCTCATGTGCACAGCACTCAAAATGGAAGCCTCACCCCAAGATTGAATTGGGGCTCAGTAGGAAATAGACGTTCTCACAACACGAATGAAATTGGACATTGATCCCCACTTGTAACACACCAGGCACAGCGCTTCACGTGCTTCTCTCATTTATTTCTTGTTGTTATTCTTTCCCCGTTTTATAGTTTAAAACCGAGACAGAGAAATTAACTCACTCCAAATTGGGGGGAACCAGAATTCCAACCCCAGCGCATTTGCCACGAAGGTCCAGATGGCTCTGCAGCCTCCCTGTGGCCCCACTGGACCATCGTCCATGGGCAAGACAGCTCCAGCCTTCAGGAATCAGCAAAGTCCACGCCAAGCATTGGGGGAGATATTCCCACACACCCAGGCCCTCGCGTCCGATATCCTCACCCACACTTGTGTTCCAGGAACACTGCCAACACTAGCTTTCTCTAGGGCCCTTGCTGCCCCTTGCGGCTTCTTTCTCTCTTCTGGGTTATTAATGCACCTCGATTAGAGCCTCACCTGGGGCCACCTCCTGTTCTGAAGGCAGCTGTATGAAGAAGGAGATGAGATGCCTGATGGCGCGGGGATACCTGAGCCTAAGGCGGAGCTGTCCCCATCATCCCCCACCTGGTCTGCAGGTAACACCACCTGAGGAGTTTCAGAGTAATAGCTACCATCTATTGAAGGCCTCCCACAGTCACGTGCATTACGTACATCATCTCTAATTTTCCATTAACACTTTCAGGTAGGGATGACCATCCCCATTCTTCTGATGAGGAAGCTGAGGCTCAGAGGTTAAGAAACTTGTCGAAGAGCAGCAGCTGGTAAGTGGCATAAACATTAACCTGTGTCTGAAAGTTACGGCCGCGTGCCCCGTACATGGTGACAGGATTCCCACCTCTGCCACAGCCTGGAGTGGCCCGAAGGAGCAGTCAAGCCCCAGAGGCTCACCCCAAGAGGCCCCTGGCCTGGGTGTTCCCAAGGCCACTGGGTTGGGAATTTTGGAGGCTGAATCCTGGGCGCCCCCCTCCCCATGGTCCTGGAGAAACAGCCACATTGTTGTTGGTCAAGATTCTGGATCAGTCCTCCCTCGCCTGCATGGCCTTGCTGGCCACCCGACCCCGCTCGGCCACTCACAGCCTTCAAGCCTTGCAGAACTTGATTCCGCCTTTCATCACCTGTGCAGAGCAGGCGGTGGCAGCCCTTACAGAAGGTGGAAAAAACCCAAGAAAGCACACGGGGAAGGGGGTGTGATGGGAAGGAAAGGAAAGGAGAATCGGAAGTTAAATCTAACTTTTAAAGGGGAACTGTCCCCCAAATTGGTAGCTGGAGAGAAACCTTTTGAAAAGCATCTGGTTCAGTCCCCGCCCCCTCCACTTTCCCAGCAGTAGGTACCAGGGCCCTCGGTGGAGGGCTGGTGTCTTGGCTCAGAGGGGCTGGTGGGAATGGAGGGGGCCTGGGGACAGCAGCCTTCTGGGCGGGGAAGGCTCACACTGAGCCCCCTGACAAGTGGAGTAGCAAGACAGAAAGGACCTCCTGCTTCGTGCCAGGCGCCCGCATGCTGAGCTCCATAAATTCCTGCCCCCCCGCCAGCCTCAGGACAAGGTCTCACAGATGAGGAGGGAGAGGCTTGCCTCGGGAAATTTCCATTCTCACCCTCAAGGGCTGGCCTTGGGCTTTGGCAATCGATCCTGCCCTCTGGCAACCCTCGCCCTGACCTCTCTCCTCCTTCCCCATCCTGGAGGCAGAGAAGGAAAGAGTGAGGGAGCTGCCGGCCGCTGGGGCCCCTGGCGTCCCCAGGCACAGCTCCTCGTACATAAAACAGGAGGAAGCTTTTCCTCCGCAGTTAATCAAAACCTCTGGGCAGAGATTGCAAATGAAAGGCCCCTGTCATTTCCCTTGCAAATGAAGCCACTGCTCCCGTGTCTTTTCCTCTTTAAAACCTCATCAACTCAGCGGTAGACCCAGGAGCCCAGGGCTGCTCAGCTCACCGGTCCCCAGGCAGGTAGCTGGCACATTTCAATTAGCTTGATGAGTCCCCATTAAGCATACGGGGCACCTTCGATCCCTGACCCGCCCCCCCACACCCCGGCCCTGGCTGAAGCCCAGGGAGCTGGGGATCCCACCTTCAGTGGTAATTAGTGTATTTTCAAGACTGGTGCCCCAAAGCCAGGCCCAGCGGGAGAGGTCTGCTGCGCAGGTCAGGCTGGACCTGTCACCATGCCTCTCAGAAGTCCGAGGATTTAGACTTCGAGGTGGAGGTGGGGAGGTGGGGTCAGGGAGCCCAGGGACACACACACCAGATCTTAAGGGAGACCCCCGATGGGGCCCTGGTGGAGGGACCTCAGCTTGCAGAGCTCAGCCCCAGATAAACCAAGAGATGAAGACTCATTGCTCATTCTCTGGGTGCCTGGAGTCCCCTGTAAAATGCGATAGTACGATTATCTGCCTTGTAGGGCCGCTGTGAGGAGTAAATGAGATGGCCTGGGTATAGCCCTTGGCACAGTGTCTGGAACTTAGAAAGCATTTCATAAATGTTAGCCATGATTTGTATCAATGCAGTATTCTATCAGCACCAACATCAGACCACCCCTACTGTGGACAGCTGCCATATTGTATTGATAGAATCAGCCATTCACTAAAGGAGCAGGAGCTTGGATATGTTACTTAACCTCTCTGTGCTTTCCTGTTCTCATTCTACAAATAATGTACCTATTTTGTGGGGTTAATGAGGGATTTACTCAGATAAAAAAGCTTGAGGACTCTCAGAGGCACCCAGACTCTAGAGCCAGATTCCTGGGTCCAAATCCCAGCTCCACTTAGCTGTGTGACCTTGCGCAAACTACTTTACCTCTCTGTGCCTCGGGGTCTTCCTCTGTAACATGAGGGATGACAACAGTACCCATGCCAAGGACCGTGAGACATAGCTAAGGGATACTTTTTATGAGGGTAAAATCATGGCTCAAATGGAAAATGAACATGTATCAAAGATTTTCTTGAACTCATTAATTCCTGAGGGAACCAAGATGTTACAACCAGTTCAAAGGAGAATTCAAAGAACACACACATGTGGGTAACTGGGAATGCTGAAATAAATTTATGAAGCGATGCAAACCTGGCCCCAGGACAATAATCAATTGCATTCCATCAACTCAGCTCCTATGCATTCCTATGGACAAAAATTACGTGCATTATTATCAGTTTTCTACAACTTAGAGCTGTAGCTCAAAGACAACAAAAAGTGGAGATAACCCCAGAGGTGTGTGAGATAGGATACCCAGTAAGAGGTTTGGGTTTTTTGCCCATGTCAGGGTCTTTTTCAGCATAAATGAATCACTACACACAGTGCCCAGTATATAGTAAGTGCTATACAAGTTTTTGTAAAAAATAATGTGGAGGGCTTCCCTGGTGGCGCAGCGGTTGAGAGTCCGCCTGCCGATGCAGGGGACACGGGTTCGTGCCCCGGTCCGGGAAGATCCCACATGCCGCGGAGCGGCTGGGCCCGTGAGCCATGGCCGCTGAGCCTGCGCGTCCGGAGCCTGTGCTCTGCAACGGGAGAGGCCACAACAGTGAGAGGCCCGTGTACCGCAAATAATAATAATAATAATAATAATAATGTGGAAATATTGATACATAAGTGAAGACCAACCAAATGAGAATAGACAAAGACCATTTATTCAAGATTGCTGTAGCCCCCATCACTTTTCTTTCAGCAGAAACTCAAAGGCAGGCAAGTGAGTGGGAAAGCCTTCTAGGGGTGCAAAGAGGAGACCTCAGGTGTGTGCCGATTGGTGGCTGGCAGCCTGGGCAAGCTGGTGGGGGTCTGCTAGCAGCCGGGCATCCCATTGGTTAGGGGGGCATATTTGGCACTCTCTGGTTGGTCCTAAGTTGGAAGTGGGGGCAAAAATTAGGGATGCTGCCAGTTATGAATCAAGTCCTAGCTGTTTGGGGTCAGTTGTTACAGGGCTGGTTGTTAGGCTTCCAGGATGTTTGCTAGAGATAGTGGTCTGAATTCCTCCAAGTCTGACTTACAGCCAGCAGGCCGGCTTCCTGGACTGGTTACTGTAGATAGGGTTTGTTTCCTGGGCTGGTTGCTGCAGGTTGTGGGTCAGCGTTCTATTTTTATATACAGTCTGGCTGTTATCCATTTGTATATTGAGTCTCTCAATAACCCCAGTGCCTGACACCTTGGACCCTCCATCAGTGGCAATTACCATCAGCTGATACTCACTGATTACACAAGATAGCCCATTCTGACTGGTTTAAGCAGAATCAGGAGTTTGTTGCCTTGGGAGCTCAGAACATATGGGGAGAGCCAGGCCAGGGAGGACAGGAACCAGAGTGGCTCCAGCCCCATGCCTGATGTAACCCATTTCTGCCCTGAGTCACTCTTGGAGATAAGGTCCTGGGGGAGGATGGGGTCCTGTTGATCTGCCTTGGGTCATGTGCCACCAAGGGAGAGAGGTGACTATTCCCTCAAGGAAAACCAGGGTGCTGACACCATAAAAACGAGGCTTGGGGGACTTCCCTTGTGGCGCAGTGGTTAAGAATACGCCTGCCAATGCAGTGGACATGAGTTCGAGCCCTGGTCCAGGAAGATCCCACGTGCCGCGGAGCAACTAAGCCTGTGCACCACAAGTACTTAACCTGAGCTCTAGAGTCCGCGAGCCACAACTACTGAAGCCCGCATTCCTAGAGCCTGCGCTCCGCAACAAGAGAAGCCACCACAATGAGAAGCCCGCGCACCACAACAAAGAGTAGACCCCGCTCGCCGCAACTAGAGAAAGCCTGCGTGCAGCAACAAAGACCCAACGCAGCCAGTAATTAATTAATTAATTAAAAAAACAAAACAAAGCTTGGTTACCGGATCACCAGAAAAATACCAGCATCCAATCAACAACCCCAGGACATGGGTGTCATGGATGGCCATGGAAACATCCACGTTTCCAGCTGGGGACACTGAGGCACACAGAAGGTCAGTCATTTGTGGGATTCAAACTCAGGGTCTGCTCTCTTCAAAGCCCAGGCTCTTCCCTCTGTGTCCCTTTGCCTTGGTGTGTGGTGAACTTGGTGTCCCCTGACCCTCAGGTACATCTGAGCTCCCACCTGCCCTGCCCAGCACAGAGCCCTCTCCCTCTCTGAACTTGGGTCCTTCTCTGCATCAACACCCTTTGGCCCATTCACATCACTAATTGCTGTGTGTGTGGCCTCCTTCCCCAGCAGGGGACAAGATCCTGGGGGTCACTTGTCTGTAAACACAAAAGAAATCTTGAAATCCAAGGGTCTCTGAGAGAGGAACCATCAGAGCAAAGGAAAGTGAGCCAGCTATCTGGAGCTGTTCATTTTCTTACTGTTGAGTTTTAAGAATCTTTTGTATGTTTTGGATAACAGTCTTTATCAGATGTGTCTTTTGCAAATATTTTCTCCCAGTCTGTGGCTTGTCTTCTCATTCTCTTGAAATAGATAGCACTTGGCTAACTCCAGTAAAATCTTACTCCAAATCCTGCTACTGAGAGAGGCAAGAAGTTTGGAGTCAGTCATGTTTTCTGCCCCCCACCCCACCCTCTCAAAGGTCATACAAGAATGGGGAAGCCCCCATCTTTATCCCTGCATGGTCCCCGTGGCGATGCTCCTCGTCCAAGATGCTGGCGGTCCCTTCAAAGATGGGCAGCTCCATCCCTGGGGCAAACTTGGGTTTGGGGACACCTTTGCCAGGGCTCCCGAGGCCAGAGCTCTTGGGATCTGTCTACCTCTGTGCATCATCCCTTCTGAAGACCTATCTCCTGATAAGGATCCTCATGGGCCTGGGACACAGGTTTCCCCACCCTCAGAATCATCCACCCTCAAAGCTCTGAACTTCTTCCTTCCTGGGGAAGCCACCTCCCAGCCAGTGTCCCCATTCTGAAAGCCCCGGAACTGTCCGCCCCCAGTAATTCAGTCATCTGGACTCAAAGCCCACCCCGTCATGTTCTTTTGGGGTGGACAAGAAAAAAGAGCTCTCTGAAGTGGGATTCTTTTACAGGAAGGATACATTAGACATGCCACATGGGAAACTATCCTGCCTCAAGCTGTCAGCAGGAGCCCAGAATGGTACCTTTGTTCAAAGGGGGGTTTTCTGAGTTCGGGAATTCTGCCAGGAGTTACCGCCTCCGCCTCCAGGAAGCCTTTCCTTTCCCCACCTCCCAGCCATCCCTTGCCGGCTGAGCCGCACACACACACACCCGCCCCCCTGCCCCCTGTGTTGCCATAACACCGTGGCTGCCGCTCTGATCCCACAGTGGTGGGATGGGGAAGTCACCAGTCCGTCTTCCTGTTGGGCTATGAGGTCCCTGAGGGCAGGGCTGTCTTATTTGTCTCCCCAGAATCTGGCACAGATGGCGCCAACACATTCCCCGTGCCCGCCCCCAAATGAAGGTGCAAACTCCAAGTCTTGGGTCGGTGCAGGAGGCTCCCCACCCTCGGGAAGCTCCTAGGCCGATGGGGTTGGGGATAGATGCTGCAGTCCTTGGCCTTTGGGTTCACCCGACTTTCCTAGACTCCCCTTCATGCAACTTTCCTCGCCCACACCCACCACAGCTGGTGAGAGCGGCTCCTTTGAGATTCCTTTTGCATTTTCATTAATTTCTGTTGAATAATTGAAACCAGAAAATTAGTACTTTCAACCTAAACCTGAATTGCAGTGTGTGTGCTTTTTATAATTATAATTCCACTGCAGTCTGAAGCATTTGAGTGAGCCCGCCTTCTCCAGGGATAGATGGAACAAATCTATGTCTGGAGAGCTTAAAACACAGTGCTTGGCTCAGACAGCGCACCTGGACATTGCTTTTTTTTTTTTTAACGCGGGCCTCTCACCGTCGCAGCCTCTCCCGCTGCGGAGCACAGGCTCCGGACGCGCAGGCTCAGCAGACGTGGCCCATGGGCCCAGCCGCTCCACGGCATGTGGCATCTTCCCGGACCGGGGCACGGACCCACGTCCCCTGCACTGGCAGGCGGATTCCGAACCACTGCGCCACCAGGGAAGCCCTGGACATTGCTTTTTAATTAATGGATGGATGGATGGAAACAAGGACTCCAAAGGTCAAGCATCAAGCCAGCTGTATAGAAGCTTCCAAAATTAGGGATGATTCTCCTTACTTTCTGAGCTAAAACCAATTTTGTTTCTCTTATCAAAATGAAATGGAGAGACTCCCCTGGTGGTCCAGTGACTAAGACTCCACACTCCAATGCAGGGGGCCCGGGTTCAATCCCTGGTCAGGGAACTAGATTCCATATGCCGCAACTAAAAATCCCATACGCGGCAACGAAGACCCTGTGTGCCACAACTAATTTATTCGGTGCAGCCGAATAAATAAATAAATAAATATTTTTTAAAAAATGAAATGGAAATTGCAGGACACCAAGGGGCTGAGAAACTGGCTAAAAATGTCTGCTTTTCCTTTCTGCCCTATCCGATGCCAGCCCACCTCACGTTCTATATGTGACCTGCTTCCAGCCTTCTCCTAGAGGCAGGATTTTTAAAGCATTGGCACCATCCTGGGCCTGGAGTGTGCTTACTGATGAGGGGGGAGCAGAGAGCTTTGGTCTGCAGCCCTCAGCATGGCCCCCTTTGGGGACAGCCAGGTGACCACTCTAGCAGGCAGGGACACCCTTCTAATACCTTTTACTCTTCTCCCACTCCTGGCAGGAATCGGGGGTCCTCGGTGTCACCTCAGTGCAGTTCCCATTAGCCTTACTTGGGATACAAAGGGATAAGCATCTCTGATTTTAGAGAAACGTAAAGAGCAAGCGAGCAGGGCAACCGCAGATGGTCCACGTTCATGTGACCGCTGATCTCTGGGAGGGTCCCTGGCACCCTGATGCGTCCTGTTCATTCCGTTCTTTCCCCAGGAGAAGGGGAAGGACACAATCATCATCCAGAGTCAGCAGTGACTCATGGCCTCCTGGAGGAGGTTTTCCCAAGGGGTTCTCAACAGGAAAAGAATAAGGCTGATGCGGCCAGGGAAGCCAGGAAAGGACCCAGCTGGAGTGAGATGGAAAGCTGAGTGGGAGGCAATCCCCAGGGGAAGCTACCTCCCAGGCTCCACCCGTCCTTGTTCAAGGCTGGGATGCCCGGGCTCTTAGGGTGGGGTCCCCCACCTGGCTGATCATCACAAGCCCTGGCAGGTTAGGGTTCTATTGCTATATTCTTCACTGCCATCTAAATGCCTCTCCGTTTGGGGGTTCAACCACAGTACCTTGAGGGTCTAGCCCAGGGCCAGGCATGGAACTGGAGTTTAGGACTCTCTGTAAAGAGCGCGGAGTCTGATCACCACTCTCCCCATCCCTGTCTTTGCTCCACCCACACTTGCCTCTTTTTTCCACCTTGCACCTGCCTCAGGGCCTTTGCACAGGCTGTTCCCTCTGCCTGGGATGCTCTTCCTTTTGACTCACTTCCTCCAGCTTCCTGGCCAAATGCCATCTCAGCAAGTGTCTTCTTATAAACCAATAGCCACCTTCCCACCTTCCATACTCCCTCTCCTTCTTGCTGTAATTTTCTCATTTTTGTTTATTGTCTATCTTCCACCAGCTGCAATATATGCTCAATGATAACAGGCGTCTTTTGTGCACAGATCTCCTGAACAGTACTTAACACATAGTAGGTTCTCAATAAACTCTTGCTGACTGAATGAGTGAATCACAGTTGCTGTCTAGGGAAGGAGCACAGGGTGTTGGGTCTAAAAAGAGAAAGTCTTAACTTTGGACTCAGCTGGCACAGAAGCCATGTGGTCCAAGCTTGGCACACAGGCTGTGTCTTGCCCTTTCATGGAGGGTGGCCACCTGCTTCTAGGCCATCTGCTTCCCTCCCCACTGGTGGCCACAGCTGCACCAGCCCTCATAGACTTGAGGGCACACCCTGATCTTTGGGGACCCACTCCCCAGGGCCCTTCCCATGCTTTCTGGCTGCACCTTTATCCCCATGACCAGGCCCCTCACTCCCGCCTTCTCAGGCCCCATCTGCAAAGTTGGGATCACAGAGAGGTGTGGCGGCACTCATGCTGGGCAACAGAGCCAAGCTTTCCGTTGCAAATCAAAGTTTAAAAGATGCCACTTTTAATTATGTTTGACTGCAACGTACCCTGAGGCTTTTATGGTAAACGGCTCTCAATAAACAGTTTCTTCATTAATTATTATTCATTATTGAGCAGTGGCAACAGGGAGGCAGGACCCTGCTCAGTCCACAGCCACATGTCAGCTGTCAAACCCTCGGATGAGTGGGGCTCTGAGCAGCTGCCCTGTTGGCTCCATCAGGCTCGCCTGGGCCGAGGGTGGGCAAGGGAGCAGCCTAAGTGGGGCCAGAGCCAGAGCTGGGAACTCCAAACTTTGGGAGGAAAGAAGGCAGGGGAGAGGGAGAGGGCTGTACTGGCAAAAACACCCCTTCCACCTGGGAGAGACCTCGCCTCTGGAGATCCCCTCCATGGGGTAGTGAGGACTTTTGTCTTCAGCAGAGCAGGAAAGAGAAGAGAATCACCACTTACTGAACAATGACGGAGGTGCCTTACACATGGGATAAACCTACTTTCTGAAAACAAAATGCAAACAAGACCTTCAAAGCCCTGATCTGTAGCACATGCCAATTTCCAAGATGTAAACACTCCCACCATGGCCAGTTTCAAGATACCAACAAGTTAACAGTTGGCTTGTAAAATTCCTGAAAATTTAACAACCATTTCTGCACGTTAGTGAGAGCCATCCCCAGCACCACAGTGTGTGTGATGGTATTCAAAGCTTCCCTGCAAGAAGGTGTCATCGTTAGTTAATTTCATGTGTCAGCTTGACTAGGCCATGTGTACCCAGATATTTGGTCAAACATTAACCTGGGTGTGTCTTTGAGGGTGTTTTGGATGACATTAACTTTTGAGTGAGTAGACTGAATAAAACAGATTGCCCTCCCCAGTGTGGAGGGGCCTTGTCTAATCAGTTGAGGACCAGAATAGGACAAAAAGACTGATGCTTCCCTGAGTAAGGCCTGACTGTCTTGAGCTGGGAAACTGATTTTTTTTCCTGCCTTTGGACTCAAACTGAAACACTGGTTCTTCTGGGTCTTGAGCTTCTGATTTTTGGACCGGAACATACTCTATTGGCTCACCAGATTCTTAGGCTTTGGACTCAGACTAGAATTACACTATTAGCCCCCCTGGGTCTCCAGCTTGCCAGAGGAAGATGGTGAGAGTTGCCAGCCTCCATTTTACATATAGATAGATAGATAGATAGATAGATAATCTCCTGTTGGTTCTGTTTCTCTGGAGAACCCTAATACAGGGGTAGTGGTGGTCACCAGAATAATGCCCCCACCTACACAAAGATGTCCATGCTCTAATCCCCAGAACCTATGAATATGTTATGTTACATCATGTGTTGATTAGTTTTATGTGTCAACTTCACTGGGCCACAGTGCCCAGATGCAGTCAAACATTATTTTTGGATGAGCTTACCATTTAAATAGGTGGACTTTGAGTAAAGCAGATGGCCCTCCCTAATGTGGGTAGGCCTTATCCAATCAGTTGAAGGCCTGAATGGAACAAAAGACTGAGCTCCCCTAAGAGAAAATTCTGCCTTCAGACCTGAATTGCAGCATCAGCTTTTCCCTGGGTCTCCAGCCAGATGGTCCACTCTTCAGATTTTGTACTATCCCAGCTCCATAATCACATGAGCCAATTTCTTAAAATAAATCTCTTCCTATATATGTCCATATCCTGTATATACACATACATACACATCTGTTTCTCTGGAGAACCCTGACTAATACACATGGCAAGGGAGAAAACAGGGGAGAATTAAGGTTGCAGATGGAATTAAGGTTGTTAATCAGCTGACTTTGAAATAGCGAGATTGTCCTGGATAATCCACAAGGGCACTGCGGAATCACAAGAGCGGGCAGGAGGGTCAGTGTCCAAGTGATGAGATGTAACAGACCTGGCCAGCCATGTCATGGGGCCACAAAGCAAGGAATGTGGGCAGCCTCTAGAAGGAGGAAAAGGCAAGGACACAGATTCTTCCCCAGAGCCTCTAGAAGGAACACAGCTTTGCTGACACCTTGAGTTTAGCTATGAGACCCATCTCGGACTTTGACCTCCAGAACTGTAATACATTTGTATTGTTTTATGCCACTAAGTTTGTGGTCATCTGTGACAGCAACCATAGGAAACTAATACCAACATGTATTGTCTGCAGTTAAGTAGATGATGAACCTAAAACTCAGAGACGCAGCCTGCCCAGGTTGCCATAGTGATGAAGGTCAATGGGGTTTGAGCCTAGGGCTGTCTGATTCCAAGGACCAAGTTCTTCGTTCTGTCTCATGAGAAAAGCCATTCTTTAAATGTAAACGCCCTTAGGAAGGTTACCAACTTAGTCCTATTTCAGCCTAGGTATCTGGAAAGTTTTCTTTACCAAACACCAGAAAATAAACCACCACAAAGAGCGACCAGGTGAAGGCAAAGCTGAGCTGTTGGAGGAGGGAACCCGCCCCCTCCGCGGGGTAGGTGTGGCCCAAATGAAGCTGGAGATGAAAACTACCAGGTGTTCAGTGTATGAGCCTGGCCTTTAAGCCTATGAGGCTGAGAGGCGTTTCCAAACCCTGCACCAAGGGGCTTGGATGTCAACCTCTCCCTGGAGGCGGGAGACGGGGCCTGGAGATTGAGGTGGGGAAAAGCAACCTCTTAAGGACCACAGCTTCAGTAAAAGGGTAGAGCAGAAAATACCTGTCCCAGTGCAGGGAGATGAGGAGGCGGTTCTTTTTTTGTGGAAGAGGCAAAATACGAGGAGATGCTGGCTGAGCACTTTCCAGAACGGATGAAAACCAAGCGTCATCAGATTCAGGAAGCCCGGTGAGTCCCATTACCCCAGGTCCTGGATGCTGGTGCCCAAAACACGGGCACTAGGTGGGAGACTTTGTATCTTCTGGGCCAAACGCTGCAACAAGCACTTGTGCTGGGCCAGTGTTTGCTGGATGAATGAGTGACGGGAAATGAGGATGCCAGCTTTAGACAAGGCTGGGAATTCACAATCTCCACCCACCCCTCCATCCGCACCTTCTTAGGACCCCAGAATGGGGTGGACAGAGAGGGGTTCTGGGGAACCGAGGGGGGGCTAGGGAAAGGGTATCAAGCGCCGAGGGATATCTCACGTGGGTCCAAGGCACCCTCACATGACCTAGCCCCCAGCCTGAAACTCCAAAAGCCAAATGCCCAACCCCACCCAAGCCCTGGGGATCCCTGCTGGAGAAGACGCCGCCGAAAGGGTCTTGATAGGAAGAGGTGGCCGATGGTCAAGCCTGGGAAGCCAGGGACAGAGGAGGTAACTGAGAGTTGAATTGGAAGAACAAAGGGTCTCTATTCCGTTCGTTTCACACC
Organism: Mesoplodon bidens; assembly: GCF_964165515.1. Classification (NCBI taxonomy): domain Eukaryota; kingdom Metazoa; phylum Chordata; class Mammalia; order Artiodactyla; family Ziphiidae; genus Mesoplodon; species Mesoplodon bidens. The sequence goes on along the minus strand of NC_138179.1, from coordinate 40,228,925 downwards.
CAACTCAGGGGACTCAGCTGCACCGTTTCTCCAGAATCACGCGTCTCTGGAGCCCAGTATTCAAATATATGCAGAAGTCGAGGCTGGGCTATATTTAGCAGAGTCAGGGGGAGATGATCTAAGGCTGATTGAGCAGAGCCAACCTGGGAAGTCAGGCTGGAGGGACCGCCCCCCTCCTGCTGGAGGTGCCCGGATGCTGCTCCCAGGTGCCCTGAGAGCCCGTATTCGGGGGTTTCGGCGGGGAGGAGAATGGGCATGATCCACAGCCTGCCTAGATCCCTGGGCACAAGCGTTGTTTTTCCTTTGGGAGCTTTTATTGAGCTAGCACCACGCTTTTATGAGAAAAGATGGACTGGGCTGTGTGCTGGGGCCCACAGCCTGGCCGGGGGGCCATTGGGCTCATGACTGAGGGCACTCAGTCTGGTTACCTCTCTCCTGCTATTATCTTTAAAAGCAGCAGAAATCTGACCCCATCTGTATTCGTTTCCTATGGCTGCTGTAATCAGTTATCACAAACTGCATGGCTTTAACAACAGAAATGTATTCTCTCATAGTTCTGGAGGTTAGAAGTCTGAGATCAAGGTGTTGGCAGGGCTGCCTTCGCTCTGAATCCTCGAGGGAAGAATCTTCCCTTGCCTCTTCCAGCTTCTGGTGTTGCAGGCAGTCCTTGGCATTCCTTGGTTTGTAGCTACATCGCTCTAATCTCTGCTCCGTCTCCAAATCGCCTTCTCCCCTGTGTATGTATGTGTCCAAATTTCCCTCTGTGATAAGGACTCAGGGCCCATCCTAATCCAGTATGACCTCGTCTTAACTACGCCTATGAAGACTCTTTCCAAATAAGTCACGTTCACAGGCACTGGGGTTAGGACTTCAACACAGCTTTGTGGGGGCGGATGGGAAGCGGTGCTCAATTCAATCACGACACCTTGCATCTCGTTCTACCCAAGGACAGCCATCCCCCACCCCCAGCAGCTGTGGCTAGAGGAAGGCCCTCCAGGTTGGGGGTTCAGAATATCTGGTGCAGCAGTAGGCTGGGAGCAGCATTTCCCGCGAGCCTTACTGGTCTCACCTGCCCGGAAGGGGCGGTCAGCCCCTCCTACCTGGAAGCACCTGGAGGCGACCCTGAGCCTTCACAGCCCACTTACTCAACGCCCGCCTCATCCCACACATCGCAACCCGGCTTGTACCTGCCTGACCTTGGTTCATCTTTAACCCCCGTGTGTGCTGGGAGCATTTTCCTCGTTTCACACAGGAGAAAAAAAAGGGCAAAATAAGGTAAGCTCCACGGCAGCAGGTTGGGTGCCCGGATGCCAGCCTGGGCCTGACTCAGCTCTTTTAAGAGCTGGAACAGGAAAAAAAAAAAGAGCTGGAACAGGGGCATCCACACCTGTCTTCCCTTCTGAGCTGGGGGCAGGGCTGCACAAGGAGAGGCCATGGGGAACGGGGGAACCTCTCCCTAGCACCGTCCTGAAAAGACCCCCCAATTAAGGAAATGTTGTGACCACTTTAAAGGTTACTAGGATAAGATGCTGGAGGAACCAGCGTGACCCCCATGGGCCACTGGGACTCCCCTGGCAGTCCAGTGGTTAAGACTCTGTGCTCCCAATGCAGGGAGCGTGGGTGCGCCTTTTTTCTTGAGACCTCACCCCTGCCCTGGGCTCATTCCCCCAGACATGGCAGGAGGAACACATGGGGTTTCAGGGGACTTTGAGTCAGCTAAAGGGAGGGGCTGCAGCTGCGGTGCCAGGACATGGGGGAGGCATATCTGCCAGGCCCAGCCCCGGCTAAGAGGGTCCTTGGTGACCAGGGGAAGGAACTGGAGTTGGGAATGCCTTTCAGCGCTCTGCAGAGACTAGAGGAGACTCTGCCCCTCGGCAGCCCTCCCCCCTCCCTGGTTCTGGGCTAGCAAGCTGGTCAACAGCCTCCCTGCACTCTCTCTCCTGGCCTTGATCTCAGGATTCTGTCTTGGAGCCTATGTGCGCTCTTGGCTCCAGGCCCAGGCCGGACCCAGCCTCTTCCCTCTTCATTCCCAGGCTTGGCAGCCTCCCGAGCCCTGGGCTGCAGGGAGGAGCTGCTTTAAGCCTGAGGGCTGCAGGTGGGGACTGGGGGGGTGCTAAGCCTTCAAAGGAGGCCTCCTCCAGCGCCCTCAACCTGATTGGTCTATGAGAACAAAGCCGGGAGGTGAGGGAGCAGGGAGGAGCCATCCAGGCATGACGGGGAAACCGGTGGTTCATGCTGGACACACATTAGAAACACCGGAGTGTTGGGTTTTTTTGTTGTTTTTTAAAATTCTGATGCCTGGCCCCCGCCCAGAGATTTCAGTTTAATTAGCCTGGGTGCAGCCTTGGACATGGGGATGGCTAACGCTCCACAGGTGACTGCAAAGGCTAGGGCGGGGCCTCATCACACCTGCTTCCTCATCTGTAAGTGGAGAGAATGGAGTCGCCTGGCAGGGTGGTGATGAGGCCGGTCCATGCCTATTTCAGCAGTGGTAGGGGTGAAGCAGGGGGTGGCCAGCTTCGGTTTTAGGGAGGAAGGGCCTCCTGGCACCAGCATCTGGTCTTGTATCCGGGCTGCAGTTTCTTCCCGGCGCCTGACTTCTTTCTCTTGCCTGCCCCTCCAGCTTCACCTGCCCCTCCAGCTTCACCTTCCCCCGACCCCACCCATCCACCTCATTAACATTTTAAGAGAATTCAAATGTAGTCTCCTATACAAAGAAGCCTCAAAACTCAACAATAAGAAAGCAAACAACTCGATTAAAAAATGGGCAAAAGACCTGAACAGACACCTCACAAAAAAGATATACAGCTGTCCAGTGGGCATATGAAAAGATGCTCCACATCCTATGTCATCAGGGAATTGCAAGCTAAAATTCTATTAAAAATAAGTAAAATAGCTACTGGTACCCACTTGATCTAGACCAGCGGTGTGCAACGTGTGGGCCTTGGGCCTGCAGCAGCAGCGCTGCCTTGGTAAGAACTCGAATTCCCAGCGCCCACCCCAGACCGACTGAATCAGAAACTCGGGGGGTGAGAGCATTATGGGTTTTAATAAGCTCAGACTCAGGTGATTCTGATGCCCATCAAAGTGTGAGAACAGCTGGCCTAGAACAGGGTTTCTCCCCCTCGGCACTGCTGATGCTTTGGGCCAGATTGTTCGTGTTGGTGCCGGCCGTCCTGTGCACTGTGAGAGGTTGACCCACATCCCTGGCCTCTACCCACTGAGTGCCAGGAGTAGGCTACTCCCCTGCCCCTATCATGACAGTCAAACATCTCCAGATCATGCCAGTTGTCCTCTGGGGAGCTAACTGCCCCCGTTGAGAACCACTGGCTAGGGGAGCATCTCAAACACAGGATTATGTAAAACCATGAACATATCCTGTGGCTTGGGCACCATGCTGGACTGTCCCTCTATTGGGTCATTTGATCCTCACTTTATAGCAAATCCCATCTCACAGCTTATAAGCTGTGTGACCTTGGGCAAGTTACTTAAACTTTGTGCCTCAGTTTTCTCAACTGTAAAATGGGGATAGAATAGTACCTACATGGTAGGATGGCTAAGCACATAAAATGACAAATCATGGTGTATCAAACTCTCAGCATGGTGTCTGAAGTACAGTAAATGCTCAGGAAATACGTCTTTTTTTTAAATGGAAGTATAGTTGATTTACAATATTGTATTAGTTTCAGGTGTGCAGAAAAGTGATTCAGTTATATATATGTATACATATTTTTCAGATTCTTTTCCATTATAGGTTATTACAGATATTAAATATAATTCTCTGTGCTACACAGTAAATCCTTATTGCTTATCTATTTTATGTATAGTAGTGTGTATCTGTTAATCCCATACTCCTAATTTTCCCTCCTCCACCTTTCCCCTTGGTAACCATAAGCTTGTTTTCTATGTCTGTGAGTCTGTTTCTGTTTTGTAAATAAATTCATTTGATATTTTTTAGATTCCACATATAAGTGATATAATATTTGTCTTTCTTTGTCTGACTTACTTCACTTAGTATGATAATTTCTACGTCCATCCATGTTGCTCCAAATGGCAAGGTATTATTCCAATATACCTCTTCTTAAGCCAGTTGTCTGTTGATGGATACTTGGGTTGTTTCCATGTCTTGGCTATTGTAAAGAATGCTGCTATGAACATTGAGGTGCATGTATCAGTTCGAATTAGTTTTCATCTTTTCTGGATATATGCCCAGAGTGGGATTGCTGGATCATACGGAAACTCTATTTTTACTTTTTTAAGGAACCTCCATACTGTTTTCCACAGTGGCTGCACCAATTTACATTCTCACCAGCAGTGTAGGAGGGTTCCCTTTTCTCCACACCCTCTCCAGCATTTATTATTTGTAGACTTTTTGATGATGGCCATTCTGACTGGTATGAGCTGGTACCTCATTGTAGTTTTAATTTGCATTTCTCTAATAATTAGCAATGTTGAGCATCTTTTCATGTGCCTGTTGGCCATCTGTATGTCTTCTTTGCAGAAATGTCTATGTAGGTCTACCCATTTTTTGACTGGGTTGTTTCTTTGATATAGAGTTGTATGAGCTGTTTGTATATTTTGGAAATTAACCGCCTGTCGGTTGCATGGTTTGCGAATTTGTTCTCCCCCTGTGGGTTGCATTGTTTGCAAATTTTTTCTCCCAGTCCATAGGTTTTTTCATTTTGTTTATGGCTTCCTTTGCTGTGCAAAATCTTTTGATTAGGTTCCATTTGTTTATTTTTGCTTTTATTTATTTTGCCTTGGGAAACTGATCTAAGAAATATTGCTACGATTTATGTCAGAACGTTTTGCTATGTTCTCTTCTAGGACTTTTATGGTATCACATATTATATTTAGGTCAAACCATTTTCAGTTTGTGTATGGTGTGAGGGAGTCTTCTAACTTCATTGATTTACGTGAGGCTGTCAGCTTTCCCAACACCATTTGCCGAAGAGACTGTCTTTTCTCCATTGTATACTTTTTCCTCCTTTGTCGAAGATTAATTGACTGTAGGTGTGTGAGTTTATTTCTGGGCTCTCTATTCTGTTCCATTGATCTGTATGTCTGTTTTTATGCCAATACCATGCTATTTTGATTACTGTAGCTTTGTAGTATTGTCTGAAATCTGGGAGGGTTATGTCTCCAGCTTTGTTCTTCTTCCTCAGGATTGCTCTGGCAGTTTTGGGTCTTTTGTGGTTCTGTACAAATTTTAGGATTATTTGTTCTAGTTCTTTGAAAAATGTCATGGGTGATTTGATAGGGATCACATTAAATCTGTAGATTGCTTTGGGTAGTAAGGCCATTTTAACAATATTAATTCTTCCAATCCAAGAGCATGGGATAACATTCCATTTCTTTGAATCATCTTCAATTTCCTTTATCAATGTTTTATAGTTCTCAGCATATAGATCTTTCACCTCCTTGGTTAGGTTTATTCCTGGGTACTTTTTTTTTTATGTGATTTTAAATGGGATTTTTTTTTTAGGTTTCTCATATTTCATTTTTAGTGTAAAGAAATGCAACTGGGACTTCCCTGGTGGTCCAGTGGTAAAGAATCCGCCTTCCAATGCAGGGGATGCGGGTTTGATCTCTAGTCAGGGAACTAAGATCCCACATGCTGTGGGGCAACTAAGCCCGCAGGCCACAACTACTGGGCTCACGTGCCTCAACTAGAGGGCCCACATGCTGCAAACTACAGAGCCCATGTGCCCTGGAGCCCGTGTGCCACAACTAGAGAGAAGACCACATGCCACAACTAGAGAGAAGCCCGCATGTCGCAATGAAGAGCCCACGCACTGCAACGAAAGATCCTGCATGCCACAATAAAGATCCCTCATGCCACAACTAACGGTGCAGCCAAAATATAAAATAAATTAATTAATTAAAAAAAATAATCTGCCTTCCAATGCAGGGGATGTGGATTTGATCCCTGGTCAGGGAACTAATATCCCATATGCCACAGGGCAACTAAGCCCATGTGCCACAACTACTGAGCTCACGTGCCTCAACTAGAGAGCCCACGTGCCACAAACTACAGAGCCTATACGCTCTGGAGCCCACGCCACAACTAGAGAAGAGAAAACCTGCACACCACAACTAGAGAGAAGCCCGTGCGCCACAGCAAAGAGCCTGTGTGCTGCAATGAGTGCCGCAATGAAGATCCTGCATGAAGTTCCCTCATGCCACAACGAAGACCCGATGCAGCCAAATAAATAAACAAATAAATGTTTAAGAAAAAAGAAATGCAACAGATTTCTATATATTAATCTTGTATCCTGCTACCTTGCTGAATTCATTTATTAGGTCTAATAGTTTTTGTGTAGAGTCTTTAGGGTTTTCTATATAGAGTATATCATGCCATCTGCATATAATGACAATTTTACCTCTTCCCTTCCAATCTGGATATGTTTTATTTCTTTTTCTTATCTGATTGCTGTGGCTAGGACTTCGGATAGTATGTTGAATAAAAGTGGTGAGTGTGGGCATCCTTGTCTTGTTCCAGAATTTAGTGGGAAGGCTTTCAGCTTTTCACTGTTGAGTATTATTGTTGGCTGTGGGTTTGTCACTAATGGCTTTTATTATGTTGAGATATGTTCCCTCTATACCCACTTTGATAAGAGTTTTTATCATGAATGGATGTTGAATTTTATCAAATGCTTTTTCTGCCTCTGTTGAGATAATGTGGTTTGTGTATTTTGTTGATGTGGCATATCACATTGATTTGCATATATTGAATCATCCTGGTGACTCTGGAATGAATTCAACTTGATCATGGTGTATGATCCTTTCTATATACTGTTGGATTGGTTTGCTAATATTCTGTTGAGTTTTGTTTGCATCTATATTCATCAGAGATATTGGCCTATAATCATAGTGCTGTGGTCAGAAAAGATGCTTGAAATAATTTCTATCCTCTTAAATTTGTTGAGGCTTATTTTTTATCCTACTTTGTCATCTATCCTAGAGAATGTTCCATGTGCACTTGAAAAAAATGTGTATTTTTTTAAATATATAGTGTCCTGTAGATATCAATTAAGTCCAACTGTTGTATTGTGTCATTTAGGACCTCTGTTGCCTTATTGATTTTCTGTCTGGATGATCTGTCCATTAATGTCAGTGGGGTATTAAGGTCTCCTAATATTGTTGTATTCCTGTAAATTTCTCCCTTTATGTCTGTTAGTATTTGTTTCATATATTTAGGTGCTCCTATATTGGGTGCCTATGTTGACGAATGCAATATCCTTTTCTTGTATTGATCCCTTTATCGTTAAATAGTGTCCTTCTTTGTCTTTCTTTACGGACTTCATTTTAAAGTCTATTTTATCTGATATGATTATTGTTATCCCTGTTTTCTTGTCATTTCCATTTGCATGAAATATCTTTTTCCATCCCCTCACTTTCTATGTGTGTCTTTCACCCTAAAGTGAATCTCTTGTAGGCAGCATATTGTAAGTGCTTGTTTTTTATTCCATCTGCCACTCCATGTCTTTTGATCAGAGCATTTAGTCCATTGATATTTAAAGTAATTATTGATAAGTATGTATTTATTGCCATTTTAAACCTGGTTTTCTAGTTGATTTTGCAGTTCTTTATTCTTCTTTTGTTTTTCCTTTAGTGTTCTGATGGTTTTCTTTTGTATTGTGCTTGAGTTCCTTTCTTTTTGTGTTTTTGTGATTCTATTATATGTTTTATATCTGTGGTTACCCTGGTTTTCAAGTATGTTAACCCATAACTATATATGCTTGCTGTAGACTTACAGTCGTATAAGTTCAAATACATTCTACAAGATCTACATTTTTTTTACTTCTCTCCCCCACATTTTGTGATTTTTTTTTTGCGGTTCGCGAGCCTCTCACCGTTGTGGCCTCTCCCGTTGCAGAGCACAGGCTCTGGACGCGCAGGCTCAGCGGCCATGGCTCACGGGCCCAGCCGCTCCACGGCATGTGGGATCTTCCCGAACCGGGGCACGAACCCGTGTCCCCTGCATCAGCAGGCGGACTTTCAACCACTGCGCCACCAGGGAAGCCCCATTTTGGGATTTTGATGTCCTATTTTACATCCACATGTTTATCCTTTGCTGTTAATTACAGTAATAATCACTTTACAAAAATATTTTGATTATTTTTTAATCTATGTACTGGCTTATTTAAGTGATCTTCAGTCCTTTGATATATTTGCCTTTCCTGTTGTGTTGTTCCCTTTCCTATTGATTCTTCTTTTCTATTTAGAGAAGGTCTTTCAATATTTCTTTTAGGTTAGGTTTAGTATTGCTGTATTCTTTTAGTTTTGCTTGTCTGAGAAATTCTTAGTGTCTCCTCCTATTCTAAGTGATAATCTTGCTGGGTAGAGTATCCTAGGTTGCAGATTTTTCCTTTTCAGTACTTTGAATATATTATCCCTGCTGGCCTGCAAAGTTTCTGTAGAGAAATCAACTGATAGCCTTATGAGGGTTCGTTTGTAACTGACACTTTTTCTCTTGCTGTCTTTAGAATCCTATCTTTAACTTTTACCATTTTAATTATGACATGTCTTGGTGTGGGCCTGTTTGGGTTCATCTGTTTGGGACCCTCTGTGCTTCCTGTAGCTAGATAACTGTTTCTTTCTCTAGGTTTGGGAAGTTTTCAGCCATAAGTTCTTCAAATACATTTTAAATCCCCTTTTCTTTTCCTTCTGGAACCCCTATTATGTGTAGGTTGGCACATTTTATATTATTCCATAGATCTCGTATATTGCCTTCATTTTTTTTTATTTGTCTTTCTGTCTGCTATTCTGATTGGGTGATTTCCATTATTCTATCTTCCAGATCACTTATTTGTTCTTCTGCATTATTTAGTCTGCTATTCATTGCCTTTAGCTCAGTTTTTATCTTGGCAATTGAGTTGTCTAATTTTGACTGGTTCCTCTTTATAGTTTCTAGTCCCTTGTTACAGTGATCTATATTTCTATCAATAATCTTTCTTCATTCCTTTAACATTTTTATTACCTCCTTTTTGAATTTGGGGTCTGGTCAACTGAAGAGGTCTGTTTCATTGTTTGTTTTTTCAGGGGATTTCTCTTGTTCTTTTAATTGGGAGTAGTTCCTCCACTTTTTCATTTTACTTAAATTTTGTCTCTGAATTTAGGAGAAACAGTTTTCTACTGTGGTCTCGAAGGGCTGCTTTTACATGGGAGTGACCCGGTATAGACTGTGTGAGTCCAATATTTTTGGTGTGAGGGCTGTTTTTGGTATGGATGTCTGCCACATCTTTCCTCAGGGTGTGCTGGCTGTTGTCCCTTTGATAGGGGGTGTGTTTGGTGTTGTGGTGACCAGAGCCTGCACTGGATGTTGGGTGGGTCCTCCTCTTTGCTCTGTGGTTGTCACAGCTATGTTGGGGGCAGGGTCTGCTCCCCAGCTGTTGGAATAGAAGCTCCCAGATCCGGCTCTAAGCTGCAGTGTGAGGTAGGTGGGACTGGAGCACTTCCGCTGGGAAAAGAACCCTTGTGTATTCCTCACCAGGGGTTGCCCACAGGGGACATGCAATTCCGTGATGCTGCCTGACACCCAGTGTGCCTACCAACAAAGTCAGCTGCTGCTGGACCTGTCCCTGAACCTGCCCCTGCTGAGGGAGTGCTGATAATAGGCTCAGATGTCAGCCCTGCCCCCGCAGTGTATGCACTCAGAGAGCCCATGGCCACTGTAGCCACGCCCCACCTGAGCACACTGACAGCAGGGGTCTTATATGGCAGACTTGCGCCCCATCTTGCACGTGTTAACAATAGTGCCCAGACCATATTCCAGGCCCTTTGGGCTGTTTCCACACAGCTAAATCAAGTGTTCTCCCTGGGTCTGTCCGGTGAAGCCCCAGCCACTGTGCATACTAGCAGTAGCATGTTTTGGGCTGAGAAGTGTGGAGACGTGGCCGCTGTCGGTGCTGGTCTCTCTCTACCCTGCCTGGCAGCAAGTCAGCACCCACACACACCTCCCGAGCAAATGGTGAAGGGGGATCCCAAGGCAAAGAACCTTTCCTCTTTCAGAGCTCCCTCCCAGGGGCCCAGTTTCCATACTGCTTTGTTTTTTTTCTTCTTTCCTACCTGGTTACAAAGAGATCTTTCTTACAGCTTTGGTTGTGAAAGATCTTCTGCCAGCTTTCAGTTGGCTTTCTGGGAGAACTCTTCCACCTATAGATGTATTTGTGATGTTTGTGGGGGGAGGTGAGCTCTGTGTCCTTCTATGCAATCTTTTAAAAATTTTTGGCTGCATTGGGTCTTTGTTGCTGCGCGCAGGCTTCCTCTAGTTGCGGCGAGCGGGGGCTACTCTTCGTTGGGTGCGTGGGCTTCTCATTGCGGTGACTTCTCTTGTTGCAAAGCATGGGCTCTAGGTGCGTGGGCTCAGTAGTTGTGGCTCGCGGGCTCTAGAGTGCAGGCTCACTAGTTGTGGCGCACGGGCTTAGTTGCTCCGTGGCATGTGGGATCTTCCCAGGCCAGGGCTCGAACCCGTGTCCCCGGCATTGGCAGGCGGATTCTTAACCACTGCGCCACCAGGGAAGTCCCTATTCTGCCATCTTGATCTCCCTCCCCTAGTTAGTCTTCTTATCACGACCTGGCTCAGGCTGTCATCAAAATGCATTTATGTTCTCTGACCTCACAGCAACCACAGCCAGCAGAGGCCAGCCCCAGGTGAACAGAACTGGATCCAGCCCTGCTGGTCAAGCGGGGTCCCTGGAGTCACAGTGCCGGAGTGCCGGGAGGGGCCGTGGACTTCTGGTGCCCGCAGGGACTTCCTTTAGGCAGCCTGACACAGCACCAACTTTGTAGCTGGAGTGACAATGTGGAGGAGGGGCCCGGGGGCCCCAGATATTCACCCCCCGCACCCAGGGTGTCCACACCCCCTCACTCCTCCAGGCCTGGGCGTCCCAGGAAAAGATGAGAAATAGCACAGCTCCTCCTCTGCACCTCACATCCCAATAAAATATTTATTATTTCAAGAAATCTTTAAAAAAAAAAAGAGAGAGAAAAGAGTATCTCTATTGCTTTCCCCCAACAGGTCAGGTCCTTGATGACTGTTGAGTTTCTGTGGCCACAGGAGCTGCCCAGGCCGAGAGGGCTCTCTGATGGGAGGTATCCACCTTCAGGCCCTGCCCTCTGGACTCAGGGCCCTGTGGCTGTCTCCCTGGAAGGGAGGAGGGGCAGGCCTAGGTGAGTGGGGCGGGTTGCCTGGGAGTGGGATTAAAAACGGGGGTGGGGTGGCAGTGTTTCTGACTGCCCGATCTGTTTCCTCAGGCAGCGCTCAGGGTGAAGGGGGAGGCATGCCACACGGATGGACGGCTGGATCCAGAGGCGGTTTGAGGCTGGAGGAAGCTGGAGGTTAGGGACACAGACACAGCATTGATGGGGCAGGGGTGGCTACGTGGGGATAGCAGGCCTGGGCATCCAGGAACTGGGCCACGTGTGCCATGGGGCTGAAGCTTCATCCCAAGCCTACAAAAGATGCTTAGGAGGTGGAGGCAGGGTAGATTCTAGAGCCTGTTCTCAGAGGCTGGGGTGGGGACTGAGGCTTTGGAAACAAATCCACGGTCTGGAATCGCAGTCATGCTGGGATAGGTTTCAGGAAATGCCCAAAGTGAAGAAAGTTGGAATAAGCAAGAGGGAAACAATTCAACCCAGGGTCTAAGTGGTCCCTGCAACCCTAACTCTGGTGCCCAAGTGTGGAAGGGAGGGGGAATTTGGGAAAACAGGAGGGGTGGGGCTGCGGCGGCATGAACGGGGTCCCCCAGCCTGGCCTTCCCCCAGTCCTCGGCCTTTTCTGTCCACACCCCAAACAACTCCACAGGGACAAGGCTGACCCCCTCATGCATCACTCCCCACTCTGTGGACCCTCCAGTGGGCCACTGGGCAAGCATCACCCTGTTTCCTCTATCATATGCCCAGAGGCCCCATCCTTGGGCCCAAGAAGGACAAAGGCCCGCACTCCATCTGGTCCAGATCTGGTCTTGCACAAAGCAAGGGGCCTCCGACCACCTGCTCCTGGGCCAGTGGGACCCTCTGACCAACCCCCAGCTGCTTGCCCACAACGCTGCCACGAGCCCTCGGGGTGAGAACAAGGAGTCTGCCTAGGGTGGGCACGAGGCACTCGGCAGACTTGCCTCCCTCCCCAAGACCTGCGCACCTATCGGCTTGGCCCACGTCCTGGCCAAGAAAGGAGGCTCCAGCCTGGGGGCTTTGGGGCGGGTGTCGGGGGGTGGTAGGGCGGGTCGCTGGAGCTCAGAATCTGCTGGTGCTTTCTCCTGCGGCGGGGAGGGCCAGCCGGGTGGGCGCCCTCACAGACAGTCCTGGCACAAGGCCACCTGGCCCTTGCGGAAGTCTCGGCAGGGGCAGAGCCGGCGGTACTTGGTGCTGGAGCCGGCGCAGCTGAAGAGCAGAGGCTCCTTCTGCAGGAAGCACTCCTGGCCCGGCTGGGCAAAGGCCGGGTACAGGTGGTTCATCTCCGACTCAGTGCCATCACAGGGCACCTGCAGCCTGGGTGGGCACCAACGGAGGTGGTCACTCAGCGGACGGGGCGGGGGCTGCCCCAGCCTGGCACTGCCCACTCCCTCTCCCTAGCCCATCCCATTCCAGACCCAGGGAGATGTCTCTAGGAGGCGCCAGAACAAATGCTGGGCTGCAGCTCCTCCGCGCCCCTGCTGTGAGACAGGAGAGTGGGCAGGAGGGCCGGGGCCCCAGGCTCACCCATCAGGAGGAACCTGGGGCAGCCTCTGTGACCTGGACCTAGAAGATGCCCAGACAGGCTGGGCAGGGGCTGAGGGAGGGATGAGGAGGTCAGGGGCTGGGCAGGGAGCTGCCCCTAGTGGTTTGGGGCAGAGGCTTTGCCAAGAGTGGGCAGCTGTGCTGTGGATACCTGCCCGGAAGGTCCCTTCTGGATCCTTCCTGACTCACTGGAAAGCACTGCATGCCCCCACTGCTGGCAGGGCCGGGGGCAAGGTGGCCACGGGAGCAAAGGAGCTACAGGTGAGGTCAGCTGGGCCGGGGCTCACTCACGTCTGGAAGGCGTCCTGGCTGTTGAGGAACGGGAAGAAGGAGGGCTCGCAGATCAGCCCGTGGTCCAGGCAGGCGTCCGTGCAGGCCCTCCCAGCAGCGGCCAGCCAGGCCCGGAGGGAGTGCGCTGGGGGCCAGGCCCCAGGGGCCAAGCTGGCGTTGCGGGCCCACTTGAGGTGAGTGGCGTTGGGGGCCAGGATGAAGGGGCTCTCCAGGGCTCGGGCCCCTGGGGGGGCAGGGCCTGGGGCCACACAGAAGTCCTGCCCAGAGGAAAGCAGTGTCAAGAGGGAAAATGGAATACCTCACTCACAACTCATCCTGTGGGTAGGGGTTGCAGGGGGAGGGTCTTCCCTACTCCCCACTCACTAAACTTCTAAACAGCTGTGTAATAAAAATGAAAAATGAGTCTTTGCATTTCTGTGCTGTGATATGGGGGTTGGGACTCGAGCTGGGGGCCCAGGGCAGGGGCGCCCCAGGCCTGGTCTCTCAGCAGTACTGCTTGGCTCCACCCATCTCCAACCCCGCGGGGAAGGAAACAGACCGGAGGAGGACCTGAAGGTTAAAGCACGCTGCACCCTGGGCAGAGGTGGGTCCTCAGACACTGGAGCCAGCTCGGCCCGTGGAGACAGAGAGCGGGGGACCCACCTACCTGGTGCTGGATGTAGGCATGGACCCGCTCCAGCATCCCCTCACACGTGTACTCGTAGGGCAGGTAGGGGTCCACCTGTGAGCGAGACAGGCAGACACGTGGCGTAGGAGAAGCCCTGGGCCTCCCCAGACCTGGCTGCTCAGCCTTGGGAGCAGAGATCTGGGGGCTCTCACGGCCTGCACCCAGAGAGCCGACCACCCTATCCACGCAGATGACCCGCTCCCCGGCGCACCCTTCAGTGGCCCTCAGGGGGGCTCACGACAGCTCATCCCTCCCTGGCCCCCTCCCAGTTCCACTGAGCGCTTCTCCTCTTTCCGTAAAGCTCAGCATTCCATCCCCTCCTCGGCTGTGATGCCTGCTTTTCTCCAGCCAACCACCGGATGCACCCTCCCCTCTTAGACCTCACCTCCTCCAGGAAGCAGACCCAGAGCTCCACCCCCTCTCCTGTTAAAGGACCACTTTCCTTTGCACACACCCCAGACTTCCCCAGTAGAGAATTAGTGCCTGTGTCATCATTTCTGATTTATCCCTTGTCTCCCTCAGGTCATAAGCCCCATGGGCTGTGGGACCACGACTTGTTCACCATTGAATCCCTGGTGCCTGGCACAATGCCTGGTACACAGCAGTCACTGAGGAACTAGTCATGGAATGGAAAAGCATCCCCAGCTCTGCCTGTGCTCTGCCCAAGATGTGGAAGTTTCACGCAAAGCAACACAGGGTATCTCCCAGCCTGACGGAATGAGATGACATTTGTAAAGCTTCCTGCCCAGACCAGGCACCCGGGAGCTACATGAACTAGGTGCCCCCAAAGGGAGGCCACATACCCTCAGTCTAAATATCAGAGTTATAGAACAACGCATGCTGGGGCCGACGGGACCAGATGGATTTGGTAGCTGGGGCGCAAGGAGCAAGGGGAACGGAAGAGGTGATGAGGAGGCTGCCTCCCCAGCGCGGGTACCCCCACCTCCTCTCCACTCTTCTTACCTGGCCACCCCCTCCCTGTTTACAGCAACCCTCAGTGGCCCAGCACACAGCCTCCTTGGAGGAAACGGTCGGCCAGGCGGGCGGGAGGCGAGATCGCGGTGACCTGGGAGATGGTCCACCTCAGACTCAGAGGAAGGTCTGTTTTAGCCTTTGGCCCCACCCCCCACTCCCCAACATGTGTGTTGGCACCATACCCAGCCCAGCCGCCTCCTGTTAATGCCGTTTCCCTGCCAGCAGCTCCAGCAATCAGGCAGTTTCAGGCCAGGTAGTGAAATCTTGCTGGTGTGCCCAAGTCCTTTCTCCTCATCAGAGATGGGTGTGTCAGAACCCAATCAGGCTACGCTGGGTCCTGCTTCCTGTGGACCCCACCTCGAAGGGCTGGAGGCCCATCCTGGGCCCTCTGGCCCAGGGGACATCCCCGACTTCAAGCTGAGGAGGGTCTCAGGGAAGCAGCAGCTGCCACCAGGACTGATTCTCGGGACAAGGCCCCACCCATCTGACCTTGCCCCGGTTCTGACTTCGCCTGCACTGTAAGCCCGTGTCCTTAATCCTGGGGCAGTTCTGGGATCCCAGAGGATCCCCAGGGCCACATGCAACCACCACTTCACAGCCCATCAACCAGCACAGCCTTTCCAGCCCTGAGGTCCACACAGCCAAGCCCAACCCCAGCTGATGGCCACTGAGGCCCTGGCCACCAGCTGCTGCCCCAGGGGATCCCCAGTCGCCTCGGGTCCAAGACTTTAAGTCCTGGTTATAAATAAACCCCACAGAGAAGAGATTTCCCCTCCAAATGTCACCCTGCCTGCTCCTGGCGGCAGCCACCGAGTTATCCCCCGCGTGGTTCGAAGCCCGTCACGTGGTGATTCTAAGCCCCCCTCCACCCGTGCGAGGGAGGGGACCATTCGCAGCAGCCATGTCCCACCTGCCGTGAATCTCCCACCGGAGGAGCCAGCCTGCCTGGAAATTACCCCCATTAGGTCTAATTACAGGTGTGCACGGTGATCCGTCTGGACAGAATGGCAGGTGCTGGTCCTGCTGGGATTGCTGGCCTGTGATGATGAGGGGGGAAGGGGGCGGGAGCAGGTGCTGGCATCCCCCCCAACCTCCTTCCCCTCACCTCGAATGGCCTCACCCTAGACGGAGGGCAAGCCCACCCCCACCTGGAGCCTCCCGGCTGCTTGCTGGGTGCCTCAGGTCTCTCTCACCCCTCCTCCCTCAGCCCGCAAAAGGCCCCACGACGTGCAGGAGCTGCGCCCCCTGATGCGGGCCCTCACTCGCTCGCTCAGCTCCTGCCAGCTGTCTCTAAGGCAGTTTTCTAAAACAGGATGATCAGAGTTACCCACGGTGCTTGTTTGAAACGCAAACGCCAAGGCCTCACCAGTCCTTTTAAATCAGAAGCTGGGGATGTGCCCAGGAATCTGCATTTTAAACACCACCACCACCACCACCACCCCTCCCCACCCAGGCAATTCTTGGGTAAAGGGCTAACTGCCCAAGAGTCAGGGTGGGGGTGGGATGGCTAAAGGCAGGGGGGGCCACGGGCTGGTTTGGGGTCCAGCTGCAAGTCAGCCTGACGAATTTGCAGTACCTTGGTTCCTGGACCCTTTTGTTATTGATTTTTAATTAACTAACAATTAAACAGATGTTCATGTTTTTAAAAATCAAGAGAAAACAAGGCAAAGCAAGTTCTCCTCTGACCCCAGACGCCCAGCCCCTTCCCCAGGACAGGCACTGTTAATCAATTTCTCGTGTGTCCAGCCAGAAATAACGCGTGAATAGATGAGAATGCTCACACGCACAGACGCCCCCCAACATACACCCCTGTTTAGGTCTGCGGCTGGGAACATGGCTCTCCACAGGGCTGGGACCTCGCTCACTCAGTCACAAGGGATCTTGAAGGTGGAGCCAGACCTGAGGCCTGGGGGTGGACAAAAGCCTCCCTGGTCCCCTTCCCACCCCGCCCCTGCCCCCCTGGGGTGGAAGCCCCTGAGGGTTGCTTTTGCAACAGGTGCAGAGAGGGAGCAGGAACAGAGTGTGGGATGGGGGTCCCCTGCAGGGCAGCTTCCCACAGCGCCCTCCCCCATACCGTCTGTCGGGGGTGGGCGGCTTTTTCTAGCTTGCTCAGCCCAATGTTGAGAGCTGACATCTGCCCCTCCCGGTTCAGCCTCAGCCAGCGGTGGATGGAGTTGTGGGAAAAACACCCCGGTTTCCTCATTTCTCAGGACAATCCGGGATGCGAGTACCCCACCTCTCGTAGGTCCCGCCGGCATTGAGCACCAGGTGCCTGAAGGCAGGGGTAACCTTCTTGATAACACACCCTGACTCACTGGCACTCCAGGACCTTCCTTCCTGGGATCACCCCCCAAATAAACTACTTGTGCTCAAATCCCTGCCTGGGGTCAGCTCCGGGAAGAACCCAATCTCAGCCCGGGACCTGGAGGAACTTCCAGCAGAGGAGGATTTGTTTAAGCGGATGCTTAAGAGGGGGCGGGGGGCTCTCCCTGCACCACTGGTGGAGGTCCAGGGGTTCAGCCACTTCGCGGGTCAACCTGGCCACATCTGCCAGAACCAGAGATGCACCTAGGCTCTGACACAGCAGTTTCCTTGGTACTTTCACTAGAGAAACACTCACACCCAGACAGGAGGGAAGGACGAGAGTGGGGTGGGTAGAGGAAGGGAGTGGGCAGGGTGGGCAGGGATTTTCTGGGGTCATTTGCTGAGGCAGTGGGCTAAGGCTGGGAGTGCCGAATGGAAGGGACTGATCCATGGGATGCAGGAGGGTGTTAAAAAGAAAAAAAAATACAGGGACTTCCCTGGTGGCACAGTGGTTAAGACTCTGAGCTCCCAGTGCAGGGGGCCCGGGCTCAGTCCCTGGTCAGGGAACTAGATCCCACATGCCGCAACTAAGAGTTCGCATGCCACAACTAAGGAGTCGGCGAGCCACAACTAAGGACCCCGCCTGCCGCAACTAAGACCTGGTGCAACCTAATAAATAAATAAAATTAAAAAAAAAAAACTGGCAGTCCAGTGGTTAGGACTCGGCACTTTCACTGCCGGGGCCTGGATTCAATCCCTGATCAGGAAACTAAGATCCTGCAAGTTGCATGGCATGGCCAAAAAAAAATTAAAAAAATATGCAACCCTGCCTCACAGTCAGGACAACCAGGCAGGGCTCTGGACCCAAAGCTAAGCCCTTAAGACCGCATGGGGCATCGATGCGTGCTGGCCTCTGCCCCAAGCCCGGCAGTGTCCCCAGCTCCCCAGACAGCTGTGTGTCCTCCTGGGCAGGGCCCTCCCTTGTGGCGGCCCCTGCCCCAGCAGCCTAATGCTCTCTGATTCTGCCACAAGTCTGCCCAGAGCAGCCCAACCACCTCCAGCGCCCCACCAGGGAGGGCACGCTCAGTGACCTTGGTGATGGGCAGAGAAGGGGACCTGACAGGAGTGGGGTTTTTTGCTCAGCCTGGTGTCCAAGCTACCGCAAGAAATGGGTCCAGAGGGATCACGGAGAACAGGGCCACCCCTGCCCCCTGTGCTCACACAGTCTGCCCGCTTCTCAAAATGAAGGGACCGCGAGAGCACACACGCACAGGGAGCCATCAGAAGCCACAAAGGTGCCCATCGGGGAGAGGAGCTGCACAAGCCCCTCGTTGCCCTCCGCCCACACCCACCAACACTTACTTGCCGGAGGAAACGCAGAACAAGAACGCTCTACCCACTTGCTATGCAAAGGTGGCACCACACAGACCTGGTCTGAAATGCAGGGCTTCAGCCCCACCCAACTTGCTGACTCTAAACCTGCGCTTTAACAAGATCCCCAGGTGATCTGTATGCACATTATAGTCTGAGATGTGCTGCTAAAAGACCACAGAGACAAAGAACCTTCAAAGGTTCAAAGAACCTTCACGCATTCACCCTGAAAACATTTACTCAGCACTTAACCTGTGCTAGGAGCCCACAGGACCTGGCACCCAGAGACACGCGATAAATGATTCTGGATCCAGGGCCGCCCTGTAAGGCTGTGCAGGTTTCTCACAGCACAGAGGCAGGTTTTCCCCCCACTCCCTCAACAAACACACACGCATCCAAGTTGCCAACCCAGGCCTGCAAGTCTGAATTCACCAAGAGGAGCATCTTTTTCTAATTATAGCAAAGACCCAAAGTTTAGGATATTGGTGGTCCTGACTGGATCCGAGCCTCACCTGGGTTCTCACGATGGCCTTGATGGCTGCTTCAAGCTCCTCTGAGTCGTTGTAGTTGACGGTCCACACGTGGGGCTTGCCAATGAAGTTCTCTGCGTAGGGATGCTGGGAGAACACCTAGCCAGGGCACAGAGACGGGAGGCTTCTCCCTCTGCCTGCCAGGCTGGGCTGCGTGAAGACCAGGAGCCCCCCACCCATCTGTCCCATCTCTCCCTTCACCCCATGTCTCAGTCTCCCCCTTCCAGGAACTGCAGGGGTCCCATCTCGGACCCTCCCGATGTGGGACCAGGCCCTTCCCACTCACCTCTCTGGAGGTGGGTTTGCCCCGGAAGAACTCATGGTTGAGCGAGCTGTGGGGCGGGCTGAAGCGGGACTGCAGGAAGACACAGCCGTTGGCGATGGCCTCCAGCGGGGCAGGGCCCTCGTAGGGGAAGCCAAACCCTATGAAGAGCTGCAGAACCGAGGTGGCACGATGGTCAGGGAAGGTTGGGTATCACAGCCGAGGAGCCCCAGGAAGCTGGGAGCGAGGCTGGGGTTGGGACATTCACAGGAGGCAGCTGGGGCAGCAGAGAGCCCAGAGCAGCTGTGCGCCTCAGCCACTGTGAAATCAGGACGTCTACTTAGGTCCTATCAATGGCCTCCTCCTGCTCTAAAGGCTATGATTCTGGAGGGGAAAAGAACAAGGGTTCCCAAGCTTAGAAGGCTTCAGGCCACTCCTACAGCTGACCTCAAAGGACCTTTACTCATTCACCCAAAAAACATTCATTCAGTACCTGACTTGTACTAGGAGTGCTCATAGGGTTGGCCCCTGAAGGGTGATCAGTAAGTGATTCTGGGGCTTCCCTGGTGGCGCAGTGGTTGGGAGCCCGCCTGCCGATGCAGGGGACACGGGTTCGTGCCCCGGTCCGGGAAGATCCCACATGCTGCAGAGCAGCTGAGCCCGTGAGCCATGGCCGCTGAGCCTGCGCGTCCGGAGCCTGTGTTCCGCAATAGGAGAGGCCACAACAGTGAGGGGCCCGCGTACCGCAAAAAAAAAATAAATAAACAAAAAAATAAAATAAGTGATTCTGAATCTGGGATTGCCATGTAGGGTTGTTCAGGTTGCTCACTGCACAAAGATCCCTCTCTCCACCCCGACATACACACACACACATACACATATCCAAGAGCCCTGAAGAAATAAGTTATGGTGAGAACAGGAGAGGACCTGGCAGCTGGCACTTCAGAACCCAACAGCAGGATCACGCTCCAGGGACACAGCTCAGGGAATTCCAGAAGCAGTTCGTCAGAACTAGTGTCCCGATGGAACTCCAGCCAGGCTGCTCCCCATCCCTTTGCTCCCAGCCTGCCCTTCCACCCTCTCAGTGGCTCTGAAAGCCAGGTCCAGGAGTCAGCTGGGCCGGACTGGTGTTGGGGCGGGGGGGCAGGTGGGCAGCCCAACTCCTCTTCACCATCACTGAGCCCCACTCAGGTCCCTTTCACTGTGGGGCCTCCCCTGCCTGATGGCCATCCCCATCTCTGCCCCCAGCTCTGACCAGCCCCTAAGAGGCCCAGACACGAGGCTCAGGGCAGCAGAGTGTGCTGGGCATGTCCACACGTAGAGGGGGCCACAAGTGATGGTGGCAGGCGTGGCAGGCACATATGGGCACCTCCTGGACATCTATGGCCGGGCTGGGGTGAGGATGGAGGACGGGGTGGGGCTCACCTTGGCCTTGCGCAGCAGCTGCTGGAACTCGGGCTGCGGCAAGAGGCCGTGGTTCTTCACGAAGGCCGGGACTTCAGGGGGCCGCTGGCTCTCATAGTACACGGTGCCGTGGATCTCCATGTACTTGTTCAGGATGCTCAGGAACTTCTCCTTCCCCTGGAAGAGGAGGAGGAGGGGATGGGAGCCTTGCTCCAACCTCAGACGGCAGAGCCAGCTGAAGAGACACCCATGGTCAGGAAGTCGGAAAACATGGGGCCAGTCTCAGTTTGGCCCCTAACCAGCTGTGTGACCCTGAGGAGGCCCCTGCCCGCTCTGGTCCTCAATTTCTTTATCTATGAGTTACAGAGGTTGGATTAGACCAGAGGCCTCCAGACTATTTTTAGCCACGGACCTGTTTTCTTTCCCAAGGTCTCCTACAGAGACCAACATTTAATTGTATCCAGCTGGAGCTACTTGGCCTCCCCTGAATCCCTGATGACCTCCAAGGACCTCTGAGGAGGCATGGAGCATAGGTGAATACATAACACCTCAGCGTCCGGGCACCCATCTGACCCTACGGCCAGGGCCCTGAGCTGGGAGCTGCGGTCTGTGTAGGACCTTGACAGGAATAAGCATGGGATCGGCTGCTGGGTTCTATTTTTTAGAGCTTTTCTGAGGCTTGCAGAAGAGAGGGAGGGGAAAGTAGCTTCGAGATCACACAGAAGGGTGGGGCGTGGGGCTCTCTTCAGGGAGGATTAGTTCCCAACAGGCCAATGGGTCAGAGGAAAAGAACTCATGGTTCCCCAGGTCCCGCCGGCCAGCATATCAGACCGCCATGAGCTCCAGCCCAGGTTCACTTTATAAACCACAGCTCTTGAAGAATATTATCAATGGACATCAGAATAATTGTTAACAATTCACATTTTGAAACTCAAACTGTATACATTTTTCACAAGGAGGCTTTCCACTTTGGGTAATGCAGATCAGCCCTGCCTGAGAATGACCAGGAAAAATGGGAAAATGTAAAAAACATCTATGAAGGCCCTGAAAAATCTAACAAAGAATGAAGAATTACAAGGCCAAGACCTGGGAGAAGGAGGAAAAGAGATTGCTGAGGCCAGTGTTGGGGTTGGTTTTCCTCCTGGGGGCACCTGCTGATTCCAGGGGCAGCATCTAGGCAGCTAAGCAGACCTGAGAGACAAAAGTCAGAGTTCGGGGCCTGCCAAAGATGGGGAGCCCTGATGGAAACCCATACTTTGGGTTGGAACTCTGAGGAGTTACAGCCTGGACGAAAGGGGGGACCAGAACTAGAGCAGCTCTGGCAGGGGCTGAATCCTTTTAAAATTGCCTCAATCACTATCATTGGTTGAGGTGATCTGGGATTGCTAGGGCTCCAGCTGTGATCCAAGAATAAAAGTAAATCCTCTCTGGAAGAAGAGAGCATCACCCTTGACCTCAAATTATTTCTACAGTTTTTCATATTCACCTTCCAGAACTACCTAGAGGTAGTTTTTCTCAAAAAGAATAAAAAAGAAAAGAAAAGAAAAAGGAACCAGTGAAGTCCCAATCAAAATCCCAGCAGGCTTTTTAAAATAGGAATTGACAAGCTAATTCTAAAACTCATTTGGAAATGCAAGGACCTAGAAGAGACAAAATAACTTTGAAAAAGAAGAAGAAATTGGGCAGACTTATATTACCTGATTTCAAGACTTATTGTAGAGTTACAGTAATCAAGACAGTGTGATATTGGTTGGCATCGAGAGAGATCAACAGAGCAGAAGAGAGAGTCCAGAAATAGACCTACACATGTAGGGTCAATTGAATCCTGACAAAGATGCAAAGACATTTCAGCAGAGGAAGGATAATCTTTTCAACAAACAGTCACGGATCACTCTATATGCAAAAAAAAAAAAAAAAAAAAAAAAGGAGAGGGAAGGGAAAAAAAGACTTCAACCCATACTTCATATCATATATAAAAGTTAATTCAAAATGGATCACAGACTTAAATGTGGACCTAAAACTATAAAACCCATAGAAGAAAAATCTTTGTGACCTGGGGTTAGACAAAGATTTCTTGGATACACCAAAAGCACAATCCATAAAAGAAAACACTGGACTTCATTAAAATTAAAAACTTTTTGCTCTTTGAAAGATGCTGTTAAGAGAAAGACAAGCCACAGCCTGGGAGAAAATTTTTGCAAAGCATCTATTTGTTAAAGAACCTATATCCAGAAAATGTAAAGAACTCTAACCACTCAATAATAAGAAAATAAACAACCCAATCTTTTAAATGGGTAACATTTTTTAAGGTATTTCACCAAAAAAGATAAACGGAAGACAAATAAGCACACAAAAACATCTTCAACATCCTTAGTCATTAGAGAATTACAAATTAAACCCACAATAAGATAATACCGCACACCTGTTAAAATGGCTAAAATTAGAAAGACTGACCATGCAAAGTATTGATGAATTTGTAAAGGAATTGGAACTCTCATACATTGCTGGCAGGATTGTAAAACGGCAAAACCACTTTTCTTAAAATGTTAAACATAGTTCTACAATATGATCCAGCCATTCCACTCCTAGGCATTTACCCACAGGAATGAGAGCATATGTGTATACAAAGATTTGTACGTGAATGTTCATAACAGCTTTATTTGTAATAGCCAAATACTGGAAACAACCCAAATGTCCACTAACAGGTGAATGGATAAATAAAGTGTAGTCCATCCATGCAATGGAATACTACTCAGCAATAAAAAGGAATGAACTATCGTTACATGCAACAGGATGAAGGAATCTCAAAATAATTATACTCAGTGAGAAAATCCAGACAAAAATAAGTATATACCATATGATTCCATTTATATAAAATTATATCAATAGAAAATGAAAACTAATCCATAGTGACAGAAAGCAGATCACTGGTTGCCTGGAGATGAGGAGGAGAGGAGAGATGGGAGGAAGAGATGCCAAAGGGAAGAAGGAAATTTCAGGGGTGGTGGATCTATTCTCTCTCAGCCATAAAATTATACACTTTAAACAAGTTTAGTGTATTGCATGTCAATTTTCCCCAATAAAGCTATTAAAATAGATGTTTAAATTTAAAAATTTAAATACCTTGATTTTTAAAAAAAATCACATACATAAAGAGACAAGACTATATGACCAACACCCAAGAGACATGACAATAAAAACAGATTCATAGGAGATCTATATGCTGGAGTTACCAGGCACAGACCTTAAGATAAATATGCTGAATATAGTCTAGGAAATAGAAGATAAAATTTGAAACCAAATGGAAAAAAAACCCCACAGTGGCAGAAACTAAAGACTAAATGGATGGATTTAACAGCAGATTAAACACAGCTGAAGAGAAACTTCACTTACTGAAAGAACAAAAGAAAACATCCAGAATGAAGCATAGAGAAACTAAAGGATGGAAACTGCAGAAAAGAGTGTTGGAGACAAGGGGATATGATGAAGATTTAATGTCTGTGTAAATGGAGTCCCAGAAGTACAGGAGAGAGACTGGGGCAGAGGCAACATTTAAAGAGAGAGTAGCTGAGAATTTTCTAAAATTAGTGAAAGATCAAACCACAGATCCAAAGAGATCTACAAACAACTCCATGTAGGATAAAAACAAAACAAAACAAAACAAACAAACAAGCAAAAAACCACACTGAGGCTTATCATAGTAAAACTTCTGAAAGCCAAACGGAAGCCTTAAAAGCAGGCAAAGGAAAACACAAAAAAGAAATGACCTTTAAAGGAACAATCAGACCTACACTGACTTCTCAGCAGAAATGACAGAAGGCAGAGGACAAGCTAGAATTTGTACATAGTGAACATATCCTCTGAGACATTTTTAGAAAACCAAAAACAGCAGTCCCAGACTAAGTTGGTTTCTTCTGGAGACAGACAATGATTCCAAATGGAATCTCAGAGATGTAAGAAGGAACAGAGAACAATACAAAGGGTAAATGTGGGTAAATGTAAATGAATATTGACTTTGCAAAACAACAGTAGCAACAACAACAACAATAATAATAATATATCGTGGGGTATAAAATATTTGGAGAGTATTAAAATACCATAAAACATATAAGATGGGGCCGGATAGAAATAAAACATTTTAAAGTTCTTTTATAACCCAATGAAACGTAAAAGTATTGGCTTAGACTTTGATAAGTCAAAGGTGCGTGCGTGTTATAACCTTTAGGGTAGCCTAAAGAGTATAAAAATATGAAGATCGGAACCAAAAGAATATGAGAGTACAATTAGCTAAAGGAAGGTGGATTTTTAAAAGTATATCAATGTAAAAAGATAAGAAATGAGCGGAAAAGGAACATAGAACAGGTAAAAAAAAAAAAAGAAACCAACTAATAAAATGGTAGATTCAAAGCCAAATAATATCAGTAATCACACCAAAATTTTAAAAGGACTACTTATTATAAAACTGAATTATGGCCCTAGAAAAAAATCAAATCAAGGACATAAAGTGTTTAGAAAATGTCTCCAAAGTCCCCATTCAACTTCCTGATCCCATTACCAGAGCAGCTATGATTAAGTTTCTTGTGTGCCTTCCTCAGATCTTTTATGCATTATAAGCAGATGTACATTTTCTTTAAAACACACATACATGCACAAATGGGTTCATGTTACATGCACAGTTGAGTAACTTTTTTTCACCTAATCATACACGTGTGTGTATTTATGTATGAAAACTTAAAGTTTTACAAAACAATAATTACTCTTAATACATATAAAGTCCTCTGATATCCTTTTACTCTATTGTTTCTAAGTTATTCTGCTTCATTTAAAAGGCTAATCAAGGCTCTCTGAGTTAAAAATAGACAAATACTGCATGATCTCACTAATATGCCAAATTGAAAAGAGTCAAAGTCATAGCAACAGTAGAATGGTGTGTCTCAAGGGCTAGGCGTGGGGGGGATGGGGACATATGGGTCAAAGGGGACAAACTTTCAGTTTTAAGATAAATCAATTCAGGGATTTAATGTCCAGCATGGTGATTATAGTTAATAAACCTATATTGTATACTTGAAATTTGCTAAGAGAGTCAATCTTAAATGTTCTCACCACACACACATGATAACTGAGGTGGTGGATGTGTAAATTAGCTTGATTGTGGCACTCATTTCACAATATAAATGTTTATCAAGCCATCATGTTGTACACCTTCAATACATACAATTTCTCTTTGTCAATTATACCTCAGTAAACCTGAGGAGAAAAAAAACAAAAAACAACCAGAGCCAAGTTGCAGTTTGAAAAGTCCACCTTAGCTCCCCCAGAAGCACTTCTGAGGCCTGGAATGTTTCCTCCAACAGCAAGGCTGGGTTTGCCCTGCGTCCGGCCAAGCAGCCTCTCTCCCATCCCTCAGTGCTTCTCCCTGGGACAGGCCCTCCTAAAACAGCAGCATCTAAGCCTTAGCCTCCAGCTCTGGGGACCCAGGATAAGACAAGCCTCCTCAGCACAACATTCACCAAAACCCTCTTCCTGACCCCGGCTGCCGCTCCCCTGAGGACGTCACGACCTCATACCGTCCTCCCTCCTCCGCTTCTCGCCACCTGGTCCCCTGAACTCTAGATGGCATTTGTCCCAGGACGTTGCTGTCACTCTTTTCTTCAGCCAGCCACCTCTGCCTTCCTTGGGTCACAAAGACCAGAGCAAAGAGGTCTTGTTTTGGAAGCAGCTGCTTTGAGGTCTCTTGCTGCACAGCGTTGCTCCTGGCTATCCCAGAAGCTCCTGAGCTACAGAGAAAACTGTTCTCTTCCCAGGCCTCATAACCTCTTATTCTCTTGGGGCAGTTTCTTAACAGTATTTTCTGGTACAAGCAGACACCGTCTGTGCTCGCTCCCTTGCCCAGCACCCCGGGCATCCTGGCAGCCAGCTTGTCTGGCATCAAATGAGGATGAGTCCTCGCCCCTCTCCCCACACCTGGCAGTGGGCACTGATGTCTCAGCCAGGGCTTGGACCCGTAGTCCAGCCTAATCCAGAGCTTCTCTCTGCCTCTATCCAAGGCGTCATAACCGGGGAGGCTATGTAGAGTCGGAGTTAAGTGTTCTGGCTCTTAGAGTTAGATGTGGGTTCAAATCCCAGCCCCACCACTTAACTAGCTTGTCACTCTAACCTCATAGTTGATGGTCAAGTGAGAAAATATATGCGAGCACCTGGTAACAGTAAGATCTGGATGGACCAATATTAGCCATGGCTATGACCTCATAGGGTTGTTGTGGCACAGACCATGAGATGTCCCATAATATCGCTTTCCTCCCCCTTCCTCGGTCACAGAACTCCAGGGCTGAGCTGGGCACGTAGTTGCCGGGGGCACAGCCACTTCCAGCATCCCCTGAGACCGGGCATGGCCATGGGACCGAGACCTAGCCACAGGGCCATATGGGGAAGAGATACGCGTAACGGGTCAGGCGATGTTCCTAAACCTGCCCTTCCCCAGCCCCTTCTCCTTCCTCCTCCTCCTCTCCCACCCCCTCCCAGCTGGAGGGCAGATGTAATGATTGTGCACTGTTTGTGGTCATCTTAAACGATGAGGCAGGACCAGGGTGGGAACTAAACAGGGCGGGTCAACCAGGGGAGAAGAGCCCCAGGTGTCAGGCCAGGACTGACACCTCCAGAGTTTGTCAACAGAAAAGAAGACATACTTCCATCTTGCCTCAATCACTATTATTCAGGGCTTTTCTGTGACAGCTGGACTTAATCCTAATCAACACAGCATGAGAATCATTAACTAAGATGGTCATGTGAGAGGCTTGACACGGGGTCCAGGGGCTGCTCAATGTTCCCCACGATCGGCGTCTTTATTATTAACCTTTAGCCTCATGCCGCCTGCCTTAGGTCAATAGCCCATCCTAGGAGCTGCCCGGCGCCACGCGGAGCTGGATCCTGACCTCCAGGGCCTGCCTCCCCTCAGAGGGCCCCGGGAAGAGCCTGAGACCCCGCTGTCCCCATCACCCTCCTCCCACCTTGGTCTGGTCCATCCACAGGAGCCACAAACCCCGGATAGCCCGCCTCGGGAGCACCCCCAGGGGAGACCCTATAGAGAGTAGCGGGGGCAGGAGGCGAAGGGAACACGTGGCATACCTGGAGCTGCCTCGTTGCCAGGGGGGCAGAGAGAAAAGAGGAGAGAGAACAAGTCAGTGGCCGGGTGAGTGGGTACCCTCCCATGCTGGCAGTGCTTCTCGCGGGACCCCGCCCTGAAGATGGGGTTCCAGTTCCTAGTCCACTCCTGCTTCTCCACTGCCTCCCACCCCACAGAATCCCCACGTCTAGCCTAAACCCCCTTCGCGGGGTTAGAGTGTCTGTTGATCCATCCGAGGGAGGGTGGAATGTTAAGCCATTTGAATATGTTGCAAAGCATGGGAGCAGGGAGAGGGGTGAGGCATGAGCCCCCAGGCTGGTATTTCCAAAGGCAGTTAGAGGCCTCTTTTCTGACCCATTAGTGGGGGCTGTTTTCCACCGTCGTCCAGTGCTGGGGGCGGTGGATGGGAGCCGAATCCTGGGGCTGGGAGCCCCTGGGGGCCGAGGGCTGGTGCTTGCGGTCAGCGGGGCTCACCTTCCAGATACTCGCCTCCTTGCCGTACACCACGGCCATGTTGCTGGCCTTGCCGCCTTTGATGAGCTGCTTCTCGGTCTCGTTGAGCTCCTGGGTCACGAAGCCCATGAAGGAGTTGTCCGGGGTGTGAGCTGCAGCCAGACCACGAGGTCAGTAAGACGGTTACCAGGCAGCCAAGGGCACACCCTGGGTCTACCCGGCCCCGCCCCATCAGAGGGCTCCCTGTTTGGCAAGGATGGGGAAGGGGGCTGGGAGGTAAGGGGTCCTGTTTGGGGCCGGAAGAGCATCAGTGCCCTGGCCCCCTTCCACGGCATCTCCTACCACCGACCCAGCCCTCTCTCCACGCAGCCCTTTGCTCACAAGGCCCTGCTGAGAGGTCTTTCCTGACCCCAATTCCACTCTGTCTCCTTTCCCTGCTTTATTTCTTGTCCCAGCACTCACTGGCCAGATGCAATAGTATCTATTGATTGGGTTGTGTATTATGATCAGAATCTAAGCCCGGTGAGAGCAAAAGCTGTGTCCCCGGCACACGGGAGCGCCCGGCTGGCTGGCTCACAAATGCACGGAACATCTTCCCTTTCACACCTGCCAGCTTCTGCCCTGCCCTTCCCTCTGCCTGGAGCGCCCACCACCCTTTTCTAGGATGAGAAAATCCTATTCCGCTTCAGGGCCCCACTCACACGTCACCTCCTCTCCTCCCGGAAGCCTTCTTTGGGGTCCACGTGCCCTCCCCTGTGGCCCCATCCACTGTGGTTAGGTCTCCGGCAAAGCGCGGATCGCACCGTGCCTCACCTCCCAGAACCGAGCACACCAGGGGCGAGGAATGCGTTTCAGCTAGGGCTCCAATTCCTCAGCCACGCTGCAGCAATGTCACTGATGAGCTCTGTCTGCCGTGGCAGGGTAGAGGTGCAGGCACAAGTGCCATCCATCTGCAAGTCACATGATCCCTCCCTTCCACCTAGAGGACCTTGAATAGAACGCTTATGGAACCCAATTAAACCTACTCTACCTTCCCAGGTGGGAGAGGCTGCGGGGAGTAGGTTGGTAACAACCATACACCCTTGATTTCCCAGAACAGCCCTGATGCCAAATAACCTATTTCTTCATTTCAGATGCACGTTTTTTCACATTTTAGCATTTCTGAAATTGGGATGCATACTTTAATCAAATGTGTAGATTTAACACAATATGTCTACCCATTCCTCTCAATGCCCACAAAATTTATATTCAATATCTGGTGCACCTTAGAAGAGGTAGTGGTTTTCTGTTGAAATGCCCCAGAAAGCTCACGGATTCTTGAGTCTGAAAATCCGACCACTATAAGGACGGGCTGCAGAACAAAATGATCTCTCCTCTAGGGCTTCAGAGGCATAAGGGGGGCCCTGGAGGCCTGGAGTTGTTTCTGTGACGGTCAGAGCTCAGGCAGCTCTCCTGTCTCAGGAGGCTCTGCCAGGCCAGGGAGAGGCCCCAGGAGGGCAGACCAGACCCTCCCTGACCCAGTTTGCCTGCCCAGCCCCACCCTGGCCTCTGTCCCTACCCTCTGGCTCTAGCTGGGGCTGCACCCAGGTCTCTCTCCCATTCGCCATTTCCTCCCTATTCTCAGAGATGAAGAAAATCTCATTCCACCAACCCCACCAGAAGGGACAGGTTTAGAACAATTAGCTAAACTAGTGGGCGTGAGACAGCGAAGTATTGCAACCAACTAAAATAACAGGGACCATTAAGCAAAGAGCTCCTGGGGGCAGGGCAAGGCAGGGAGAGGCAGCCAGCCTCCCAGTTAGCTCTTTGGGGAAATCAACCAGCTATCAATAGATGGGGAAAGAGGCCTGCTCATGAATTCCTTCCTGGACTTGGTATATCATTAAGACAGGCAAGTCTGTTTTTTGTTCTCTCTTTCTTTAATTGATTCAGTCAATTAACATTTTTTGAGGACCTCTGATAGGCTCCAGGGAAATAAAGATAAATCAGTCAGTGGCTCCTTTTTGAGTGATTCATACATAATCTATCAGTGGAAATAAATGTATAAGCAAATAACTCTATTTCAATATATGCTTTAACAGAATTAGGTTTAAGAGTGATAAAAGCATTCTGCCTGGAATAGATAAGGTGATCAGTGAAAGTGACAGTAAAAAGAAGAGACATTTGACATGGGGCTTTGGAGGACGAGTAGGAGTTTGCCAGCTTTGGAACTCTAGATCCAGTGCGTTTTACCCCAGGGCAAGTCCTCATTTTCTCAGTGTAGATTATCGCAGAGGGCTCTTAACCCATCTCCTGCTTCCCCATCCTCTACCACTGTCCCTTTGGCCATCTGCAGTCTGCCAGAATAATATATCTCAAAAAATTGGGGGGGGGGGTAGTTCCCTGGAGGTCCAGTGGTTAGGACTCCGTGCTTTCACTGCTGAGGGCCTGAGTTCAATCTCTGGTCAGGGAACTAAAATCCCGCAAGCCGCCCGGCGTGACCGAAAAAAAAAAAAAATTTCTCCATGATATTCCCTAGCTCAGGGACCTACAGTGAACCTCGAATTACCATATCCGATGTAAACTCAGGAATCTTTGCTAAAAGACCCCATCCCTCTGCTCCCACATCCTCAATCGTATTTTTTCTGCTCTGCTATCACATATGCTGTTTCCACAGCCTACAGTATCACCACCACTACCCACCCCCACTTCCTTTCCCTCCAGAAATCTCCTCAGGACCCATCCCACTCCAATCACTCTGCTGGGAGCACAATGCCACCAGATGACCTGTTAGGACAGTCACTCTTCTCTTGGAGAAGCCTCATACAACCTTGCAACGGGCTATGGGGAGGGAGTCTGGTCCCCACAGAGCCATGTGGCCTCAGACAGCACATTCCACCTTTCTGGGCCTCGGTTTCCTCATCTGGGCTCCAAGGAAACTTCCCACGTTCCCAACCCTCTGGGATCCAATCAAGCCATTACTCATGTATTATTCAGAAATCTTGTCTGCCTCTAATACAGCCTAGAACCTGAAGAGTAATACAAAAGCAGTCCCTAAGCACCCAAAAGGGAGGCATTCATTTGACAGGCTCAGCAGAGATCAGCTATTTTACTTACGAGCAAGTTCCTCGGGACCCTTCTTGGAACCAAGCTCACTCTTAATTTAGACACAATCCTAATGAGGGCGCTTATCCGGCTTTCTGACCCACAGCCTTCAAAGAGCCGCCAATTAGACGTCCAAGATGCTGCTGGATGCAGATAGCTTGACGATGATTAAAAGTGACAGCTGACAGTCTCCCAAGTAGGAGAAAAGGCGCCACACCAAACAGCGACAGGAGAAGGGGCCACTCAGCAGGGGACGTGGCTCCGCACACCTCTGCTGGCCCCGCAGGGCAGGCTCCACACCAGAAAGATAGAGCACTGACCCTGAGCTGTCATGAAAAGTTAAAATTATTTTCAGCGCGCTGCATGTTAAGAGGGAGGTCAGTGTGTATATATTTTAAAGTCTCATTAAAAATAGCAAAAGCGGGCTTCCCTGGTGGCCCAGTGGTTAAGAATCCGCCTGCCAATGCAGGGCATAGGGGTTCGAGCCCTGGTCCGGGAAGATCCCACATGCCGCAGAGCAACTAAGCCCGTGCGCCACAACTACTGAGCCTGCGCTCTAGAGCCCGCGAGCCACAACTACTGGAGCCCACGTGCCTAGAGACCGTGCTCCGCAACAAGAGAAGCCACCGCAATGAGAAGCCCGCACACGAGAGAAGCCCCGGCTCACCGCAACTAGAGAAAAGCCCGCACGCAGCAACGAAAACCCAAAGCAGCCAAAAATAAATAAATTAAATAAATAAAAATTTTTTAAATCGCGAAAGCTCAGCTCGAATGGCATCCCTTGCCCGAAGCCCGTCACCCACAGGGGCCCCAGCCACCCCACCCCACCCAGCCTTACTTCCCATTATCCCCAATGCTAGAGCCTCCCGGAGCATTTGCATTTCCAGAACCTTCCGTTCTTTCCATATCCATCTTTACAACGTCTGTTCCCTCTGCTTAGAAAGCCTCCTTATGCTGCCCCCTCGCCACTCACTTAAGTCTCCCTCCACGTTGGAATGTCTCTCTTTCTCAAAGGCCATGGAACCCTCTTTGTTCTGGAACCCTGTGCTGCGCCGCTTTTGAGAGCAAGAGAACAACGTGTGCTCCAGGGGGACAAAGGCCGCGTCCTCCGGGTGCTGGAAAGGTCACCACGCTTCCCCCCACACCCAGGCTGCCCCCTCCCTACACACCACCAGAGGCTTCCTCTGTGGCTCACACATCTGCAGAGAGGGGAATGAGGCTTTCCCGTCCAAGGGGACAGGCCAAGGGAGTGTGTTCCCCTCCCCGCACGGGCCCCAAAAGGAAGGAGAGGAAGGAATGGGACCTGCCTCCTCCCGGGCCACCTCGGAGAGGCCCCCACCGCCTCCCAGCGGCCGGACACTCACGGAACATGGTCATGAACTGCTTAGGGTTGAGGTTCCAGTAGCCCCAGTTTGTCCGGTAGCCGTGCAGCGTGGCGTACTCCTCGTGGTTGTACGCAGGTTCTGTCCCGAAGGTGTCTATGACTCGGATGCGGCACCTGTCCACCCCCCCGGGATCAGGAACCAGGGTCACCAACCTCCCTGTGTCTCCCTGGGCTAGGATTGTGACAGCCGTGGGCTCTGTAACCCGAAGGTGGCTGGTCAGGATAGTGTGATGTGTGGTCAGGGCTTGGGCTCAGACAGTAGCTGGCTGTGTGACCACGGGCAAGTGCCTTAACCTCTCTGGGTCAGCTTCCCCATCGGTGAAATGGGGATAACTGTCTCAGGGTCTTCGTGATACACCTGAACCAGGGACCATTAACTCAGAAACCGTTAGTTTTTACAGAAGCCCCAAGGGAGCCTAGAAGGGGAGGCCCAGCCTGGAATGGGATCCCTCCCCACTGCCCCAGGGATCACTTTTACGATATCTACTTTCCTGGGCAGGGAGTCCACAGTCCCTCTGCCCAGGAGCCTGACACCTGCAGGATGTGCCTGGGTTATCTGGGCTGAGACGCAGAAGAGCAGGGCCCCAGAGGGACCAGCCACTGCCACAGGCCCATCGTGCCCATCGTGCCTCAAAGTCTCCTGCAAGGGTGGCCCCTTCAGGTGGGCCTCCCAGCCGGTGGAGGCTCTGTCCCACCCTTTGGCCCATTGAGGCTGCTGTCGATGGGCCAAAGCCCAGAACCTCTCCCTCCATCTGGGCCACCCCGGGGTGGGCACCTGAAGAAAATCGCTGAGACTCAGACACCCCTACAAGGAGTTCCCTCACCCAGAGTCCTTGCCGGTGACCCAGAATGGTCCGGACTGCTGAGGTCGGCACTCCTCCCCCAGAATAGGCGGGGATGGCAGGAAGAGGCCCCCAGTGCATGGAGAACATGCATTAATAATAAAAGCAATAACGCTGCCTGTCACTATTTTTTTTCCCTAATAAAATCGTGTGGGATAGTCAATGAGACTAGAGCAAACGTAATAAATAGCAGGGCTCTCTGTACTAAATTAAACCCCGTACCCGGCTGGCTGCAGAGAGCCAGAGCTACGGCATTGGCCTTCCTCCTGCCCTGGAGGGGGTGGGGTGGAGGAGGGAGGGGGGAGGGGCTGCTGGGTCCCCACGGACAGAGGTCACGCCCCGTTACCTGCCTTGTTCCCCGCCACCGCTCCCTGCAATTCCTCTGCCCCCTCCATCTGGGTCAGCTCTGACCCTGCCCCCCAGCCTGTCCAGCAGCACAGGGGCCTGGATGGCCTGGCTGTGGTCTATTAATTGTCTTCTGAGTCAGCCTTAGTCAGGAGGCGGAGCTGTCAGAGAAGGAAGGCAGTGGGGGAGGGGAGCCTTCTCTCCACCGCGGAACCTCGGGATCCGCACCAGCTGGGACCAGCCGGCAGCCAGACCCCGGGGGCTGCCGTGGGCCATCACCACCGTCCCGCTGCCCTCTCACCGGTACTTCTTGAAGGAGAGTCCCATGTGCTGCTTCATCTGCTGCAGGCCGTGGTAGTCGGTGTAGATGAGGTCGAAAGGCAGGGGCATGGTGAGCGGGCAGTTCCCCCGGCCTGGCGGCACCCCTAAGTTACTGAGAGAAGAACCCTTCAGAGTCTGAGCCCCGAGAGGGACCCACAGACAGCAAAAACCCCTCTTCCCAAACAGGCTTGCGTTGGGGGAACCTGAAGCCCACCCTGGTTCCTATAGCCCAGAATAAGTGGCGGGGAGGACACTGTAAAGGAAAGTGAGGTCAGTGCATGAATCCTGGCGAACTCTTGGAGAGGAAGCAAACAGGGCAGCCATGTACGGCTGTATAGGTTTTTCACTGCACAAGACACTCCAACGAGGGGCAGATGGGACTGAGATCCAGCCCCGGCTAGCTTGCCAAGACTGTACCTGGCCTGGGCTACCTGCCAGAAGGAAGGAGCACCTTCTGTTAATTTGCACAAACCTGACCCCTGCAGGGCTGTGTCCACCCAGAGGGGGCACCTTTACCCAATGTTCACAAAGTGCCATAAACACCCGCCGAGGTCCTCAGCACAGCTTCGGCATTTGTTAGGAGCTGAAGGGTCCCCAAACCTGTGCCTCAGAAGATATAATCCTGCTCTGCTGACTGGCCCCTGGCCCACGGAGATGGCTAGCCCTGCCCCACAGGCAGACCCTGCCTGCTGGGTCACTTACTTGCAGGCTTTCATATGGGAACAGGGCTGCCACTGGTGACCCAGGGTGGAGACTTTGGATCATCTCACTGGAGCCTGAAGGACACGGCCTCCCATCTGCCCAGTCCACCTCCCTGGAGACAGGCTCAAAGCCCCCTGCCTGGCCCCCACAGTGCCAGCGTGAACTTTGTCCTGGATGCCCCTGCCCACCATCCGGGAGCCTTTGCTAAGCCTGACTACACACCCCCTGCAGAGATGATGGGGCTTTTAGATGAATGACTCAGTAAGTCTGTACTGAGCGGCTGAGCCAGGCAGAGAGTAGTGTCGGCCCCCAGGGAAGCCCTCCAGCAGCTGCCCACCTCCCCCATTCCCGCCTCCCTTGGATTCGTGGTCCAGATGATGGAAGGCATCCATGAGACCTCCCAGTGAGCCCCTTCAGGGAGCAACATGGCAAAAGGCCACAGTTATCATCAGTTCCCTGGGTCGTATCTCCGGCTCCTTGAGACAATTCAAGCCATGTGGAAAAGTAGCACCTGGACGCCTCTGCACTACCTTGCTCACATTCAGCAAGACACACACAGAGGCTCAGTAAACACTGTCCCCTGAGCAAACTGCCCTAACGCGGCCTTTTCAGCGATGTTTATGACAACCTGATGACAAGGCCATGATGGAAAGATGTCAAGGCGAGCTTCGGGCGACGGGGATCAAGGCATCAGGGGTTGGTCTGTGGCTGGCAGAGAAGGGCATGCCCTCCCCCAGCCAGTGCACCCAGCCTTACTCAGCTTCCCCACGCTGGCTCCCCCAGTGGTAGAACCTTTGCTGCTAAGTGGGGAGAGAGGAGTGCAAAAATCTTATAAACATTTTCTCCCCATTTCTTATCTATAAACTTAAAAATGGCCAAGCACCCCCCCACCCCCGTCTCCACCCGTCCAACCCTCCAATGAGTCCCTCTTTCCAACCAGACGGCCACACAGGATTCTCAAACCCAGGGCTTCTAACGCAGGGCGTGCTTCTTCGGCTTTTTTGCTGAATTATTCAGAAAGCAAAGGGGAATAAGCCCAGGACCCCAGGGGTCTGGAGCCATCACAGGAAACAGTTCCCACAACCTAGAGACTTCATGAAATATTTGGTGGTATTTTTAAGTGTCGAGCAGGTTTTACATTCTCCTCTGTAGGATCCCTGTTTTCTTTCCAGTGTGGCTGTCTCTCACACCCCAAAGTCCTCCAGTCAGATGGAGCATCATTTTTGTCCCGGGCTATAGAAGCTCCGGGTTTAGGACAGACCCTGGTCCCCCTCCCCACTTCCTCCACTCAATTGAGAACCACAAATAGAAAGACAAGGTGATGATTCCTCTTGCAGAAGTGAGGAAGCGGGTGGCTGCTCCTCCCTCACGGAATCTGGGTCTGGGAAAATTAAGATGATTCTGAAAATATAAACCGTAGGTGGGTCTAGTTGCTGCTACCTGCACCAGTGGCATGCTTGATTTTCCCACACTGCCTTTCCGGCTGGTTACCAGGCAACGTGTTGTCCCTCTGTGGCCATGGGTGGTGCCAACAAAGTCATGGGGGCTTCCTTTGGTTGCCTCAACCCTGGCCCCAGCCCCAGACACCAGGGCCACTGAGAGGCCAGATGAGCAAGTCACAGCCCTCTCCTGGGAAAATGACCCCACACTGACTTCCTAGAGCCTGTGTCGTCTTCCTCACCTTCATGGCCACCATTTTGAACACAGGCACCATTCTACATGCTTTCAACTTATCAATTCTTCAACTCCTTTCATCTGGGCAACTACCCGACGAGATCAGACCCATTCCCATCCTGCTCCCCTCTTTACAGATTAGGAAACAGAGAGGTTTAGTCATTTACCCAGGATCATACAGCCGGGAAGGCATGGAGCTGGGATTGGAACCCAGGCAGTGGGCTCCAGCACCCACACTCCCACTCACTGAGCTCTCCTTCCTCCCCAGGGCCACCGGGCATCAGACAGCACAGTGGTGGGTCACTGGACCACAGTGACATCCTGAAATTGGAGCCCCGGGCTGCTAGCAGAGATTGGGCCCCAGTCCCAGTTTTGTTGCTAACTTTGGAGGGGCCATAAGCCTCTAGGGATTTCATTTTTCTCATCGGCAAAAGACAAATAAAAATGCCTACCTCACGGGGTTCCTGGTAGGATCAAGTGGGGCAAGGAGAGTGAAAGTTCCATTGATTACTATTACTTTAGTCATCAGGTTCACCTTCTGAATTTCCAAGTCTGGCAACTCCTTACCCCGTCCCCACGCCCAACACACACACCCCTCACACTTAAGGTCCCGGTCATTTTTCAGCTAGAATCTTGAGATAATTTCCTCTCCATTCTGCCTCCCTCCTGTCTTGCCTGACTCTTTTCTAGAGAGATCTTTCCACGATGTCAACCTGGTCAGTCATCCCTGGCTCTATCTGATCCTTTCCAGAGACTTCTCACCTCCTGTTCCTGGACTCAAACCTTGCCTCCTCCTCCAGGAAGCCCTCCTTGGACCTCTGGTCAGAGTGAGACGCCCTTCTCCCTCGATCCCCCTGCCCCAGCATCCCACTCCCCTCCCTACCATTCCTCTGCACTGCCCTGAGTCACCTCCTCACAACCAGGACCCCTCCAGGGCAGGGCCAGGTTATCTTTGAAAGCCCAGAGCGGGGACAGGATCTGACCCAATAAGTACTGTTGTGTTCATGAACGAATTCACAAGGTAATGAGCCAGGGGATCCCACCCTCCCCCCACCCCTGGAAGAACTGGTTTAAAGGTTGAAAATATGGTCAAGAAAAGCATGTTAGGAGAAAGGGGGTGGGTGAGTGAGAGGGGCCCAGGGCTGATGGGCGTCGCCGAGGGTTATTAGCTGAGTAGCCTCCTGGTCTGGACTGGACACAAGTGGCCCCACGGGTCCCAAAAGGACATCACAGCAAGAAGAAGAGGATGAGAGACAAATTGGTCCAGATACAGCAGGTTCCCTTCCCAGGAGGAGTTAACGAGGAGACCCACAGTCCCCCCAGCCCTAGAAAAAAAAGATTTTCAATTTACGGTGACTTCACTGGAAATGTGTCTGAAGCTTCCTCATTACTCTTGTCACAAGGAATCTGAGCTCGTCCCAAGGAGAACACAGAGGGTCAGCCGAGGGGAGAGGGGGCTGTGGTTTTATCACTTGTAATTTAAGTTCACTTTTATGGGCAATTTTACTCTAAGTGGTTGGTTGGAGCAGTGACATGAATTGAAAAATGCTGTCTCTTGACAACCTTCAGACAAAGGTGCCCAGGGAGGCTCAGCTGTACAATTCCACCTTCCGTGCTGACTCCTCAAAAGGCCCCTGTCCAGACATTTTCCTAATTCCAATGTCAAGTTCACTTCTCTTCCGACTCTTAGCCCAGGGCTGCGTCGGGACGGGCTCAC
This sequence comes from Mesoplodon bidens, assembly GCF_964165515.1. Classification (NCBI taxonomy): domain Eukaryota; kingdom Metazoa; phylum Chordata; class Mammalia; order Artiodactyla; family Ziphiidae; genus Mesoplodon; species Mesoplodon bidens. The sequence goes on along the minus strand of NC_138179.1, from coordinate 40,190,753 downwards.
AGAGCCTCCCCACCCCCATGGCCCTGGTGAGAGGGGGACAAGCAGCCTCTCAGCATGAAGGGACTTCAGATGCACCCACTCAGCCTCCCCTGCCCGCCTACTACCACCCTCAATGCTTGGGAAGTTTCTGTGGAATTGCCAAATTGGGTGGTTGGAATGAATTTCCAAATGTCCCCAGGCCACCTGAGTGGGAGTCCAAATACAGATGAAGGGGGTGGGGGAAGGAGTGATCTAGGGAAAAAGAGCCTTTCTACAGGTCACCTCGTCATCTGGTCCCAGTGCCCAACCCAGATTAATCCACCCTTGAAAGCCAATCTGTCAGGGGCAGTGGGGGATGGGGACTTAGGGTTTAATGGGGACCGTTTCAGTCTGGGAAGAGGAAAAGGCTCTGGAGATGGATGGTGGGGATGGTTGTACAACCACGTGAACGAACCTAACGTTACTGAACCGCACCCAGTTAAGATGGTAAATTTTACGTTGTATGTACTTTACTACAATTTTTTTTAAAGAGCCAAAACCAAACTGTCCACACTCACAGTGTCCGTGCCCAGACGCGCAAGTGCACGCCCAGCACTCTGTCTCCCAAAGGCACCCCTGTCCCCATCTTCTCCAGGGCCCCCCACAATGTAGGGGCTCAGCAAATAGCCAGAGCAGGATGCCTGTTACTCTTTGCTAAAAGATCAAAAGGTGAATGGGTAAATGGGACAAGGCAGAGAAAAAATATAATCTACACCCAAAAGAAAACAAAAACCTCAGCTAGGAATCAAAATGCTGAGTTCTACACGTGAAGAGCATCCCTGGGTGTAAGCTCCAGGGACCTTGCTGGGTGACCTTGCACAGACACAGAATCGCTCTGGTGTCCACCTCCACTCCCATTCCATGATACATGGACAAATCTCCACGGTTCCTTCTAGGCTAAAAATTCTCCGGTTTTATTTCTCCCTGTGCCTTTGGGCTGTGGCTAGAAATAATCTCTCCAGGTAGTGCTCAAATTCTGGAACAAACTATTCTCTCTCCCTCTCTGTCTTCTCTGTGTGGGATGGACCTAATTAAAAAGAATCCTTACAAAGCGCTCAAAGATCTTTGTCTCCAGGCGCGAAGTGCCCATGGGGAACTTCAGCTTCCCTGGATCCATCTCATTACTGGGAGCACCCCGCCTGGGCAGCCCAGGACCTTTGTCTCCTCTGGGGCCTGCTAGCCCTCTGACCCCGTCCGGTGCCCACCCCCTGAGCACTAAGGCATTGACCCCGTCTCTCTCTCACGGCCATTGTTAGAGCGGCTGCCGCCCCATCCCCAGAGCGTGAGGACCACAGAGAAATAAACCCAGAAAGTTAACTGGGCTTCTAACGAGCTGCTTTAGCAGGTAGGTTAGGATCACTAACAAGGAAGGAACTAAATTCTCCTGAAGGGTTTTCTTCCCTTGCCCAGCGTGAGCTGACCTTCCTGAGCCAACAAAAGCAGCCTTATGAAGCCCTCATGATGGGCTCACCTGCAGCTTCTGTCTCCTGAAAAGGCAGGTGTCCCAGTGCCCTCGGAGGGTCAGGGATCACAGCTAAAGAGAACGGTCAGGTCCCCAGTGGAGTCAGAGCTCAGTGGAAAAGGGAGTTCAAAGCAAAAGCCACTCCTTAGCCAAAGCCCAAAGGAAACACAGGCAGGAGGATTCGGAAATGGAACTGGGCGGCTGCACTGGGCGGCCTGCATTGGGCCTGTGGTCCAAGGCCGACACTTTCTTCCCCAGCGTTCCCTCCTAGTAAGCAAACTCAGGGCTAAAAATATGGCTGCTGCTCCCAGGATAGCTGGATGAAACGACAGACTCATTCCTCCAGCTCGCTGGGGGCCGCCGGGCCCGGGAACACATCCCTCTGGCTGTCCCCTGCCTCCTTCCCCCATTTATGTAACAATGCATGTGAATGCTGAGCACGAATCAAGGCTTCTCTCATCCAAGCCAGGATTTCAGTGAAGGTGGCTCTCAGGCCCGGGTGCAGGTTAGGGTCACTGAAGCCCGTGTTGGCTCTTGACGGCCAGGTCAGTCCCAGAGGTGCCACCTCTTCGCTCTGGGGTGGGGTCTGCCACTGGGATGTTGGTTTTCAGTTTTTCCGGGGATTCTCAGGTCCTAGGGGCTCTCGCTGTTCTATCCAGTCCCACAGACCTTTGTGGGGAACCAACCCATGGAGGAAACAAAGATGGGTGAGGCTCTGCTCTCAATCCCACTGGAACAAGCCCCGTGGGGGACTTGGGTTAAAGGAAAGACACAGCCCTGGAGCGCCGCCACGAACCGTAGGGTAATCTGCGTCCGTTCCTGAACAGCCGAGGAAAGCACAGTCTGGCTCCCAAGATAAATCTTCCCTTGACCAGAGCCCTTTTATGATTTCAGGGAAGTCAGAAGGAGTGCCAGGGGTTATTTGTACCATCCTATGCTTCTGCCAGCTTCACTAGGAATAAAAGGAGTCCCAGGCCGGCCCTGCCCCTGCTCTGAGCCCAGAGCAGTGGAGTTTTATCCCTCCTGTCGAGGGGCATTTCAGTCTCCAGGAAGTTCATCCCACTGTCTGCCTTCTTCCTCTCCAGCCGCCATGGGACAAGACCTCCTCTTGCTCAGGACCCCACCTCTGTTTACAAGAACCCATGGCTCCTCAGATTTGATGAAGATGTACTGATGCATCCCTCCCACCGCCCCCCCGGAAGGAATCCCACCTCCTTACCCTTCCTTCAAAAGCCTTCAGAAGCCAGCCCTCTCTTCATTTCTTCTCTGACTCCCCCCAAGTTCTCCCCACCCCACTTGGGTTGCGCGGACCTTTCCTGAGGGCCTGTGATTTCTTTTAAATCGTTCCTCCTTTGCAACCTCCAGCCCCAATGTCGACCAGGCTGGAGCTGGAAAAGGCGCCTCGGCCACTACATCCGTGAGGTCACACTTATGGGCCAAGGTCAAGGCTTAGGGGCCCTGATTTGCAAGAGACAGACTCCCACTCTTTGTGGCTCAGAGCAGCGTGGAGGGGGAGGTGCAGGGAATCATCCCTCCCGGATCCCGGGGAAGGATGAAGCGCAGGGACCAGTGAGGCTCTGGGCCCCCAGCAGCAGAGGCCCTCATCTTCCTCGGTATTCAGCTACACCGAACACGATCCCGCTACGCAGATTTAAATGCCTCCTTGGAACCCAAGGAGGAAGAAGGCAAAAGAAGGGAGAGGCGGGAATTCCCTGGCGGTCCAGTGGTTAGGACTTCACGCTTCCATTGCAGGAGGCACGGGTTTGATCCCCGGTTGGGGAACTAAGATCCTGCAAGCCATGCGGCACAGCCAAAAAAACAAATAAACAAACCAGAAGGGAGAGGGAGGGGATGCAGTGTTTTAGTGAAAATTAGTCATTTGCCTCTCATGCCTCCTGTGGGAATAGGTGGGGGAGAAAGAACCACTGTGTACAGGGTCTGCTAAGTGCCAAGCAGATGCTGGATGCAGCTCTTCCTCCCCTGTTCGAATTGAACAATAAAATATTTCGAGCATCCAGAAAGTTATAGAAAATAATACAATGATATAATGAGTATTTGTGCTCCCACTTCCCAGCCTTGTCCAGTCATAAGATTTTGCCATATTTGGTTGAAATCTCTTTGTTAAGGGCTAACACATCACAAATCCAGGGCGGCCTTCAGGGTGTTCTGGTCTTGTCCACTCTCCTCACACCTCCCGCCCCCTCCACCTCACTCCCAGCAGATGTTCATCCCTCCTACATCAAAGATAAAATCAAAAGCATCAGTGGGCATGCTCCAACCCCTGCCTCCATCCCTGTAGCCCCATCGATACCCCCACCACATCCCGCCCTCTTCTCCTTCCTCCTGGGGGCCATCCTCTTGGGCCACTATGCATGATACTATCTTCCCTCCTGTAGCTTCAATTCCTCCTTTTTCTGGTTCCTTCACACCAGCATTTAAACATGCTTACAACTCTCCCATCTTGAAAAATAAACATGCAAACCTCTGTTATGGGTTGAATTGTATTCTCCCCAAAAGATGTTGAAGTCCTAACCCCAGTATCTGGGATGTGACTCATTTGGAAATGGTCTTTGCAGATGGTCAAGTTAAGGTGAGGTCATTAGTGCCCTCACAAGAAGGGGAAATTGGACACAGAGACAGACACAATAGAAGGAAGATGGTGTGAAGACACTGGGAGAAGACAGACATCTACAAGCCGAGGAAAGCCTGAGGCTCCCAGCATCTAGAAGAGGCATGGAGCAGTCTTCCACCAGCCTCTGGAGGAACCAACCCTGCCGACACCTTGATTTCGGACTTCTGGCCTCCAGAACTGGAAGACAATAATCCCCCAGTTTTCAGTACTTTGTTTCAGCAGCCCCAAGAAACTCACACACCATCTACAACTCCACTGTCCCCCCACTTCTCTTTCTCTCTCCTCCCGCTCACAGCTCAACTCCTTGGAGAAGAACCTAACTCGCTGCTGGTTTCCTCAGCAGCCCCCTCCTTCCACAACCCACAAATTTCTGGCTTCTGTACCCACAACTCAACCAAAATGGCTCTTTCTAGGGTCGACAATGACGCCCATGTGACCAAATGCTGTGGACATTTTTCAGTCTCCTTCTTAGTTTTTGTGAGATGTGACATCATTGGCCACACCCTCCTTCTAGAAGCATCTTCTCCATGGGTGCCCACTCCTTCTCAATCCCTCTGCCAGCACCTCTCTCCCCAAGAAGCCTTTCAGTGTTGCTGTTTCTTAACGCTTTGCTCTCAGGCCTCTTCCCCTATCACTTGGCAATTTTATTCATGCTTGTGTTCAGTTACCAGCGGCTGCCGAGACTCCGTCTCCATTCTGAGCCCCCGCGGCCCATCACTCAGCTGCCTCCACGTGGGCACCTCTAATTCGACATGTCTAAACCCAAATTCAAGGTCTTCCCCATGTGCCCCCCAAAATCAGTGCTTTTCTCTTCTCTCCCCTCCCCCCACTCCAGAGAATGGCAGCACCATCCCCCCAGTGGCTGCCTTAAGCTGGCTAGTTCAGGCCAGTTTGAGCCAGTCACAGACAGATCTGAATGGGTTCAAACCCTGAGGCCTGCCTGGACTGGCTCCTTAGAGGGTTTACTGGCTGCAGCTTGGTCAAGCTGGGCTGAGCACGAGGGACAGGATGTGGTCGCTGCCTTCGTCATTCTCTGGGGACCCTCCCCAGTATTTCCCTTGAACAAACACTGAACAAACAAAAATGCCAGGAGACCGATTTCCACAGGGGCCAGGGCTACACAGCCGAGCTTCCCATCCTCATCCTCCTTATTTAAACATTCTCCTCTCAAACTTTCATTATTTTCCAGTTAAGTCAACTAATTTTCTACTAAACCCAATTTCACTCATGGAGGGAGGAAGAGCTTGGTAATTTTTCCTCATGTCAATGTACTATTAATGATGCTTGAAATTATGCAAATAAAATGGATGAGCATAGCCGATTCTGGGCAGGCAGGAAGGGAAAGGCTTCACTTTAAAATGCCCACCGTGGATCCGGGCATCCAGGAGGATGTCTCAGATGCAGCTGACGGGAGCTCTGGCTTCATCTCTCCTCCCGTCTCACGCGCAAGGCACGGGCGGGACTGTCTGACATGCCCAAGCTGCAGTCTGATCAGGGCCCATTGTCCCTGCACGCCAGCGCTCTCACCCCGGAAACAACTTGCAGCAGCAAAGCCAGATGCAGATTCTGTGCATTGCCCCAAACATCACTCCAGTGAGTCGGTTAATTAAAACACCAAAACACGAGGAGCAGAGAAAAGCGGCTCATCCGTCCAGCCTCGTCGTTGAGTCAGTGGCCAAGACAGCTGCCGTGAACATCTGTGAATAAACTACAACAAATGTACAGGCGGCGTCTCTGTCCTGCTGTCTTCCCCACGCGGGGCATTTTGCCAGCCCAGGGAGACGTACTATGGCAGGACCCAAGCTGCGACTCTCAGAATTCGGATTAGCTTCACATCCCGTTGACCTGTTTTCACATTACCCCGGTGCCACCTGCATGGAACAGCTCCACAAGGCTGGGAGACGGGGCTCCCGGATGATCCCACCTCCCACAGAACCCATGGCAGTGCCATGCCTGTATTCAATGGTATCTCTGCCCACAACCCCTTTCTAGGTTCAAATGGTCACCATCTTGTTATGGGTTGCATTGTGCACCCCCTGCCGTTCATATTTTGGAGTCCTAGCCCCCAAAACCTCAGAATATGACCTTACATGGAGGTAGAGCTTTTACAAAGGTGACCAAGTTGAAATAAGATCATTAGTGTAGGTACTGATCTGATATGACTGGTGTCCTTATAAGAAGGGGCAAGTTGGACCCAGACACATACACAGAGAGAATGCCATGTGCAGATAAAGGCGAAGATGGAGGTGATGCTTCCACAAGCCAACCAGCGCCAAAGATCACCAACAACTGCCAGAAGCTATGGGAGAGGCCTGAGACAGGCCTCCTTCACACCCTCAGAACCAACCAACCCTGCCAACACCTTGATCTCGGACTTCCGGCCTCCAGAACTAGGAGACAATACACTTCTGTAGTTTAAACCGCCCCCCAGTCTGTGGTACTTTGTTATGGCAACTTTAGCCAACTAAATCCCATCTGTATTTTAATCTCCACTCAAGGAAAGGCCTGCACTTATGCAGCGTCCGGGTGGTCCCAGCAAAGAATCAGTTTGAGGAGCGCATAGCCCCAGCCGACAGCTGTCACCAGGGAGAAGTACATCCAGGAAAGGGCAACGCATGAAGTACATTCCAGGGCAGAGGTTCGCACGGACGTCCTGGGTGGGATGCGAGAGGCCCCGCTACCTGGGCCACCTCCAAGGAGTACCTGCCTGGCCTGCCCCTCCACTTGACCCCGACCCTGCAACCAAGGGTAACATTGGTGCTTTTGAGTGTGCAAATGCAGGCTCGGGAGGAATCCGCACATCTTTAAGGCGCTGAGCCCTTACCCCAGGCCCTCATCCTGCTCCTCGGGACTATGCACACATTCTGCAATGTCCTAACCCCACAGCTATCCTGTTACCCAGACTGGGGGAGCAGGGGGGGCGTTGAAAAGCCACAGCCTCAACTTTTCTACTTCCCAACTGTCACTGCTCATTAGATCATAGATTGCCTGGGGGAGCTTTGAAGACTTGATACCCGGCGCCACCCCAGATCAATTAAATCAGAGACACCAAGAGTGGGCCCAAAGGTCGGTATATTTCTAAGGCAGTTTGGCTACAGCCAGGGTTAAGAATTCCCACCTGAAACGAATTCCAACACAGCGGGGGCTGTTAATTTTATAGATATAAGTGTGCTGTGTCTCCTCGGGAAGGTGGTTTTCTTTTTTTTAAATTTTTATTCATTTAGTTGTTTTAAACTGTACCTGCTAGGGCTTCCCTGGCACAGTAGTTGAGAATCTGCCTGCCAATGCAGGGGACACGGGTTCAAGCCCTGGTCTGGGAAGATCCCACATGCCGCGGAGCAACTGGACCCGTGAGCCACAACTACTGAGCCTGCGCATCTAGAGCCTGTGCTCCACAACAAGAGAGGCCGCGATAGTGAGAGACCCATGCACCGCGATGAAGAGTGGCCCCTGCTCACCACAACTGGAGAAAGCCCTAGCACAGAAACGAAGACCCAACACAGCTAAAAATAAATAAATAAATGTATTTAAAAGAAGTCAGGAGACACTTTCTAAAAAAAAAAAAAAAAAAAATTGTACCTGCTAACAGACTTAGAAAGAGTCTTCCTGAGACTGTTTCCTGAGGTGACTGAGCTGTTTACACAGTTCTGCCACGTCTGAGCAAGAGTCTTTGCTTGCACCTACGCCCCACAGGGAGCCAAGGGCAGAGCTGTCTGGGCACAGCCTTGGGCCTGCCCCTTTAACACACTGCAAAGCGGAGGTGGGGCGACCTCTCCCTAGAGCCCCTGCTTCTGGGAATTTCAGATCCGTGCAGGCTTGGCAGGAAGTGACACACTGGTGGAAAGATATGGATTCTCTGTGGGGGGTGTGCGTGTGTGCATTCGGGGTGTGCCTGTGTGCATGTGTGTGCATGAGTGTGCCATGGGCTGCATGTCATGCACAAGGGTATGTGCGTGTCCATGTGCAAGGGTGTGTGTTTGCATGGGTGTGGAGGCATGCACCTGTGTGCAGGGGTGTGCAGGGGTGTGCATGCGTGGGGTGTGCACATACAAGGGTGTGCATGTGTGGTTGTGCACAGGGGCGTGCATGCACGTATGTGGGTGCATGTGTGGAGTGAAAGAAATGGCAACAGGGGCATATTTCAGATTCTGGCACTTTTCACCAGGGCCTCACTTTCAGGGCCTCCCAAGTGCAGTGACCCCCCATCTTCACTGCTCTGGCACTGTGATGGGCAAAAGCAACCTCACTGACCACAGGCTCAGCTCCAGCAGGGCACAGAGTGGCCAGAGGAAGAGGAAGTACTCTGGGCAGGTAAGGACTCAGGGTCCAGGTTGGAAGAGGAGACACCCCAGCACGGGCTGAGAAGCAGAACAACTGAGTTAAATTCCTGCCTCTTAGGGAGACTTGTCATAACCTGCTCTCTCTCACGGAAGGATGGTCCTCTAAGTGTGATGTTGGGCTGTCACAAATGCACGGGAGCCTTCCCATTCCCTGAGGGAGCAGTAAAGGAAGGAAGTTCTCACCTCTCTGGCCCCAGAATATGCACGATCAGAAGGGAGGAATCCAGCTCAGTGCCCTTTGATAAAAGTGAATTCATCTAACCCTCGAGGTGGAGCTGGGTCCGTGGTGTTGACCAAAGAATGCTTCACACTGACAGAGGACTTGTATATGGCAGAGTCTGGGATGAGGGCTCTGGACTGTCCCCACCCCCAGGATTCTTCCCACTGCAACTTGGGGTCTCTGGTGACCCAAGGGACAAGGGTCCCCTGACCCTTGCCTGCTGTTCTGCCTGAGGCAGGTCTGGCTTCCCACAGCACTGGCTGTGCCATCCTAAGTGGCCTAAGACCTCTTTGGTGTCCCACACCTCGGGTCCCTTTCCTCCTCCCTCCTCCTCCCCCCACCCCACCCCATCTGAGTTTCCCGTAGGAAGCTTTGAGGCCAGGGAGAGATACCTCTTTTTATTATTTGCAAATGTTAGCTGCCTCTGCAGTGCTGTGCTCCACACACAGTGTAGACACATCTCCTGAGCCCTCTGTTCAGAGGGAGCAGGGCCGGGCACAGCTCAGCGAGGAGCAGGGCGCTGTAGTGGGCAGCGAGAGGGCACACCGCTCTGAAACGGCCCGCACGATGGGAACAGCTTGTCTGACAACAAAATGCCACAGGGATGTGCCGGTTCCCTCTCCCAGCACCGGGTAGCTAGTTTGACGGTTCAGCACCGGCATACGGGGACAGCTCCCAGCCTAGTTCCTTCCCACTCTGGTGACATTCAAACAGATGGGGCAGAGGTGCCATTTCAAGGTGGCACCTCCTCCCCCAGAACCTGCTGCCCCCCCACCCGGGATGGGCTTTGCAACGCTGCCACAACCATGCAGCCCCTTTGTCAGTCCCTGTCGCCTTCTCCCCCTCAAAGCGGACCCTCTTCCACATCCACACTCACATGTTCCGCTCCCCTCTGAAGACACTTTCCATCTTTACTAGGCCTACTGGAGACAAGCGCATCAACTTAAAAGGATGACTCCAGAGGGGTGAATTTCAAGCCATGGGGATGTAAACCTTCAAAGCACACCCCAGTCTCAGCCTCCCTCTCCCCCTACTCTCTCTCCGACTGAGGTCACAAGAAGTTCTACCTGAGTCACGGGCAGACTTTAAGCCGCAGGGAAAAACTGCAGAGGCTGATTAGCTGCCCGAGACCAGTGCTCCCTGGGCCCTGTCGACCTAGGATTGTCGATGGCTCTGTCCCCATCAGCATCCTCCTCTCTCCAACACTTCCACGCTACAGAGCATCAGCACTCGTGGTCGGGACAAAATGCCAATCAGAAAAAGAGAAACACTTCTAGAACAAACAGACCATCCGGCTGGTGGGAGGGCTCTGGAGAGGAATCACATTCTAGCTTGAAAACCACCTGAGAGTAAGTTAATGGGCTGATGGAGAAAAGTTCATTTGCAGGCAAACAACTCAGAGGCCTTCCTTAGTTATGCCCTGGCACAAAGTTAAGACAATCTTATCCCAATGCCAGTGAAAGGAATAGAAATTCACCAAGCATAAAATCCCAAGCCGTAAAGAAAATATTTGATAACTTTGATTACATTGAAATTAAGACCTTCTGTTCCTTAAAACAAAACAAAAGACCATAAAGAAATTACAAAGACAAGCCACAAATTAGCCTTAGAAGATTTTAAAACACATATAATATACACAGGATTTATACCCATAATATATAAAGAACTCCTCCAACTCAATATGGAAAAGATAAACAACATGGCAGAAAAGTGAGCAAATGACATGAAGTGGCATTCCATCAAGAGGAAAGGAGGAGGGCCAAAACTATAACAAACCGCTCAGCCTCATCAGTTGTCAGGGAATACAAGTTAAGACCATAACAAGATATTACAATACCACTCCACACCCCTAATGAGAAAGTCCAATAACACTAAATGCGGGTAAGAATGTATCCCACTGGGAACCTACACACGGTAGGACTGGACTGGTACAGTCACCTAGGAAAACAGTTGGCATTTTCTTGTCAAGCTGAATTTTCAGACACCCTAAGTCCCAGCAACTGTGCACCAAAGTCTATACCAAAGAAAAAACTCAGTCTATACCCAAGGGAAACTGACCCAGGGACACCAGGTGACATGTACAAAATGTCCACCACAGCATCATTCAAAATAACTTGTAAAGGACTCCCCTGGTGGTGCAGTGGTTAAGACTCCGTCTGCCAATGCAGGGGACATGGGTTCGATCCCTGGTCTGGGAAGATCCCACAGGAAGCAGAGCAACTAAGCCCGTGCGCCACAACTACTGAGCCTGCGCTCTAGAGCCTGAGAGCCACAACTACTGACCCTGTGTGCTGCAGCTACTGAAGCCCACATGCCTAGAGCCTGTGCTCCACAACAAGAGAAGCCACCGTAGTGAGAAGCCCGCGCACCACAATGAAGAGTAGCCCCCGCTCGCCACAACTAGAGAAAGACCACACAACGAAAGACCCAATGCAGCCAAAAAAATAAATAAAATTTAAAAAAAATAATAACTTGTAAAAACAGGGGAAAACGTCCACAGACAGGAAGAAGTGATCAATTACGGTACACTCACACAATGGAATATCATACAGCACTGAACATGAATGAAATAGAGCTACAGGCAGCAGTGTGGAGAAATCTTTAAAACCTAATAATGGGGTTTCCCTGGTGGCGCAGTGGTTGAGAGTCCGCCTGCCGATGCAGGGGACGCGGGTTCGTGCCCCGGTCCGGGAAGATCCCACATGCCGCGGAGCGGCTGGGCCCGCGAGCCATGGCCGCTGAGCCTGCGTGTCCGGAGCCTGTGCTCCACAAGGGGAGAGGCCACAACAGTGAGAGGCCCGCGTACCGCAAAAAAAAAACAAAAAACAAAAAACAAAAAACCTAATAATGGGTGGAGAAAACAAGTCTTAGAGGCTACAGATAGCAGATGTCATTTTTACAGAGTTCAAACCAAATGAAGCAGGCGTTGGTGGTATAGTGGTAAGCACAGCTGCCTTCCAAACCAAATGAAAATAAAACTAAACAATATATTATTTATTGATGCATGAATTTGTAAAAAAGCAAAAGAGGGACTTCCCTGGCTGTCCAGTGGTTAAGACTCCGAGCTTTCACTGCAAGGGGCAGGGGTTTGATCCCTGGTCAAGGAACTAAGATCCCACATGCCACATGGCCAGCCAAAATAAATAAATAAATAAATAATAAAAAGCAAAGAATGATAAACACAAAGTCCAAGTTCCAGGTTTCCTCCAGGGCCGGGGCGGGGGGGTGGGGGTGGGGTTGGCGGGCAGGACAGAGGGATGGGCAAGAGGAGTCCCGGGCGAACATGAGGGCCCTGGTAATATTCTCATTCTAAAGGTGGAGGCAGAATCACGGGCGATCACTCCATTCTTGTACTTCATGACATACGGTACGTATATTTTTGTATGTATCAAATCTCATATAATAAATATTATTAAATAAAAGAAGAAAAACCTTACATGTTTCTACATCCCACAGATACAGTGGTTAAAATAAACCTCATCATACACACACACACACACACACACACACACACACACAAAATCCTACCTACTCTAATCACCAGTCTCCCACCTCCAACAATATCCGAGGGACCCTGGAAAGGCAAGCACTGGAAGGGGTAGGCATCGCCGGCCCACCTCACCACCCTCCAGGTCTTCCTGGCCCCCAACCCCCAGAACAGGCCCAGGAAGGAGCCCCGTTCCAGAAGAGGACCCCTGAGGCTGCACCAAGTCCACCAGGACAGCAGGCAGAGGGGACCCCATCTGCATGACAAGGCTCAACTCCACTAGCCAGTATTGGTCCGTCCCTGAGCACAAACACTAGACCCCTGTCAGCCCTGAGATGGAGAACAGGACCCTGTTTGAACAGCACTATGCAAATACACTCCCTTGGTGCATCCCCCAAAATGACCAGGCATCAGCGTTGAGGACGGAAGGGCAGGAGGCAGACTGAGCAGCTGGAGGAGGGAATTAGGAATGTCACCATCTGACAACAGCAGGAGCCAGAGCTCCTAGGGGACGACGGACTCCCCTTCCTCCCCTCCACTCCCCCGGCACTCACCTCTGCAGCTCCTTCAGGGACACTGTGATCCGGAGGCCGTGGCCCAGGACGTAGAGAGCAGCCAGGATGTCTGCCCACTGCACCATCTCCCCCAGAGGCCCGCCCTTCAGCACCCGCGGGCTGAACACGTCCCCAGACTCCTCCGTCAGGAAGCCGATGTGGACAAGGATCTGGTGGTGGAGGGGGGGACACAGAGGATCGGCACAGAGGAGCAGCAGCCCTCAGCCCTGCCACCCCCAGGGAGACCCGGCCAGCAGAAGACACTGTCTCCAGGCTGTGCCTGGAAGGGCGCTTTCTGGCACCAGAGCACAGCGGAGGGACCAAGAGGCAGAGTGACCTCGCTGGAGACACAGGTGAACAAGACGGTCACATCCTGCCCTCTAGGCGCTTATGTTCCAGATGGAAGAGGTAGACAACAGTAAACACAGACAAGAGAGAATTTCATGAAATGATAAGGACTCTGAAAGAAATAAACAGGGTGATGAGAGAGTCAGGTAAATATTTATTGCATGAACGGATGGATGGACAGACAGACGGACGAACCAATGAACCAAGGAACTTCCCCCACACAGGCTACGTTATTCCCAGCATTCCAGGCAAATGCCATGACCCTTCTGCCTGACAAGAACAAGATGTCTACAGACTGCAGGACTCCTAAGGCGGAGGGGGTGTCACTCTGCCAGAAACATGAAAAGGGCCAGGGCTACCGCATGCATCTATCCAGACTCTGACTCCCCCTGCCCGCGGCTCAAATTCAAATAAACGCAATAAAACTTTTGTAAGGGTAGACCCCGTGTCTACTTGGCAGCCTGAGGCCCTGAGCTACCTTCCTAAGCTCTCTGAGCTCAGTTCCTTCAATGCACATAGAGGATAAGGTACCTGCTTCTGGTCCCTCCGGGTGCCCCCCAGCTTCTGCGCCAGGCGCTGGGCAGCCAGTGCCCACTGGGCCGTGAGCCGCTTGGTACGTTTCTTCATGAAGATTAGGGATTCCTTCCCGCTGCCCATCAGCTCCAGGAGGTGGGATAGATTGCTCCGGAAAACTGCCTGGAGGAGGGTCCAGACCTCAGTTCTCTAATCCTTCACCCAGCAGCCACGACACCGCCATCATCCACTGCCCTGGGCACAGGGGCTGGCACCTTCCCCATGAGGCTGGGCCTGTTCTAGCTTCTCCAACTTTTTCTGTTTTCTTGTTTTTTGATTTTATTTTTTGGCTGCGAGCACCCGGCACATGGGATCTTCGTTCCCTGACCAGGGATCGAACCCACACCCCCTGCACTGGAAGTGTGGAGTCTTAACCACTGGCCCACCAGGGAAGTCCCTCCCACTTTTTCTAAGAGGCCCACCAGTCCCCACAGTCAGGGAGCCCAGCTCTCCTCCCCCAACACTCACTCCCCAGCCACACTGGTCTGTCCCAGCCCAGCTCCAATCAGCCACCTGTCCCAAGCCCTTCGTGAGGGGGTCAGCTATGACAATTCCCAGGATCCCAGCCGCGACAAGGAAGCAGTAGGTAGTGGTCGGAGCCGGGGCTCCAAGGGCAGGGAAGCCAGGCCGCCTTTCAGTGGAGCCAGAGTAACTATATGCCTTGAAGAAGTTAACTCAGCTCTCCAGACCTCAGATCTGTCATCTATTAAATGCGATTGCATAAGGACTGCTGGGAGATTTAAGTACAAATAAAGTGGCACACAGGAAGTCCTCGATGAGTGACAGCTATTATTACCATTATTCCAGTCCATTAAGGGGGCACCTCCAGGGCCCCAGCCTGCCCCTTAAGCAGCCTCAGCTTTGCAGCATCCTGCAGAAGTCGGGACGGGCACCCATAGGCTGGCGGGCTGGGACCAGCCCACCCACCTGGCAGAGCTGGCTGGCAGCCCCGTGCCGGCCCACTCACCTCCCACACTTACCTGGACTTTGGGGAGGGGCTTGCGGGCTCTCTGGGTGGCCGTCCGGTTTCTCCAGGGCAGCGGGGGGCAGAACCACTCGACCTCACTGAGGTAGATGAGGAAGGAACACTCGGTGCCGTCCACCCCGAAGAAGGCGTAGCAGGGGTCAGAGGTCCAGCGGGCACGCATCCACTGTGGAGAGGGCCAGCCTGGGCCAAGGAGCCAGCGCCAGCCCCATGTGCACCCTCGGTGAGCCCCTGCATGCATGTCCCTGGGGACCCTGAGGTCCCCCAGGACAGGGTCTCTGGGGCCCACCCTAAAGATGCAGCAAGGCTAGAAGCAGAGAAGAGAGACTGGACCAGGGCCCTAGGACCCAGCCCTGTGTCCTGGCTGCTGAGAGCCTCAGGGAAGGCCAGACAGGACCACCATTCCCCAGGCCCAGAAAGAGAAAGACGCTGGGGGAATGAGGCCAGTCCAGGACACACGCGGCCAAGGTTCCAGGGGCAACAGTGGAGGTGCAGCAGCTCAGGGCCTGGCTGGTCCCTCTTCCTTTGTCCTCCGCCCGTAACCAAGAGCAGGGTCCAGCTGAAGCCAAGGTCAGGGAGCAGCCTCTGAGGGGGGCCAGGGCTGCGGCCAGGGCAGGACTCATCCACAGTGACCCCCACCTGGCCCCCAAGGAAGGGGTCTGCAGTGCCAACACCCCACACTCTTAGGGATTTCAGCACCAGTGAGGGGGCTGGCTTTTATGCCTGTGGACTGGTTCCCCGGATGGACAGACTTCATGCAGCCAGAGGTGGGACCCTGGAGGTGGGGACAGGGAGGGGGTCTCTGCATCCAGCTGGTCAGCTGGGCCGGGAGGGAGGGGGAGAGAGAATGAGGTCCACACCTTGTCTGAATTTGTTGGGAATCAGGCTGCTTGCTGGTGGTGCCATACGTATACTTAATAGTTCGTCTGCTGTAAGAAAGTACTGAAAACCCTGCAACATGACCCATCCTGGGACATTTGGGTTGGTGCCCCAGGCAGATGGCCCAAGCAGAGAAGTGGTTTCCCTGAGGTGGGCCTCTGCCAGCTAGTGCCAGGTTCTGGGTCCAGAGGCCAGGCAGAGAGGCCCTTGATGGTGGATATCCCTGCCAGGAGCAGAATCGCAGAGCTAATCTGGGGTATGGCCCCTGTGGAGGAGGGGCCCCTGGTCATCCCCACCCTCAGGCCCAGGCCTCACCTCTACCTTCCCTGAGCAGTCAGGGAACTTGGGGTCGCTGGGTGCCTCACACTGGTCCCGCCGGCCTTCAGACACTGCAGGGAGAGAAGGTCACCTTGCTGGGGACCTGGGTCCAAGGAGGAGCGCAGTAGAGAAAGCGTGGGGCAGGTGGGCTGGCCTGGGGTGGGGCAGTGCAGGAGCCCACTCTGCCCTTGGCCTGAGTTTTCTCCCCTGAAAGGCCACCACCAGGGGGTCCCTGTGCCTGGGGTGCCCCCTCTTCCAACACTCCCACCCTCCTTAGGGGGTTCAGAACCAGTGCGGAGCTGGTCTGAATGGCTATGAACCAGCTTTCTGGACGGGCAGACCTCGGGCATCCACCCAAATGTACTCCTGACTTTTTGACGGGGACAGAGGTTGGGCCTCCCAGCCTGATGCCCCCACATCAAGAGGAATGGAAGGGGCCGCCCAGGGACGGTGGGGTGAACCCTGAGGCACCCCGCTGAGAGCCCGACGCAGGGCCCCTGGGAGCCAGGGCAGCTGCCGTGGGGAGAAATCAGGGCCCCACCCCGGACGCCCCACCCTGTACTCTGGCCTCCTGGGAGTAGAGGGGTGCCCCCGGCCCCCACCCTTGCCGTGCAGGAGCAGGCTGTGGCGCAGGATCTGGTCCACCTTCACAGCGATGTCCGAGACGTTCTGGGCTATGGCCTGGATCCGCTCCATGAGGCCGGCCCCGGGGGGTAGCCTAAGTGGGAGAAGCCAGGGTGAGCCTGCCACGGTCTCCTTCCCGGGCAGGGCAGGCCTCAGCCTGCCAGCAAAGGCAGCGGGACCGCAGGGCCCCCGGCACCCAGACACCGCCCTGCACCAAACGGAAAGGTAGCGATGGGTAAAGTCAGGCCAGGAAATGGAGCCGCTGCTGCCCCAGCCCGGGCTGGAGGGTCTCGCTAACCATCAACGGACCCACGTGGCATGCATCTGGGAAAGCCCCCATCTGCAGGTGCCAGGCGTGTCTGCACACGTGTGAAGGGCAGTGCCTGAGGCTGACATGGGCAGAGGAATTCCATTCAAGAGCCTGCATGGGCTTCCCTGGTGGCGCAGTGGTTGAGAGTCCGCCTGCCGATGCAGGGGACACGGGTTTGTGTCCTGGTCCGGGAAGATCCCACATGCTGCGGAGCGGCTGGGCCCGTGAGCCATGGCCGCTGAGCCTGCGCGTCCGGAGCCTGTGCTCCGCAACGGGAGAGGCCACGGCAGTGAGAGGCGTGCGTATCGCAAAAAAAAAAAAAAAAAAAAAAAAAAGAGCCTGGACGATCTGTCTAGGGATCTCCAGGTGCTGGAGGCCCTTTTCCTGAGCACAGCCGGCTGCCCTGAGTCTGTTTTCTCTATTTTCTCCCAGAGGAGTTGTATCTTGCCAAAGTAAATTCCACCCAGGGCAGCCTGGGGACTTGCCAACTATTAAACCTCTAGTAAATTATTGTTGGGTTCCCAAGAATGAATTCTTCCCAGGATCCTAAATGAGTTTAGTGCCATAAACATCACAGCCCTTCACCTCATCATCAATACTCGTGCTGCCTTTATTTTTGGAGAATTTATTTCCTGGTGTCGATTACTACTCCCCTCTCAGAGTTTATTAGACATCAGATGCAGTATTTATCTCATTGCAAAAACTTCTACTGAGACAGATCCCACTCGGCTGGCACGTGGGTCTCAGAGCAAGGAAGGCTCTGGAGGCCCTTCTCCAGGAAGCTGCTTACTTTTTCTGAAGACGATAATTCCAATTCCTTTGATTTTCACCACCTCCTCTGGCTTCGCAGGCCCCGTTTAAGCTCCATTTATCCCTTTACAAGGACTTTGTTGTAAGGTCTTTATTGCCGCACATAATGAGAATTATACGAAGGAGGATTTTTCCAACCTGGGCTCCTCTGGGGTCTGTAAACCCCACCTCTCACCAGAGGAGGCACAGTGGTGCCCCTCCTTGGCCACCTGGCACCTCGGGCTGCCCCCGCCCCCCCTACCTCTACCTTCTGTAAGGAGAGGAAGGGCGTGGCTCCATCCACAGAGAAAGGCAACTGGGATGGGAGACATGGAGGTGGGGGTGGGGACAGAAGGCAGAGGTGACAGGAAGGGGGTGACAGACGAGTCCTCCACACACATATACACATGTGCACACACACATATACACATGTGCACACACAGTCCAGTCCACCCTCTCCAAACTCTAATGGAAAATGGCATTGCCGTTTATTCACTTCCTGCTGTAACAAATGACCACATACTGGGGGGGCTTAAAGCAACACAAACGTCTTCTCTCACACTTCTGGATGCCAGAAGTCTGAAATCAAGGTGTCGACAGAGTTGGTTCCTCCTGGAGGCTCTAAGGGAGCATCTGTCCCAGCTTCTGGCTGGGACCAGCGGTCCTCCGCGTTCCTGGGCTAGTAGATGCATTACTCCAGTCTCCTCCGCCTCTGTCTTCACTTGGCCTTCTTCTGTGTGTATCCGAATTTCCTCTTCTTATAGGGACACCAGTCATTGGATCAGGGCCTACCCTGATCGAGTATGACCTCCTCTTAGTTTGATTACATCTGCTAAGACCCTATTTCCAAATAAGATCCTATGCATAGGTACCGGGGGTTAGAAGGTCAACATATCCCTTTGGAAGACACAACTCAACCTTCAACAACCTTCTATGAAATTACAAATAAGAATGAGCAAAGACATATAAGATGATGTTTCTTTTGCTCAAGAAAGTCCTCAGGCAGGAAGTAGCAGTATTTCTCCTTGGTCTTCAGATTGTCAAGGAACGTTGTAGGGAAGAGAACAGTCAGTTCGTCTCCAATTTACAGTGACACACAAGGAGATGAGCTGAAGCTCTGCCTCTTATGAGCTGTGTGACCCTGGGCAAGTCACTTAGCCTCTCTGTGCCTCCGGCTCTCATCTTTGAAAATGGAGGAGAAAGGAACTTCCCTGGTGGTCCAGTGGTTAGGACTCTGCACTTTCACTGCAGGGGGCCCGGGTTCGATCTCTGGTCAGGGAACTAAGATCCTGCAAGCTGTGCACACGGCCAAAATAAAAAATAAATAAAATTTTTAAAATAAATAAAAAATCAAATTAAATGGAGGAGATAGTGGCACCTCCCTCATAGCACTGGGGGGACTCAGTGAGGAAATGTGTAAGGCACACAGAACAGCAGTGCCTGCGTGAAAGCAGCTCTGTCTGTGTTAGCGATCATTATTGTGGAGGTGGGGTTGGAGCTGCGGCAGAAGGGATTTGGGCTGGACCATTGTTTCTCAACCTTTTCTCATTATCACCCCCTTAAGGAGCCTTTTTAGACATTGTTTCCCCTTCTCACCCTCCTCCCTTGAAATGTTAACGCCAGGGATATTCTGCAGATCTGTTTACACTCTATAGCCTGTGGAGGGCCAGAAACCACTGTAGTAGCTAAAATTACAAGAGCCAATTCTCACCCTTTAGGGGGTGATACGCACCCACTGACAATGCCTGGGCTACAGCAGAGAAGGAACGTGAAGACCGTGATGACCTTGGTGTCCGTTGGGCTCTGAAATAAATTCTGAATGAGGGTCGTGGAATGCTTTCCCCACTGACCTCCAGGGACAGGATGGACACTGCACTGCCTGGAAGGAGCATTTTGGTGATGGAGGGAGGTGGCCACGGCAGAAGGCCAGACCTGACAGCTGCTGGGTCAGGGCTGGCCCAGAGCAAGGGTGGCTGAGGCCCAACAGGAGGGGCTCCCAGGTGGAGAAGGACTGGGTGCCCTCCAGCTTCTAACCAGAGACCTTAGGGCACAAGCAACCCCTGTGTGGGACCAGTGGGGGTCCTGCCAGGTCCCTGGAAACTTTGGAAGGGACCCCACCTCACTTCAAGCCTTCCTGAAGGCACCTCTCCGTCCAGGTTCTGCTCCATCCACCTCTCTGGGCACCCCCATGCCTGGGGGTGGTTATGAGTGGCTGGTTTAAAACCCCCAAAGGAGTCCTGTGCCTTCAAGGACAGAGATTTGCTTTCATAAGTGGAGCGTGGTACTGCCCCACACGGGCCACATGCCCAGAGCTCCATCACTGTGCTGGGTTGAACAGTGTCCCCCCAAAATTCACATCTACCTGGAACCTCAGGATGTGACCTTATTTGGAAATAGGGTCACTGCAGAGGTAATTAGTTAAGATGAGGTCACACTGGAGGAGGGTGGCCCTAAGTTCAGTTGCTGGTGCCCTTATAAGAAGGCCATGTGGAGACACCCAGGGAGAAGGAGGCCACGTGACGATGGAAGCAGAGACTGGAGTGACGTGTCTACAAGCCAGGGACACGTGAAGCCACCAGAAGCTGGAAGAGGCAAGGAAGGATCCTCCCTCGGAGACTTCAGAAGGAGTGAGGCCCTACTGATACCTAGATTGTGGACTTCCAGCCTCCAGAATGGAGAGAAAATAAGTCTCTGTTGTTTTAAGACGCCTGGTTTGTGGTCAGTTTTTACGGCAGCCGTAGGAAACGAAACACAATCACCATCTGCAGAATAGAGGGAAAACGGCTTTTAATCCATTACAGAAAAAGAGCCCAGGTTCTCCTGCCACCCTGCTGTCAGGAACGGTCTTATCTCCCACCCATCCTCCTCTTGCAGAAGTCCAGCCTCCATCCTGCTGCTCCTTTCATGGGAGATGAAGAGTCATGGGGGAGCGGGGGGAGTCCTTGACTCCTCCCACTTCTAGGTCCATGACTCTCCACATTATTTGGAGACTTATTGGACCAAGAAAGGGCCCCAGAATCTGAGGTCCTGGATTCAAATCCTAGTTCCACTGGAGAGCTGTGTGACCTTGGACAAGTTATCTAACCTCTCTGAGCCCCTTTTATAACCCTTTATATGAGGGTTAGCTCATATAAAATCTGAATAATCTCAACTACCTCACAGAGTGATGAATTGCAAGGATTAAACATGAGGCTGACTGTCAAGTGCTCAGCATACAGTAAGTGCTCAATAAATGCTTGAGATGCTTTCACTCCCTACCTATAGTGATCACCCCATCCCTGAGAGGAAGTCTCATAAGTCTAACTACGGAGCAAAGCAATTTACTTTCGGGGAGATTCAGCAATTTTCATCTGATAAGCATTTTTTGCATAAAACATATCACCAGCCCCAGCTTTAAAACAGTGCAGATGGCATCTGTCTGATTTAACAAGTTCAACTTGTTCACAACAGAATTACTTGGCATCTCTATTATTATACTGGACTTAGCATTTGCACAGCACTTTCTATTTTCAAATAATATAGGATTAGGCTTCTCTCCCTGGGAAGCTTTTTTTTTTAATGACAATCAAAGAAGATGTCGCGAGACCTCAAACCGCAGCACATCTATGACTTGGGAAATGCTTCCGTGGAAAAGAAAAAGGGGGGATGGATTGGGGAGCCGGTGTGCAGCTGCCTGCAGCTAACAGTGTTGTCACCACGGGGTCAGGGTGGTGGCAGGGCTGGCTTCCCCATCAGGCCCAGGCAGTTCAGTACCAGGGCCCATAGTGCTCTTAGGGGTCCACGAAAGTGTTTCCATCTCTTTAAACATCGGGAAGCAATTGCAGGTCAAAGAAAAGGTTTTAATATGTAATGTTACTATATGCCTCTTTCTGCCAATGCGGTCATAAAATATTAGTTTGCTATTGGTTAAACTGTGTCCCCGCGGTCCCACCCAAGTTTGCCCAGGGGATCAGCCTTGCTCTGTCCCCTTCCAGGCCCGGTACTCTGGAGGTGCCTGGGCTCCAGGCTGAGGCAGGTTTGACCCAGGCCTTGCACTTCCTCCAGTAGCAAAAGGTTCTTCCTGAGCCAGTGTGGGAGGGGCCCCACGAGCACCCCAGCAAGAGGAGTGAGGTTCTCTGGCCCCAACCTGTAGTCTGTAGGTGTCAGGCAGGGGCAGGAAAGCTGGGGACATTCTGCATTATCACACCAGCCCTAAGGGTCCAGCCATCCTCTCAGCCCTCCCCAACCAATGTGATAGTCACGTGGTTGCCCGGCTCTCAGCACCACGGAGCAGTGCAGACAAGGCAGGCAGGCTCGGCCCCCTCCAGCCCTAAGACCTAGGCCAGTCCTTTTCCTGTCTGAGCCCAGTTCCCTCAGATCTGTCAAATGCAGACCTGAATAGGATCTTCCTCATTGGGCCGCTGGCCAAGGTCAAAGTTCATAATATGTACCCAGTAGGGGGTAGCCGCTTTTATTATTCTCATCATTAATCATTATTACTGCTACTTCAGTTAGCTCTGAAACTGGCCCAGAGAAGGTAAAATGATTTCCCAAGGTTGCACTGCAGGCTGGGGACGGGGCGGAGACTCAGACACTCGTGCTCTGTGCCAGCCCTGTTCCCTCCCACTGTATTTGCAAAATAACTAAACATGCTCAGACTGTGAGCCCTGGGCCTCTGTGCACACATACTAAGTACCAGGCATTCCACCAAAATGATCAATTCTTGCTTGGAAAGGAAAAGAAGGCCAAGACAGGCCCCTGGTCACCCGCCCACCCCACTCTTCAGCCCCAGGGAGCCCCCCTGGGGTATTCGAAGCATCCATGGTTCTTTAAATCCTCAAACACCTATCTGAGCATCCCTCACTCACACTGACAGACTGGCCACCAGCACCTCCTGCTCGGGCGTAAGTGGCTTCCTGGAGCCAGCCATCCTCCAAGGTGCAGCCAGCCTCTGAGCACTGGCCCAGGGTCCCCTGAAGAAGTAACCAACACCACAGGCCACCCACTGGCCTCAGGACACTCTGCTCCCTCCACCACCCAGGGCCAGGGGCCAGGGGCCAGAGCCAAGCAGGAAACTCTGGCTCCAGCTGGTAGCCAGTGGCCACCTCCCCCCAGGACACCAGCTCCAGGCATCACCTCCCATCAGGCCAGGCCCCCAAAAGGCCCCCTTGAGGCTCGGCCCCCTCCTCCCAGCCCCACGAGGCTATCGCTGATTCCAGTCCTCAGTCCCCTGGCCCTGAGCGCGAACTCTTCAGGAAGCCGCGGGAAGGAGGTTTAATTTCGAGTTCCTCCCGTGATTTATGAGGGTTTCATTCAATTAATGAGATATTGATTTCTGCGCACCCAGCCAGCATGCTTGCTGCGAGTTGTTATTTTACTATGAAACTGATCGCTTTCCTTTTAAAACACAGAGACTCGCGCTCACAGGTGCCCGCAGACACACGTACCAAGACGTGTTGTAGACAAACACTACAGCCAGAAACACAAGCACCACAGACGGGAGATGTGTACTTTCTGGGTTTGTCTGTCTGTCTGTCTATCTGTCTACCTCTCACGCACACCACACAGGACACAGGAAACCCCCAGCCTGGTGTCCAGCCGTCCCTGCATTTTTACTGCTCTCCTCCTCTATTTCAGCCCCCCCCTCATTCCCATCAGAGGTCCTGATGCTGTGAGTGCTCCCAAGTGATGACTAAGGACCTGCCTCCCCTCCCCAAGAGCAGAGAGGACTCCTTCTCTCTTGCACCAAGAAATATATATACACGTACGTGTACACATATATATTTATATTAGATAGATATCTTCCCACTATTGATAGGAAGAGAGCTGGAGTTGGACTGCGTGTGGTTTCATCACTTGGGGAAGGGAGTGGTACCCCATGGGCGGGGCAAAGCCGGACTATGGACAGAGGCCCCACTCACACCCCAGGGCCCAGACTTCCCCTGGAGGATTTTCCTTTTTAACATCTCATATGTTTATTCTATTTAAGACACATTGAGATCCTGCTACATACGCCTTGTATCTTGTCTCTTTTACTTAGACTGTATGAATAAATACATTGCCAGTCAGTAAATCTCTCTTAAAACATATTTTTTAGTGGTTACATTTTATTCCATCACAGATATCCCTACTGTACTGGCCCTTTTCCTATTGTCTTCTTAATAATAGTGCTTTTGGGCTTCCCTGGTGGCGCAGTGGTTGAGAGTCCGCCTGCCGATGCAGGGGACACGGGTTCGTGCCCCGGTCCGGGAAGATCCCACATGCGAGCAGCTGGGCCCGTGAGCCATGGCCACTGAGCCTGCGCGTCCGGAGCCTGTGCTCCGCAACGGGAGAGGCCACAACAGTGAGAGGCCCGCGTACCGCAAAAAAAAAAAATAATAATAATAATAATAGTGCTTTTAAGTATCTTCACAGTACATGTGTCTATTTGGCTGTACCCTCAAGGATAAAAGTCTTATAATTAAAACATACTTGTCAGTTTGATAAGTTAAACCATTTCTTAAGGGTGGGATTTTTATTATTAGTTAAGCTGAGTTCTTTGTCCTGTTGAATGTTCTTTTGCCTCAAATTCTGCTTTGTTCGCTACAAACACTGCCATCTAAACTTTCTTTCTGGTTGTGTGTCCTGGATACATTTCCTTTTATTCTTAATTTCTGAGTCGTTTGTTTTTAGGCCTGTCTTACAAATGGCATATAATTGGATGTTGAGAACCTCTGTCTTTGTTAGGGGTGTTTAACCCTTCACACTTCTGTCACATTTGATAGGTGTCTGCGCTGGAGTGACTTCTCACCCAGCCGCCAACTACCCCCGACCCCCACCAGTCTGGCCTCTCCCTAGCCCAGGAGCCAGATACGCCCCCAGATCTATCCTGTTAGGAAGGGGCAAATCCAGAGGCTGGGCCCAGCACAGGGCCTGAGAGAAGTGAGGCATATCTTTTAAAACTGAGCCCAAAGTCATCTTAACCGGTAGCGTCTCCCCACCCTCACACATAGAACCCCAGGGAAGCTACGTTCCCCGGCACCTGGCCCCGCCAGCACAGAGATGGCCAGGAATGTCTAGAAGCGTTTTTGAGTTTTTAAATAAAGCTTAAAAAAAATTGGGACAAAACCCTCAACTCCTCACCCACAGACAAGAATTTTGATGTCTCTTCCTTCCTGCCGTCTCCTCTGCACAGGGACAGGGTGCTGGCTCCCTCTCCCTAAGAGGCTCGGACACTCTTTGAGGACAGAGCTCTCTGACTTCTGTCTCCTGGGTCTTCACTTATCCCTGACGCTCCAGCCCAGACCGCGCACACAGTAGGCATTCAACAAATACGGACCTGCTTGAACACAGACAGCCTCAAATCCCGGCCGCATTTGCCACTGCAGAGAAGCCTTATGGAAAATTCAGAGATCACTACTATTTGGTTTTAGGATACATAATATGATGCCATTTGCAACAAATCTGCAAATAATCCCAAATTTTGTTTTCCTAGGCTAAAAAAGGCAAATTTGTTTTCCCTGATGATAAACCAGCCATGAGTGGGAGGCACAGCCCAGAAGCTTCCAAGGGGCAGAAGGAGGGCAGTGGAGATTGTTCTTTTTTAAGCCACAGATAATTGTAAAGTGAGAAATCCAAGTGCAGGTCACTGAAGAGTTTGCTAGAAACACAGCAGGGTTCATGTCTGCAGGATTCTGGCGCCCGCCAGCTCCATGTTGACAGCCCGGAGGGGGATAAGGTGGGGAGGGGGCTGCGGTGTTTGTGCACATGGGGAGTGGGGGCAAGCAGCCTCAGCGTGCCCTGGACACACCCATGGCTTCTCGCCCTGAAACCAGAAGCAACAGTGTCCCTGAAATTTATGGCTCTGCCCTTGGGGTTTGATGGCTCTGCTGGTCATGGTAGATTGTTGCTATTTCCTGGGATGGAGCTGGAGGGGGTAGAGATGAAGGGTAGAGCATGGGAGGGAGGGAAGGCCAGGACTGGAAGAAACCAGAGACACTGAATGTGCTGGCAGGAGCACTCCCAGCCCAAGGAGGCAGGCCCAGACCCTCTGCCCTCACCCTGATGAACAGACCTGTGGACAGAGGTTGGATCCGCAGCCCAGACAGGTGGGAGCACAGCTGGGGGCAGCCAGGAAGGTGGAAAGGATGAGAGGGGGGCGAGGGGCTGAATCAGAGGGGACACAGCAGCATGGGAGAGAATCGCCCGGTGCACGTGGAGAAGAAGCACTCTCACGCCTCCGGGGGGGTCCAGGGGAGCCCAGCAGCTTTGCCTCCGTCTCCTGTCTCTGCCACTGGCCCCTCTGCTTCCCCTCTTCCCACCCCGCTAATCCAGAGACTCCCCGCAGCTCTAAGAATAGTGTCCCAATGCTTCTTACCACAGCTGACCCCTCCCAGAACCCACCACGCTCCGCCAGGTTGGCCTTCACACTGGTTCCTTTCCTGCAACACACCAAGCTTGCTCCTACCCCAGGGCCTTTGCACTTGCTGCTCTCTCTACCTCAAATTCTCTGCCCCCCAGCTCCTCACGTGGCTGGCTCCTTCCCATCATGTAGAATTGGGCTCAAATATCACCAACTCCCAAGGGCCTTGCCAGACCGCCCTGTTTGAATAGCCCCTTTCCCAGTCACCCACTGCCTCATCCTTAGAACATGGCTCAGTATCTGACTTTATCTCATTTCTTTCTTTTTCTCAGTTACTGTCTGTCTTCCCTGCAGGAATAAGGACAAGGCTCATCACTGTGTCCCCAGCACCGGGAGAAGTGCCTGGTGCTTAGTAGGTGCCAAGACATATTTCATGAGCAGACAGATCCCTTTAGTTTCTTCTGTCAGATGCTCAGTCCCTGGAGGGTGAGAGCATTTAACTGGGGACCCAGCACACAGCCGCACAGCCCAACCAGGGGCCCCGACTTCCCGCGGGTGGAGAGCTCCCACCCGGAGCCAGGCACTGAGGTGGGCTCCTCACACCCACAACTGCATTTCATCCCAGGCTCCAGGACTGTAATTTTAGTGCCTACATTTTCCAAAACAAAAAAAATCAGAGCAAAGGTCTAACAAAAGATTTGTTTGCCCTGAGCTGTGAATTAATTGATAAGAAAAGTCTTGCAAAGGGATAAAAATGAACCCCTATGTAGCCCCATATTTAATGAACGGCCATGAAGAGCACACTGGTTAGAAAGGTGGGGCTCTGGGGCCATCTGACCTGGCCCCAGCTCCTCAGCAGCTGTGCAACTTTGAGCAGGTTCATGAACATCTCTGTGCCTCAGTTTCCTCCTCTATGCAGCAGGGATTAAAGCCCCCCATAAGGTGGCTGTGGGATTGACAGGATCATGGAGGTAACTCAATAAGGTGAGCTTTCAGTAAATGGCGCCCATGATGAGGACAGGGATGCTGACATCGGCTGACCTGACTGGGCATCCAGAACATTCAATCAGCAAGGCCTGTTTGAGTTGGGACCCATGGCCAGTAGTCCAGCCCAGGCAGCCTATGGGGCAAAGGATCCCCGACTAGACCAAAGAGGTGGGCTGTGCTTCAGGCTCCACCCAGCCAGGGACCCTCAATGACCAGGACTCACCACCATCACTTTCTTTGATTTTGCCCAACACCGAACTTCAGAAATGCCTGGAACTTTGGCTTTTACATCACACACATTGGCTGAGGTATAGCTTTCCCACAAATTGTCTAAAAGTGTGGATTTCAAACATATTTTTCAGCAGTAGAACACTTTTAGCAAATCACACTGGCCGAGGTATAGCTTTTCCCAAATTGTGTAAAAGTATGGGTTTCAAACTAATTTTTCAGCAGTTAGAACACAC
Source organism: Mesoplodon bidens (assembly GCF_964165515.1). NCBI lineage: Eukaryota > Metazoa > Chordata > Mammalia > Artiodactyla > Ziphiidae > Mesoplodon > Mesoplodon bidens. The sequence continues at coordinate 40,163,443 of NC_138179.1, read as the reverse complement.
TGAGCAATTCCGTCTCATCAAGAACCTCAACATCTAAAAGGTCAGGTGCAGAGTGCCTCCCTGGGATGGGTGGGGTCCAAGCCTCCTCCCTCCACATCCAAGTCTGGGGCCCAGGACTCCCAGCTGGGACGGCCCTGACTTCACGCCCCCTCATTCTCTGGGATTCAGGAGAACCCGACACTTAAGATGCACCACCTGGGTTCCTGGGGCTACACAGAGGCACATGGGGCTGCAGCACAAAACCTTGGGGAACTTTGTACATTCTGGCCTCAATGGGGGAATATTTAGAATGAATAAACCAGGAAATTCTTCTTGCAAAGAGGGCCCATGTCGGGGCTTCCCTGGTGGCGCAGTGGTTAAGAGTCTGCCTGCCAATGCAGGGGACATGGGTTCGAGGCCTGGTCCAGGAAGATCCCACATGCCGCGGAGCAACTAAGCCCGTGTGCCACAACTACTGAGACCACACGCCTAGAGCCCGTGCTCCACGACAAGAGAAGCCACTGCAATTAGAAACCCGCGCACCACGACAGAGTAGCCCCTGCTCGCTGCAACTAGAGAAAAAGCCTGCATAGCAACAAAGACCCAATGCAGCCAAAAATTAATAAATAAACTTAAAAAAAGACGGCCCAGGTCCACGGGAGGAGGACAGATGATCACTATGGCCATCACAACCAAGTGCATATCCACAATGCCCATCGACATGGACAGAGCTCAAAATCACCACCGTGAGTGAAAAAAGCAGGGGCAACATATGTACAATGGGAAGCCACTTAGGGAAGATTTATAAAAACCATACACTATGCATTGTGTGTGTGTGTGTGTGTGTGTGTGTGTGTATAAAATGCATTTTGAGGCCGAATCCCCAGCCCAGCGCACAGTGGGGTGCCCCTTTCCCTCCTAGGGCCCCCTCACCTGTCCACAGGGAAGTGCCTGTCGCCGGCAGCCCGGTGCAGCTCACTACTGTTCTCCAGTCTGGCCAGCATGTCCATGCGCTTCACCATCAGCTCCAACAGGTCACTCATCTTGCGGAGGACACCGCGGGACTCCGGCCCACCCATCACTGCAGGAAGAATGTGGGTGCAGTCAGACACGGCCCAAGCAGCCCGGAGGCCATCTGAGACCACCTGGTGTCTGGCGGGGTGGCTCAGACCCCAGCCCCACCCCCATCTTCTCGGGAAGGGGAGGGGTCAGGAGAGTGAGCCCGCCCCACCCCCCACCCCTGCAGGACAGGGATCCAGAGAGGCCTGGGCCCACCCTACTCCCTGCCAGCTGTGTGACATTGGGATGACCTTTTAACCTCTCTGGGCCTCAGTTTTTGTCGCCAGCAAAATCTGGCTTTAGACATAATCTCAGGTCTGTGAGAAGACAGGGAAGGCCCAGTAGTGGGACAGGAACCCCAAAGCCCCTTAACAGCAAGAACCTGTAAATCAGGGTTTCTAAAAGTGTGGTCAACCATCCACCCGCACCTGAATCTCCTGGCCAGGCTGTTAAAGTCCAGATTCCTGGGCCCTCGCTGTCTAGATCTGCCAATTCAGATCTCTAGGGCATGGGGCCCAGGACCCTGCATTCTGCTTGCTCTTCACGTGGCTCGGATGCACAGGCTGTGAGCCCGTGTTCAAGGGGTTTGGGGCCCCAGCCACCTCCCATCCCCATCCACTCCCCCAGACACCACCCTAGAAACACCACTGTGAATTTGTCCCGACTCTCAACCCAGTCTTTGGGTTCCCAGAGATCACCTCCAGGGTTGAGGGGCCGGGAGACCTTGTGAAGAATAAAATTAAATGAAAACGAGGTGCTTCAACCAAGATCCCATTAACCAGCCCGAGACTTTCCACGATTTCCTTTCTAATCACTCCTGATCATTAGCACCGCACGTGCCAGTGTGGGAGAGCAGCCCTTACCTTCCTTTTTTTTTTTTTTTTTTTTTTTTCAGTATGCGGGCCTCTCACTGTTGTGGCCTCTCCCGTTGCGGAGCACAGGCTCCGGACGCTCAGGCCCAGTGGCCATGGCTCACGGGCCCAGCCGCTCCGCAGCACATGGGATCCTCCCAGACCGGGGCATGAACCCGTATCCCCTGCATCGGCAGGCAGACTCTCAACCACTGCGCCACCAGGGAGGCCCCCTTACCTTCCTTTTTAATTAAATTTTGTGAAGGGTTTAAGCAGCCCCTCCAAACCATCCATAGGTGCTCGGTTCCAGACACTGCAATCCCCAACCAGGCTGCCTGCAAACCCCAGGGGCCAAGCTCTGAGTCACTCTTAATACATGAGCTGAATCCATGGGGACACAGATGCTCCCAGGGACTCCCCAGGCTGCTAGAGGGGCGGGGGTGTCAGGGGGTGCCTTGGGTGGGGCTCTCCAGAATCAGACCCTGAGACAAGGGTTTGAGGGCAAGTCGTTATTTGGGAGGTGAAGGGAAGTGGGGAGGTGACCCAGGGACGAGGAGGCAGCCCAGAGAGGGCATGTCATCAACCTGGGGAAACCAGCAGGTGTAGAACCGGCCTCAGAGTTCTCCCCCGGGGGGTGAGGGGGCCAGGCATGTGCACACCACCTCCCGCCAGTCACTGCTTAAGGGCTGCTCCCAAGGATGGCCATGTTCTGGTACTTTCCACCTGCCATGGGGTGGCAGAGCCGTCTCCAGCATGTGACAGGAATCGTGAGGGCTGAGGACATGAGCACCAACAGCATCTGCTTCTCAGGAAAGAAGGGGTCAGGACCCAGCGGACTCAGAGGGGCTACAGTGGACACCTGGCCTCTCATCTGCCTCTGCCAGTACCCGCTGCATGGCCATATGGCCAAGGGAGTCATCATACTGCTCTCAGCCTCAGTGTCCCAAACCCAAGGCAATAACACCAGGCCCTGTCTGCAACCCAATGTCAAGGTGCCAGGAGCGGGGCAGGAGAGACCACGGCTGGCCACTGAGGACCAGAGGCAGAGACAGGGGGAGAAGTGGGGAGGGGGGCCGGAGGGGGCCAGTCTCCTATGCTCCATGCTTGGGACTGAGCCAAGGAGGGGGGCCTAGAGAGGCTGCACGTCACCAGGGCTGCTTGTGACATTTCCGCTTTGCTTGTCCCCCATATCCACTGGCACCAGGCCCGTTCCAGTGACTGCCACCGCTTTCTCACACCAAGTCACCTCCTGGCTGGGTTCCTCTGCCAGCTGAGCCCACCTGAGGTCAGATGGGAGGCCAAGGGGAGCTGGGCGGGGGGGACCCAGCCAAGCATCAAATCCAGAGCAAGGAGGAGTTGCAGGTTCCTCAAAGAGCCTGGATCCCTGGCTCTGAAGCAAAGGATGGGCATGAATCGGGGGGTGGGGGCCAAGGGTGGGGAGAGCAGAGGGAGCGGACGAGAGACACAGGGTGGGGTTGGGTACTGGAGAAACTGGGCATCAGAAGGAAGGAAGGAAAGAAACTGTCTCCAACCCCTCCCACCCGAGTAGCTGAAAGAGGTAATGGTCTTCCCACTTTCCCCTCAGAAAACTGGATGGGTTTTTCAGTTGGGATCAGGAAATTTCACCATAGTGTTAAATGAAGCAAAACTGAGGTCTCTCCCACCACTCGGCCCCTCCCGACTCACTCATGGCCTCAATCGGTTAGCCAATCAAAAAGCAAGTTATAAATAGCTCCTTCTCTCTTTCAACTCCACAGAGCTGGGGACAACAGTTGACTTTCAAATCACACTCATCCTGAGGACACCCCCCAAAGCCCGTCATTCAAACACAATACCTTGCTTTCAACCAGTGCTTGAAGCACAGAGTAAAACAAGAGGGGAGTTCCCTTCATTTCAGCTAGAAAAATAGGAGCCCATCAGATGATCTGGCCTGGCAGCACTTTGCACAGGCCCAGGGGAGCCGCTCATGTTGTGGGCCACCTGATGGATGTCCTGGAGTTGTGCAGTGCACAGCCTGGCCGACCTCACTGGGTTGCCCTGATCTCTCATAGCTCAGGCTGGGGTGGCCCCTTCCCCAAAGGAGTGGGATGAAAAACGGAGAGTGAGGCCATGGCTGGGAACATTCTCAGGCCAGAGCCTCAGAGGCCCCCCAGCCATGCACTCAGGCCCAACTGGACCACAGAGCCTGGGCGGCAGCTGGAACTTGAGACACAGCACTCCAGCAGTGCTGAGCCACGTCACTGCTCCTGGGGTGGCGCTGCGTTCCCACAATGCCTCAGGCCTAGCACCTGCCCTGTCACATGGCTGCTCTCTCTCTGGCCTCATCCCAAGCTTCCTTTTCCCTCTGAGCTCACTGTCCCTGCCCCTCCCAAGATCTCACTGACAACCATACCCCACCCCCACTCCCACCCCCATTCCATTTCAAAAACTTCAAAATAGCTGATGGAGCCAATAACTGCAAGATCTGGCCTAGAGCTACAGCGGCCCCAAGAGCAAGACAGAGCCTGGGGGCAGCACTGTGACCAGGAGAGGCCTTGACTCCAGACCTGCTCTGCCCCGACTAGATGGGGGAAGGGGCATGTCACTTTCCTTCTCTGGGCCTCAGCGTCCCATGGTCTACAGCCTGGGACTCCTGTTTCTGCTCTTCCCCTAACTGCCCCCATAGATCAAGGTAATAGAAAAGGAAAGAAGTGTTCCTATAAAAGCCATCAGAGGGCTTCCCTGGTGGCGCAGTGGTTGAGAGTCCGCCTGCCGATGCAGGGGACACGGGTTCGTGCCCCGGTCCGGGAAGATCCCACATGCCGCGGAGCGGCTGGGCCCGTGAGCCATGGCCGCTGAGCCTGCGCGTCTGGAGCCTGTGCTCCGCAGCGGGAGAGGCCGCAACAGTGAGAGGCCCACGTACCGCAAAAAAACCAACCAAACAAACAAACAAAAAAAAAGCCATCAGAATCTCTAGGGAGAGAGCTCTGTTTTGTTTTGCTAAACCCCTGGGTGGGCCAGAGCATCATCTAGATGCCCAGAGCAATGAGACAGAGAGAAACCTAAATGACGCTGCATATTCAGCTAGGAAGGCTGGAGTTTCCCAGCCCAGCCTAGGAGACCAGGAGAGAGGACAAGCCCTGAGGACATGGGCAGGGGGCAGGACAACGACCCAGAGGGGCTAAGCAGGATGGGGGAAGCTCCCCCGTGGGGAAGTGTCGGGGGGCGGGGGGGGCTGTGAAAGGCAGGGATAAAAGAGAGAATTGTTATCTGTTTGCTGTGCTGAGCAGTGGTCCGAGCCCCCACCCCTGTGGAGGGTTTAGGGAGGAAGCGGTGTCCTTCCCACTAGGTCAGTGTAGGGGACACAGAGGAGGCAGGAGGGGAGACATCCAGTAGGATAATTCGGTAGAAGCAGGGCATCAGAGCAAGAGGTGACCAGGGAAACATAAGCCCCCTAGAGTATTCGGAGATATCTGGGGGTTCTGGATTGCCCTTCATACAAGGGATGAAGCCAATTCTTTAAGAATGTCAACAGAGGGAATTCCCTGGCAGTCCAGTGCTTAGGACTCCGAGCTTCCACTGCAGGGGGCACGGGTTTGATCTCTGGTGGGGGAATTAAGGTCCCGCATGCCACATGGTGCGGCCAAAAAGGAAAAAAAAAAAAAAAAGTCAACAGAAAGAGGGACCCCAGAAGACCAGAGGGCTTATAGACTGGGGCTAAGGAGACAGATCTCAGATGGGTCTGTAAGGCCACCTCCATCAGATTGGACGAAGACCACAAGATACCCTCCCAGCACCTGGGGTTCGGGGGCCACTCCCATTGTGTGCAGATGGCGCAGGACTCCAGGAGCTCCTGAGACCTCAGGAGACAGCCCCCCACCAACCCCCCGGCCCCATCACTTCCTGAGGAGCTCCAGGACACTAGGCACATTTTCTGCCCTGGACGAGGCAGGGGGTGGGTCCCGGGAGGGAAGCAGGCCACACACAGCCAGTCCAGCCGCTCGGCCGCATGACGTGCTCCCTGGATGCCACCACCGCCGGCCAGGACTGACTGTCAGCAGAGCAGGCTCCCGACGTGCTTGCCCTGAGTCACCTCACGGCTCTCAGCGGCAGCTAAACTGAAATGTATTTAATGTGAGGCCCCAGTGACACATCTCAGAAGTCACACAGGTTCCCTCCATACTTCCATATAAATAAGGAAAGCTGGGATGCTGAGAGATACAAATGGTCCTCACATATATCGACAGGGGTGCTGTATCACCCACCGAGGCCCCATCCCCTCCCCAGACGTGCTGTTTCTCTCTCCTCTCTGCCCTTGTCCCCTTTCTTGCCCCCACCCGCCACCCATTCCCACTGGTTCCTGGAAACTGAAGGAGCCCCCACCTTGCCAGACAGAAGAGACCTCCCAGGCACTTGAGAGGGGGCTGTGACTTGGTGTTTGCACAGCTGGAGGAGTGTGCACACTTGTCTCTGCACACGGCCAGCGCGGAAACCAGCTGAGGCCACGGGAGCTCTGGGCAGCGTGGGAGACAAGGGCAGGCCCTGGCTCACCCATCCACTGCCAGCCTCTGAGAAGAAAAGCCCCCTTAGCACCGAGATCCAGGGCCAGAGCCAACCACAGAGCAAGGAACTACGTCTCTGATATGCCCCAGGTTCCAAGGCTGGCCAGGGTCCGGGACGCCTGGCAGGGCCAGTCCACAGGGGAACCTCAGGGCGGACACAAGCAGCTGAAGCAAGGACCTGTGGCCTGCAGCCCTCTCCCTGGAGACTGCCTCTGACCTCTACTTCAAGACAAGACAGAGAGCCAGGAACACCCACACAGGTTCTGGGGGATCTGCGGCGACCCCAGGAGAGAGGCCTCAGACATAAGTTCAAGTCCCCTCTCATTAGGAGTGAAGCAAGTTCCTCTTAAGACAAGAGCAGGAAAGCAGAGGCAGGAGGCAAGGAGGAGGGACGGGGGTGGGGAGGGAGGACTGCAGAGGGAGCACATAAAAAACAAAATCCTCCCCCAAGGCCCAAGCTGGGCCCAACTGCAGCACGAGGGAATTAGGCTATAGCCCTCCTTCCAGTTATGATTCTCTGCTCGGCCTATTGCTCCCCTGAATCTTAAGATGAGTGTGTAGAATATAGAATGAGATGTCTGTCACTTTTTTATCCCCAAACTAGAGAACTTTATCACAAAATAGGAACTGGCCCCACGGGGCAAATCAGAGCCTCCCCAGGGAGACCACAGTCCGTAAGAGGCTGTGGCAGGCTCTCCGCTTTTTAGAGAAAACCCTTCACCCTGCCCCTCCGCCCCCCCCACCCCGCCATGTCCTCCACGTCCTCACAGGCTTGACAGGCAAGGGAGAGGAGAGGTTATTTCCCTATTTGTGCTCAGACAGTTTTATTGACCAATGGAGGATTTTTCTTTCTACATCTTTTTTCTAACCCTTAGTGGGTTTCCTTCTCCTGGTTCTTCCTTGGGGCTTCACAGACCCCCAGAATAAACATTATCCAACATCCAACCCCCACTGTGACCTCCAGTATCGCTCCCCAGACCCCTGCACAACCGCCCCCCACTTCCAACCCCACCTTCCCTGGGCGGCTCCTAGGTAGAAATGCTGGCACCCCCTAGGTTGTCTGCAGGGCCACCCCAGGTCCGGGTAGGGTTCTCATTTGAGGGGTCATCTCTGACAGGATCAGGATTCTAAATCCACAAAGTCAACTTAGGGCTTTTCCAAGTCTCTGCTTTGGGTCTGTCCAAGCAAATCAACTTAATCCAAGGGCATGAAAAAAATTCAGGTGGGCTTCCCTGGTGGCACAGTGGTTGAGAGTCCGCCTGCCGATGCAGGGGACACGGGTTCGTGCCCCGGTCCGGGAAGATCCCACATGCCGCGGAGCGAGCGGCTGGGCCCGTGAGCCATGGCCGCTGAGCCTGCGCGTCCGGAGCCTGTGCTCCGCAACGGGAGAGGCCACAGCAGTGAGAGGCCCGCGTACCGCAAAAAAATAAAAAATAAAAAAAATTGAGGGGACAATGGGACCTGGGATGTGAACCGAATTGGGGTCAGTTCCCAGGGGTTCTCAGAGGGCTCCCTCCTTGTCTAGCTCCTCCTCCTGGCCTTTACTTCCATATTCCAGGCACGAAGCTTCCAGCACAGGGGCCTGGGAGGTGTGAAAAGACTTGAAAACACTTGGTCTGAGAACTAATGTCACAACACACAGGAGACCAGGCAACTCCACCCCCAGGTGCCCCCAACAGAGATGCCCATATGTGTCCACCACAGACATGTGCTGGAATGTTCACAGCAGCACAATTCACAAACACCCCAAATTGGAAATAGCCCAATGTCCGCCCAGGGGTAGAGTGGATAAATATATTGTGACATATCTACACAATGGACGCTGTGCAGCAGTGAAAACAAACGTCTGCAACCACACACCACGAGACGGATGAATCTCCCAAATGTACTACCGAGAGAAAGGGGGGCACGCAATGGAACGGCTGCCATATGATTCCATTCTCATAAAGTCAGAGAACCAGGCAACATTCCTCTGTGCTATTAGAAGTCAGGGGCCTGGAGTCCTTGGGGAAGTAGTGAGTGGAAGGAGGCCTGAGGGCACTTCTGGGGATGGATCACGCTCTGTTTCTTGATCCAGGTTGCTGGTGCATGGATGGGTTCAGTTTCTGGATACTATACTCCGATAGGAAGCTTAACCACGTGTACGCGCGCGCATGCACACACACACACACACACACACGCCACTAGTCTAACTGCATGACCCTGGGCAAGTCCTCTGCCCTCTATGGCTCTGCCCACCCCTTAGACACAACATCTAGATTGGAGTTGGACCGTTTCTCCCTCTGCCAGGCAAAACTGCACAGTGCAGAGCATGGCAGGATGCCCACAAGCCCCCAGTCCTCTGGGCACTGGGTCCACCCCCTGCCAGGATAGGGCTCCCATCCCCCCACCCCAGGCAGATAAACAGAAGAACCAGAGCCCAGTCATACATCCCTCCTCCCCCAGTCCCTGATTCCCACCTCCTGGGGCCCTGACCTTGCTGAAGGTCAGCTTGCCCAAGCCCCCTGCAGTAGCCCACCCAGACAGACACGCCCCCTTGCTAGGGATGGCACCCAGGTAGTCTGAGCATTGCTCCCTATACCCCTTCCCCCACTCTCCACCTCCCTCCACACCTCCCTAAGCTACCCCTCAAGTGCACCTTCACAGCCCCCCACCCCATCCTCAGGAGTCTCCCACGTAGAGACCCCGGTATCTCCTTGGTCCTCTTTTCCCTAAACATTCTTTCCGGCAATGCCCCCGTCTCAGACTCACCACATCCAGTAAATGTTTACAGAGCTCACAGTATTTGCCAGAAGCTGCTTGAGACCCTTCATATATGTTATCTTCGCACCCCTCATGACAATCCTGGGGAAGAGGGTATTGTTAGCCCCGTTTACCAGAGGAGAAAACGGAGGCTTCGAGAGGCCGAGGGATCTCTGTGAGTCAGAGAGGGGATAGATTCGTTTACACTCAGGCTAGAATGTCTAATACATGTGAAATTCCTGCTGGAAGCTGTTGCAAATTTAAAGAAGTGCGTGTTAAACCAAAGGCATGAATCTAAGGAGACACCAGATGGCAGAGTAAGTGCCCCTTGGGGCACCGACCCTAGATCACAACCCATCCTACTGGAGGGTTTATCCGTTGCTGGGAAGAGGGGAGCTGGATGACGCCTGGGGGGTTGAGAAGGTGGACTTCAAACGGAGACTCTCCCAGAGGGGCAGGGGAAAGCCCACAAAGCAGCCCCCTGAACAGTTCCAGAAACCCCCTTTGCCCGTCTCCCCACTATGTGTCTCCTTCCCACGGTTACTGGGAGAGCCCCCATGACACACTGAGCAGTTCTGAACTGTTCTCCGTTCTTCCTTGAGTAGGATGAGGGGAGAGCGGGACCCCCCCCATCAGGAGGAGGTCTCCCATGCCACCACCCCATCACACCCCCATGCCATGTGAGCCCATTTAATCCAACCCCTGAAAACGGTCACTGCTTTCCTTCTCTGAAGGCAAGTTAAGTGATGTGGCCAATGGCACAGAGCCAGTAAATGATGAACCAGGGTACAAACCAGGTCCATGTGGTCCCCACAGCCCATGCTCTGAACCTCCATTCCACTGCCTTGTAAGCATCATGTGGGCAAGAATGAAGGACCAGAGAGCTCGGAGATAAGACACGTGAGCCCACGGCAGTCCTGCCCTCTCCCCTGTGCCTGGGCCGAAGGTACGGAATATGTGTATCTCAGAGAGACAGGTGTCATATCCAGAAACCTCAAACCACCCCACTAGGGAAGCAACACAGGCAGCCTCTTCTGATGCCTGGGAGACCCTGGCTCAAAGGCCCCTCCTGGCCTGAGAGGCTAGACCAGAGGAAGCCTGATTACCACAGCCAGGACAAGAGCCAAAGCAGTGTGCAAGGCCCCCACCATTCACACATCCACCAACGAGGTGGCCAGATGCCCAAGACAGAGCCCCAGAAAGCCTCTTGCAGGGTTAGGTTCAAAGGCTTCCCTCTCCTCTGACCCCCAAACCCCTGCACCCCTTTCTGACTCCCCTTTTCCCCATCAACATACCTTCTGTGCGGACAGTGAAGGGGGAGTCCCCCGGGCGCCGGGCTGAGAACTGGCCTCCCAGAGACGTCATCAGGAAGCAGAGTGAGAAGAAGCCAATGCCCAGGACAAAAAGCCTGTGGAGAGCAATAGGGCAGGTCAGGGTTAGGTCAGCACATGCACCCCTATCCTGTAAGGGCTCCCTAGGAATGAATGAGGAAGGGATGGATGGATGGAGGAATAAAAGACCAGGGGGTTGAGCTCCCAGACCAGTAGGTCTCCCATCACACAGGATAAAGAGAGCTGGACTACAAGGAAGTGGCCACACGCAAAACCATGCAGGACGGTGAGGCATCCTTAAGGTATGTTTGGGCAAGTTCTAGCCTCCAGACGGAAGCTGGCTCATTGACAGCAGAGGTCCTCAATGTGTGGTCCCCAGACCAGCAGCATCAGCATCACCTTGGACATATCAGAAATGCTCATTCTTGGGCCCTAGTCCCAGGCTTACGGAATCACACACTCTGGGGGTGGGATAAGCAATGCATTTTAACAAGCTCTCCAGGTAACCCTGATACACGCTCAAGTTTGAGAACAACTGGTATAGATGGACACAGCAGGACCTGATGCCAGCCAGAGGGCAAGTAATTGGTCCAGACAAAACCCACCTGGAGCCCATCAATCACCTGGGCCGTGATCAGCACTTGTGTACACAGGCCTTGCTGCAGCAACCAGCTTGAACACATCCTTGTCATGTTCAGGGCGGGGGGTGGGGAAGGGCTGCCATCACTACCAGATGGTAAGATCTAGAAGGGCAGGGTCCTGTGGTTGCCTTCTGTGTCCAGACTCCCCTTATCCACATCTTCACCAGCCAGGCACACGGTAGATTACACCACGGCTCAGAGTAAGCCAACACCTGTGCACGGGGTGTCATACAAGCGTGTGCCATCACAGTGGTCAGGGGAGTTGGCCAAAACACGACTGTCTATACTTCAACACATAGTTTTTGATTACATCCCAAGTGCCAAGAACTAAGGTATCCCCAGAGGGACAGCAGGGAACCCACCCTCAAGTCTGGCCCCAGGCTCCTGCTGCTTCCATACTAGATTCTGGCCCAGCACAGCCTTAGGGAAGCAGAGGTGGAGGCTGTTCTGGGATTTTGAATCTACCCGAGGACTTGATGAACTGGCAGAGCTGAAAGGGGAGCCCCCCCAGGTCAGGGTGAGGAACCCCATCTCTGGTGGAGCCAGGCTCACCATGGGGGGGCCCCCCAAATCATGCCAGAGACCTCCAGCCTTCCCACCTCCACCTCCATCCTCAAACCCCACATTTGTTTGTATCTCTATGCAAGACTTGTTTATGCATTTTAATCTTCATTATTTGAAACTGGCAGAGCAGTATTTAATTAAAATTTGATTCATTAAAGAAAACACATAATTGTAGAAGAAAATAAAAGCACAACAAAATTCCCAACCCATATTTAAAGGAAGCTGTTAGAGATTGAATCAGAGAGGGGGGCAGAACCCAAAAGCAGAGATGGCACTGGGAGCTTCCCCCAAGAGATGGCACAAGGAACACTGCTCCTTCACCTCCCAGGGACCCCTCACTAAATTCTACCAAGCCTGGGGGTGGGACTCTAGCCCTGGGATCCCCAAGATGAAGTCAGGCTGGTCTCAGGCTAGCAACCAGAAGGACAGTGTAGGGGGAGGGTGGTCACACATCCAGGAAGATCCTGGGGGAAATCAGCAGCTTGTCCCCTCAGCCTAAGGACAAGGATGGGTCTCTCCAAGTTTCTCGTCCCCCACTCCCTCTCCCCTTCCCCAGCTATGGGGTACTTGTATTTAGAGCTGGGGACCTGAGCTGCCAGGGTCCAAAAACCTGCTGTGAGAAAGGTGTCTAGGCCTTTAACCCAGAACCTGAAGCCCCAAAACACCTCATCTGCATCACTCTCTGCCAGAGCCAATCCTGGGGCCATTTACAGTAGATTCAAGTTAAAATGGTTTCGTCCACCCATGTATCCATTCAAGCAACATTCCAGAAGCAATTATAGAATAAGGACCCTGCCAGAGGCTCTGCGAAAACCATTGGGAATAGGGCTCCCAGCTGCCCTTGAGGATTAACAAACAAGTAGGGCTGATATGGTTGGAGGTCGTAAACCCCACCCCCACCCCGCATCGGAAGGGGACTTGAAGACTTCACTGGTGGCTGTGGGTCTCTGGGAAGCCTAGGGATACCCTGAGAGGAAGTTACATAACCTGGGGGTCGGGAGGGGAACCTATGCAACCCCACCTCTGTATCCTGCTTTCAGAAAAGAGCCTGAAAGAGCCACAGGGGCAGGACCCAAAGGGAAGGAGCGCTAGGGAGCTGGCGCTGTCCACGGTGCTGGCCCCAGCCGCTACCTCCAATTGTGCCGGGAAAGGTCCAGCCAAGCTGGGGTCAGAGGCTGGGCTTCCCACGGCCTGGAGGGAGGGGCCAACACTGGGTGGGAGAGACAGGGCTGAGGACGGTCTGGGATGGCTAGGGATTTGAGGATTTCCCCGGAGGAACAAGGCCCTTTCCAGAGATGCTAGCTTCCCACCTGCTTCCCATGGGAACTTTAGGGCGTGGGGGCTCCTGTCACCCCCAATCACCTGACCAAGGCTCTATTCTGGGGACCCCTAGCTCTACGGTCGTCCCGAATCCTCTGGACATTGGTGGTCCAGCTTGACCCCTGCCGTCCTTAAAGGTTGTCTCCTCAACTCTGCACCCTACGCCGGAGGATCCAATAGCTGGAGGCAATGGCGGGGCGGGAGCCACGTGAGCCACGGTCTTTCCATTAGAAGGAAAACCAGCGGGGGGCATGGGAGGGGCCGGGTCTCCGCCTCAGGTCTGGAGGGGAGGGCCTCAGATCTGGCCCCTCCCGCCCCCCAAACTTCGAGCACCTCTGCCCGTACAGCTCCTGCCTTCGCGGGCTCCCTCGCGCGCCCGGACCCCACCTGTGGCCGCATCCGGAGTGCGGCCCACCCCCGCCCCCCGCCCCGGGCCCCGCCGCCCCCTCGGCGCCCTCCGCCGCTCAGCCCCTGGGCGAGGTGGCATCCTGACTCCGCTGGGCACCCATCGCTTAGAGCCCCTCCCCAGCCCCGGCTGCAGGCCCGGCTCCGATGGCGCTTGGGAGGAGCGGGAGCTGCCCCGGAACCGCCGGGCTCTGGGAGCCCCTGGGGTGGGACTAGCAGAACCCAGGCAGACCCCGACGGCCGTAGCCCTGCCTGGCCTTGACCGCCGAGGTTGGGGGGGGGGGACGGTCTCCGCTTCCATCCCGCCTCCAAGCTCTCGTCGCCCTTCCGCCCCACAACGCCGCCCCTGCCCCAGCCTCTCCAAGGCCCGCGATCGGGGATCGAATTCCCATCAGAGGGGGTCCTTGCTGCAATCTCGGGGATCCTCCCGTTGGACAGAGGCCCGCACCCCGCGGAGAGGAGTGCGCGCAGAAGGCGGGGTCAGAGGGGGTGGGACAGGCTGAGGGGGTGAGCGGGCCGACTCAGGGCTCCGCTGGCCCGCCAGGTTGGGATACGGCCCCGCCCAGAGCGCTAACTTTGCCGCGGGGGTTGGGCCGTCCGCGAGGTGGGGAAGGACCGGAGGGGCAGGGAAGGGGCACCCTGGCTGGGGCGACTTCCAGGGCCCAGTACCACAACATCGGTGACTTCTACCCCCATTCCCACCTTCACACCCCGAGTCCTCTCCAACCTAGACCAAACTCGGTACCCGTCCCAGAGTTACACACCCTCCCTCCCCACCCGAACCGGAACCCCAGCTCCATCCCTTTCCCAGCCCCACTAGCCACCACCAAGGGCTGAAGCACAAACCGCCCCCTCTACTAACGGGACAGGCAGCCTTGGGACAGACACTCTCGCAGGGGCTGACCTCGCCCACCCCAACCCACGACCCCTTGGAGAAAAAGACCTCCCCACGCCAACCGGGAAACAACTTTACCGAAAGGGTCTCAGGGTGACCAGGCATCTTCTGACCATTATCTTCCCATCGGGGTTGACTGTGATCATTGTTCAAACTTGTCTGGGCGAAGAGCCGCGGGCGAGGCCGGACGCACCGTCCCTGGCCCTGCTCCTACCACGTCCGGGCCACGAACCCGCTGCGGGCCGAAGCCGGGTCCGAGCGACGCGGGGGACGCGGGGGCTCGGCGGCTTCGCTGCCCGGGCCGCGGCCCGCGGGGTCGGCGCGGCCTCGGCGGGCAGGGGAAGGGGAGCGCGGCGCGGCTGCCGGAGGGCGGCGAGGGCGCCCGGCCGGGCCGTCTCTGCGTCTCTGCCCTCCCCGCTTCACATTCTGGGGGCCGGGAGGCGGCGCGCCCCCAGACCGCCGGCCACGCGTCTGCCTGCTCGGGCTCGCTCTCTGGGCGGGACGGCGCCGCGGCGCGCAGACGGGCTCCCCGCCGCGGTCGCCCTCATCCCCGGGCCCGCGCCCTCGGTGCCGGCTAGAGGCGGCCCCGAGCCCGCGCCCCGGCCCCTCGCGCCTCCGGGCCGCGCCGCTCCCCGGCCCCGCGCCGCACCGCGCCCATGGCTCCGGGCAAGGGCGCCCCGCGCCCGCCCTGCCTCCCGCTCGCTCGTCTGCCCGCGCTCGGGTGTCCGGCGTCCGGCCCCGCGCTGCGTTACGCCCGGAGGCGCCGCATTGTTTCCTCGGAGGAGGCGGCCGAGCAGCGTCTGGGGCGGCCCAGGAGCGGCCGCCGCGCTTCCTCGGCGCGCAGGCGCCACCTCGTGGCTGCGGCCCAGCAGCGCGCTCTCCCGGCCCGGGGCGGGGCGCGGGGGGCGGGGGCGGCGGGCGGGCGGCGGGCTGGGGTCCTTGAGCCTCCCTCCAGCTGTGCAACTTCCCCGGGCTGGATTTCGGAAGCATCCCGGGTGCCACCAGCTCTGAGGGCCGAGGGCTGCTTCGGCTCCTGCAGAAGCACAGAGGAGGTCGGCGCTGGGAGGCGATCCCCCCTTCCGCCCGGTGCCAGGGCCCTCCCTCCGGTCGCCGCAGTGGGCTTCTGCAATGGCCCCTTCACACCCACAGTGATTTCGCTTTGCAACCTTCGCCCATCCTCTGGCCCTCTCTGAACAGAAACTGCAGCAGCTCCCCTTTGCTTTCTGATTTCAAACTCGGCCTGTGACACTGAGGCTCTTCCACTGATCCCAGAAGCAGTGGCGCGCCCTGTGGGTCTGGGTTCCAGTTTCAGAGCCTCCAATGACCAGTGGGTGATGCCTGAGAGTCAGGGGGACTCCCGGTCCTCGGTCTCTCTGCTATGAAATGAGAGTGACCCGAGGTTCCGTAATGCTCCTTCCAACTCTATAAAGCATGCACGGCCCCCCTTCACCCCCACCCCACCCTCCCTCCACTTCTTGACTCTGGAGAGGTTTTGCCACTGCAGAGAGGGGTCAGCGGCCCCTGTGAGCACCCGAGGCAGGGCAGCTCCCAGAGCCAGGCCTGGATCTGCGGATGCTGCTCAGTCAGGAACAGCACTTGCCAGACCAGCTTGGCCAGGCACAGACGGAAGGCCCAGGCTGGGAAGAGCCCAAGGCCTCCGGCCACGTGTAAAATGACATAGTTGACCCTGAAGGTCTTTCCACAAGACAAAACCTTTATTCTGGTCTATCCAGTCCCTGCCTGGTCCAACTAGGCCCCTGGCCCCCAGCCCCTTTGCTGCCCACCTAGCCCACCTCCCAGCCCCTTCTGAGCCATTTCTCACCAGCTGTGACTCTTGTTCAGCTTTTCCTGCTCGTTCCTCATCAAAATTCACCTGTCCCACGTTCCATTACCTCATCACCTTGCTCTCCGCTGATATGAAAACCAATGATGAATGGGTGTTGGCGGATTAATATGTTAACTCCAGCTAGGTAGCCAATTTACATCGAACAAGGACACGCTGACCAGGCCTTCGTGCCGAAGAGTGACAAATGGTGACGGGAAATTTGGGCATCACGGCAGGCTGGCCAAGGAGATCTCTGAGGGTGGTGGTGGGATCTTTGCTGGGGTCCCACTTGTCCCTGGGCACCAACATCTGCTACACACTCAGGCAATAACTGAAGCCTTGGATGTCAGGGCAAAAGCCACATCTACACTCGGGCATGAAATGCCTCTTCCCATTGTGTGCACCTCTCCCGTAAGTTCAGGGGGTCACATTTGCTCCTGGTTGGCATTTAGGTCAAAAGGGAGGGGAGAAGATGGGGGTCTCCCCAAAGGCACAGCCATGTCTGGTGTGGCTCATCTGGGGAAGTGGCCTTCTCTTGGCCGGAAGCCAGATTTCAGAAGGTGGGAGAGGGTACCCCATTGCAGGCTTGAGCCAGGCAGGGAGGCTTGGGGCAGACAACAAAAGACCCTGAACCAGACCACCCTGCTGCCTCTTCCTTTCAGAGTCCATTTCCCCTTTGTCAGTCTCTTGTCTCCGGTGAAATTCAGTGTATGTGGCCCTGCTTGCTCTCCGCTGTGCTGCAGACATTAGGAGAAAACTTGTGAATTGCCAGTCATGAATTGCCTGGCACCTTGGAGCCCTCCCAGCAGGTGGTTATGATTTTTCTTGTTATTGTCCACCTGTAGCAGCTGCTGCTGGTGCCTTGTCCTACTCCCCGGGCATTCACCTCTACATGCCAGAAGGCAGACCACGGAGAATACATGCAACGCTGCCTGAGGCTTTTTTCCTGGCTGTGAGAATATGCTTGAACATGCAGGGGCAAGATAGAAGTATCAGGGAATTCATGCCCCGGAAGCAGCCCTCAAGGGCTCCCTCTCCCTCAGGTGGGATACTCGTTTCCCAGAGTTCCCTGAGCTCCCTCTGCCCACAGTGGTAACCGGCTCTGTCATGTACCCCATGTTGGCTTCCTTCCTTCCCTGCCTCATCCCCCACTCCTCCATCCATGTTCCTGAGGCCACCTCCCAAATAAACTACTGGCACTTGAACCCTTGTCTCAGAATCTATTTCTGGGGAACCCAAACTAAGACCCTGGCTTATAGGCCAGTGGTTCTCAGTCCTGACTCAGCAGAATCACCTGCAGAAGGCAGTCCTTATTTTGATTCGGTTCCTAAGATGGGCCCTGGGCATTTTTTTTTAGCCATGTTGTGTGGCTTATAGAATCTTAGTTCCCCAACCAGGGATTGAACCTGGGCCCTCAGCAGTGAAAGCACAGAGTCCTAACCACTGGACCGCCAGGGAATTCCCGGCACATTTGGGGGGTTTTTGGGGGGTTTTTTTGTTTTGTTTCATTTTGTTTTTTAACATCTTTATTGGAGTATAATTGCTTTACAATGCCACATTTGTTTTTTGTTTTGTTTTGTTTTAATTTTATTTTTGGCTGCATTGGGTCTTTTGTTGCTGCACGCGGGCTTTCTCTAGCCATGGGGAGCAGGGTCTACTCTTCGTTGCGGTGTGCGTGGGCTTCTCCTTGCGGTGGCTTCTCTTGTGCCTAGAGCACAGGCTCTAGGCATGCGGGCCTCAGCAGCTGTGGCTTGTGGGCTCTAGAGCGCAGGCTCAGTAGCTGTGGTGCACGGGCTTAGTTGCTCCACGGCACGTGGGATCTTTCCAGACCAGGGCTTGAACCCGTGTCCCCTGCATTGGCAGATGGATTCTTAACCACTGTGCCACCAGGGAAGTCCCCACATTTGTTTTTTAATGCCACAGGTTATGCCCACATAGCTGGCCAGGATGGAGAACCACTGGAGAAACACCCATGTTCTAGATACATACCCACAGCCTTCAGATAAGAAGCAGAGTGACCCTAAACAAATGAGAGGAGAATAGGGGACACTTCTGCTGGGGGGCACATCCAAGGACCCAGGATGCCGGGTCACACCAGATTCCAAAACCCTCCCCTTTCTACTGTTTTACTTTTTTGAGGCTATAAACAGAACCACAAGCTAGCCCAACGTGGGGGTCAGGTGCAGACCCTGCATCAGCCCGGGTGCTCTAAATGTGGCACTTCCTGGCTCTCTCCCACTGCCCTCTGCATGACCCGATGGTCTGGCTAGAGGGGTCAGGAGAAGCTCAGCACCAGCAAGAGGCCCTGGCCGGGCATGGGAGGGCCTCTGTCCAAAAGGGGAGCAGGACTCCAGTGAAGGAATTTGGGGAAAGTGGGAGATGTACTACTGTTCGGGGGTGTCGTACTCAAAATACCTAGATGGTGGGCCATGCAAAGAAGGGAGGGGAGCTATAGTAGTCTCCTAGGTATGCTGTAACAAGCGACCACAGACTGGGGGGCTTCAAACCATAGAAATGTATGATCGGGACTTCCCTGGTGGTCCAGTGGTTAGGACTCGGTGCTTCCACTGCAGGGGGCCTGGGATCGATCACTGGTTGGGGAGCTAAGATCCGGTATGCTGTGTGGTATGGCAAAAAAAGAAAAAGAAATTTATTCTCTCACAGTTCTGGAAGCCAGAAGTCCTAAATCAAGGTGCTGGTAGAGTCAGTTCCTTCTAGAAGCCCTGAGGGAGACTGTCACGTGCTCCTCTGCTGTCTTCGGGCAGGGCCCAGCACTCCTTGGCATCCTCGGCCTATAACTGCATCTCTCTGGTCTCTGCCCCTGTCTCCGTGTGACCTTCTCTGTGTGTCTCTCTGTGTCCTCTCCTCTTCTTATAAGGACCCCAGTCATTGGATTCGGGTTCACACTAATTCCACATGACCTCATCTTAACTAATTACATCCGCAAAGACTTTGTTTCCAAATAAGATTACGTTCTCAGGTTCCAGATGGACATGAATTGCGGGCGGGGGGGGGGGGGGCGGTGGCGGCGGGCACTGTTCAACCTACTTCAGGGACCTGGTAGAAAGGGGTTGGAGTGATCAGAGAACGCCAAAGACTGGAGGTCCCCGAGGGGACGTGCCGCCATTGCTCTGTGTGACTCTGGGCCCAGTTATTTCAAGGGAGTCAGAAACCTGGGCTTCTCACGTGTGGCCACACAATTTTAAAATGCAGACTCAATATTTTTAGAACATTGTGCAAGACCGATAAAATCTGTTGGAGGTCTGCCATCTGGGTCCTCCTGCAGATGTCACCCAAGGGCAGAGCAGGGAGCCCACCAGCCCTGCCCGCCCAGCAAGTCCAGCTTCCCTTGAGGCCAGGTCCCCCTCCCCGCAGCAAAGACACAGTGCTGCCCCCAGGAAGGTCAAGACTCCTAGTGGTTCTAGGGGCTCCCTGGGGACCTCCCTTCCCCCTTGAGGGCCCCCCTGGAGTCTCCTGGGGCATCACAGCTTTGACTACACACCCACCAGCCCAAGGTTTCAAGGTTGCTTCTGGAGCTCACAGCAGCCTGGGGTGGGAAGAGGAGAGAAAGAAACATGTGGTTTACGGTGTTTGAAATCCCCATTTAATGTGCTCCAACTGCCGCAGCAGACAGCACGTTAAGAGGCAACAGGCCATTGTCCTTTGCCGGAGAGCGGAGCATTAATAATGTCCTAACAGCGTTTACTGACACTGTGCACAAATAATCGGCAACCTCGCTGGGCGGGAAGAAGCAGCCGCACGCAGCCTAGAGCCGGGCAGGGCAGCCAAGAAGTGAGGAGAGCTATTGCTCCAATTCATCTTTCGTGCTTTCTGTTTCACATTTAGGCTAATCCTCCAATTGAAAAGCAGCGTCTGGGGTTTATTTTTATTTATGACAGACGGCCATTCTGCCGCACAGCTTGTGAGAGCAGGGAACACAGCCATTGTACTTCCCTGTTCTACAGGGAAGTTAGCGGCTATGCCTGTGTCTGTGTCTGTGTGTGTGTGTGGATGGGCAGGGAAGCCCAGGACAGACTAGACAGGGGACCCTCCCAAGTGGACCCCATCCCAGCGCTGGAGACAAAGGCAAGCTCTTCATTTAACATGACCGTGAGACTCCATTTATTGAGCACCTACCAGGTGCCCAGAAATGACCCAGGGATTCTAAATATGTCACCACAGCTATATGGCTATTGTATTTAAATTTTCTTTAGCAGGGCAACTTGAAAAAAAATGACCCCCAGGACTCCCCTGGTGGTCCAGTGATTAAGACTCCGTGCTCCCAAGTCAGGGGGCACGGGTTCGATCCCTGGTCGGGGAACTAAGATCCTGCATGCCACATGGCACAGACAAAAAATTATAACAAAAATTTTTTTAAAAAGACCCCCTTTCTTTCTGGACAGTTTCCCCAGTTGCATCACAGGTCACTGCAGGAGTATGGGAGCAGCCATCTGGGGTGAGCGGAATCGTGGTCTCCCAAAGATGACCATGTCCCAATCCCCATAATCTGTGAATATGTTATGTAACATTGCAAAAGGTGAGTAAGGCTGCAAGTGGAATTAAGGTTGTAAATCAGCTGACCTTAAAATAGGGAGATCATCCTGGATTATCTGGGTTGGCCTAATGTAATCACAAGGGTCCTTAAATATGGAAGAGGGAAGCAGCATGAAAAAGACCGGCCACCTCTGACTTTGAAGATGGAGAAAGAGGCCACAAGCCAAGGAATGCAGGTGGCCTCCGGAAGCTGATTCTCCCCAGAGCCTCCAGGAAGAAAACAGCCCTGCTGTCACCGTGACGTTAGCCCCATGAGACGCATTTTGGACTCCTGACCTCCAGAACAGCAAAATGATTGATACCTTTGTGTGGTTGTAAGTCACTACGTGTGTGGTTATTTGTAAGAGCAGCAACAGAAAACGGACATACCGTCTTTTAGAGCCACCACTGCCAGGCACTGCAAAGGTTGATGCTCCCCGCACACAAGCTCATATCTCCACTTCACAGATGAGGAAACAGAGGTTCAGAGAGGTGAAGTATCTTGCTCAAGGGATCACTGCAGATCCAGCCTCCAATCTCAAGCCCAGCAGACCTCAGAACCTATGTCACTCCTTGTGTCCAAAACTCTGGTCCAGGGGTCCTGGGGGGCAGGCATGAGCAGGCGTCCCCCAAAGAGTTCAGCCCCCAGGAAGAAAGCTCCCTCCCTCCAAGAGCTGCTGGTGGACATGGGAAGCCACCCAGCTGCCTCGGCTTCCCCCTTCTTCTCCCCCAATACCCCTAGATTATCTCAAAAGAGCAACTGCACAAAGGCTCCCCTCTCTGGTTTCCATTCAGGCAAGGGTGATGCAGGATTTCAAGTTTTGCTGGGCTGTGTCTCAGACCACCTTGGAATCTGTCCCTTTTTAGCAAGATCTCCTGGCATCCAACCCCGTGTGGGACCGTCCCCTACTGAGAGGCAAGGACCTCCCAACACCCGGCAGGTGTGGAAAGCGGTCCCTCCCCCCTTCATCAATCCCACTCTGCCTCTGCCTCCCGTGCCCCAGCTTGTTGTGGGGGGACCATGATCCCTTCTAGGTCCCTTGAGAGGTTTGAGGAGGAGGCAGATGAGGGAGGGTGAAGATGCACTCCCCCAGCTAGGAGAAGGATTTTTATCTCTTGTTTAGCGATGTGCCCCAGATGTCCTGGACAGTATCTGACACAAGCTACATCCAGTAGAGAAGTTTGGGCAGGGAAAAGTAGAAGGGCTGGTTCTAAGGACCCCAGTTTCTAAGCCCAGCCTGACACGTCGTCAGCTGGGGCCATTTCTCACTTTGCCTTCTGCACCCCACTTCTACTTCGCAAGCCCCCTCCCCTCATGAAGTATTCACTCCCACGCCATCCAAAGAGTTCCTGCCCCAAACTTTCCCTACTTCCCACTGTCACCAAATCTGGTTCCTTTGTGCAAATCCCCATTCACTCTGAGTATCACCCCCAAGGTCAGCCTCCCTGTGCTATTCCTGGCTTTTGGGGGTGTATATACACATAGTCCCCAGGGCATGGCCTGGCCCCTGCCCTGCATGCTCACCTGGGCACCTGAAGGGCAGCAGGTGTCTGCAGGATGGGGGGGGGGTGGTCTTCTCAGCCCCGGATCGAAGCTGCCTCATTCTGGGAATTCCCTGGTGGTCCAGTGGTTAGGACTCAGCTCTTTCCCTTCAGTGGCCCGGGTTCAATCCCTGGTTGGGGAACTAAGATCCTACAAGCCACTGCCTCACTCACTGCAGGAGTCTGGAGTTAGAGGGGCCTGTGCTCCAATCCTGCCGCCCCATCCCTGCCTTAATCGGGCAAATTACTCTCAGAGCCTCAGTTTCCTCATCTCTAAAGTAAGGATTGTACCTACTGTACAGCACAGGGAAATATACCGAATATCTTGTAATAACCTATAACAGAAAAAAGAATCTGAAAAAGAATATATATATATGATCCTACTGAAAACCCGAATGAACTTTTGGCCAACCAAGTATGTGTGTATGTATAACTGAATCACTTTGCTATAACCTTGAAATTAACACAACACTGTAAGTTATCTATACTTCAATTTTTTAAATGGTTAAATAAATAAATAAAGAGTGAGGATTGCACCTAAGGACTTCTCACGGGGCCTGATACAAAGTAAGTGCTGATTTTTGTCTGTCTTATTTTCCTACTAAATTATAAGCTCCTCAAGGACTAGATTCAGGCACAGAGAAAGATAAAAATCATTGTTATTATTAGCTTCCATTTCTTGAGCACCCACGTTGCACCAGGTGGTGCATCAATTAACACTAAGCCTGCAAGGTCACAACTACTATTTCACAAACAAACACTGAGACTCAAAGGAGGAAGTAATTTCATTCCTAGGTCTTTTCCCAAGAGAAACAAGAGCACACAGCCACACACAAGCCAGTACACAAATGTTCATAGCAACATGATTCAGAATAGCCAAGGAGTGTAAAAAACCCAAGTTGCTCATTGATGGATGAATGCATAAACTGTGGTGTGTCCTTATGATGGAATGCTATTTATTCAGCCTTAAGAAGGAATGACCCTCAAAAAATTAAAATAGAATCACCATATGATCCAGCAATTCCACCTCTGGGTACATACCCCCAAAGAACTGAAAGCAGGGTCCCAAGAGCAGTGTTATCCACAACTGCCAAAAGGTGGAAGCATCCCAAATGTCCACTAACAGAAGAAGGAAAAAATAAAATGTGGTCCATCCATTCAATGGAACATTCTTCAGCCTTGAAAAGGAAGGAAGTTCTGACACACTACAACATGGATGGACCTTGAGAACATTATGCTAAGTAAAACAAGCCAGTCACATATTGTGTTATCCCATTTATCAGAAAAGTACAGAACAGGCAAATCTATAGAGATGGAAAGTAGATTAATGATTACTATGGGCTTGGGGGAGGGGAACGGGAGTGGTTGCTTATGGGTAGGGGGTTTCTTTCTGGGGTAATGAAAATATATAAGACTGGATAGTGGTGATATTTGCACAGTCTTATGAATATACTAAACCACTGAATTGTACCCTTAAAAGGGGTGAATTTTATGTGAATTATATCTCGATTTTTAATAAATAAAATAGTTTGCCCACAAGTACACAGTTAGTAAGGGGGAGAACCGAGATTTGAACCCAGATTCCGTCTCCAAGCCCGAGCTCCCTGGTTGCTCTGTGCTCTTGTGTATATGCAGACACAGCACAGAGGGCGCTGTAGACCAGACGCCAAATAAATGCTGCTCTGACCGGCAAATGCTTAAGAAGTGAAGGACCGGGACCAGGCCCCAGGGTTCCCAGCGTGAAGACAGCCCTTGTTCCCGGCCTGTGACCCACCAAGCCCCCCCACCGAGGGTCTCCAGCATGTTATTGCAAGTACTTAAAACTTTCCTGGGCTTCCCTGGTGGCACAGTGGTTGAGAGTCCGCCTGCCGATGCAGGGGACACGGGGTTCGTGCCCCGGTCCGGGAAGATCCCACGTGCCGCAGAGCGGCTGGGCCCATGGGCCATGGCTGCTGAGCCTGCGCGTCCGGAGCCTGTGCTCCGCAACGGGAGAGGCCACAACAGTGAGAGGCCCACATACGGGAAAAAAAAAAAAACTTTCCTCCTAGAATATGGGTCACCAGCCCTGTCTCCCCGCCATCTTCTCTTCTTCAACTGATGAGAAAGAACCTTAATTAAGTGCCCCTTGACTGCTGGTTTAATTCCATAAATATAAATTGAAGCAAGCTAATAAAGCCATCAGTCATCCCAAATCCCAGCAGTTCTCTGAGCTGAGGGCTTTTTTTTTTTAATAAATCCATTTTTAAGATGATAATGAATTGAGTCTTGTTTGGAATATCCGAGAAAGCTGTGGCCCAGTGAGGTGACACTGGGGAAAAAGGGACTTGTCACCCCTGCATGAAATCTCTCACAGGACCCCAGAGGGCACACACCTCCTCCCACCCCCTGTGAGGCCAGGCCTCCATCTCTCCATGGGGCCCCATCCCCTCAGCCTGTTCCTTCTTGCTTCTGCCCAGGGTGGCTGGGGGGCCGGGGTGGGGTGGGGTGTAGAGGGGGAGGGGGGAGGGGCGTGGGGAGATGGGGGGCTAGAAGTGCGCCCTCTCCTGGTCCCACTCTCTCACTTCATGGAAGTCAGAGGTATTTTGTGTGACTTTCCAGGAACACGTTGAGATGTCTCAGATGTCTCAGAGAATCCTGCCCTGCTCCTGAGCTGTACTCAGTCCCACCTGTCGGCACCTGTCCCACAAGTGTGGCCCGCCCAATCTTAGACTTGCCCTCAGGTGGAAAGGGGGGAGTTCAACGAACTCAGATGGTGAAATTTTTCAGTTCTGTCCTTCAAGACAGCTCTTGACTTGAAGAAAGAATGGAGCCAACACAGGTAACTACCACCCAGACACAGGGGAGCTGACCCCGAACTCCCCATTCTGAGCTACCCAGGCCTCTGACAGCCTCTGACATCTGGCTCCCCAAGACCCCTTGCTGGCCCAGAACCATTCTCTCCCAAAAGGCCTTCACTGGCTTTTTGATGATTCACGTGGGATGTTTGAAATGTATGGAAATTCCACCTGCACATAGTTGGGGGAGGGGTCACTATCCTCACGTTGACCTAACCCTGAACTCCCAGCATCATGTCGTTTGTCAAGCTGAGATTCTGAGTCAGCAAACCCTGGGTCCAGATCCTGGCACTGCCACTTGCTGGCTGTGGGGACCAGAGCACGTCCCCCGCCCAGCTGAGCTCTGGTCCCCTCCACCACGTGAGAGGGTGTCCTGAGAGGCCGGCGCGAGGGGTTTGGGGGAGAGGGGTCAAGAGTCGATGCGAGTCAGGGGCTCAGTGCGGGGCCTGGCACCTCCGGTCAGTCCTCAGGGAATGAGTGTTATCATCTCAGGGAGGCCCCAAGGCCCTGGTGCCGTCTCTCCCCAAACAGCTAGGACCCAAACCCTGATGGCAGGAAACCTTACCCCAGCTGGCAGGCCCTGTCCCCGGGTGCTGATGCCCCTGTCCTAATATGGTTGGTTTCTCAACCAGGCCCGGTGTGGTCCTCCAGCCTCACGGATGGAGATGAACATGATCTTTCTTCCTGTCTCCTAAGGACACAGGCACGGAGCCAGGGGCTCCTGGTAGACTGGACTCACCACAGACTCCTCCATTAGCACTTTCCATCTGCCAGCTGCCCAGCCTGGCGATGCTGCAGCCTGAGGTTAACAGCAGATTTTGTCATTTCCTTGTGCATTTTGAAAACACAGTTATTTGCAGGGTACTGGTCGGAATTTGCCCCTAAGTGCCATTTTTGTTGATTGCTAGCTGGGTCTGTATGTGGTGCATCATTACACTTAACCTGCACAGTAGAGATGTACTGTGCACGTACCCCCACTTCACCTGTGGAACCCAGGAAAGCCAGATGCAGAACAGGCAATGAGAGGCACGGGACACAGCGTGCACTCAGCCAGGCCCCAGGACCCCGTCCCTCCAGAGCCCACAGTATACGGACAGAGCCCTTCCTGCTGAGCAGAATCTTTCTGGCATATATTCTATTTTTTTTAATCAAAGTGAAATTCACATAATATAAAATTAACCATTTTCTAATATACAATTCAGTGGCATTTCGTACATTCAATTCATTGTGCAATCACCATCTCTGTCTTGTTCCAAAACATTTTATCTCCCCAAAGAAACCCCACATCCACTGAGCCTTGTTCCCTATTCTTCCCTCCCTCCCATCCTTGGGAATCACTGATCTGCTTTCTGTCTTTATGGATTTGCCTTGTCTGGATATTTTATACAAGTGGAATCATACAATATCTGTGTGGTCTTTCGTGTCTGGCTCCTTTCACTTAGTATAACATTTTCAAGGTTCATCCATATTGTAGCATATAGTATCAGAATTTCCTTCCTTTTTGTGTCTGAATAATATTCCACTGTATGGAGGGACCACACTGTGTTTATCCATTCACCTGTCGATGGACCTTTGGCTTGTTTCCACCTTTCAGCTCTTGTGAATAGTGCTGCTGTGGTCTTTTCTCCTTCTCCTCCTCCTCCTCTTTTTCATTGCAGTTAAATTTTGCTTGAAAAAGTAATCCTTGCATATGGTACAAAATTGTAAAGGATATCCAAGGATATAAAGTGCCTTGTCTCCCTTCCACTCTTACCCCCACCCCAGCTACCCTGTCCACTCCAATGGAGACAATCTAGGGCACCAATTTCTTGCATCTCCTTCCATCTTGTGCACTGTTTGTAACACACAGTCATAGATAACTACACAGGCACTTCCGGCTCTGTCCACTGAAGGTTCGTGGAAAGCATCTGGAAGAGGAATTCAGCCAGAAGGAGGTCATTCTCTCACAGGCTAGAACCACCCTCAAGGAAGATGCCAAACCATCAAAGTTGAGACCCCCCCTCATGGAGGCATGAGTTAGAAAAATCTATCCAGTGTGGTAGAAATGGTGTGAATATGGCTCTAAGTTAACAGTCGGCAGTGAAGATGGAAGAATAACTAGTGTGTATCGGGTTGGGCTGGGGGGGGTGCTTTTCAAAGCAGAAGCTGAAATGCCCATTCAACATCTGATGTACAATGGAGGTTCCATGGCAGGGATCCAGGAAACTGGGGTCACAGCTGATGACAGAGGAGAGGAGCTGAGAGTACAGTCATTCCAAGGTACAATTGTTTGTTTACAGGGAGAAGTTAGCCACCTGAGAGGGCCTGACTAGGTCCTAGCCACTGTCTCTAGAACAGCTTGCTTGCAAAGTTGGTTCTGATACATGCACCCTAATGTTCACAGTGGCGCTATTTACAATAGCGAAGACATGGAAGCAACCTAAATATCCATCAGCAGATGAATGGATAAAGAAGATGTGGTATATATATATATATATATATATACAATGCAATATTACTCAGCCATAAAAAGGAACGAAATAATGCCATTTGCGGCAACGTGGGTGGACCTAGAGATTATCATACTAAGTGAAGTAAGTCAGAGAAAAACGAATATCATATGATATCACATATATGTAGAATCTAAAAAAAATGATACAAATGAACTTACATAAAAAATAGAAATAGGGGGCTTCCCTGGTGGCGCAGTGGTTGAGAATCTGCCTGCTAATGCAGGGGACGTGGGTTCGAGCCCTGGTCTGGGAGGATCCCACATGCCGTGGAGCAACTAGGCCCGTGAGCCACAACTACTGAGCCTGCGCGTCTGGAGCCTGTGCTCCGCAACAAGAGAGGCCGCGATATGAGAGGCCCGCGCACCGCGATGAAGAGTGACCCCCGCTTGCCACAACTAGAGAAAGCCCTTGCACAAAAACGAAGACCTAACACAGTCAAAAATAAATAAATTAATTAATTAATTAAAGTACCCTTAATTAAAAAAAAATGTATAAATAAAAAAAAAATAGAAATAGATCCAGACATAGTAAACAAACTTATGGTTACTAAAGGGGAATTGGTGCTGGTGCAGGGGGTGGGGGGTGGGGATAAATTAGGAGCATAGGAAGATATACACACTACTATATACAAAATAGACAACTGGCGACTTCCCTGGAAATCCAGTGGTTAAGACTCCAAGCCTTCAATGCAAGGGGCATGGGTTCAATCCCTGGTAGGGGTACTAAGATCCCACATGTGGGGGACTTCCCTGGTGGCGCAGTGGCTAAGAATCTGCCTGCCAATGCAGGGGACACGGGTTCAAGCCCTGGTCTCGAAGATCCCACATGCCACGGAGCAACTAAGCCCGTGGGCCACAACTACTGAGCCTGCACTCTGGAGCCCGCAAGCCACAACTACTGAAGCCCACGCGCCTAGAGCCCGTGCTCTGCAACAGGAGAAGCCACCACAGTGAGAAGCCCGTGCACTGCAATGAAGAATAGTCCCCGCTTGTCGCAACTAGAAAAAGCCTGCATGCAGCAATGAAGACCCAACACAGCCAAAAAAAACTAAATTAATTAATTAGAAATTTTTTTTAAAAAGATCCCACATGTGGTACGGTGCAGCCAAAAAATTAAATAAATAAATAAATAAATAAATAAATAAAATTTAAAACTAGATAGAGGAGGAACCAAGATGGCGGAGTAGAAGGACGTGCTCTCACTCCCTCTTGCGAGAACACCAGAATCACAGCTAACTTCTGGACAATCATCGACAGGAAGACACTGGAACTCACCAAAAAAGATACCCCACATCCAAAGACAAAGGAGAAGCCACAGTGAGACGGTATGAGGGGCGCAATCACAGTAAAATCAAATCCCATAACTGGTGGGTGGGTGACTCACAGACTGGTGAACACTTATACCACAGAAGTCCACCCAACTGGAGTGAAGGTTCTGAGCCCCACGTCAGGCTTCCTAACCTGGGGGTCCAGCAACAGGAGGAGGAGTTCCTAGAGAATCAGACTTTGAAGCCTAGTGGAAATTGATTGCAGGACTTCGACAGGACTGGGGGAAACAGAGACTCCACTCTTGGAGGGCACACACAAAGTAGTGTGCACATCAGGACCCAGGGGAAGGAGCAGTGACCCCGGGGGAGACTGAATCAGATCTACCTGCTAGTATTGGAAGGTCTCCTGCAGAGGCGGGGGTGGCTCTGTTTCACCGTGGGGACAAGGACACTGGCAGCAGAAGTTCTGGGAAGTACTCCTTGGCGTGAGCCCTCCCAGAGTCTGTCATTAGCCCCACGAAAGAGCCCAGATAGGCTCCAGTGTTGGGCTGGCTCAGGCCAAACAACCAACAGGGAGGGAACCCAGCCCCACCCATCAACAGTCAAGTGGATTAAAGTTTTACTGAGCTCTGCCCACCAGAGCAACAGTCAGCTCTACCCACCACCAGTCCCTCCCATCAAGCCTCTTAGACAGCCTCATGCACCAGTGGGCAGACAGCAGAAGCAAGAACTACAATCCTGCAGCCTGTGAAACAAAAACCACATTCACAGAAAGATAGACAAGATGAAAAGGCAGAGGGCTATATACCAGATGAAGGAACAAGATAAAAGCCCAGAAAAACAACTAAATGAAGTGGAGGTAGGGAACCTTCCAGAAAAAGAATTCAGAATAATGATAGTGAAGATGATCCAGGACCTCGGAAAAAGAATGGAGGCAAAGATCGAGAAGATGCAAGAACTGTTTAACAAAGACCTAGAAGAATTAAAGAACAAACAAACAGAGATGAACAATACAATAACTGAAATGAAAACTACACTAGAAGGAATCAATAGCAGAATAACTGAGGCAGAAGAACGGATAAGTGACCTGGAAGACAGAATGGTGGAATTCACTGCTGTGGAACAGACTAAAGAAAAAAGAATGAAAAGAAATGAAGACAGCCTAAGAGACCTCTGGGACAACATTAAACACAACAACATTCGCATTATAGGGTTCCCTGAAGGAGAAGAGAGAGAGAAAGGACCAGAGAAAATATTTGAAGAGACTATAGTCCAAAATTTCCCTAACATGGGAAAGGAAATAGCCACCAAGTCCAGGAAGCGCAGTGAGTACCATACAGGAGAAACCCAAGGAGAAACACGCTGAGACACATAGTAATCATATTGGCAAAAATTAAAGACAAAGAAAAAA
Source organism: Mesoplodon bidens (assembly GCF_964165515.1). Taxonomy (NCBI): domain Eukaryota; kingdom Metazoa; phylum Chordata; class Mammalia; order Artiodactyla; family Ziphiidae; genus Mesoplodon; species Mesoplodon bidens. The sequence continues at coordinate 40,133,211 of NC_138179.1, read as the reverse complement.
TATTGAAAGCAGCAAGGAAAAAATGACAAATAACATACAAGGGAACTCCCATAAGGTTAACAGCTGATTTCTCAGCAGAAACTCTACAAGCCAGAAGGGAGTGGCATGATATACTTAAAGTGATGAAAGGAAAGAAACTACAACCAAGATTACTCTACCTGGTAAGAATCTCATTCAGATTCGATGGAGAAATCAAAAGCTTTACAGACAAGCAAAAGCTAAGAGAATTCAGCACCACCAAACCAGCTCTACAACAAATGGTAAAGGAACTTCTCTAAGTGGGAAACACAAGAGAAGAAAAGGACCTACAAAAACAAACCCAAAACAATTAAGAAGATGGTCATAGGAACATACGTATCGATAATTACCTTAAACGTGAATGGATTAAATGCTCCAACCAAAAGACACAGGCTTGCTGAATGGATACAAAAACAAGACCCATATATATGCTGTCTACAAGAGACCCACTTCAGATCTAGGGACACATACAGACTGAAGTGAGGGGATGGAAAAAGATATTCCAAGCAAATGGAAATTAAAAATAGATAGCCAACAAGGGCCTACTGTATAGCACGAGGAACTATATTCAGTATCTTGTAACAACCTATAATGGAAAAGAATCTGAAAAAGAATAGATTGAAACTAACACAACATTGTAAATCAACTATACTTCAATTAAAAAAAAGAAAACTTTGAGTGAATAAAAACCCCATTTATTTTACTCTAAAAAAGAAAAGTTGGTTCAGAGCTGGCATCTGGTCATTTGGTACTTGAACCATGCCTCCCTTCCCTAGCTAATAAGGCAGTTTCGCTGTGCCTGCACTGCTTGTCCAAACGATGTGGTTTATGATGAGGGTCTGTCGTGCTGAGAGGACTCTGGAACTTTGAAGGTTGCTCAGCATAGATGTCCCCGTTAGAAGCCCCCACTGAAAACCCTGGGAGCTGAGTCTGTAATGGGTGTCCCAGGGCAGACACACAGTACACGTGTAAGTGCATTTCCATTGTGGAGGAAGGAGCACGCTCCGTGCCCTCTCACGGGAGGAAGTGGGGATGGGCATCAGAAGCCTGTGCACAGATTTCTCCTGACTCCGCCTGCATCTTTTTCCCTTGGTGATCCTACTGTGTGTCCTTTCACTGTAATAAACCTTAGTCGTAGGTACAACTCTATGCTGAGACCTGTGAGTCCTAGTGAATCACCAAATATGGCCGCAGCCTCAGGAACCCCAGACACAGGGGAACCAAAGAGAAAGATGGGGAGTAAGTGGAAATCCAATAAAAGTTGTCTCCATCCAAAACAGGAATCAGTTTGTGCTATATGGATGGGTTACCTTGGCTACAAATAATCTGAAAACTTGAACTCCTTCAGCATAACAGTCACGGAAGACAGGAAGGGGCTGGCCTGGGTGAGGGTTGCAGTGCTGAATGGGATCCTGGAGAGGCATTGCAGGGAGTCAAACCCTCAGAGAACTGCCCAACAACCCAGGAGACAGGCAGCAGCCTACACAGTCTGCTGGTGATGGGCCACCCAGAATGGTTAGGATAGGGGGGCCCCAGGGCAGAAATCCTGCTGCTCGCTGCCTGTAGTTAACTGGGCAGCTCCAGGCCCTGGGGCCCTGACCACACCCACCCTCTCCAGGCCTTCCCAGCTCATGTCACACCCTTTTCCAGGGCTGTAGATTCCAATCTGTCCCAAGGGAGGTCTTCCTCGGGACTTGTCTCCACATCCACCCCCCATCCTTTTTCCCCGTAATACATTTAGGCACCCATGATTCCTCCTGAGGGTGTCTACTGGGCCGTGCACTGTCCAAGGGGAAGACTCACCTCGCTTCTCACCTTGACCCACAATGCAGTTAGGGCATCAGGATTTGGCAGTGACCTTCAGAAGGTCTCCAACAATGAGAGTGGCCGGCAGGCATGACTGGGACACAGGGAGCGGAGCAGTGGCAACAGCATGACTCAGAATCCCAGCAAGCGCCTTGGCCTGAGGGTGTTGGAAGCCATCCATCAGCTCCACACCAACGCTGCTCCTGTTTCTCTCATCACAGAACAGATGATCCAGGACAGCCACGTTCAAGGAAACAGGAGCCAAGCTTGGCTGCTCCTGCCCTGACTGGACACTGATTGATATTCTGACAACCTTGTAGAAACAGCATGCTGCAAAGGGGACGAAAGAGCAAATAAACAGTGGGGTGACATTAATCTAAAAAGCTTCTACGTAAAGAAAAAAGAAAGCTTCTACACAGCAAAGGAAACTATCAACCATCAAATAAATAAATAAATATTTTAAAAAATAGCATGAAAAGGCAACCTATGGGATAGGAGAACATATTTACAAACCCTGTATCCAATAAGGAGTTAATAACCAAAAAAAACAAGAAATGCATACAACTTAATAGCTAAAAAAGGGACTTCCCTGGTGGTCCAGTGGCTAAAACTCTGCACTCGCAATGCAGGGGGCCAGGGTTCAGTCCCTTGTCAGGGAACTAGATCCAACATGCTGCAGCTAAGGTCCTGTGTGCTGAAACTAAGACCCGGCACAGCCTAAATAAATAAATAAATATTTTTTAAAATAGCAAAAAAACCTCCCAAATAACCCAATTTAAAAATGGGCAAAGGACCTAAATAGACATTTTCCCAAAGAAGACATACAAATGGCCAACAGGTATATGAAAAGCAGCTCAACATCACTAATCATCAGGGAAATGAAAAACAAAACCACAGTGAGATATCACCTCATACCTGTTAGAATGTCTAGCATCAAAAAGGCAAGAGATAGTGTTGGTGAGGATGTGGAGAAAGAGAGCTTTTGTGCACTGTTGGTGGGAATGTAAGCAAGTGCAGCCACTATGGGAAACAGTATGGAGGTTCCTTAAAAAATTAAAAATTTCCATGTGATTACCATGTGATCCAGCAATCCCACTTGTGGGTATATACACTTAGGAAACGAAATCACTATCTTGAGGAATTATCTGTACTGCCATGTCCCTTGCAGCCTTATTTGCAATAGCTAAGGTATGGAAACAACCAAAGTGTCTATCGACAGATGAAGGATAAATAAAAATCATATGGGGACTTCCCTGGTGGCACAGTGGTTAAGAATCCCCCTGCCAATGCAGGGGACATGGGTTCAAGCCCTGGTCCGGGAAAATCCCACATGCCGCGGAGCAACTAAGCCCGTGAGCCACAGCTACTGAAACCCGCATGCCTAGAGCCCGTGCTCCACAACGAAAAGCCACCGCAATGAGAAGCCCGCGCACCACGACAAAAAGTAGACCCTGCTCACCGCAACTAGAGGTAGGCCGCACACAGCAACAAAAACCCAACGCAGCAAAAAAAGAAAAGAAAAAAAAAGAAATGAGGTTTTTTCCTCTCCTGATAACCAGGAAAAATAAGGAAACAATGAATAGGCTGAGGAAACAACATAAACAGGCCTGAAAGAGTTAAGCAGGGCTTCCCTGGTGGCGCAGTGGTTGAGAGTCCACCTGCCGATGCAGGGGACATGGGTTCGTGCCCTGGTCCGGGAAGATCCCACATGCCGCGGAGCGGCTGGGCCCATGAGCCATGGCCGCTGAGCCTGCGTGTCCGGAGCCTGTGCTCCGCAACGGGAGAGGCCACAACAATGAGAGGCCCGTGAACCGCAAAAAAAAAAAAAAAAAAAGAGTTAGCAATCTTGCTTATTCTTTAGTTGTTACTACTAAGAAACACTTGTAGCTAGACTTGTCCTTCACAAAGCTGATTACTCTCTGACTCCGTACACATTACCCTTTGCACCTGGCATTTCTTCTCCCCCTACACTCCCTTGTAGCACTCATCATTTCAGAAAGAAGGTCACAGGCCGATAACTTCAGGAACACCAGCCAATAACTCATCAACACTGGTTGATGAGCCACCTGATGCCAGCTTTGGCCATGAATTTACAGAAGAAAAGAAATGCAAGATCTTCACTACTTTTGATCCTTTATCACATGCCCCAGACTACGAGCCCCACATATAAAATCTTCTCCAATTCCCCAAGGAGGGGACACAGTTCTTGAGGTGTTAGCCTACTGTGTCTTCCCTTTGCCTGGCAAAGAAAATAAAAAGCCTCTCTATGTCTTATCTTCCAGTTCTCTGTCTCCGTATTGTTCTTCGGCACAGGTGCACAGGGAGCTAGATTTGGCCACAAGCTCAAGGGTGACACCAGGAGGTGGGAAGGACGCTCAGGTCCATGTCCTCGTTAAGGAGGAGGGACGGGGCCTTCAGGCCTGGGCACCACTGGGAATGCTCGGCGGCCTCTCACGGAGCTGCCTGGCTGCACCTTCTCCAGGGTGTCCCTGAGACGTGGAGCCCAGAGGACAGAGCGCAGGCCGGGAGTCAGCAAGGGGAGGGGGCACCCTGTCCCACCTCTGCGCTCACTCCCTGGATGGTGTGCTGAGCGGCACTTTGCTGTCTTGCTTCTTCTTCTCGGTACAGGTTTCACTGGCACTGGCCCACCTCCAAGGCCGGGCCTGAGCTCTTCTTCGGTGGGTCCGGGCCAGCGGGGTCCTTTCTGCAGGGTCAGATCCACGGAAGCAGACGTCTGTGCCTGGAAGGGTCTGAGCTGCTTCCCCACCCCGTGAGCTCGGGGTGAAGGTGGTGGCCCCAGCCTGAGGCAGGCCAAGTGGGGCCCCAGGATGCCGGGCCTGGGAGGGGCTCACAGGCCCAGTCTCTGCTGCTTCTCGTGGGTTTGTGCCCCTCACCCTGCAGATCCCCCTCGTGGGAAACAGCCTGGGTCGTCTGAAGGCCCCACCCCACTCGTGCTCCTGTTCCCAAAGAGAGAATAAGACACCGTGTGGTAGTTTGCTCAGGCTGCCACAACAAAGTACCGCAGACGGTGGGCTTAAACTACAGAAATGGGTTTCCTCACAGTTCTGGAGGCTGAAAGTCCAAGGTCAAGGTGTCGGGGGTCTGGTCTCTCCTGAGGCCTCTCTCCTTGGCTGCACATGTTGCCTTCTTGCTGGGTCCTTACAGGGTCTCCTCCGAGCACACACATCCCTGGCGTCTCTCCATGTCCACACTTCCTCTTCCTGTGAGGGCACAGTCACACTAGATCTGGGCCCATTCTAATGGCCTCGTTTTAACTTACTCACCTCCTAAAGGCCCTGTCTCCAAACACAGTCACAGCCTGAGGCCCTGGGGTTGAAGGGACACAATTCAGCCTGTAACATACAGTCTACAGGACCTATTCCTGGACACTCTATTTATTTATTTATTTATTTTTGGCCTTGCTGCACAGCTTCTGGGAATCTTAGTTCCCCAACCAGGGATTGAACCCAGGCCCTCAACAGTGAAAGCACTGAGTCCTAACCACTGGACTTCCAGGGAATTCCCTAGACACTCTCAAAACAGGAGGAAACAAAGGCAGAAGCCATCTCCTCACCGCAGCTGCCCGCCACTGCCTCCAAGAGACACAATCTCAGCTTGTCGCTATGACCCACCTCTGGGTTCAAATCCTGCACCGATGGTAACGATCCAAATTATGTAAATTAAGTTTGGGGACAGGGACTTCCCCGGTGGCACAGTGATTAAGAATTCACCTGCCAATGCAGGTACACGGGTTCGATCCCTGGTCTGGGAAGATCCCACATGCCGCGGAGCAACAAAGCCCATGCGCCACAACTACTGAGCCTGCGCTCTAGAGCCCACAAGCCACAACCACTGAGTCCACGTGCCACAACTACTGAAGCCCACACGCCTAGAGCCCGTGCTCCACAACAAGAGAAGCCACTGCAATGAGAAGCCTGCACACGTCAACAAAAAGTAGCCTCCCACTCGCCGCAACTAGAGAAAGCCCGTGCACCACAATGAAGACCCAACGCAGCCAAAAATAAATTTTAAAAAAATAAATAAATTTATTTATTTTTTAAAGTTTGGGGACAAAGGAAGTATTCCAAAATATTGAATGGCAGACTTATGATGGGTTAAATTTTTTAATCTTCCAGTTTTTTTTCCAATTAGTATGTATTAACTATTGTTTTTAATGAAGTATTTTTTTCCAGTCCTAATTCAGCCACTTTACTGTGAAACCTTGGGTAAATAACTTGTCAGAGGCTTAACTTCTCCATCTGTGAAATGGGGATAATACTGCTTCCCTTAAGAGTGGTTGGAGAATTAAATGATGTTACTTACGTCAGTGGTTCCCAATTTTTTTGTCCCAGAATTCCTTTACCCTCTTAAAAATTACTGAAGATCCCAGAGAACTTTTGTTTACATGCATGGTTGATCAATATTTATAATATTAGAAATTAAAACTGAGAAATCTCAATTTTAACCTATTAACTCACTTAAAAAATAGCAATAGGGTGGGGACTTTCCTGGCAGTCCAGTGGTTAAGACTCCGTGCTTCCAGGGCTTCCCTGGTGTCTCAGTGGTTAAGAATCCGCCTGCAATGCATGGCACACGGGTTCCAGCCCTGCTCCAGGAAGATCCCACATGCCGCAGAGTAACTAAGCCCGTGTGCCACAACTACTGAGCCTGTGCTCTAGAGCCAGTGAGCTGCAACTACTGAGCCCACGTGCCACAACTACTGAAGCCTGCGCGCCTAGAGTCCATGCTCTGCAACAAGAGAAGCCACCGCAATGAGAAGCCTGCACACCGCAACGAAGAGTAGCCCCCGCTCACCTCAGTTAGAGAAAGCTCATGCACAGCAACAAAGACCCAACACAGCCAAAAAATAAATAAATAAAATAAATGAATTTATTTAAAAAAAAAAAAAAAGACTCTGTGTTTCCAATGCAGGGGCTGCAAGTTCGAGCCCTGTTCAGGGAACTAAGATCCCTGCATGTGGGGAGGGGCAACCAAAAAAAAAAAAAAAAGGGAATTCCCTGGCGGTCCAGTGGTTGGGACTCTGTGCTTTCACTGCAGGGGACCCGCGTTCAATTCCTGGTCAGGGAACTAGGATCCTGAAAACCATGCAGCGTGGCCAAGAAAAAAAAAGCAATGACATGTTAGCATAAATAACATTTTTTTTTTTTTTTTTTTTTTGCAGTACGCAGGCCTCTCACTGTTGTGGCCTCTCCCGTTGCAGAGCACAGGCTCCGTACGCGCAGGCTCAGCGGCCATGGCTCACAGGCCCAGCCGCTCCGCGGCACGTGGGATCCTCCCAAACCGGGGCACGAACCCGTGTCCCCTGCATCGGCAGGCGAACTCTCAACCACTGCGCCACCAGGGAAGCCCTAAATAACACTTTTTAATGAAAAAAAACTCCAGTTTCCAAAACAACACAATTTCTGTGCAAAGAAAGGCATCGTTTTACAATAGTGCAGATCTCTTTAAGGTCTGGCTTAACCGAAGCCAGCTGGATTCTCATGTCTGTTTCTGCATTTGGTCAACTTGTGTAAAGAAAAATTCCTGGAGCTTTGTGAAGACCCCACTTTGAGAATGGGTGACTTAAATGAAGCCCCTGGTCCCTAGTCTCTGGTACAAACAGGAGCTCGATAAACGTGCATCCCCTTCCCTGGGCACAGGGCTGGGCGGTGCCCCTGGGTTCTCTGGGGACACTGTCAGGCTGGTGCCATTGATCCTGTAGTTAATTCAGCAGCACCGGGGTGGCCTCGTACCAGGTCCTAGAGGCAATGGGAAGTGACAAGATTGGATACCACAGGTTGGAAGGTGGTGATGAGACAGGATAGAATTGACCCAGAAAAGCAAACTTTGATGTGCTAAAAATATCCATCAGTTAGGCAACCCCCCGGCCCCGCCCCCCCACTGTCTCTCCAGATTCAAATCCAGGAAATGCCAAATGCAAGACACCAAGCCAGGATTGAGATCAAGCAATTAGACCATTTAAGACAAACTTTCAAAGCTCAGACCCCCAGACGTTTCAATCTCACAAAGAAAATGAGCATTCCGTGGACACAATGAGCGCAAATCAGTTTCCCTTTTTTGTTCCCTTCTCCGCCCCTGCTCAGAGGCAAGCGGTGGAAGAAAATAAGCATAATTGGGCACAGACAAGGCAAAAATAAATTTAGCAACAAAGGGAACATCTCTGGGGGAGGTGCAGAGCTGATGTGGCCGTGTGGAGGTGGGGAGCGATGTCCCCCGGGGCTCAGCAGGCTGAGGCCCTGGATGACAGGGGCTGGACAGAGAGACCACTCTCTGGGGGTCTTTGCTGAAGCCACAGGGATCAGTGATGAGGGCAGCCCCCCAGGATGGGGAGGACTCCTCTTCAATCCAAGACGGGCGGCTGGCCTCCCTGACTGAGCCCTCAAGAGGCTCTCAAGTTCTCTGCAGGAACAGAACTTGCAGGTGGCCGTTGGAAGAACATAATCCAATCACTGCCCAAAGACTCCTATTTAGCCTTGCCCTGGCTCAGAATCAACCTTTGTGCCTTTCTCTCAATCATGGGAGGCCACCAAATGTCAGGGGCTACGACCCAATCAGATACTGTCCTTCACCCCTGACCTCTGCTGAATGACAAGCAACCTCTCGCTAAGAAGGATGCATTCTCATCCATCCAAGGGGCCCAGCCTCCAACAGATGACATCCTGTAACTACACTGAGCTGCCACCGGCCAAGGCAGAAGCTTCCAGAGGGGCAGTTTGGAAGGCTCTCTCTTCAACGTCATAGACTTGGGGGCTTAAACAACAGAAATTTATATTCTCACAGACCTGGAGGCTGGAAGTCCAAGATCAGGGTGCCAGCATGGTTGGGGTCTGGTGAGAGCTCCCTTCCTGGCTTGTAGACAGCTGCCTTCTTGCTGTGTCTTCACATGGTGGAGAGAGAGAGAGCTCTGATGTCTCTGCCTGTAAGAGCACCAATTCCATCATGAGGACTCCAGATACGTGACTTCATCTAACCCTAATTACCTCCCAAAGGCCCCCTCTCCCATTATCATCACACTGGGGGCTGGGGCTTCAACCTGTGAGTTTGGGGACAGGGATGTTCAGTCCGTAACACTCTGTAAGGCTCCTTCGCCACTGTCCCCCGACAAGGGACCAGGGAGGCTGCTTGGGGCCGCCACCAGGGAGGGGGCTCCATCAATGCCCTGCACCCCTAGCATCATCACTTACAAGGAGACCCTCCTGGAATGAAATGAGAATCAGAGCAGCACTCTGTCCTTTCCATCTCTGTGAGCTACCCTCCCAACCTCGCCAACGCATACACATTCTTCCATTCCCCACACTTGCCGCACAAAAGGAATGCCCCTCCACAGCAAGCCCACATAAACAGTCAGCATTCCATATCAGAAGAAAAGCTCTGGTTGTCTTGTTTTGTCGTGGGGGATGGGAGGAGAGAGGAGGAGCCCAGTACTTCACGTGACTGTGATATGTCTGTAATTCTGCCAACCTCTTGCTTAGATGATTTAATCCTCATACCACCTTACGAAGTAGGTGGTACTATCCCCACTTTATAGACGGGAAAACCGAGGTCTGACAGCTGGGAAGTCGTGAGGCCAGGATCCTGAAGGGTCTGTCCTGTGCCACATCCATGCACTTGCTAATACATCACACGCCCGGAAGAGCCAGGTGGAGTGGGGCTCCCCACAAAGGGCAGTAGATCATGGGAGGAGGAAGAGATAACGAAGCAGAAGTAGGACCTGGCCGAAGTTCCCGATCAAAAGTAGTCATTCCAGGGCCCCCTTTAGTTGAATGGAATGGGACCACAGGCCCTGTAATTTCCTAGGATTCTAAGCTGCTTTAAAATATGTCCCTGTTCAGGAAAGGAAGAGAGTGTCCTGATTCCTGCTCACCCTCCCCCAGTTCTCTGCCCAGTGGCCTAAGGAGCTGGCCTGGCCCATTCGGTGGGGTGGTCCCCTCTAGCCAGAGCTGAGCCTTGCCGAGTCATTTCTACCAGAAGTGGCAATGGAGAGAAACCACTGTCTTAGGACCTTGATTTCTCCAGGGTAAGCACAATCCTGTGGCTGCATTAACATGGGTCTGGCCGAGTTCCCCTAGAGGATGAAGTCTCACTCTGCCATTTTTCAGGCAGAGCCCCAATCTGCAAACCTACAACTATTGACAAACAACTTTTCATGCTGACATTTGAGAGCGGGCATTTTCTTTTTCTTTTCTTTAATATTTATTTACTTATTTATTTGGCTGCACCGGGTCTTAGTTGCAGCATGTGGGATCTAGTTCCCTGAATAGGGATTGAACCTGGGCCCCTTGCATTGTGAGCTCAGAGTCTTAACCACTGGACCACCAGGGAAGTCCCTGGCATTTTCTTATACATGCAGCTACCTGCTCTTATACAGATCTGTAATTTGTGGATTTTAACTAGATGCTCTATCATAGACAGAAGCAAAGTGGTGTGCAAAGTGTACAATATGATAAGTCAAATAAATTAATGGGCCACCGAGTGGGCCTATCTCTTCCAGATAGCCAGGAAGAGGATGCTCCTGACCTATAAATCTGTGGGTGTTAATAGCTCCCATGGAACCAAAATCACACTCCCCTGACACATATTCGTTCCCATAGGCAGTGAACTGGTAGGCAGCTTCCACGATGGCCCCATGATCCTCACCTCTGTGTCCCTGTGGAATCTTCTTTGCTGGAGTGTGGGCTGGACCGAAGGACCTGCTTCTAACGAGTAGAAAACACAAAAGTGCACCTCTAGTGAGACAGGGAGTATCCCAGAGTCTTCCTGAGATGAAGCCAATCAAAGCCTTTGAGGCAACCGGCTTCTCCCCTACAATAAACCCCCAGGCTGGGACTTCCCTGGTGGTCCAGTGGTTAGGACTCTGAGCTTCCAATGCCCAGGGCCCGGGTTCGATCCCTGGCAGGGAACTAAGATCCCGAAAGCCGTGCAGGCTGGCCAAAAAAAAAAAAAAAAAAAAACTAGGCTTGGAGCATGTTCCCCACCACCACCACCAAAAAAGAGGCTCTGGTACCTCCGTAACAAGATCCAACAATGAAATGCTTTCCCCCATTTTAATTAATCCACGTAGAATTTCATCAGCAGAGCTGCGCCCTCTCTCCAGCCAGGAAACAGCAGGTGTGGAGCCTCGTTCCCCAGCGCTTGCCAGCCAGGTCCTTCCAGGTTGCTGACAGAGATTCCCAGGAAGAAACCTCAGCCATACTGAAAGGACGAGGCTGCGCTGAGCAAGAGGTGCCGGGGCTTCAGAAACCCTGGGCCTCATCCCCCACCCCGTTGTCTCACCCTCAGAGCAGAGTTGGGAGAAAAGGGAAGTCCTAATCACCTTCCCCTGGAGGAGCCCTTAGCCATGGAAGTCACAGCGCGCCTGCTGATTGGTCCTGTTCAACCTCCACCATCCGATGGCCTCCACGGCCAGCTAAGCCCCCGAGAACCAGAGCAGAGGTGCCTTGCTCAAAATCAACAGGCAGCTAGTGAGGGGTTGAGCTGAGACCCACTCTCCACTGGCACAGACCCCTGGTTGGCCCACGTGTCCCCAGCTGGGAGCTGTTACAGAGCCAGCGGGAGGGTAAGGCTCCAACCCAGGAAACGTGGTAAAGAGATGGAGGATCCCAGGGGCTCCATCCAGCAGCCACGGTCACGGTCACAGGAGCCCCTCGGGAGGCAGGCCCAGATTCAGAATGTCCAGAGCCCAGTGGGAGGCCCACGGTGTGAGACCTGGAACATGGACTGTCTTTATGGGCCGTCCGGGAGCTGAGGAAAAATGGGATGAATGGAGTTCCAGGGACAGTGGTCTTAAGAAAACGGGTCTTCAGTTTGTTTTGTGTTCAAGACTGGGAGTGGTTTACAAGGTGAGGAAAATGTGCTGGGGGTGGAGGGAGAGCCTGCAGATGTGAGAGAGAGGCCGTGAGACAGTCCACCTTTCAGAGAGTCCTGGGGGGGAAGGACAGCTCAGAAACACAGCTGCAGCTGCACCCCAAAGCACACTCACTCTCCAAACGGTGGCCCCCCAAAAAAATATTTGTCCACTTCCCGGATCCTGAGCAAGTGACCTTATTTGGAAAAAGACTCTATGCAGATGTCATTAAATCAAGGGTCTCATGATAAGATTATCCTGAATTATGAGGTTGGGCTTAAATCCAATGACAACTGTCCTTATAAGGGAAAGGCAGGGGAATTCCCTGGCGGTGCAGTGGTTAGGACTCCCGCGCTTTCACTGCCAAGGATGTGGGTTCAAACCCTGGTCAGGGAACTAAGGTCCCGCCAGCCTGCAGTGCAGCCAAAAAAAAAAAAAAAGAAAGAGAGAGAGAAAGGCAGAGGGAGATTTGGGAGGCAGAGATTGAGTGATGTGGCCACAAGCCAAGAAACACCTGGAGCCCCAGAAGCTGGAGGAGGTGAGGAAGGACCTTTCCCTAGAGTCCTCAGAAGGAGCATGCTCTGCTGACACCTTGATTTTGATGTCTTCCTTCCAGAGCAGCGAGCAGATAAACTTCTGTCGTTTTATACCTACACACAATGGAATACGACTCAGCCACAAAGGGGAATGAAATTTTGCCATTTGCAGCAACGTGGATGGACTTGGAGGGTATTATGGTAAGTGAAATAAGTCAGACAGAGAAAGACAAATACTGTATGATCTCATTTATATATGGAATCTAAAAATACAACAAACTAGTGAATATAACAAAAAAGAAACAGACTCACTGGGACTTCCCTGGTGGTGCAGTGGTTAAGAATCCACCTGCCAATGCAGGGCACATGGGTTCGAGCCCTGGTTGGGGAAGATCCCACATGCCACGGAGCAACTAAGCCTGTGAGCCACAACTACTGAGCCTGCGCTCTAGAGCCCGTGAGCCACAATTACTGAACCCGCGTGCCACAACTACTGAAGCCCACGCGCCTAGAGCCCGTGCTCCACAACAAGAGAAGCCACCGCAATGAGGAGCCCGCACACCGCAACAAAGAGCAGCCCCTACTCGTCACAACTAGAGAAAGCCCACATACAGCAACGAAGACCCAACGCAGCCAAAAATAAAAATAAATAAAATAGGGCTTCCCTGGTGGTGCAGTGGTTGGGAGTCCCCCTGCCGATGCAGGGGACACGGGTTTGTGCCCCGGTCTGGAAGATCCCACATGCCGCGGAGCGGCTGGGCCCGTGAGCCATGGCCGGCCGTTGAGCCTACACGTCCGGAGCCTGTGCTTCGCAACGGGAGAGGCCACATCAGTGAGAGGCCCGCGTACTGCAAATAAATAAATAAATATTAAAAAAAAAAAATAGGTAGTCTATTTTCAGGAAATCAACAGAGCAGAGAGGACAAAGCAGGAGAAAACATCATTAGCCTTCTGAGACTCTTTTCAGCTAATGACATATTAGCTGCGGTCACTGGGCCTCAGAGCATAAGCAGCCCGCCCAAGTGAAGGTGAGAGAAAAGGCACCCAGTCGGCCCCACTGGTGGTCAGCAGAGCGAACCTGGTGGGAAAGCCGGCTGAAGTCAGGGAGGAGACTGTACCCATGAGGTTTACCATGGCCCAAGGCAGAGGGGCCCAGAAGAGAAGTCCTGAAATGTAAATTATTCAAAAACATGGGATGGCTTAACTGAGAATCAAAAATGAGGGGCAGCTGCAACTAAGGAGCCCGCCTGCCACAACTAAAGACCCAGCACAACCCCATTAATTAATTAATTAATTAATTAAAAAATAAGAGGCAGCCATCACACACCCTTGTTGAAATGGTCAGGGCTTGGGGAGGAGGTGTATTAATCTCCTGGGGCCACCATAACGAGTTACCCTAAACCCCAGGGTTTAAAACGACAGAAATTTCTACTCTCCCAGTTCTGGAGGCTGGAAGTCTGAAATCAAGGTATCGGCAGAGTTGGTTCCTTCGGAGCCTCTGAGGGAGGAGCTCTCCCAGGCCTGTCTCCTAGTTTCTGGGAGTTTCTTGCACTCCTTGGTGTCCTTGGTTTGCGGCTGTATCACTCGTCTCCGCCTCCGTCTTCCCATCACCTTTCCTTCTGTGAGCCTCCATTCCACCTCTCCTTTCTCTTATCAGGACACCAGCCTTTGGATTCAGGGCCCATCCCAAATCCAGGAAGATCTCGAGATCCTCACCTTAATCACATCTGCAAAGACTCTATTTCCAAGTAAGGTCACATCCACAGCCCCCAGGGGTTAGGATATGGACACTATTTAACCCACTACAGACGGGTAACTAGCTCATCCTGAAAAAAAAAAACAGGGAAATTCATCTAAGTCCCAGTAAGGGCAGCGGATGTTAGACAGCAGCTGTGTGTTTCTGACAGCAAGTGTTGAGGGATGCTATGACAGGTGTCCCCTGGATGTGGGAGGTAGGGACAAATGACCCCTGGAGCCAGCCTAAGAGTTCCATACTGTGCTCATGGAGGAAGGCACAGGGGACCACAGAGAGCACAGAGGGCTGGGAAAGCGGCACTGCATCCGCCCTCCTCTCCCCCACAGCTGTAACTGCTCCGCAGTAAGGAAGTCCTGTGACAACAGGTTAGGGCCCCTCCTCTGTGCCACCATTCGGCCCCTACCCTCCTCATGGCAACCTGCAGCGGTATTAAATGGCTCTAAGGCTATACATACATACATATATATACATACATACATATATATATATATATTATACATATATTCTACTGTACTTTTTTTTTTTTTTTTTTGGCCACGTCACATGGCATGCGGGATCTTAGTTCCCCCACCAGGGATCGAACCCATGCCCCCTGCAGTGGAAGCACAGAGTCTTAACCACTGGACCGCCAGGGAAGTCCCTCTACTGTACTTTCTAGGAATTCTAGAGCTTGGTTAGAAATGAATTTATACATTGGTTTTAACTGTTACTTCACAGTTTTCCTGTTTGTGTTTTCTTCTTAGGTCAAGGGCAACGGGAACCAAATGAATCACTCCTCCTGGACCTTGTAAGTTATGTTTTTAGGCAAAACCACTTTCAAAAGAGTAGTATCTGTAAAGTGGTTTTGCCTAAAAACATAACATACAAGGTCCAGGAGGAGTGGACCTCATTTTCCACAAATTGAGTTCTCAGTGTCTTTCAAAGAGGAAATGAAAGATAGGGACAATTTATGAACTCGGGGGTTTAAATAGGAACATCAGAATGTAGGCCACGGGACAAGGACAGATGTCTCCACATCAGCCAGAGGAGAAAGGCACAAGTGTGGAAGTCAGAACAGTGCAGCAGAAGCTTCGTTTGAGGGGCCGAGTCCAAGTTTAAATGGCATCGGAAGTTACTATGTCAGTTCCATTCCTCTTCCAACCCAGCCCTGGGCCTCAGCCACACGAAAAGGAGGCAACTACCTACAGGATGCACGCAGGCCAACTGCAAGAGCAGGACGCCCTCTGCAGGGCACAAGAGGACAGAGTCCGATTTCCTGGACGTTTCTTTCCTGCAAGACTCCAAAACCAGCACAGTTAATTCCTACTCACCCCCTGGATAGAAAGAGATGCATTCCGCCTGGACCTTGTTGATCTGGCAAGCAGTGCAGGACTAGAGGGCCACAGGGCCGTGGCTGAAACTTCTGCCCAAGCATTTGGCATTCATCTGAAGCTCTAGCTAAGGACTGGTGGTATTTGACTGACCAGGGCATAGAAACAAACAGAGGTGGACCTGGTCTAGCAGGGTCCCCATCCATGTGAGAATCAGTCTGTCCTGGCTAATAGAAATCCCAGAGGCCGTCATGTCCAAACCTTTCTTTTCAGATGAGCAAACTCAATTTGAGAGAGCCCATGGCCAACCCAAAGACCCGCAGCAGGGACCAGAACCTGGGTTTCTCATTTGTCCACTTCCTCACCCACCCATAGGAGTGAGCAGAAATCCCAGGAGGACAGAAGGAAGCTTGGGAAGGGTCATTTACCCCGTGCTCTGGCATCTGAAGCTTTGCCTGGACTGGCTTGTTGTAGGGCCTGCTAGGACCTACAAGCCAACTCCATCCTTTCCTAAGAAAGTTCTCTTGTATTATCTGGGCAAATCCTGTCTTATTCCTCATCTGTAGTTAACAGGTTTGCCAAGCTCCCTAAACAACCCTGTGTAGGCTGGAAACTGTAGGAGGACCAAGCTCTGTGGCTTTTGCTCCCTAATGTATGCTAGTGGGTGCTTGGTATTTGCTGAATGTATCTCAGTAAGTGAGCATGACTTAAACATTTTCCATGCAGTTGGGAGGATTTTACACTGACCTGGCTGCACTCTCTCACCTGCTCTTCCTCATAACAAAGAATATACGTTTAATAGATAACTGGCCAAAGTTATAAGTGCCGGGTGAAGCTACATGGGAATTACACTGAGTATCTACTGAGCAAGCTGATCCTGATACGCAAAGTATTTCCCATGGTCTGCAATCTGCATTAAAAGGAAAACCGCAAAACTGCTCTGTGTGTTACTGTAGTGGTGGACACATGCCACTGTACATTTGTCCAAATCCATAGAAGGTACACCACCAAGAGTGAACCCTGATGTAAACCGTGGACTTTGGGGGATAATGATGTGTCAGCGTCGGTTCATTAGTTGTAACAAATGTCCCACTCTGGTGGGGATGCTGATCGTGAGGAAGGTTGTACGTGTGAAGAGGCAGAGGGAATATGGGAAATCTCTGTAGTTTCCACTCAACTTTGCTGTCAACTAAAACTGCTCTACAAAATTAGGTCTATTAAAAAATCTTTTAAAAATTTTCTAAAAAAAAAATTTCTAGGGCTTCCCTGGTGGCGCAGTGGTTGAGAGTCCGCCTGCCGATGCAGGGGACATGGGTTCGTGCCCCGGTCCGGGAAGATCCCACATGCCGCGGAGCGGCTGGGCCTGTGAGCCATGGCGGCTGAGCCTGCGAGCCATGGCCGCTGAGCCTGCGCGTCCGGAGCCTGTGCTCCGCAACGGGAGAGGCCACAACGGTGAGAGGCCCGCGTACCGCAAAAAAAAAAAAAAATTTCTAAGTGAAAGAATGAATTTATGAAATCAGTCAGTTTTTGCACAACCCGACTCCCACGGTAAATGGGAAAAAGACCCCCAAATTTGCACTGTTCAATCTGCATTTCACAGACACCCCCCGGGTGCCAACTCTCAAGAAGAAAAGTCCATGGGGCTCCCAGTGGGACGCTGGCTGATGGATGTGCGTGACTGAGGTGCCACGGAGAGATGAGGGTTCAAGACGAACTTCCCGGGTCCAGGCCGGGTCTGCACTACTTCCCCGCTTGACTTCCAGCAGGCAATCATCCCAGCTGATGGGTTAGAGGTTGCCTCAATGCCCAGGCCATCAGCTCCCGCGAGCCCCTGCAGGAAAGAGGAGGACTTAACCTCATCTCAAAGTTTATGGAAGACACTGCTTCCAACTTCCCCTCACCAGCAAACAGCACTGTGCTGTGGGAGTGCAGGAAACCAGGCGACGCACCCCCTCTCTGGAGCCTTGTCTAGCTGAGGAAAAACAACCAATGCCCGCTGCATTCATTTCTTAGTCCCTTCAAACACCATACATTTATTATTTTACAGCTCTGGAGGTCAGAAGTCCGAAACGGGTCTCACTGCGTGTCAACAGGGCTGAGACAGGCTGGGACCCGAGACCCTTGGCTGCATTGCTTACACCTGAACAAACGTCTCCACAACAACAGAATACAAAGAAACTACAAGGGGCTAAAAACAACTGCGGTGCATGTGCAGTTGGGGCAATTAGGAACAATAAGATACAAAAAGGTTGGGACTTCCCTGGTGGCGCAGTGGTTGGAAGTCAGCCTGCCAATGCAGGGGACGAGGGTTTGGACCCTGGTCGGGGAAGATCCCACATGCCGAGCGGCTGGGCCCGTGCGCCACAACTACTGAGCCTGCGCTCTCAGCCCACGAGCCACAACTGCTGAGCCCACATGCCACGGCTGCTGAGGCCCAAGCACCTAGAGCCTGTGCTCCGTAACAGGAGAGGCCACTGCAATGAGAAGCCTGCGCACCACAATAAAGAGTAGCCCCTGCTCGCCACAACTAGAGAAAGCCCGCGTGCAGCAACGAAGACCCAACGCCGCCAAAAATAAAAATAAATTAATAAATAAATAAATTTATTTTTTTTAAAAAAAGATACAAAAAGGCCACAAACCCACTGCCATTTCTGAGGTGCCGGGTGCAAAAGCAGGATCCTGTGCATGACCCCTGCACATGGCACCACCAAGGGGGTGGACATAAGCCCCCCTCCAGCCCGACCCACCGATCCACCCCTGCCCTCCCCCCATTTAAGGGGGCAGCTCACCCCCCACCCGCAGGAGCACGCAAGGGCACCTGTTACTTGTTTTCACTCTCTCGTGCTGCAGCACAAGTCCCAGTAAAGCTTTGCCTGAATTCCTTGTCAGGTTTCTTATCAGTTTCTATTGATTAAAGAGTCCAAGGACCCGAGGCAGTAACAGGGCTGTGTTCCTTCTGGAGGCTCTGGGGAGAGTCCATTTCTTTGCCTTTTCCAGTTTCTAGAGGCAGGTCTTGGCTCGTGGCCCCTTCCTGCACCTTCAAGGCCAGCGTCTTCAATCTCTATCCCACCTCTGCTGCTGACATCACCTCTCCTTCCCTGTCTCTGACCCTCCTGCCTCCCGCTCACAAGGACCCTGTGATTACACGGGAGCCACACAGAGCATCAGGGAAAATCTCCCCTCTCAAGGTCCTTAACTCCATTACAGCTGCAGAATCCCTCTTGCTGTGCGAGGTGACATTTTCACAAATTCGGGGGATTAGGATGGGGACATCTTTGAGTGGCCATTATTCTGTCTACCGCACCAACCACACCATTAAGTGGTCATTTATAGGGAGATGATTTTACTCCAAGAGGTCGATTTGACCCATTCTGAGCAAGGCAGTCCCTTTCAATGCCTCAGAAGTCTTCAGACTCAGCTAATTTTTGCCACCTCCTAGAACAGAGATTCTCTACAGGAGTGGGTGGGGACGATTTTGCCCCCTCAGGGACATATGGCAATGTCTGGAGATTTCTGTTGTTGTTTGTTTTGTTTGTTCGTTTTGGCTGCGCCACACAGGATGGCATGTGGGATCTTAGTTCCCTGATCAGGGATCGAACCTTCGCCCCCTGCAGTGGACTAAGAAACCCACTCTAGAAAGCTAAGAACGGGTAAGGTCGAGAGCAAGCTGGGCCACAAAAGAGGGAAATAGGCAATAAAGGAGACATGCTTTCAGGTCACCCAGGGGACTGGAAACCATGGTGACAGGGACACACAGGGCCGAGGCCCCCAGTGACTCCAAGGCACTCCCTCCTCCCCCACCCGGAAGACAGTGAATCCCTATGACTCCCACCTCACAAATGGCCGGTCACTGAAGTCCTCCACATTGCACAGACCCTGTTCCATTCTCTGAATTTTCCCAACCCCTGTGACCCTGGTTTATTTGCCCAGTGCAGGCACTTGAAGGTACTTTATTGCCTTGGATTTTTTTGTGTGTGTGTGTGTGGTACGCGGGCCTCTCACTGTCGTGGCCTCTCCCGTTGCGGAGCACAGGCTCCGGAGGCGCAGGCTCAGCGGCTATGGCTCACGGGCCCAGCCACTCCGCGGCATGTGGGATCTTCCCGGACCGGGGCACGAACCCGTGTCCCCTGCATCGGCAGGCGGACTCTTAACCACTGCGCCACCAGGGAAGCCCGCCTTGAAATATTTTAAATCTCGTTTTCCTTTGCATGGAATGAAATTCACTCTGCCGCCCTCCAGGCCATTTTTCATCTCTTCACCCCCGGTGACACTGGTAAACAGTGCTATGAGACCTTCCTGCAGCAGGCTCTATCATTTTCCCCGTTTTCGAGCATAAGTGTTAATGCTTGCAGACTCTACTGGGTTTAAATTGGCTTTACTGTGGATACCATGCCGTTTCCAATAACACAGAGAGACAAGTGGTGAGAAATCTGCACGGAGGAGCATAATATTGGCGAGAGAGACAAATGAGACGGAGTCAGCAAGAGCTGGGACCCGCAGGCCCACTTTACCCACTTAGCATCTCAGCCCTGCGCTTCAATTTCAGAGGCACACGGGATATTTAAACAATTTACTCCCTCCTAGAGGCTTCTGAGATCTTCCTAACCCACTCTCCTCACCTGGTAATAAATATCCCAAACACTACTGGAACTTCAATAAACCCAGGCTGCACAATGGGACACATTCCCTATGTCCTGATAAAGCAATGCTTCCACAAGCTGCTCCGATGCACTAACTAAATTCTCTTAGACTGGATCAAAGAAAAAAGATGCCATATGCTCTTAATTCAGTTTGTAGAATTCTAGTTAATCCAAGTGTTGCAGGAAGGGGGACCCCTTCCAGGGCCCAAGAGTGGGTTCTTGTCTAACACTCAGAAATGAATTGTGCGAGGAGACACACGTGCTGACCAAGCAAGAAACTTTAGTGGGAAGGGGCGCCCAGGCGAAGGGCAGGAGGGTCAGGGAACCCAGGAGAACTGCTCTGCCACGTGGCTCGCAGTCTCGGGTTTTATGGTGATGGGGTTAGTTTCTGGGTTGTCTCTGGCCAATCATCTTGCTTGGCCCATAGTCTGACTCAGGGTCCTTCCTGGTGGCATGTGCATCACTCAGCCAAGATGGATTCTAGCGAGAAGGATTCTGGGAGGTTGGTAGGACATATGGACTGGAGTCTCCTCTCTCCTTTTGACCTTTCCCGAATTCTTCTGGTTGGTGGTAGCTTATTAGTTCCGTATTCCTTACCAAGACCTCCTTTTTTTTTTTTTGCAGTACGCGGGCCTCTCACTGTTGTGGCCTCTCCCGTTGGGGAGCACAGGCTCCGGACGCGCAGGCTTAGTGGTCATGGCTCACGGGCCCAGCCACTCGGTGGCATGTGGGATCCTCCCGGACCAGGGCACGAACCCATGTCCCCTGCATCGGCAGGTGGACTCTCAACCACTGCGCCACCAGGGAAGCCCAGGACCTCCTTTTTAAGATAATTCATGCAAGTGGTTACTATGGTACCTGGCCAGAGCAATGGTTCCCCTAACACAACTAGAATTTAGTGAGCAACTGGGCAAAGGCTCTGTTGAGAGGCAGTGGGGTCAAGTGCAGTTGTAAGAAGCCTGTTCTGAGCTGGCCATGCCACGTCCCTGCCCTTCTGGGAGGGCAGTTCTGAGTTCAGTTGTGATCCACAATATGGCGATGTTGACCCCTCTCTCCTAACTTCTGTACTGAGTTCTTGGGAGTCTCCAATAAGAAGTACTTGATGGACTTAGAGATTATCATACTAAGTGAAGTCAGATGGAGAAAGACAAATATCATATATCACTTATAGGTGGCATCTAAAAAAATGATATAAATGAACTTATCAACAAAAGAGAAACAGATTCACAGACATAAAGAACAGACTTATGGTTGCCAAGGAGGGTGGGGTGGGGGAGGGATGGATTGGGACTTTGGGGTTAGCAGATGCAAACTATTATACATAGGATGAATAAACAACAAGGTCCTACTGTATAGTGCAGGGAACTATATTCAATATCCTGTGATAAAAAATGGAGAAGAATATAAAAAAGAATGTATACATATGTATAACGGAATCACTTTGCTATACAGCAGAAACTAACACAACATTGTGAATCAAGTATACCTCAATTTAAAAAAAATTTTAATAGCTAAATAAATAAAAGAAGTCCTTGCAAGTGCTCTGTGAAATCAGGTTATACAAATGTGAAGTCTTATTCTAGAGGTAAGGCTGCAGGAGGAGAATTATTTTCATTCCAAAGCACAGGCAGTGGGAACTCCCTGGCGGTCCAGTGGTTAAAACTCCGCGATTCCACTGTAGTGGGCCCGGGGTTCAATCCCTGGTTGGAGAACTAAGATCCCACAAGCTGTGAGGCGCGGCCAAAAAAACAAAAACAAACAGAAAAGCACAGGCAACAGAAATGGCTTCAGGGCCTGACTCACACAGAATTTGAGGGAAAGGATATAGCCCACACCTGAACTTGACAGAGCTGGCCTGAGTCCTAACTGCAGTTTTGCTGACTGGCTCTTGAGTGGTTGAGTATTTGCATCCTCACATGATAACAGGAATAAGATTTGCTCCTTGCACTTGGGGTGAGGCACTTGAGTTTCAGCAAGGGTGAAACGCTGTGTCAATGTACCTCCCTCAGATCTGACCTAGTTAAAACCAAGTCCTGCTTGACCCTGTCCTGTGGGTGTGTGATGCTCACTCTGTAAATGTGAGCACTGCCTAAATATCCCTTCATTACCAATGTGACCTGAATCAGACTTGACGCCCAAGTTTTCCCCAGGTTACTCTTGGTTTAGATCAGGAATTGATGCATGCTTACAGGCCTGGGCAAAGAAAGGAAAATAAGCCTGAAGATATCAACAAAGGCAGGAGAGACCCAAGATCTTGCAAACAAGTCCAATCTGCATACTGAGATAAATACTTAATGGCCCAGCCCGAATTCCATCAATAGATACCGTGTTCATTCACTCCCCACTGTGCTCTGCGAGAAACAGATCTCTTGGTCCCCTGAATCCCATTTCCCATAAATATTCTAACCAAAAGGACAGATGAGTACTTGTGTAGAGCCATCTATCGGAGGCAATCGTGAGAAGTATCTCAAAGTATCTAAGTTCATTTCTTTTGCACATGGATATCCAATTGTCCCAGCACCACTCGTTGAAAAGATTATTGAACTGTCTTGGAACCTTTGTAAAAAATCTGATGACCATAAAAATGTAAGGATTTCTGGACTCTCAATTACTTTCCACTGATCTAGCCTCATGCCAACAGTCTCCATCTTGATGACTGTTTCATCACAGTAAGTTTGAAATAAAAAAGTGAAAGTACCTCCAGCTTTTTCTTTTTCAAAATTGTTTTGCCAATTCCAGGTCCTTTGTATTTCCCTATAGGTTTTAAAGTCAACTTGTCGATTTCCCCACACACAAAATGATCCAGCTGGGATTTTGATAGAGATTGCATTGATTTTATAATCAATGAGGTGAGAATTGCCATCTTGACAATATTGAGTCTTCCAATCCATGACCATGGAACTTCCCTCCATTTATTTAGAACTTTAATTTCTCTCAGCAACGCTTTGTACTTTCCAGCAAACAAAAATTGCATTTTTTGGTTAAATCTATTACTAAATCTTTTATTCCTTTTGATGCTATTGTGAATGGAATTGTATTAATTTTATTTGCAGATTACTCAGTACTAGTATATAGAAATACAATTGATTTCTGTATGTTGAGCTTGCGTCTTGCCACTTTGCTTAACCTGTTAGTTCTAGTAGGTTTTTGTGTGTGTATTCTTGGGATTATTTACATACAAGATCATGTCATCTGTGATTGACAGTTTTATTTTTTATCAATCTGGATGACTTTTTTTTTTTTTGTCTTACTACAGAAGTGGTGAAAGTGTACGTTTTGCCTTTCTTTTGCTCCTGATCTGAGGGAAAGAACATTCATTTTTTCACCACTAAGCACGTTAGCTGTGGGCTTTTCCATAGATGCTCCTGTTACGTTGAAGAAGTTCTCTGTTCCTACTTTAATGAGAGGTGTTTATATTTTTGTTTGTTTTTCTTCTTTTTCTTTTTCTTTTTTTTTTTTTTTTGCCTTACCACTCAGCTTGTGGGATCTTAGTTCCCCGACCAGGGATCGAACCGGAGGCCCCTGCAGTGAAAGCATAGAGTCCTAACCACTGGACCACCAGGGAATTCTGTTTGTTTTCAATCATGAATGGTGCTGGATTTTGTCAGGGGCTTTTTCTGTGACGTGAGTGATCATGTAGCTTTGTCCTTTATTCTATTAATATGATGCATTATTGTGTTATAATAAAATATATACACACCTGGTCTTTGTCCTGGATTCCTGGCACAGAGCTCCTAAAAATCCTTGGAATTTCCTGAATGCTAGGAGTGTCTTTATTCTTAATGAGTCCCTTTGGACCCTACCTGAGTTTATGCTAATGAGGTGATTCTTGGGGCCCCTAAATAGCTTCAGGATGGGGGCTGGTTGCCAGAGGAACCAAGCATGTAATTAGACAGTTAGAACTTCAGCCCCCGCTCCAGGAGGGGTAAGGAACTGGACATTGAATCAATCACTAATGCCAGTGATTTGATCAACTATGCTTACATAACTAAATCTTTTTTTTTTTTAATCTATTTATTTATTTTTGGCTGCGTTGGGTCTTTGTTGCTGCGCGCAGGCTTTTTCTAGTTGCAGCGCGCGGGGGCTGCTCTTCATCACTGTGTGCAGGCTTCTCATTACAGTGGCTTCTCTTGTTGTGGCACACAGGCTCTAGGCACACGGGCTTCAGTAGTTGTGGCACGTGGGCTCAGTAGTTGTGGCTCGCGAGCTTAGTTGCTCCGCGGCACGTGGGATCTTCCCGGACACGGGCTCGAAACCGTGTCCCCTGCATTCGCAGGCGGATTCTTAACCACTGTGCCATGAGGGAAGTCCTACATAACTAATCTTGATAAAAAAAACTCTTGAACAGGGTTCAGGGAGCTTCCATGGCGGTGAACACCTCAATGTGCTAGGAGAGTGGCATATTCAGATGGGACATGGAAGCTCTGTGCCCCACCCCACCTTGCCCTGTGCATCTCTTCCATTTGGCTGTTCCTGAGTTGCATCCTTTATAATAAAGCTGTTAAAGTATGTATAGTGCTTTTCTGATTCTGTGAGTTGTTCTAGAGAATTATCAAATCTGAAGGAGGAATGTGGGAGCCCCTGAATTTGTGGTCAGCCAGTCAGAAGTGCCAGAGCCTTGGGGAGAGCTGAGATTTGTGGCTGGCAACAGAACTGAGGGCTGTCTTGTGAGACAGCCGTCAAATTAAGGGGTCTACGCTAACTCTGGGTAATTAGTGTCAGAATTGAATTTACTTGTAGGACAACCAGTGGGTGTTGAAGAATTACTGGTGCTGGAAAATGACACAATTACATTAATTGATTTTTAGATGCTAAACCATGAAAGGAAAATCAAAATTCAGTTGGTATTGCTAAGAGAGCACTCTTAAATGGAGCCTGGAGACTATTAAGGAAGTGTGACTTATGCACGTCTCAGGCTGGATGGAATGTAAACTTTGACCTGATGGAGTCATCCAGAATGCCTGCCAGAAACTCAAAATACTTATCGGACACTTACCCTAAAATAACTCACGACAGCGTATCTACTAATTAGACCCCTACCCTAAAACAACTTGTGATTCCTTAAGGACAAATATTTTCTGACTCGGTCAGAGTGAATCACAATTCTCACCAGGCAACTTTTAACAACTTCATGGCTTTTTGTCTTCATAAGTCCCTGACTCCTTCTGTTCCCTGGAACACTCTTTCCGGATTACCCGAATCTGTCTCCGGAACTGCAATTCTTTTTTTTTTTTTTAATAAATTTATTTATTTTATTTTTGGCTGCTTTGGGCCTTCATTGTTGCGTGTGGGCTTTCTCTAGTGGTGGTGAGCAGGGGCTACTCTTTGTTGCGGTGCATGGGCTTCTCACTGAGGTGGATTCTCTTGTTGCGGAACACAGGCTCTAGGCTAAAGGGCTTTAGTAGTTGTGGCTCGCGGGCTCTAGAGCACAAGCTCAGTAGTTGTGGCACACGGGCTTAGTTGCTCCATGGCATGTAGGATCTTCCCGGACCAGGGCTCGAACCCGTGTCCCCTGCATTGGCAGGCGGATTCTTAATCACTGCGCCACCAGGAAAGCCCCCGAAATGCAATTCTTAACACCCCTCCCCCAAATAAACTCTTTTCTTATTTGCAGCCTCCTGCATAATTTTTTGGTTGACAAAACTGATCTTGAATTCCTGGGATAAATCCTGCTGGGTCATGGTGTACCATCCTTTTTATATGTTTGTTTTCTCTGGATTCAGTTTCCTAATATTTTGGCCTCTATGTTGACTGTGGTTTTCTTTTCTGTGATGTCTTTGACTTTGGTATCAGAGTCATACTGTTCTCATGGAATGAGTTGGAAAGTGTTTCTCTCCTTCTCTATTTTCTGAAAGAATTTGTAAAGGATAAGTATTATTTCTTCTTTAAATATTTGATAAAATTCACCAGTAAAGCCATTTGGGCCTGGATTTGTTTGTGGGGGGAGGGAAGATTTTAAATTACTAATTAAATTTTTTATTTGTTATAAGTCTTTCCAGATTTCCTATTTCTTCTTTTTTTTTTTTTTTTGTGGTATGCGGGCCTCTCACTGCTGTGGCCTCTCCCGTTGCGGAGCACATGCTCCGGACGCGCAGGCTCAGCGGCCATGGCTCACGGGCCCAGAGCTGCTCCGTGGCATGTGGGATCTTCCCGGACCGGGGCGCGAACCCGCGTCCCCTGCATCGGCAGGCGGACTCTCAAACACTGCGCCACCAGGGAAGCCCCCTATTTCTTCTTGAGTCAGTTTCAGTGTCTTCCTAGAACAGTGTCTTCCTGTCATTTTCACCTGAGTAGTTTAATTCTCTTCCCTTTGAGATTAACTTTCACTAATATGGAATGTATTTAATATTGGAAGAGGCAACATTTCCTTATTTATTCTCGCTCACCACTAAATTTAAACTCATAATTCTCATTGGTCGTTGCACAGCATGACCATACCCATCATCCTATCATACATTTGAGGTGGGGATGGTATTTATACACGTACAAATGCAGGAGATTCTAAGTATGAGTACCTTCTGCTCTGACGCATAGAACACATCTCAGGTTCTTTCACTGCAGCCAATCAGTCCGGTAGCATTAAGGGAAGCATACAGACAGCTGTGCACTGCATTCATTGTTCTGCAGCCAGAAAACAAATGATGATGTCCCAGTAAGCGGCTTTTTCAAACAGGTTATTATGTGTGTGATTTTCTTTCTTAAAAAAAAGATTAATAGCAGCAGCAATCCATTGCGAGCTGGCTATTACCCACAGATGAATGACCTGGCCAATTTAAAGACCACAGCACAGAGGAGAAGGCTGTTTAATTGGAGAGAATTTCATAAAGACCATTTATGGCATTTATGGCATTATTAAGGCAATTCTTCCCTCTCTATGCCAGAATAAGTGATTACTTACTGGACACATAAGCCAGCTTTTGAACTTTTTACCTCCTTTAAGGATACTACCTCAGTGCTTTGACTCCAAGAAAAGCCTTTTAGCCAGATATTTATTAAAAAGAGAAAACAAAACTTAAGGCTACAAGAGTGGCTAGAAAAGCAAGAAGGAAAGCAAGAAAAATCATGGGGGAAGATTTTGGTGATTTTTAAGCTTTGGACAGACAGGTTTGAGGTGGGATAAGTTTATACCAAAATTTAGGACACAGAGGTGTGGTTCTGTGCACTAACTGGAAATGAAGAAGACTTTTATATTCTGTATCTGTGTTCTAGGTTTTAAATATTCTCTGAGGTTCCTTCCATGTCCAAACCTTAAGATCTCAGGGCTGCCAGTCTGAATCTATTATGTTTTCATATTTTAAAAATCATAACAGAGCAATAATTATTTACTTGCTACCTACTTCCCAAGGGTCACCATGTAGCTCAGATTTATACTGGTTGTGATATAATAAGAAATATAGGGCTTCCCTGGTGGCGCAGTGGATAAGAATCCACCTACCAATGCAGGGGACACGGGTTCGATCCCTGGTCTGGGAAGATCCCACATGCCGCGGAGCTGTATACCAAAACTGTATACCAAACACAACCTACCTTATCCTGCAAAATTATGGGACAGGCCAAAAAAAATGGACAAAGAATGTGGCCATCAAGCCATCAGCCACGACAGACACCCCATAGTGCACCCTGAGGGGAACTCAGGATGGAGATAAACAGGATACTGGCCCAGATAGTTAAGGTGTCTATCAAAGGAAAAACTGCAATAAGCCCCAGACTCTTGCATCTTCCCATACATAGAAAAGTGCTACATTCATTAACTTGAGATGTCTGGTTTTCTTTAATTAACAGTAATCTTTTGATGTTCTGACTACCTGCATTTTTTTGCAAAAACTCCCCTGTATCCTGGCTCCTCCCTGACCTCTTCAGAACCGTCCCTCAGTTCTGTCTGAGAGGCTGCATCCCAGGCTTAAGACCTGAGTAAGTCCACCAAATAAAACATAATTCTCAACTTTTAGGTTGTACATTTTTTTTTCAGCCAACACTAAGTCAAAGTGAAATGGAGCGGGACCCTGCAGGGCCCTTCTGGGTACAAAGGCCTTTCTGTGTCTCCCGTTTCTTATTTGTAGAAAAAGGCTTTAGTCTCCTGGGCCTTTCCCAAGTTCCAAAGAGCAGATTCAAGCATTTACTAATTAGGGAAGTGAGGAAATGCAGGAATAAAGGAAAAGCAGTCATGAAACAATAGCTCAGGGGTTTCCCTGGTGGGCACAGTGGTTAAGAATATGCCTGCCAATGCAGGGGACACGGGTTCGAGCCCTGGTCCGGGAAGATCCCACATGCCGCGGAGCAACTAAGCCCGTGTGCCACAACCACTGAGCCTGCACTCTAGAGCCCGCAAGCCACAACTACTGAAGCCCGCACGCCACAATTACTGAAGCCTGCAGCCTAGAGCCCGTGCTCCATAACAAGAGAAGCCACCGCAATGAGAAGTCCACACACCACAATGAAGAGTAGCCCCCGCTCGCCGCAACTAGAGAAAGCCTGCGCGCAGCAAGAGACCCAATGCAGCCAAAAATGAATGAATGAATGAATTTAAAAGACAAATAAAGTTCTGGACACAAAACAAATCATTTCCTGCAGAGTCGGACACACACAGCGTAGTTATAGGTGCAACCAGCTGCAGGAGCAGACCCACCTGCAGGAGGAGATCCAGCGCAGACCCCCAGCTCGGCTCTCTCTGTCAGCAGCATCTATCCGACAGTCCCCTTACCCAACACACTGACTGAAAAGATTTACTGGCTCCTCTCTTATTTGAATGGTTCTAACCACACAAAATAAGTAGAGGGAAAAAAAATCTGCTTTTTTCCTCCGTGTCTGTGAGATGAGTCATCCAAAGGCTCTGCTTTTCAGTTCACGTGACAGTTATCCCAAAAGATCCCTTTTAAAATGTAAAATAGAACGAAACCAATTTTAAAAAGAAGTCAAACAGGCTTAGAATATAAACAAAGAAGACTGAAGAACTGGGAATATCTGACAATGTTTTAAGGAAGATCAATGAATTGAAATGAAGTCAAAAAAGAAATGCCCAAATGAGCCTCTTTGGGATGTGACGTCTCTAAAATGGCAATCAGGTTCTCCTTTAAATTATCCATCTCAGTTCACACAGAATTAGGGCAGAATTACTCGCGATAAAAACATCAAACCTTCCAGATTTAATAGCAGTTCAGAAAACCAACAGTCACAACCAGATGCACCAGGGAAGAGCTGATGGCATATTCAGACCATTTGTACACAAAGTTGAAAATAGTCTCAAGTTCGAAAGCCACTATGAAACGTAGTTTCTTGGCTTACCAGATTAACAAAAATATACTTTGTAATGTACTTAGTAATTAAAATTTAGTATATTATGGATCAACAAAAAGAAATCACACTCAAGAGAGTGACAAGATAAGCCATGGGCTGGGAGAAAATATTTGCAAAAGGTACATCTGATAAAGGACTGTTATCCAAAATATAAAAAGAATAAGGAATTTAATAGACACCTCACCAGTGAAGGTATACAGATGGCAAAGAAGCACATAAAAAGATGCTCCACATCATATGTCATCAAGGAAATGCAACTGTGAAATAAAATTCATATTTTATGGCAAGACAAGAAAAATTTAAACAGAAAAAATTTCCTCTGCCCTTGGGCCTCCTCTCTCCCCACTACTTTGCATTGTGTATCTGCCTTAGGCATCGAGCAAACCTCCCCCAGCAGCAGAAATACCTGCTCAATTAAAAAAAAAAAAAAAAAAGCAGCATTCTTCTAGCCTCAACAAGGCAATTTCTTAAAAGATAACATTCCATCTTTATCTTGTATGAGGCCACATGACCCACCGCCATGATGACACTCAGATCTGGATTGTGTAAACTGTCAACAATACGTCATTAAATGTACAGCTCTCTTGTCTCAAAAAACTCATAGCTGTGCCTTGACTTCTAACAGGCAGAATTGTTCTCAGGGCTTTCTGAGATGCTCTTCCCAGCTTTTATAAAATCTTCAAATTGGGCTTGAATAAAATTTGCCATTTTCTTTCTTAGATTGACGAATTTTTTGTTGACATAACTTAAAACAATGAGATACCAATACACACCTATTAAAATGACCCGAATCTGGAACACTGACAACACCAAATGCTGGCTAGGAAGTGGAGAAGGGGAGCTCTCTCATTCATTGCTGGCGGGAAGGCAAACGGTAGGGCTGCTGTGGAAGATAGTTTGGCAGTTTCTTGCAAAACTAAGCATACTCTTACCATACAATGCAGCAATTGTGCTCTTTGGTACTTATCCGAGGGAGATGAAACTTATGTCCACACAAAACCTTGCACACAGATGTTTATAGCACCTTTATTCATAATTGTCAAAACCTGGAAGCAACCAAGATGTCCTTCAATTGGTGAATGGATAAACTGTGTACACCCTGTTAAAAGGTAAACTAAGACATATTAAAATGCTTAAATGTTTGAGCAAACATTGATTCGAATCAGGCAGCATCCAATCTAGCAGATAGAAAGGAGGTCTGAGGAGCTGTATAAAATGAAAGACTTGGGAATTCCCTGGCGGTCCAGTGGTTAGGACTCGGCACTTTCACTGCTGAGGGCTCAGGTTCAATCCCTGGTTGGGGAACTAAGATCCCGCAAGCCATGTGGCATGGCCAAAAAAAGTCTGCTTTTAAAAAATTCAATAAAATAAAAAGTTTCTAAAGAAACAAACAAAAAAATATATCACACAAAATTTCAAGAGTCAGACTATTTCCATGGGCTACATTTCCTTATTTCTTAAGAAAATATAGACAATTCTTTTCTTAAGAAGTATGAGTTATAAGTTGTTTAACTGCGTTTTACTTGCTGGAAACCAAACCAAAAGAAGCCAACCAAACAAGCCAAAATAGTTATGTTAATAAGACATTTTGACTAATTATGTAATGAGACATTACAATTTAATGAGACATTAACTTTTCAAATCTAATTATCTTTTTTTAAAGATAAAAAAAAATTTTGAAGTATAGTTGATTTACAATGTTGGGTTTTTTTTTTTAATTTATTTAGTTTTGGCTGTGTTGGGTCTTCATTGCTGCGCACGGGCTTTCTCTAGTTGCGGTGAGCAGGGTCTAGTCTTCGTTGCGGTGTGTGGGCTTCTCATTGCAGTGGCTTCTCTTGTTGCAGAGCATGGGCTCTAGGTGCGCGGGCTTCAGTAGTTGTGGCACACGGGCTCAGCAGTTGTAACTCACGGGCTCTAAAGCACAGGATCAGTAGTTGTGGCGCACGGGTGCTCCAAGGCATGTGAGATCTTCCCAGACCAGGGCTCGAACCCGTGTCCCCCGCATTGGCAGGTGGATTCTTAACCACTGCACCACAATGGAAGTCCCTACAATGGTGTGTTAACTTTCTGGTGTACAGCAAAGTGATTCAGTTATAATATATCATTCTTTTTTATATTCTTTTCCATTGTGGTTTATTACAAGATATTGAATATATGCTATACAGTAGGTGCACGGGCTTCAGTAGTTGTGGCACGTGGGCTCAGTAGTTGTGGCTCATGGGCTCAGTAATTGTGGCTCGTGAGCTCTAGAGTATAGGCTCAGGAATTGAGGCACACAGGCTTTGCTGCTCCGCGGCATGTGGGATCTTCCCAGACCAGGGCTCGAACCCTTGTCCCCTGCATTGGCAGGCGGATTCTTAACCACTGTGCCACCAGGGAAGTCCCTTGTGTCATATTTTAGATTCCACATATAAGTGATATCATATGGTACTTGTCTTTCTCTGACTTACTTCACTTAGTATGATAATCTCTAGGTCCATCTATGTTGCTGCAAATGGCTTTATTTCATTCTTTTTTATGGCTGAGTAGTAATCCACTGTGTGTGTATTTATATATATATATATATGGTATATATATATATGTATATATATATATATATATATATATACACACCATATCTTCTTTACCCATTCATCTGTTGATGGACATTTAGGTTGCTTCCGTGTCTTAGCTATAGTAAGTAGTGCGGCTATGAACACTGGGGTGCATGTAATCTTTTCGAATTAAAGTTTTCTCCAGATATATGCCCAGGAGTGGGATTGCTGGATCATACAGCAACTCTATTTTTAGGTTTTTTTTTTTTTTTTTTTTTTTTTGTGGTACGCGGGCCTCTCACCGCTGTGGCCTCTCCCATTGCGGAGCACAGGCTCCGGACGCGCAGGCTCAGCGGCCATGGCTCACGGGCCCAGCTGCTCTGCAGCATGTGGGATTTTCCCGGACCGGGGCACGAACCCGCGTCCCCTGCATCAGCAGGCGGACTCTCAACCACTGCGCCACCCGGGAAGCCCTATTTTTAGTTTTTTTTAAGGAAACTCCATACTGTTCTCCATAGTGGCTGCATCAATTTACACTCCCACCAACAGTGTAGGAGGGTTTCCTTTTCTCCAGACCCTCTCCAGCTTTTTTTTTAATCAAATCTGTCTCCTAATCAATATCCATAATCCATATTCATAACAATTTCACTGCTGATTACAAAACAAAGGCTCACAGTATCACATTTATCCCCTTATATGGCTGGAATTTTATCCAATCTTCCCAAGACTTCTATTTTCTTGAAAGACCAAAAGTAACAGAAGTGGGGGACTTCCCTGGTGGTGCAGTGGTTAAGACTCCACGCTCCCCACGCAGGGGGCCCGGGTTCAATCCCTGGTCAGGGAACTAGATCCTACATGCATGCCGCAACTAAAGAGTTCACATGCCACGACTAAGGAGCCCGCCTGCCACAACTAAGATCCAGAGCAACCAAATAATTAAATAAGTATTTATTTAAAAAAAGTAACAGAAGTGGACACTTAGGCCATATTGCAAAGAATGTTTGCTTTCAATTAGTCTCTCAATTTGAGAAAATAAGGATATACACATATTCTATTTAGATGACTTAATTCACTTAAAATTTCATAAAATTTGTCCCAAGAACAGCAATGACAGTTTCTAGAATCACTTGCTATCCTGGTCTTTGACACTGGTACAGGAGTCACACCTAACAACAGAGGCTTAGGAAATACCATCATCCTTGAGAACAGTTCTAAGATTCCCTGATACAAAGCACCCCAGGGAAGCCTCAGAATGGGGGAAACTGGAGATTCCCATCTGTGAAAGTCACATACATCTAGCTCACAAGAACAAGCCAGAACAATTCCAAGGATTGTGGCCCTGAAGGAAATGCCTGACAACGATAAACCCAGGGCTAGTTCACTTCAAGGCCTTTCCCTCTACAGGATTTTCTGTGTCATTGGTGATGCGGAAGAAATATTCTAACCTTGTTTGTAAGATGCTACTTTAACACTGCCTTGGCCTTGTGCATGAAAGGGTAAACACAGCAGGCAGGGTTGATCATCAGTTCTAGTCAACAGTTAACGGGCAAGGGTAGCTCACTGTGTCTAGACTGTGCAAAAAATGTGGTTTGTGCTAAATAATTGCCTGTTTTCTCTCTGCAAGTCTAGAATCTTGGTAAATGCCAGGCAGAGGGTGCCTGCAACCAGCCCCTGTAAAACCCTTGGGTGCTGTGTCTTTAGTGGGCTTTCCTGGATAGAAACATCGCAGGTGTTGCTGCATCTTCAATGCTGGGGGAAGAGGAAGCTCTAGGTGACCCCTCAGGGAAGGGAGGGAGCATAAGGTAGCCTGCACCTGGATTCCTCTAGACTCCCCCCGGGTCTCTGTCCCTGATGACCTGGTTGTATATCCTCACCATGTCACTGTAGTGAACCCTAGCTGGGAGTACCCTGATTCCTGCTAGCAAATCTTTCAATTTAGGCAAAGTCCTGGGGTCCCCTGAGACATACCATGCAGCGCCACAAAATTTCATTGTTATTTTTATGTGGTAAAATACATGAAAATTTTATCCATAAAATTTACCACCTTAACCATTTTTTTAATAGAAACCTTTATTATTTATTTATTTATTTTATTATTATTATTTTTTTTTCTTTTGCTGTACATGGGCCTCTCACTGTTGTGGCCTCTCCCGTTGCGGAGCACAGGCTCCGGACGCGCAGGCTCAGCGGCCATGGCTCACGGACCCAGCCGCTCTGCTGCATGTGGGATATCTTCCCGGACCGGGGCACGAACCCGTGTCCCCTGCATCGGCAGGCGGACTCTCAACCACTGCACCACCAGGGAAGCCCCACCTTAACCATTTTTAAGTGTATGGTTCAGTGGCATTGAGTACGTTTACATTGTCGTGCGACCATCACCACCATCCATCTCCAGAACTCTTTCATCTTCCAAAACTGACACTCTACTCCTACTAAACAATACTTCTGTTTCCCCCCAGCCCCCCAGGCCCTGGCAACCACCATTCTACTTTCTGTCTCTATGAGTTTGGCTCTTCTAGGGATCTCACATAAGTGAAATCATACAGTATTTGTCCTTTTGTGACTGGCTGATTTCACTTAGCATAATGTCCTCAAGGCTCATCCATGTTATAGTGTTATCAAACCAAGTCCATGTGCCCAACGCACGGTGAAGCCAAACAATACCAAAACGCTGGAGTTTCGAGCAGAGAAAGGAGATGAGTGAATCATGCCTTAAAAAACTCCCAACTTGGGAGTTCCCTGGCAGTCCAGTGGTTAGGACTCGGTGCTTTCACTGCGGTGGCCCAGGTTGGATCCCTGGTCAAGGAACTAAGATGCTGCAAGCCGTGTGGGGTGGGCAAAAACAAACAAACAAAACCACCCCAACTTCCCAAAAGCTTTCAGCAAAGCCCTTTTATAGGAAAGGTGAGGGAGGGGCGTGGTTAGTTGTTGCAGACATCTTGGTGTCAGATCCTTTGTTCCTGAGGTCAGGTCATGGTCAGATCACATGTTCCTGTAACCCTCCACCAAAACAAATGTTATTCTCTGTTCTGACAAGAAAGGGCAAGGTCCCAAGGCTCAACTTTCACCCTCTGAGGTCCAGGCCCTGGCTAAAAGTAGGGGGTCCCTGCACAGGCCGGTCACCCTGCCTGGGAGCGTTCGTCCAGCACCCCAGTCTGGGTCCTCCCGTCAGTGCCCAGGCCCGGCTGAGGAGACAGGTCTGGCAGTGCCCTCGGGACCAGGTCCCCAGACCCTGCCCAGCCGTCATCACTGAGGGAGCCAGGGGCCCAGGACCCAGCTGGACTCAGGCTTCTCATTTAAACTGGAGGGAATCAGTTGTATAGGATCGATAGGAATACATGTTGTAGCAAATACCCATCAGGTGAAGTCCCAGGTCACAAACAATTGTCCTTGAGAATAGCCCCAGCCACAGAAGTGGACCTGAAGTAATGATGTGCAGTGTCCTTGCAACTTAACCCTGACCTCTGGCCACCTCCTAGCGGGAGACAACGGATCTAAGCTGGACCAATTTTTGAAACTTGAACTGAGAGACTGAAGCTGGTTGAAGCTGTTACTTTTTTTTTTTTCTGGCGCGGCTTGCGGGATCTTAGTTCCCCAACCAGGGATCCAACCTGGGCCACCGCCGTGAAAGCGCCAAGTCCTAACCACTGGACCACCAGGGAATTCCCTGAAGCTGTTACCTTAATGGCAATGTCCGTATACTCCAGGTGCTGAGGCCTCCATGGTCTGTGACGCATGGAGACTGCCGCCGCCATCAGGTTGCCGAGGTAGAGATGGGGAAAGATTCGCTGCTGCTTCAAGGCCTGGTCCCAGCCAGCCGAGGGGAGGGCTCTGGAGCTATGTGGGACCCCACCTCATGCGCCCATCCCAAGGCTGGAGGGCCCCAGGGAGAAGGCCTCCATCAGCTCTCATCGTACTCCCTGCTTGAGGACCCCAACGAGGCTGACTGAGCGGGACCGAGCGGGACCTCTAACCCTGGTCTCGCACTCAGCGTCTCGCGCTAACTGCCCCGTGATAAGCGTGCGCATGCTCTGCCCCTATTAAGTAGCATGCAGGATACTATTGTATGTATGGACCACACCTTGTTTACCCATTCATCTACTGATGGACACTTGGGTTGTTTCCACCTTTTGGCCATTGTGAATAATGCTGCTACAAGCATGATTGTACAAATATCTCTTCAAGTCCGTTTTCATTCTTTGGGGTATACACCCAAACATGGAATTGATGGATCATATGGTGATTCTAGTTTTAGTTTTTTGAGGAACTACTATACTGTTTTCCATAAAGGCTGCACCATTTTATATTCCTACCTACCAAGGATTATAATTTCTCTATATCCTCACCAACACTTTTTTTTCTGTTTAATTGGCAACTTTTCTGTATTTTGAGAACTTAAAAATTTCCAAGGGATTTTTCTGTATTATAAATCAACAACCAACCAACCAGCCAAAACTCCCAGAGGAAAGAAACCCTCGGTATAAACAGCCAAAGCCTAGGTTTTAAGGTTTTCAAGCCTTTGGGTATGGGAAGAAAATAGGGGGTGGGAGGGGAACCTCTTCACACAGAGAAAAACATCCGTGGCTCAATAAAGGTTGCTCAAGGGATAAAAGCCAAATTTCAATACATACCATATGAAATTTGCAGTAAAAGAGCAGCACACTCATATTTACACACACACACACCCCCATGTGAGACAAAGTGAAGACTTTTACTTACCTAGAGGCATGAAGATAAATTATTTGACAGAGTACATAAGATGAGCATAAAAATTAAACTCTTTATTTCATCATATTTCATTTTAAACTCAAATA
This sequence comes from Mesoplodon bidens, assembly GCF_964165515.1. Taxonomy (NCBI): domain Eukaryota; kingdom Metazoa; phylum Chordata; class Mammalia; order Artiodactyla; family Ziphiidae; genus Mesoplodon; species Mesoplodon bidens. The sequence continues at coordinate 40,096,638 of NC_138179.1, read as the reverse complement.
ATGATACAAATTTAAAAGATGAGCTTACTGTTACCAAATAAAGAGCTCACCAAGGTCAACACTATTTATAGGCACAAAAACTGAGTAAAAAACAAAACGAAACCCTCAAAACACAAAATGTGAGTACAGAACTTAAAGTGAATACCATCACACAGCCATGGGAGGGAGGCAGCCCGGAAGTTGTGTTTCTGACTGACTTACATCACTCCATTTCATTTCCCTTTTGACAAGTTACCAGGAATCCTACCAGTGGTGATAAGAGGCTACAGCTGCCTTGGGTGAATGTACTCAGTGGCATTAACAGAGGCTATTTAACCTCCGCCGCCTAGTTTTGCAGATCCATCATGAGCAAAGGGAGCCCGAGCCTGGGAGAATGAGCAACATGGGAGTGCAGGACCCAGGTCCCAGCTGACACGTGAGACAGGCAGCCTTGTGAGATGGTGCTGGGGATCCACTACTGGCCCTACTCACTCCCTGGTGTAACCCCCGCCCCCTCCCTGGAGTGTGGCCAGGAACTAGTGACTTGCATCTAGTAAAGAGAATACAGCAAAAGTGATGAGATGTCACTTTCAAGATTAAGTTATAAAAGATGGTGACTTCTGACTTGCTGGCACTTGCCTTTGGCTTTCCTCACTTGCTTTCTTTGTTGAGGACAGCTGCCTGAGGACAGCCATGAGAAACTAAGACCCTTAGTCCAACAGGCTGCGAGGAACTGCCTCCTGTCCAGGACCACACGAGTGAGCTGAGAAGCAGGCCCTCCCCCAGGGGCACCCAGCCAACACCTTGACCTCAGCCTTGTGACAGACCCTGAGCCGGAGGACTTGGCTCAGCCACGCCCAGATTCCAGACCCACAGAAACTGTGAGAAAGTACATAGGTGCTGTTTTAAGTGGCTAAGTTTTGGGGTGATTTGTCATATGGTGGTGATAGAAAACTAACACACCTGGGTAAACAATAATGTGCTTAAGGAGATAATAAAATCATTTGTTATTAATTCTGAAATAGCACTTACAAATTATTTATATAAAATCAACTAACAACTGAGTTTATCTCAACTTCAAGAAAGAAAACCAAAACTTTACAACTTGGGGCAAAATTGTTTAGTGTTCCATACAAATGAAATTTCTCTAAGGGTTCCAGCTAACTGCAGAGTTTTCCAACTCCCTGCAATTGCCATCAAGTCTGAAAATCACACTCCATAAAATTTCTAAATTTCTAAGCAGGTTTTTAAAAACAATGGAAAACAAAATAGTGTCTGTCTTCTTGGTTAAATTTACTTTGCCATAAAAGTCTTTATTTGTACAGTTAAGCATGACTTTTAAAAGTGAGCTTTCCCATTTATATGAAACGTCCAGGATAGAAAAATCCATAGAGATAGAAAGTAGATTAGTAACTGCCAGTGCCAGGCCAGAGAATGGGGAATGACTACTAACAGGCACGGGGCTTCTTTTTGGGATGATGAAAATGTTCGGAAAAGATAATGGTGACAGAGGCTTCCCTGGTGGCGCAGTGGTTGAGAGTCCGCCTGCCGATGCAGGGGACACGGGTTCGTGCCCCGGTCCGGGAAGATCCCACATGCCGCGGAGCGGCTGGGCCTGTGAGCCATGGCCGCTGAGCCTGCGCGTCCGGAGCCTGTGCTCCACAACGGGAGAGGCCACAACGGTGAGAGGCCCGCGTACCGCAACAACAACAAAAAAAGATAATGGTGACAGTTGTACAACCCTGTGAATGTACTAAAAAAACACTAAATTGTATACTTTATAATGGTGAATTTTATGGTGTCTGAATTATACCTCAATTAAAATAATTGTTCTAAGCTCTTATGGATTAAAGTTAACATTTCCATTTAAACATCTCCCCAGATAGTTACATTCCATTCCCAGACACGCTTATGGAATGGTGTCTGCTGTAAGAAGATATATAAGTGACGGCAGCCTGCCACCATAGCTTAGACCTCACTACATGTTTTGGGGTTTGTTTGTTTTTTAATGCATTGCATCCTCCAGGAAAATTACTAGCAAAATCCTCCCCCAGTAAATGTGTTTTTGTTCATTTACAAATGTTAGATTCCTGTTTTTAAAACTTAAGACAATTTTTACCTCATTTCATAATACTTGATTAGCGCCCCCCCTTGCTATGAACTACAAGGTAAGAAAACTTTAACAAAAACATTTAAAGAGAAAGAATGTGCAAATCTTTTCAAAGATTCCATTTCAGCATCACATGATTTATTTAAATGTCATTGCCAGACACATGTGGGGTGGCATATGCTCCCTTTTATTACATATACGTAACACATACGCCATACCCAGCAGGAGTCTTTATATGACATATGGCCTAGTAGCTTCAATCAAAGCATGACCGTTCAAAGAGAACAGGGGGAGAAGAAAACACCTACACATTTATAACATGATCAAAAGGAACGCGAGACAGATGAACTGAAAAAACATCTTTGAACAATCATAATCGACAGTACAAGTCTCCCTTATTCCATTAGTTTTAAACAACTAACATCTGTAAACTTGAATACCAACTCTGGCAGATTTAGCAGTCTTAAATCTCTGATTTTCCATCCTAAACATCCTTCAATGTACTGTGAAGATGAGAGCGGGCCTCCTGCACCGAGCCCTACCGCCCAGCCGAGCTGTCTGAAGAGGCAGCCTCCTCTCGTGGGCACCCTTCATCAAATACTTCGGTAGTCAGAGCCCCGGGCTACAATGGCAGCAGCTTCCCACTCCACAGTGAAGAAGGAAACAGTTCCAAAAAACCCAAACATCACCATGACCAGGAGTTGCCAATGAAGGAGAAGGTAGTTACTGTAGAAAAATGCCACGGCTGCGCAAATGGACTAAAAATAAACAAGACAAAACAGATCACAAAATGCACACAGGTGACCCAGCCACTCCACAAGGAGCCCCACCGCTCTCTGACCCAAGGCTTCTTGTGCCTTGCAGTGCTCCCTGGTCTTTCTGCATCTACATGGCATCTTCCTTGGTCACTAGCTCACAAACATGCACCACAAACTCCTGCTGAGAGCTGGGAACAATCAAGTAAGCTATTATTTAAAATAGTATTTTGTAAAAAACAGGAGTTATAAAATGATGTGCATGAACAGTGAGAAACACTCTTGTTATATGTGTATACTATGAATTCTGGTATCTAAGGAAGTCTGAGCCACAGAGAGACCAGAACATAAAATCTCTTATACAAGTGACAGGGCAAAAAAGATCACACTACTCATTACTTCCTAACTCTAATCACAAATCCTTTTATTATTATTATTTTTTTTTTTTAATTTTTTTTTTTTTTTTTTGTGGTACGCGGGCCCCTCACTGCTGTGGCCTCTCCCGCTGCGGAGCACAGGCTCCGGACGCGCAGGCTCAGCGACCATGGCCCACGGGCCCAGCCACTCCGCGGCATGGGGGATCCTCCCGGACTGGGGCACGAACCTGCGTCCCCTGCATCGGCAGGTGGACTCTCAACCACTGGGCCACCGGGGAAGCCCTATTTTTAAAAAAAAAAATTTTTTTTTTTTGGCCGTGCCATGCAGCATGTGGGGCCTTAGTTCCTTGACCAGGGATCAAACCTGCGCCCCCTGCATTGGAAGTGCAGAGTCTTAACCACTGGACCTCCAGGGAAGTCCCACAAATCCTTTTAAAGGTCGTCCTTGACTTTCATTTAAGAAACATTAAGAAAACAAAGTTAAAGCACTAAAAAAAATAGACCCTGCTTTAAACACAATCTGAAGAAGAGGTTACCTGCACAAATTTAAAGACTGCAAAAGCTGGTGCACTGTCTTCAGAATAGAGAAAACCTAGAATACTAAGCAGCTGGGTATTGAAGCAGCTGTCTCCAAGACCCAACAGGAAGCTGCAGAAGATGGCAACTTCTTTGCTGAATAAAACAAAATTAATTTAGAGTGAGCATTAACAATATTTGTTAGAGTTGATTAAAATGTAAAAACAACTCACCCACAAAAGCATTTTACTTTCAAGTTTTAAACACTATGAAACAAGTATGAACAAGTATGAATACTGGAATTTACAAAGTCAGAATTTATGCTCAAACGCACTCACCTTCGCAGTCTAGCAAACTCTGGTCTACTAACTATTGGGGAAGCAAACACTGTGTTTGGGGCAGAGCTGCTCTTGGATTGTGGATCTAGACATAAACACTCACATCTACAATGACTCTGAGAGTTGAGTGCAAAAAAATGACACCCTCAAAACTCCTGTGGACACTGTGAGAGAATGGGGTGGCCGGCCCAGCTGGCAGATCACCCCCTCGCTCCTCATTGCTCTTCCTCGGGGCCCAAACTTCTAGAGATTTCACTGGTTGAAAGGCAGAGATATAAAGTTCAAATCAGGTACTTATGTGCTCCTTCACAGATCAAGAAAAAGATTTAGTGGGGAGAAAGGTTAAAACGAGCAATTAGAAAAATAACTTGGGGTTCTCTATGGATTCCTATTTAAACTCAGTCTGGCTCCAGTAACACTTGACAGATGACCTTATAAAGATAACAGACTTGCAGAAAAGGATTAACTGCTCCATTCTAAATTCCTAGCCATCCTCTACCTCCCGCCCTTCCTTAAATTACTAGAAAAAGGAGAGTCACTGTACCTGGGTTTGATGTAAGCACTGCTATTGGTTCCTTCAACAGGAGCAATAGGGGCATCCCCTGGCATGTTGAGAAATATTAAATAAAAAGCTATAAAATGCACCAGGATGCCCAACAGCACAACTGGATTCCTACCAAAACGATTATTCTTGCTCAGCAGGCCAAAGAGGCTTCCACCTATAAAATCAGTGAAGTAGAGAACAGAAAAACCCAAGGCCAAGTTAATATATCAAAATCTTAGTTCTTTGAAAAAATAAATTAAACGGACAAACCAATAGCTAATTTAATCAAAAAAGAAAGAAAGAAAGAAGGCACCAATATAGAAAATAAGAAATAACTGTTGAAACAGAGTTTATTAACAGAGCCCCGGGCTACAATGGCAGCAGCTTCCCACTCCACAGTGAAGAAGGAAACAGTTCCAAAAAACCCAAACATCACCATGACCAGGAGTTGCCAATGAAGGAGAAGGTAGTTACTGTAGAAAAATGCCACGGCTGCGCAAATGGACTAAAAATAAACAAGACAAGACAGATCACAAAATGCACACAGGTGACCCACATCCCCACACGCCAAAAAAAAGTACCAAAAATATGACACAATGGTTTTGAAGACGCCAGATTATCAGGTGACAACGGGCAGTGATCTTTGAGAGACAGGAAACAAATGAGGTGACGCCCACATCTGCCCCAGCTGACTGAGAGGCTGTGGGCTGCAGGGAGGGAGAGGGAGAAGAGGAGGGAAGGCAGGTGGAGGCCCGCAGCCTCCCTGAGTTGAGGAGACAGAGCTGAGAGTCTGGGGAGATAAGGTGCCTGAGTCCCCAAGACAGAGTATAAGAAAGGGCAGCTGATCAGCACAGGATGTGAGTAAATTAACAGAGGCCTGGAAACAAACTTCCAAGAGGATTCGAGGTATTAGTGCCCTGCCCTGGGCAGGGAAGAGTGCCTGGTCCCACCAGCCAGACTGGAAATCTTATTATTCACAGGCACTGGGTGTACACAGAAGGATCTTCCATCAGGGGTGAGGGATAATTAGCCCTAGTCTGAGCAGTACTCTGATCCCATCCAACAAATTTTAAAAGCAAGACCTAAAAAAAATCATACTGTTTCCAAGTAAATGAACCACATCCAAGAACAAAGCTCAAGACCATTAACAGGAATATAAAAAACATCCTGCACCCAACAAGGTACAGTTCACAATGGCTAGCATCCACATTACCAGGCATGCAAAGAAACAGGAAAATAGGACCCATCATAAGTAGACAAATTAGTCAAACACAGAGTTACCACATGACCCAGCAATTCTAGTGCTGGGTTTACATGCAAGAGAAATGAAAACATAAGCTCACACAAAAAGTATACAAAAATGTTCACAGCAGCATTATTCATAACAGCCAAAAAGCAAAAACAGGGCTTCCCTGGTGGCGCAGTGGTTGAGAGTCCGTCCGCCTGCTGATGCAGGAGACGCGGGTTCGTGCCCCGGTCTGGGAAGGTCCCACATGCCGCGGAGCGGCTGGGCCCGTGAGCCATGGCCGCTGAGCCTGCGTGTCCAGAGCCTGTGCTCCGCAATGGGAGAGGCCACAATAGTGAGAGGCTCATGTACCGCAAAAAAAAAAAAAAAGAAAAAAAAGAAAATTGGGGCTTCCATGGTGGCGCAGTGGTTGAGAGTCCGCTTGCCGATGCAGGGGACACGGGTTCGTGCCCCGGTCTGGGAAGATCCCACATGCCGCGGAGCGGCTGGGCCCGCGAGCCATGGCTGCTGAGCCTGCGTGTCCGGAGCCTGTGCTCCGCAACGGGAGAGGCCACAACAATGAGAGGCCTGCATACCGCAAAAAAAAAAAAAAAAAAAAAAAAAAAGAAAAGCGAAAACAACCCAGATGTCTGTGACATGATAAGTGGATAAATAAAATGTAGTAGATCCATACAACTAAATATTATTTGGTAATAAAAAGGAATGAAGTAATAAAGAAATAAAGAAAAGGAAAAAGAAATGAAGTACTGATACATGCTACACCATGGAAAAATCTTGAAAACATTGTACTAAGTGAAAGAAGCCAGACACAAGAGACCATATATATTGTATGATTCCATTTACACAAGATGTCCAGAATAAACAAATCTATAGAGAAAGCAGATTAGTAGTTTCCTGGAGAAGGGTGATGAAAATGTTCTATAATTAGATTACAGTGATGGCTGTACAACCCTGTGAACATACTAAAAAACACTGATCTGTATACTTTAAATGGGTGAACTATATGTCATGTGAATTATATCTCGATAAAGTTGTAAAGAAAACAACAACAATAACACTACCCCAGAACTGTTGCAGATGTTAGAATGAGCAAAGACATTAAAACAATTACTGTAACTGTATTAACATGTTCACACACACACACACACACACACACACACACACACACACACACACGCCAGGTGTTGGCAATAAATTAGGGGAGGGGTACCAGTGCCCTGTTAGGAACCGGGCCCCACAGCAGGAGGGGAGCAGCAGGCCAGCCGCTTCATCTATATTTACAGCCGCTCCCCAGAGCTCGCATTACCGCCTGAGCTCCACCTCATCAGGTCAGCGGCAGCATCAGATTCTCATAGGAGCATGAGCCCTATTGTGAACCGTGCATGCAAGGGATCTGGTTGTTGCTCCTTTTGAGAATCTAACGCCTGATGATCTGAGGGGGAGCTGAGGCGCTGATGCTAGCGCTGGGGAGCGGCTGCAAATACAGGTTATCACTAGTAGAGAGGTTTGTCTGCACAGAGACCATAATAAATCAGTTGCTTGAAGACTCATATCAAAACCCTATCAGTGGGGCTTCCCTGGTGGCGCAATGGTTGAGAATCTGCCTGCCAATGGAGGGGACACGGGTTCGAGCCCTGGTCTGGGAAGATCCCACATGCCGCGGAGCAACTAGGCCCGTGAGCCCCAACTACTGAGCCTGCACGTCTGGAGCTTGTGCTCTGCAACAAGAGAGGCCGCGACAGTGAGAGGCCTGCGCACGGCGATGAAGAGTGGCCCCCGCTGGCCGCAACTAGAGAAAGCCCATGCGCAGAAACGAAGACCCAACACAGCCAAAAATAAATAAATAAATAAATAAATAATGGGTTAGGATTTGAACAAGATACTTGGTCAAAAAAGATATACAGATAGTAAAAATCATACAAAAATATCATATACTATTAGGGAATTACAAATTAAAATCATGAGATATCACAGCACACCTATTAGGACTGCTAAACTCCAAAAATATGACAATATCAATTGCTGAAAAAAACAAACAAACCAACCCTATCAGTGAGTGGCACGTGACAATTAAGCTGCATCTTATGGAGTAGACTGGACATAAGCAACACACGTCAGGTGCCACTGTCTCCCATCACCCCCAACGGGACCATCGAGTTGCAGGAAAACAAGCTCAGGGCTCCCATTGATTCTGCATTATGGTGAGTTGTATAATAATTTCATTATATATTACAATGTAATAATAATAGAAATAAAGTGCATGGTAAATGTAATGTGCTTGAGTTATCCCGAAACCATCCCCCCCGCCCCGTCCATGGAAAAATTGTCTTCCACGAAACTGGTTCTTGGTGCCAAAAAGGTTGGGGACCGCTGAATTAGGGAACAAAAATACACCAAAGTCTGCTTTCTCCATAGTGCTTATCACTGTCTGACATTCTAAGTTTCCAATGTTTTTTATTGTCTGTGTTCTTCCCCAAGAATATAAGCTCCATGTTTTGGTCATACAATGGATTCACAACAAATATTTGTTGAATTGGTAAGTTCCTCATATGTGACAAAACACCCAATATACTGCAAGTATTGAACGGATCATTGCTGAATAAGGAATACCTGGTGGTATAATAAAAAGAGATTTGGTCTTTGCCTCATCCTCTTCTCCTCTCCACTTTCTGGCATGGAGCTCTTAAAACCCTAGGAATTTCTCAGTGAAAGGAATGTCTCTAGTTATCTTAACTAATCCCTTCCAACGACACCAGAGTTTATGATGATGAGGTGATCCTTGAGGGGGTCTGGAGGTGGCCCTAGATAGTCAGGATGGGGGCTGGTTGTCAGAAGAACCCAGCCTTGATTAGAGGGTTGGAACTTTCAGCCCCACCTCCCAATCGCAGGGGAGGGGAGAGGGGGTAGAAACTGAGTCCAATCACCAATGGTGGATGATTTAATCAACCGTGTGACATAATGAGATCTCCCTAAATCCCTACAAAACAGGTTTGGGAGAGCTTCCTGGTGATGACTGCATCCACATGATGGGAGGGTGCCACACCCAGACTCCATGGGGACAGAGCTTCCTACACTAGGGGCCCTTCTGGACTTTGCCCTACGTACCTCTTCATCCGGCTGTTCATTTGCATCCTTTATAATAAACTTTAACAGTAAGTATAGCATTTTCCAGGGGTGTTGTGGGAATCCTTGAATGTGTAGCCAAGCTGGACAGAAGGGAAGGTAGCCTGGGACCCAGGACTTAACAACTGATGTCTCAAGTAAGGTTGATCTTACAGGACTATACCCTTGAACCTGTGGAGTCCGATACTAACTCTAGGAGTGTCAGAATTGAACTGTATTGTTGCACATCCAACTGGTGTCAGAGATTCAGAGAATAAGAAATTCAGGAATTCTAAAGATGCAGATGTAGAGAATGGACTTGAGGACACGGGGAGTGGGAAGGGTAAGCTGGGATGAAGTGAGAGAGTGGCATGGACATATATAATATATACACTACCAAATGTAAAACAGATAGCTAGTGGGAAGCAACCGCATAGCACAGGGAGGTCAGCTCAGTGCTTTGTGACCACCTAGAGGGGTGGGATAGGGAGGGTGGGAGAGAGACGCAAGAGGGAGGAGATATGGGGATATATGTATAGCTGATTCACTTTGTTATAAAGCAGAAACTAACACACTAAAAAAAAAAAAAAAAAATTCAGGAATTCTAATACACCTTCCCTAAGTATTTTAAGAGGAAAAGCTGGGAGAGACCATATGTTTTCTTACTTATGGTTTTGTCTTGAATTATTTGGCAAATGTTTTGTAATTTAGTTTTAGAACAGTGATAAAAAAAAAAGACATACCCATTTGTATAAAAGCAAGGAAACAGAAATTCAAGGACAGAGAGGTGAAGTACATTTAAAATTTCTATAACAAACTGATTTAGTGCAAAAACTTTTTTTTTTTAAACCAACCTAAAATTTCTCCAATGCCAATGAAAATGCCAGAAAGTCCAATGAGGCTTTTCTCTTCTGTTCCAAATTTATTTATAGCGCCGATACAGGTTCCATATACACCGGAGAAGAAAGTCAATTCCAGACCTTCAGAAAAAAATGAGATTTAAATTACAGTTGTCCCTAGGTATAAAAATCCACAGATGCTCAAGTCCCATAGTCAGCCCTCCATATCCAGGACTCTGCAGCCTCAGATTCAACCAGCCATGGATTGGGAAGCACTGGATTTAGTATTGAAAAAATGCAGTCTCCCTTTCCTGGTTTTTCTTCATGACTAGTAGTATTTGAGCCATACACGCATAAAACAAAATTCACACAGGCTGAAATGCTACTCCCCAAGCACAGCATAATTTTACGTGACCTAACTGATGACATGGAATTAGCCACAAGATGGCAATTGTCACATATTTCAGATAAAAGCATACAACTCAAATAAGCGAAGACATCCTATGTTAAAAATGGTCACTCTGTGGGCAGACAGGGGATGAACAGAGAACATAATTAACATAAACTTGGAACAGTGAAACTAAAGTGCTCATTATCCTTATTAATAGCTTCCCAAGGGAACAGGGATATACATTTGTAAGACCAATATCTACTATCCACTTTTGCTTAAAGTCAAAAGTTTTAATTAAACACACTGTCCTAGGAAAAGAAATTCAAAAAATTCGGGTAGAAAATTAGAGCAAATGCGTAGAAGACTTGATTCCTTAATGCTACAAAACCTTAACTGAATTTTGAGGATGTTTAATATTTATTGTTTGACCTAAAAATAAGACGTTTATACCGATGAGGCACATACAGCTGAACACTGGACAACACGGGTTTAAACTGTGTGGGTCCATATAGACTACAGGATCCACAGCTAGTTCAATCTGCAGATGAGGAAGCACGGACACAAAGGGCTGACTAAAGTTATTGAAGATTTTAACTGCGGGGGAGGTCAGCACTCCTAATCCATCCCTTCATTGTTCAAGGGTCAACTGTAATGGCAAAAGTAATAATTGGCACGTTAGAGCAATTTTTACAAGGAAACTGATTTCCTTAAGACCTAAGAGTATTCCACCTATTATCACATCACATTATCACTGTAAGCCACAGAACTCATTCCATTTCATTAAAAATTATCTTAATTCATGCCAAGTTACACAGATTTACTCATGATTATTTTCTGTAGTGTTCTATCTTGCCCTAAAATCACTGGTTGGGATGAACCAGGCCTCCCAGTTTGCAAATTCTTGTGTAGAATCCTCCCACACTGAATTTGGGCTGGCCCTATGATCTGCTTTCACCAATGTGGGAGGGGGTCACATAGCTGCTGAGACACCAGGAGAAATCTGAGACCCAGCTAGCATCAGACCCCTTCAGACATGCAAATGAAACTTCTTGGAAGTGTTAGCCTCAGCCACCCTTTAACAGCAACCACAAGAGACCCTGAGACCATCAGAAAAACCATTTAGCTGAGACCAGTCAATGCACAGAATTGTGAGAAAGTAACACAGTTGCTGTTTTCAACCCTTACTGTAATCATGCAGCCACAGAAAACCAAAACCATAATTAATCCCATTACCTGTATAAGCAGTTGTAATGCTAAGAAGGAGCATCTCCTTGGTGACACATAACTTAAGAGACTTTTCTATAAAAAAGGAAAAAAAAAATTTAGGAGTACTTAACTAGATTTTAATCAATCAAACAAAAATTCTAAAACATTCATTCAACCAAAACACCTCTTGTCAATAATGCCAATAAACAAATACATTGGGACAGAGGTTAATGATTCAGATTAAAATGGTTAAGGTATGAACTAAATCTGCCCTATAAAAAAATGTTGATTTCAACTGTGTAAATATAGTCTAGAGTTGTGTTTTCTCTAACACATTCTCCAGCTCTCATGAAAACGAACAAAACATGAAACAGAGAAAAGAAATAGAACCAAACAAAACAACAGAATATTCCAACAGACTTGATTAAAGCCTAGGCTATTAAGAGAGTCAGCAGTTGGCAAAGTGCTGACTTCCCTAAGGAACTGTCACAGGGCAGATTTAACACTGGACTCTAGGTCAGAATCAGCAGCGGAGCTCTTTGACCACCAGAAGCTGGGATGCCGCTTCCTGAGATTCTCTCTCTGGATCTGAGGACTGAAACTTCAGTTCTGCCTATTTGTTTCTGATCCCCTTAATATTTATTTTTATGTTGTTCAACTTAGTTGAAATCTGCAATGGAAAATGCATTTCTAAAAACTGCACATTTTAACTTTTTTGAACCTGCTCACATTTCATAATTTAAGGCCACTTATCTAGGATCCTAAACTAATAGCAGATGCAGATTTTTTTAAAAGGTGGCGGGGGAAACAAAACCAAAATCCACCCCAAATCAGAACCAGCCTGGAAATAAATGAAAGTTCTCCAGTCTCACAGAGACATTATGCAGCAGGAGCGCTCAGGCCTCAGTTCAGCCCTGGAGGCGGTGGTGTGGCCCCTACAGCTCCTCCTTGGCCTGAGGATCCAGATTTTAGTTCCTATTCAACGGTTGACTAGGAAACTCACATAAATCACAAACACTCTGTCCTGAATTTCTCCGTATACAAAAGAAGATAGTTTTTTTTTTCTTCTCCAATTTCACGAAAATAAAGTGAAACTAAAAGCAATAAGATATTTTCACCATTTTCACATACTTCCAGGAAAAAAATACATGATCAATAAAGTTTAAAACAATATTTTTAATTAAAAACATTACATTCGCAAAGCATATCTGCTTTTGACTAATAAGAAGATTTAGCTAACGAACAGAAATTTTAAAACATAATCTAGTATGATCCTATAATGGTGAATTCATGTCATTATACATTTGTCCAAATCCATAAAATGTACAACACCAAGAGTGAACCCTAATGTATGTAATCTATGGACTCTAGGTGATAATGATGTGTCATTGTAGGTCCACTGATTGTAACAAATGTACCACTATGGTGAGGGACAATGATAATGGGGAAGGTTATGCGTGGGTGAGGGCAGGGCATATATGGGAAATCTCTGTATCTTCTTCTCAATTTTGCTGTGGACCTAAAACTTCTCTAAAAAATCGTTTATCAGGGGCTTCCCTGGTGGCGCAGTGGTTGAGAGTCCGCCTGCCGATGCAGGGGACGCGGGTTCATGCCCCCGTCCAGGAAGATCCCACATGCCGCGGAGCGGCTGGGCCCGTGAGCCATGGCAGCTGGGCCTGCGCGTCCGAAGCCTGTGCTCCGCGGCCGGAGAGGCCACAACAGTGAGAGGCCCGTGTAATGCAAAAAAAAATCGTTTATCAAAAAAAAAACAAAAAACAAAAACCCAATATAATCTATTTGCAGAAATCAACAAACTGATCCTAAAATTCATATGCAAATTCAAGGGACCAATAATAGCCAAAACAATACTGAAAAAGGACAAAGCTGAAAATTCATGCTTTCCAATTTCAAAATTTACAATAATCAACACAGCATTGTACTGGCATAAGGATAGACATATATCTAGAAATAAACTCTTACATTCACAGTCAATTGATTTTCAACAAGGGTGCCAACACAATTCAATGGGAGAAAGAAGAGTCTTTCCAGCAAATGGTGCTAGGACAACTGATCTCCACGTGCAAAAGAATGAAGTTGGACTCCTACATCCCAATATCCATAAAAATTAACTCAAAATGGATCACAGACCAAAACGTAAAAGCTAAAACTATAAAAGACTTAGAAAAAAATACAGGAGTAAATCTTTGTGACCTGGAGTTAGGCAAAGCCTTCTAGGACACCAAAAGCACACAGAACAAAAGATAAAATAGCTAAATCAGACTTCATCAAAAATTTAAAACTTCTGTGATTCAAAAGATACCATCAAGAAAATGAAAAATCAACCCAAAGTCGGGGAACTAAGATCCCATGAGCAGCATGGCATGGCCAAAATAATAATAATTATTTTTTTAACTTAATTTTGGCCACACGCACAGGGACTGAACCTGGGCCATGGCAGTGAAAGCACCAAATCCTAACCACTAGACCACCAGGGAACTCCCTGAAGAGGTTCTAAAACTGATTGTGGCGACAGTTGCACAACTCTGTGAATATACTAAAAACCACTGAATTACACACTTTAAATGGGTGAACTGTATATTACTATGAACCACACCTCAATAAAGTTATTCTATTAAGGAAAATAACTATAATCTAACACCTTAATGGGTCTCTTCCCAGACTTTCTCTATGCTTTTTTTAATTAAAAAGAAATTCCACTATTTATACTATTTTATAATTTATTTTCACATAACAGAGCAAACATTTTCTAATATTCGTAGTGATCATTTTAATGGCTACAGTAATCTATTGGATAGATGGCTTGTAGTTGAATATTTAAATTATTTCCATTTCTCACTAATATAAACAGTAGTTAAATCTTGGCCAAAATTCTTAATTATTTCCTGAGGATAATCCTATTAGTGGAATTGCTGGGGTAAAGGTATAAAACATTTTTAAGGCTTTTGATACTTATTGACAAATCACAGAAAGTAATACAAGTGTACATTTTTAGCGTTGTGGTCTTACGCATGTACCTATGCCCCATATACTGAGAATTATTATTATTTTTTTTTAGAATTATTTTTTATCTTTTGAAATTTGATAGAAAACTTAATTTGCATTTCTTATACTTAGCTTATAATAATTCTCCTTTGTTTATAAAATAAATATTTTCTACTGGAGTGCTTATGCTTTTCTTATTGGTTCATAACTATCATATACTGTAAATATTTTCCCTGTCATTTTAACTCATTACATTTTGAGAGACTGAAATTTTATATTTTAGGTAACCAGAGAGCATTCTTTTTTTTAAATTTAATATTATTTTAAAATTTTACTTATTAGTTTATTTCTCTTTGGCTGCATTGGGTCTTCGTTGCTGTGCGTGGGCTTTCTCTAGTTGCGGTGAGCGAGGTCTACTCTTCGTTGTGGTGCACAGGCTTCTCATTGCGGTGGCTTCTCTTGTTGCAGAGCACGGGCTCAAGGCGTGCAAGCTTCGGTAGTTGTGGCTCACGGGCTCTAGAGCACAGGCTCAGTAGTTGTGGCGCATGGGCTTAGTTGCTCCCGTGGCATGTGGGATCTTCCCGGACCAGGGTTCGAACCCGTGTCCCCTGCATTGGCAGGTGGATTCTTAACCACTGCGCCACCAGGGAAGTCCCTGGCAAGTGGATTCTTAACCACTGTGCCACCAGGGAAGTCCCTCAAAGAGCATTCTTTTCCCTTACTGTTTGACAGACCTGCGTGAAAGACTTTCCTCTACCAAATTAATTTTTTTGTTTGTTTGTTTGTTTGTGGTACGCGGGCCTCTCACTGTCGGGGCCTCTCCCGCCGCAGAGCACAGGCTCCAGACGCGTAGGCTCAGCGGCCATAGCTCACAGGCCTAGCTGCTCCGCGGCACGTGGGATCCTCCCGGACCGTGGCACAAACCCATGTCCCCTACATCGGCAGGCGGACTCCCAACCACTGCGCCACCAGGGAAGCCCCCAAATTAATTTCTTACAGTTACTATTATGGCTTCATTTTTACATTTAATCTACCTGGAATTTTAGTGTAAGACTACATTTTTTTCCATGCAGTCAGCTGTCTGGCCTTGCTTTTTAAGACTATTTTACCGTATTCCATATTCTATTGTGGGTCTAGACTTCAGTTCCATTGCTCTTTGTATCCCAATGTTTTCAAATGGATTCATAACAGGTTTTGATATTAGGGAAAGTTCTTTTTAAAAATTATATTGGCTATTGACAAACGTTTATTCTTTCAGGTGAACTTTAATAACCTTTCATCAGGACCAAAAAATAAATTTAAGAAAATTTTACTGAAATTTTCTAGAATCGCATTAAACATATACATTCAGCTGAGGAATTAAGTGCCTTTTAGATAAGCAAGAACCCTTTCTGTACAATACCTGCTATGGCACCAACTGAAGGAATGCCATGATTAAATAATAAATGAACCACCGGCTCACAGACAAAAAAGCTTGGACATTCTTTTTCCTTTCTCTCTTTGCCTTCAGCTTCCTTGCCACCTCATAACGTCACATTCTCCCTAGCTGCCAGGAATCATCACCTAAATTTAAATTTTCTTGCCCTATAGCACCTCATATGTCTTGTCTTTTTTGGCCGCTGCCTTCTTTCTCCCCATTCAAACCTGACAGCCCAGTTTCTTATTACTACTGAACCCTACACCAAGTAACCAACCAGCTCCGTGATAAAAGGCATGAGGCCCTAACTGTGTTAGTGTCTCATTTTACAGAGAAGTTGAGGCAAAGTTTGTACAACTGCCTAGGAAGGACATCCTGACACTGGTTAATATCAAGAGACATCCAGAGAGGGGTTCAGTAATAGAGCAGGGGGGCCGCATCAAGCCTCACTAAGGCTGGACGAACCATCCCATAAGCCTGAAGGTCATCAGCCTCCCTCTGCCTGACTCCATGTTCACCAAAGAAGCCAACGTGGCTTTCTAGGCCTCTGATAACAAGAAAGGAATGCCCTGTTTGACCTTAGGTAAACGATTTCTCTAAGCCTCAGTTTTCTCTTCTATAAAATGGAGATAATAATATGTGGGTGTT
Source organism: Mesoplodon bidens (assembly GCF_964165515.1). Lineage (NCBI taxonomy): Eukaryota > Metazoa > Chordata > Mammalia > Artiodactyla > Ziphiidae > Mesoplodon > Mesoplodon bidens. The sequence continues at coordinate 40,080,167 of NC_138179.1, read as the reverse complement.
ATATGATACTCACAGAATTGTTGTGAGAACAAAAGAAAATAAAGCACATCGAGAGGTTTAGTCAGGAAGAACCCTCAACAGATGAGCGTGATTGGCCTTACACGCTACTGAGTCACCCAAGCTCCTGCACTGCTCTGAGGAGTGACAAGCGATGCACATGAAGAAGTGGTCTTGTGTCCTCACTTCCTCGGGGAAACTCCTAACCCCCTGCCTCCTCCTCCTCAGGACCCCCTCACACACGTGCTCAGGCAGGGCACGGAATTATCCTCCATCCCTCACATCCCCCACGTTACAGAGATACTTACTGAGAAGACTAGCATATTTCAGAGCGGCATACCTGGAAACATGAAAATACTGGGGTATCGTCAATCCAAAGTTACCAGGGAAAGGGGGAAAGGCAAATGCTGAAGTTGTTCCTGAACAGTTCCTGCATTTCAGACACAGAAAATACTTACTAAATGCATCTACTGCCTTTGTCATATTGTTCTGGGCAGACCTGAAAAGATAAAAAGAAAAAAGTTTTTCCCCTGAAAATGGAGGAGAACAAAAATACTATCACATTTTCACTTAAATCTGTAAAAGCTCTGTCCTCTACGTGGTCTGGCAAACACTTTCAGTGGCCTCAATGCTCCCTGCTCCAGGGTGTCCCTTCATGACTCAGGTCCTTGCTTCAGAGAATGATGTGGTTAAAGTGCCACCGTGGAGCATGATTCCCTCACATTAAATTTATGGCACGGAGTCTTGCACGTCTTTTTCACAAATGATACTTCAGGCAGGACAGAAATCTCCTCTACACTGTTTCCAAACTGTAAAAACAATTTGTGAGGGCTCAATCTTCCACCACTCCAACTATGTAAAAACTAGTCTGTGGGGCTTCCCCGGTGGCGCAGTGGTTGAGAGTCCGCCTGCCGATATAGGGGACACGGGTTCGTGCCCCGGTCCGGGAAGATCCCACATGCCGCGGAGCGGCTGGGTCCGTGAGCCATGGCCGCTGAGCCTGCGCGTCCGGAGCCTGCGCTCCGCAACGGGAGAGGCCACAACAGTGAGAGGCCCATGTACAAAAAAAAAAAAAAACTAGTCTGTGGTTATTCAGTGTGAGAACTCTTGAAAAGCATCGCCATCATTGGCGGTAGGGGGTTGGGTGCGATATCATCTATGGGTTAAAAACGTGGGCTTTGAGGCTGAGTCCTGCTTTGCCACTTATTGTGTGGTTTTAGACTAATGACTTCATTTCTCTAACTTTCATTTCCTCATTTACAAAACAGGGACACTATCACTTACCTGTGAGAATTAACTGAGATAAAGTAACTTAAGTGTAATTAGTTATAAGGTTAGGGTAAGAAAGTTTTTAAGAAATTACATTTCTTACCCTACCAGCCAAGTCTACTCCTCCTAGATCTTTAAAGGATATCATTTACAAACAAACAAACCGAAAAAAGCAAGAACAACAAAAAACAAACCTAAAGGAGATCTAGTTGACTTAAATAAATTAATAACACAAAAATGGTAGTATCTTCTGACCAACAGGAAAACTTTTTCCCCCACCATAAAAATTCATGCCTTCCCTGGAAGCAAATACTATGTAAATGCCATTTAATGACAGTACCCTCATCTAGTACTTGGACAGGATCAGGTGTGGATTATACTATTTCACACTCAAGGCCCCAAATAAGTAGAAACTGATTTGTACTCTATAGACTATTAAAATATAATCAACTCAGCTACTATCAGCTGCAAATCATTCAAAGTGGATTCCACAAAGTGGAATCCTTTAAAATCAGATCCTACTTACTTCCTCAGTGGCTTCTAATCACACCAAGAATAAAATCCAAACTCCTGCTGTATCCTTATGTAATCAACTCTCTGTCTGCTGCACTACTCTCACAGTGCACTCCTACTTGCACTGTGAGAGGCCCAGGGGCCTCTGGCATTCCTGGTGCCCACCACACCCCTTTCCACCCCTGGCATCTGCTGCAACGGCCATCAGTAGATCTTCACACCTTCTCACCTCCCAGCTCTCCACCACCTCCCCCTTTCTCACCACCTTCTAGCACTTACTCTGCTATTTTCTTATGGGGTATCGTCTACCAGCCCCTCTACAATTAAGTTACATAAAAACAGGGAATTCTCTGTCTTGTTCATTACTCCTTCCCTCCCCTTTAGAAGATGGCTGGCACATGGTGCTATTTACAGAATAAAGACACAAGTTTCAAGTTTGGAAGACAATTCAGAAACAGAGAATGCTAAGAAAGGCTAAGTGGTACGCCTCAGCATTACACCTTATGACAGTTACATGATCCCTTGTCTATCAGAAAAGTTCCTTGAAAACAGGGACAGGTTTTATTTGTCTTCACAGCACCAACACCTAACATTTGCTGAATGAATGGGTGTTTAATTTTTGTTGAATTTGTGGCATTCATCTTCATAGACCCCTTCTCCAACATCCATTGGTTTGTGCTTAAAAAAATATGTATGTGGTACATATACACATAAATATTTGTATACTTATATAAACATGTCTTTTTTGCTCTGAACAGTGCAAATTTTGAATGCTTAATGATCCTATGACTGGAGAATTTTATGCCCTTTTTGGGCTTTAAAAAGGCAGCACAGAAAGTCCGATGCAAAATTTTTAACAATAGGTAAAATGCTTATAAGGCAAGCTTCATAATTTTATCAATTCACAAAGCAAAACAAGAGTGGCAAAGACTTCTCATTCTCCTTTCTTCAAATCTAGATGATAACCTGCAGAGAAATCATCTGTGATGTTTCAAACAGTTTTACTTATAATTGAAATAGGTCCCTACTTCCAGCAGCAGGGTCTGGGGAAGGGGAGGAAGGAGCCATGTCTTGCCTCGAAGGTGGCAAGAAGCAGCCCCTGAAGCAGCCCAAGGACCAGGACAAGGAGATGGATGAGGAAGATAAGACATTTAAGCAGAAACAGAAAGAGGAGGCCTCAGAGAAGGGCCCCTGGACAGAGGTGGAATTAAGAAATATGGCCAGGGCTTCCCTGGTGGCGCAGTGGTTGAGGGTCCGCCTGCCGATGCAGGGGACACGGGTTTGTGCCCCGGTCTGGGAAGATCCCACATGCCACGGAGCGGCTGGGCCCGTGAGCCATGGCCGCTGAACCTGAGCGTCCGGAGCCTGTGCTCCGCAATGGGAGAGGCCACAACAGTGAGAGGCCCGCGTACCACAAAAAAAAAAAAAAAAAAGAAGAAATATGGCCAAAAGTAAGCTGTTCTTTGTGCCTGAGGCAATGATGGTCCTTAATTCCATTCCTGTTTAACCATCTGGATTTCCCAGTCATAACATCTGTTGCCAGCTACAGCTAGAATGAAGTGTTGTTTTGGAGCCTATTGTACACTTAAAAATAAACTTTTGTTGGGACCTCCCTGGCGGTCCAGTGGTTAAGACTCTGCGCTTCCACTGCAGGGGGCGCGGGTTCCATCCCTGGTCGGGGAACTAAGATCCTGTGTGCCGTGCAGCTCAGCCAAAACAAAATAACAACAACAACAACAAAAAGTTTTGTTAAAAAAAAAATAAAAGAAATAAAATAAAAGGAATATGCTCAAGGTAATTCACAATTTTTAGAAAAACAGGACTATGTAACTGTTTCCCAGTAGGGACTACATCGGGGAAAACTACCTGCACAGGTTAGTGCAAAATCCAGAGCATGGGGCTGCCCTGGTGGCACAGTGGTTGAGAGTCTGCCTGCCGATGCGGGGGACACGGCTTCGTGCCCCGGTCCGGGAAGATCCCACATGCCGCGGAGCGGCTGGGCCCGTGAGCCATGGACACTGAGCCTGTGCGTCCGGAGCCTGTGCTCCGCAACGGGAGAGGCCACAACAGTGAGAGGCCCGCGTGCCGGAAAAAAAAAAAAAAAATCCAGTGCATGGGTGTAACCACGGCTCATCTATAATGACTGCTGATGGCCCTGCCACTCACTGTACCACATGATCGGAAAATTTTAGGGCTGGATCCAAGAAACGGTAACTGAGGATTATTTTCTATATAAATTTATGAGCCTATATCCTCACACATTAAAACACGTTGAGAGGGGGCCTCCCTGGTGGCGCAGTGGTTGAGAGTCCGCCTGCTGATGCAGGGGATGCGGGTTCGTGCCCCGGTCTGGGAGGATCCCATATGCCGCAGAGCGGCTGGGCCCGTGAGCCATGGCCGCTGAGCCTGCGCGTCCGGAGCCTGTGCTCCGCAACGGGAGAGGCCACAACAGTGAGAGGCCCGCGTACCGCAAAAAAACAAACAAACAAACAAAAAACACGTTGAGATGTCTGCTGAATTGAATGAGGAAACTGAGACCTAGAGAAACACAGGGGAACATTGCTACTGTCCACAGTCACACAGCTGGTGACCTGGGATTAGACTTAAATCCCCCACAAACCTTTTCACTACCTTCCCCGCCTCTGGCTACCTTCCTTTCCCTTCCTCCTCCCTGACAGCTCCCCTTTATCTTCTTTCTCTGCTTATTTGCTTTAAAGCTTTTCCCTCATGTCTGCCCAGCACTGGATTATCACTTAGGGCTACAAAAGGCTGGTAATTCCTAGACTAGACCTACTCAAAATATAGTTTAAAATAGAAAGGAATGTTTCCAACTTCTTACTCGTTGACATCCAGGTCCTGGTCATCAGAAGATTCATCTTCTCCCAGGACATTTTCAGAATCTGGTTTCCGAATGAGAAAGAAGAGAACTGTCCCCACAAGACTAATCACTGTCAGGGCAATAAACACTGTTCTTCGGTCACTCTCTAGGGAGAAAAAAAAGACAAAAGTAGATAGTACTGGCCATACAAACAATTCCAGAGTTAGTATTGTGTTCAGTACTATGTTTGTTTACAGCCATCAACACACTTTGTCATTAAATCTTACTTTACTGCATCAGTAAAAACCTAGGACAAGGAGAAAAATAGGATACATCTCCCTTTTCTTTCAGTCAGAGAAATACTAATAAGCCAAAAGAAAAACAGCACAAGAACTTAATCATATTCTTTTAATCAAAGAAGGGAACAGACAAAACAACTGAATTAAAAAGTCTTCTGACAGCTGACTAGTCTCCTCACACAGAGCATAACCTTCTCCCACACTTTGAGATGCTGCTTGAAGTGCAGTCATAAACTGTAGTCTTAGTATAATAACATAATCCAAGGGAAAAGATTACTAAAAGCTAAAATCTGAGAGGACTTAGGGTACCACGGTTCACTAGAACAATGTGAACAAAGCAATATGGGGTATTTTCGTGGAACAGCTATTTTGCTTTGAACTTATCTGAATAAAGCACAGTGAATAAAACAAACCTGATATTTGAGTTTTCCCTTGCCAAGCAAAATATATGTAGAGATTTCCAAAGAACAAGCTGGGGGAAGAAAAGGAGGGAGAGGATATTGGGAAGTTATTTTCATATTTATGGGTTTTGAAACAATTTTTCCATTACCTGTAAAAGAAGAGAAAGAGAGGCCTACATAATTAAAGAAGTTACCTACCTGCCCTAAGTCATTTAAAAACATCAACTTCACCCTCTTTCTGAAAAACTCAACTGAGCCAGATGGAACTATCTCCTTCCACATGAGAGAAGCCTGATTCAGACCGTCCTCCAAAGACCTGATTCACTGTGAAACATGTGACTTATTGAAGCTCTGGAAATGACTCCTTGGAAACAAGTTTACCCTACCTCTAAAATCCTATATTTTAAAGAATCGGTGAAAAAAAAAAATCCATGATTCAGTTATCTGCATCTAATGAGATACTTTATTTAGTATTTTCCTAGGGAAGAAATCATTCACTTACACTCCAGTTTCAGAATATACAATCTCTTAAAACAACGTCTGCATTTGTTAAGACTTATCATGGCCAAAATTTTAGGCGTTTAGGATTCATGAGGGTAAATCGTCAGGACAGATTCCATGACAGAATGACTGTTGTTGCTTTTTACTTTGGAAATATATAATATGCTGTATCGTTATATAGTCAGTCTCACTTTAGAAATTTAATAGTTAACAGCTATCAGGTGGCATAGCTGGGTGGGAAGGACATGGCCTTTGGAATCCAGATGATTGGATCAGTTAACTTTTAACTAAGCCTTTGTTATCTCATCTGTAGAATGGAGCTAATACCTTCTTATCGTAGGGGGTTGTGAGGATTATTGAAATTCAAGAGCCCAGTAGTACCTAAAATATAGCAGGTGCTAAATACATTATGGTTAATATTATTTTCCATTTACTAGTCATAAATTCCAGTGAGGTAGGTCCATGCATTTTTAAGTAATCCCATAAAATTTTAAATCTCTGTCACATGTACCTACAAACTTAACTCATGTAACAAGAAGATCTGAGTTTTCAACACAACCAGGGTCTAAAAAATGGTGTGACAAAAAAAATTATAGGAAAGACTGAGCAATAAGGATTATTACCTGGATTGTAGGAGTGCCCAGAAAATTCCACTGTTTCTCCCAATAGTGTGCTCATCTGAATTTATTGTCAGGCAGTTTCCTTGTGCTGTCCAAAGTACTAAAATCAAACCAAAAGTTTATCAAGGGAATGAAATCTTTTAGCTTTATATATTAAACATATAAATAATACTCTTAGATAAGACCTGGAAAATAGGGAAAATAAACATCAAAATACTTACCAGCAGCTGCAATTCCAATGAAAACAGAGGCTGTGTAGAAGGACCACGGGAAAGGCTGGATAAAAACGGCAATGTACATGCTAAAATATAACAGGTCAATGTATTATAGTCAAACAATACCTGAAACAGAATGCCAATTATGCCTTCTAGGAATCAATTCTGAGGGATCTCCTTTTAAAATTCAGCCTGTAGGACTTCCCTGGTGGCACAGTGGTTAAGAATCTACCTGCCAATGCAGGGGACACGGGTTCAACTCCTGGTCCAGGAAGATCCCACATGCCACGGAGCAACTAAGCCCGTGAGCCACAACTACTGAGCCCACGCGCCGCAACTACTGAAGCCCGCGTGCCTAGAGCCCGTGCTCTGCAACAAGAGAAGCCACCGTGATGAGAAGCCCGTGCACCACGATGAAGAGTAGCCTCTGCTCGCCACAACTAGAGAAAGCCTGCGTGCAGCAAGGAAGACCCAACGCAGCCAAAAAAAAAAAAAGAAGAGAAAAGAATTCAACCTGTAAAGGGCTTCTCTGGTACTGGAAAAAAGGGGACAAATGTGACCTATCCATTTCTTACGTACTATTTCGAATTTGTGAACTGAGACATTGAATAAAGGTCTGCAATTGGCCTCTGCCAACAGCTCAGTACACAGTGGGACTGCAGTTCTATAGCCCAGAAGAAAAGTTCAGTTATTTCATTTTAATTCCCATTAGTCAACTTGATACAAAATAAGATTATTTCATGAGTTCTTTTCAACTCTTGTAGAAAAAGGTTTTTGGATGCTATTTTTATTGGTGGTAAAATGAAAGCAAATATACACAAATTCCATCACATTAAAACAATGGTATCCCTGAGCATCAAGTAGAGAACCAAATCCCTAAAATACCTCCTATAATCTATTCGATCCGAGTCAGCAAGTTCTTGTTAAAAGTTTACTGTGTGCTTGAAAGAAGCTGAAGGTGTTCTAATTAAATGAAAGAAAATTGGACTACTCACCTGTAAAATAAACCACTAGCAAACATAGAGAGTTGAGGTCCTACAATGGCAACCACTGACGGTGTAATCAAATTTGAAGCAGAGAACACTCCATAAATAATTGCCATGCTGCACACATAACACACAAAAGGAAAAAAACAACACTCTTGAAACATTGTCTCAAAAGATCACTTTTTCAAACCCACTTAGTCTATAGTTTATTTTGCAATAAGCACTCATATTCTTTAGTCAGAATTTATAATTATATCCTTACACTGAATGTCATATTAAAGTTTTCACTTGTAGAAAACATTGAAGTCTTGTCAAATGTTTCTTTGAATCAGTCTGCCTTAGACAATATGATTTTTAATGTACCAGTAAATTATAATAGCAGCTAACACAGCTCTATGAAAAACGTATTATTATCCTCATTTTATGGAAAAGAGAACTGAAACACAGAGGGGTAAGTAACTTGTCAAAAGTCCAGCTGGATAGCTAGTCAGTGGTGGAGCCAGAATCCCATCCCTGGGAATCTGACTCCAGAGGCCCTAGTCAACCAATCTGCTCTACAAATTTAGCCTACAACTCCTGGCAACAGCATGAAATTTCACTGCTATAAATAATCACATAGTTATAACTTGCTTAAACCAGAATTTATTTAACTCAACCTAACGGTCTCACTTGAACATTATTCAGCTACTGTAGACCTGGCCCCAGTATATATGTCTTGTAGCAAAGTGTGAATAAAATCATTTCAAGAGTCATTTATAAGCCACTATTTATAAATCTGAGTAAATTATTCTTTGGCTTTTATGAATCTCTCAAATATCAAATGTTCTTTCATTTGTTCTTTACAGTATACATGAAGACAAAACATTACAAAAAAATGTGCTATTATTATTAATCACTTGAAAAAATGGACATTAGCATCCTTTTACTCTCAATTATCATACATAAGGTCAGATTTAGGTTAGGTAACACAGAACCAAATAAGAACAGTTGGGGAGGAAGGGGGTAAGGGGTTGGCCACAATCTAGTATTTAACCATAGAGAAAGTAAGAAATCTGTTAGTGTTTACATACAGGTATGTTTTACATTCCCAACTTCAACCACAACGTACTAGTGACTTATGAAGATCTTTTCACTTCATTTTCTCCACCTGTAAAATTGGCACTAAACACCTTAACAAAAAGCTAAAAGCTCCTGATGACAATATATTAATAATTACGAAATCACAAAAACAGGAAGACCAAATATTTCGAGAGTCATATAAAACATCCTCTGTTTAGGATTTGGAAGATGTAATTATGACAATACCTGAGTGCTTATTAAATGCCAGCCACTGTGCCAAGCGCTTTACACGCATTGATCTAAGCAAGGAAACTGGGCTCATAGAAGCAACTTCCTAAGATATCGCAGTAATTAAGTTTTGAAGCCAGTATTTCAAACCCAGTGTCTAATTCTGTATGAAACCTAAACTCATCACCTTCATCCTATTATGTTCTCCTAAATAGTCTAGATAAAGAAAAAAATCACTAATAATCTAATTACAATACGTCTGTGATTTTGATGAAATTAAGCAACATCTGTGATATACAAAGTAAAACCAATCATACAGTACAATACCTGGTATAGCCACTGCCGTGAAAATCTGTGCTATTTAAGCTCCTGATGACAGTTTGCTGTGTGGAAGATAAAACTAATCAATGAAAACTTTTTGTAATTGCCCTCACCCCAGAAAGTCGCTCTCCAAATACTTGGAACAAAGTAAAAATTCAAGATGCTGAATACTTAACACTGAAATTCTAACACGAGAGAAGAGAATGGACTACAGAACAGAAGGCAAACCAATGAGGGGCGTGTGGGGCGGGGTGAAGACCATCTATAACTAGGCCTTAGGTTTATTTCCTCAACTCTCCAAGTACTAATGTAGTCCTTAATATAAATAAAAAATAAAATAAATGGGTCAGCATACAAACCCCAAATCAAGAGAAATAAACGACCCCAACAAGAAACGTCTGCCACATGAAATCAAACCTAATCATGGAAAACGAGGAAGCGTAGGTGACAAAATAAAAGGTGCAACTTAAGCGCATTAGACATAACGTTGATTATCATTTCTGGAATGCATCATGATAAGCACTTCAAAGGAGGAAGATCAAATTCCAACTCACCGCTACATTTCCACAAGTTTGAAAGGCGGTGAACATAAACATAAAGGCAATTCCTAAAATAATGACGTTGAAAAGCTTTTTAGATTCCGGGGACATTTTGGCTTAACTCTGCCAAAAGGTCGGCAGCAGCAGAGGGCAGTCAGCTCTCCTCGGGGGGGACCCACTGCAATCCTGGGAGAAGAAATGATATGGTGAGAGAAGGAGGCAAATCCAGGAGCGGGGAAGCCAAGGTGTCAACTTCCAGATCTTGGAGTGGAATCCCGGGCTTAGGGTGAAGTTCTCCCCACGGGTATAGTTAGGACATTCCTAGGACACGATCCGAGTAGGGAAGAGCCCAACCCCCGAAGAAGCGCCAAGAACGTTGTAGCTGCAATTTAAGGGGCCGGAGAGGGGGATTAGGGCCAAGGGCCAGAGGCAGCGGCCAGCACAGCCCCGCCCTCCCTGCCCTGACTCACCGCAGGTCAGGCGACCCGGTCACCTGACCGCAGCCGCGGCGCCGGCCGCTGGGCCTGCTGGGAAATGTAGTCCTGGGCGACCCGGGACGTGCAAGCGCGCCGCTAGGGCTCCCTCACCCGCTCCGGGGGAGCGGGGCCGACCTCGTGGGCTCCGGCAAGGGGCGGTTGCTAAAAAGCGGAACCCAGTGAAGGAGACAGGAACTGCGGAAGGGGGCCTGGAGACGCGGTCTGAGGCCGGAAACACAGAGGGACAAGGCGAAGGAGCACGCCTCCCGACAGAGGCGGGGCGGACGTCCGAGCAGAAAACCTGCGTGGAGCTTAGAAATTGGCATGAAAAGAAGGCGGAGCCCAGTAGGGGAGCACCTCCCTTTCCTGCCGTCACAGCGCGCTTCGCAGCCGGAAGGAGCGTTTCGCGGGCTTTCCAACTGCCGGCGAATCCCGCTCCCCCTCCCATCGGCAGTGACTGCGCGCTTTTCGACCCGCCCGCGGGGCTCTGCGCAGGCGCACCGGACAGGGGCGGGGCGCACGGCAGGGACGTTACGGGGCGGGGCGAGACGAGCCAATCAGAGGATTCATTTCCGGGTGGCGCGGGCGCCATTTTGTGAGGAGGGCTATAAACGGGCACTGGAGCCGGCCGCCGGCCCAGTTGCTTCTCTGGTAGAGGCAGGTGCGGAGCGCTTTTTCAGTTGTTGTCCTGGTCAGGCCTTTCCAAACATTTCCACGCGGAAACCAACCGGCAGGGGAGAGGCGCGGCGTCGAGCCGAGGTAGTCTGACGAAACCGCCGCCGTAGCCGAGCGCGCGAGCCCGCTGGGGCGTTAGTCCGTCGGCGCGCAGTCACGGGCCCCGGCCCGACTCTTCAGAGCCATGAGTTACGGCCGCCCGCCTCCCGATGTGGAGGGCATGACCTCCCTCAAGGTGGACAACCTGACCTACCGCACCTCGCCAGACACCCTGAGGCGCGTGTTCGAGAAGTACGGACGTGTCGGCGACGTGTACATCCCGCGGGACCGCTACACCAAGGAGTCTCGCGGCTTTGCCTTCGTCCGCTTCCACGACAAGCGCGACGCTGAGGACGCCATGGACGCCATGGACGGGGCCGTGCTGGACGGTCGCGAGTTGCGGGTGCAGATGGCGCGCTACGGCCGCCCCCCGGACTCGCACCATAGCCGCCGGGGACCCCCGCCCCGCAGGTACGGCGGCGGTGGCTACGGACGTCGGAGCCGCAGGTAAGCGGGTGGGCGTCGCGGCCGGGGCTCCAGGAGGGCCTGGGTGACTCACAAAGGCCTGCCGGGGACACGTGGTGGCGGCTGGGCAGAGCCGGCGAGCTGCGAGAGGGCGGGGGCCCTCTTCTCGCGACCAGGGAAATGGCGTCTGGCGGCGAGATAATGGCGGTCTGGGCGGGCGGGGCCGCGCAACCCTGACGCGCCGCCGTCCCTGTCCGCAGCCCTAGACGGCGTCGCCGCAGCCGATCCCGGAGTCGGAGCCGGTCCAGGTCCCGGAGTCGATCTCGCTACAGCCGCTCCAAGTCTCGGTCCCGTACTCGCTCAAGATCGCGATCAACCTCCAAGTCCAGATCGGCGCGAAGGTCCAAGTCGAAGTCCTCGTCTGTCTCCAGATCTCGCTCGCGGTCCAGGTCCAGGTCTAGGTCCAGGAGTCCTCCACCCGTGTCCAAGAGGGAGTCCAAGTCCAGGTCGCGATCCAAGAGTCCTCCCAAGTCTCCTGAAGAGGAAGGAGCGGTGTCCTCTTAAGCAAATGGTAATGTCTGCGGGGCTCCGAGGCTCATGGCCCGAATTCAGAAATGGGGTTTGGAGTAGTTGTTTTGATCCGATTAATATAAAAGTGACTCCTCGTGTTAGGAGTGCTGCTCTGAGCTAACTCAGCTTTGGGAGTAAAACTGAAGAGAGGGGTCTGCAGAAAGGATGTGTATGAAGCTTAGATAATAATGGCTGTTTCATAAACTGTTTTGAGACCTATTAATGAAAATGACTATTTCTTGCTGTTTTTATCCAACGTCTGCATTTTCCCCTTTAAAGCTGCGGTCTCCTGTTTGATAAAAGAATATTGGCCAGTATTGCAGATTTTAACTGATTTGGCTGATCCTCCAGGGACCAGTTTCTGTGGGCGTGTATTGGAGCAGGTTTGTCTTTAAATGTTAAAGATGCACTATCCTCTTAGAGAAAACAATCAGTTCAACTATTGTTGTGCTGACTGGGACTTCATATTCTAATGGATGTGGCGCAAACGAATTGCAAAAACGAAGCAATGAACTTTTGGAACCAAAAGTTTACAGGTATTGATTGCACTGGGTGGGGAAAGGATAGTGTGTCTTTAACTCTCAAATTGTTTGGTCCTATTTTTTAAAAGGAAAGGGCCCTAAGTAGCTCAGATGTTAAAGCATTCTGAAATGCCAAATGTTTCATTTGAAAACTAAAAACTTAAAATGTAGACTAATTGTCTGATCTCGAGTTGCTTTTGTTTGGATACAGCCCTCTTTTTTTTTTCTTTTCTTTTTTCCCCCCTTACCATTTTTCATCTGGGTTATTTGGCCAAGAATACATAAACACAAACTTTAAATGCTGATGGTAGCCTTTGTGAAATTTTCCTAATTGGGCCTTTAAAAAACTGTGATTAGTGGCTGGTTGGAACCTTTCTGTAACCTACTGGTTTCACCAGACCCTTAGTAAGTACTGAAATTAAAACCATGTGCACCTTTGGTGATTTCATAATAATGGAAGGTGAACTGAACTTATTTTTTTTCAAACCTAGATGTGTCGACAAGCAACATAAAGGAAGACTTGGGGGAAAAGGACCCACGTACTCAGTAGTACTCAGTCCACTGAAGAGTCCTTGGAACAAGCAACTGGCTATTGAAAAGGTTATTTTGTAACATTTTGTCTAACTTTTTACTTGTTTTAAGCTTTGCCTCAGGTGGCAAACTCATTTTATGTGCCATTTTGTTGCTGTTATTCAAATTTCTTGTAATTTAGTGAGGTGAACGACTTCAGATTTCATTATTGGCTTGGATATTTGAGGTAAAATTTCCTTTTTGTTTATATAGTGCTGACTTTTTTTGTTTGAAATTAAACAGATTGGTAACCTAATTTGTGGCCTCCTGACTTTTAAGGAAACGTGTGCAGCCATTACACACAGCCTAAAGCTGTCAAGAGATTGACTCAACATTGCCTTCATACCTTAAAATTAAAAACCTACGAAAGTTGGTGTAAATTGTTTGTATATGTTATTTACCTTCAGGTCTAAATGGTAAACTGAACCCAAATTTGTATAAAGACTTTTCAGGTGAAAAGACTTGATTTTTTTTTTTAAAGGATTGTTTACCAAACACAATTCTAATCTCTTCTCTTATGTATTTTTGTGCACTAGGCGCAGTTGTGTAGCAGTTGAGTAATGCTGGTTAGCTGTTAAGGTGGCGTGTTGCAGTGCAGAGTGCTTGGCTGTTTCCTGTTTTCTCCTGATTGCTCCTGTGTAAAGATGCCTTGTCGTGCAGAAACAAATGGCTGTCCAGTTTATTAAAATGCCTGACAACTGCACTTCCAGTCACCCGGGCCTTGCATATAAATAACGGAGCATACAGTGAGCACATCTAGCGATGATAAATACACCTTTTTTTTTTCTTCCTCTTCCCCCCAAAAATGGTAAATCCGATCATCTTCATGTATGAACTTAAAATGTGGAAAATGTTAAGGAAACAAATGGTTTGTAACTTTGTAAGTACTTATAACATGGTGTATCTTTTTGCTCATGAATATTCTGTACTATAACCATTGTTTCTGTAGTTTAATTAAAACGTTTTCTTGGTGTTAGCTTTTCTCAGAATATGTCTTGGTCTTTTTTCCCCCGTTTATTTGAAAGACCTGTGCAATTACCTTGTGAATGTTACTGACTGTATAGAATGAAAGTGAAATGTTTAGTAGTTGATTTTTTTCCCCCTAAGTTATAAAGTGGAAATGCCAGTTCAGTACCTACTATCCTCAATGCTCTAAGGTAGCACTTTGTTAAGGTTTTGAGTAACCCTCTTCTCATAACCTAATTTATGCCCTATTTTAATGACTTAGGAACAATCGAAGTTCTTTTTCTTATAGGAGTTTTAATTTTTGTTTTAATGGTTATGTGACCCATCACAATCTAAAGCCAACAGATCTGACCATCTTCAGATCCACTGTACTCAAGCTGAAGTGGTCTGAGTCACACGGTTGGCTTGCCAGGTTGCTAATCAGTATTGACATTGTCCCAAAACAGCTTTTAGGTATAATTCAGAGACTGTCCTTTGCAAAGGAGATGACCAGCATTTCAACAGTATGTCTTCCTGGAAGGGCAGATTCTGCTATATCTTCTTTGTCTGCACCAAAAGACTCCAGAGGAATGTGGACACATTTCATGTCCCATTTGTAGAGCAAAGCTTCAAGTGACCAGTCAGCACTGAAAAAAATAAATTATTTTTTAAAAACCAAGCTTTTTCCTGTTTTGCTTTAGATATATTCTCATTATATCCTTAAACTACACACTGAATGAGTATAGTAATAAGGCTTGGGTTAACTTTTAATAAAATTGGGAGTAAAGCAGGATTGTTCAGGCTTACCTTCTTACCTGGTAAGTAGACCACAATTGGACCTTGGGGTTCTTCTGCATCAAAAAGTAAACTGTAGTTAAAATGTCTTCAAAGTCTGGGAAGAAAAAACTTCTTAATAGACTTTAATTCCATTGTATCTCTGACTAAATTTACTACTGAGAAGAGCAAAAAAGGTTTACCTTCTGGTTCAAAGAACACATCGGATGCAAGAATAATGTCTTGTGGTGGTAGAGCCAGAAGATCCCGAGATACATGACCCCATGTGAGTCCCACAACATGCACCTGAGGGAGGTTATTCATTTGGCAGCTTTGCCGACAGATCTCTAGACAGTGAGGCAGCTCTGCACTGTCTGACAGTATTACTTCAGCACCACATTTTGCAGCCATGATTCCTGGAAGGCTCACTCCAGCTCCAATCTAATGACAAAGTTAAAGGTTTTGCTTAGAACTGCAAAGAATTAATGGATCTTGGCAAATGATTTCTCATTTCATGCTTGCATTGGTCAATGTGTAAAGATGGTTTGCCATATCTATAAAACATGCCATAATTGAACACTGCTTTACTATGTGGAGCTTCCTCCAAATTTGTCATGGCAGTTCTAATTGGGTCAAAGGAGTTATAGTCTGTTTCTGCATATTAAAGGGCCCTCAATTCTGCAACTGACAAGTTAACCCTTAAACGGGTTTGAACTGAGGGTCTGTGATCTATAAGGAGCTAATATAAATGACACCAGGTCTCTAAAATCTCAGTGGGTGATGTGGATGCACAACCAGCCATTCAGTTGTTACTACCAATTACAAAGAGCTTTCATGTGGCTAAAACCTGACAGGTCTGCAACATGACTTTCTCATGTTTAATGGGATTTTCCAGTTGGGTCTTGAGAGCAGCAAGGAGCTTAAACATACTAAGGAATAATACCAAGGGGTGCCTTCATAAATATTACTATTCATATCAGTTGAAACACACGCTTCCTGTTTGGGGATGGGCATAGAGATTCCCGACCTTTACCGAATTGCTGACAATCATCACTACTTTTGGCCAGAAGTAAGCACCAAATGCCTTCATTTCATTTACATGGTTTTGCAAAAGTTAAGAGGTGTTCTTAAGCTTCTGTATTTAGTCTTTGGGTTTAAGCATAGTATTTCTGTAAGCCTTCAGCAGTCGAGCCAGATGGAGTGGTGAGAAAGAGCATGGGATACATTTTAAAACTAAAAGGCTAGACAGTAAATATTAGTGTTTGTGGACCACATATGGTCTGGTGCATACTTTCTTTTTAAGCACGTTTAAAAACATTCTTAGCTCACCTGCCTCACAAGCTGGCCAGATCATCCCTGACTTAAAAATACCTAACAAAACCCAATAACCAGCATATAGACTTAAACTGGAAAATCTAGGATTTTCGCAAACCTCAAGGGCACTTGTACCTCTAAGACAGCCTTTCCTGGCAGAGATCCTCTGTGAAACCACAGGTACTGGGCCAGGACCACAGCACAGGGCCAAACATACATTCCATATTGAAGGTGCAGGACCTGAAAAGAATTTTTTTGTATGCCATAAATAACTCATGCTGGAAGTCAGAATATTTATACACGGCTTCCCTGGTGGTGCAGTGGTTAAGAATCCGCCTGCCAGGGCAGGGGACACGGGTTCAAGCCCTGGCCCAGGAAGATCCCACATGATGTGGAGCAACTAAGCCTGTGCACCACAACTACTGAGCCTGTGTGCTGCAACTACTGAAGCCCACAAGCCTAGAGTCCGTGCTCCGCAACAAGAAGTCACCGCAATGAGAAGCCTGAGCACCGCAACAAAGAGTAGCCCGCACTTGCCGCAACTAGAGAAAGCCCATGCGCAGCAATGACAACCCAATGCAGCCAGAAATAAATAAATTTGTTTTTTTAAAAAGAATATTTATACAACAATTACTGAGCGCTTGGCCCTGGCATCTATAACAAAAACAACAGTTCCCTCTCTCCAGTTTGCATCCTATGGTGGAGGGAGGGTCGGGATATAAAATTGCAATACCATGTGATAAGCATTCTTCATACCTTCATTTACTCAACAAGAGTTTATCCAGGGCCTGAGTGGCTTAGTGGCTATTATAGGCTGAGGATGTAACTCTCTTGGAATATGAACTACATACACATATATTTATCTCCTACTGGGGAGAGACAAGCAACAAGTAAGCAAGTGGATATTTTTGGTTGCAACAAGCCCAATACAACAGGGTAATGTGAGAGAAATGGGAGTGGGCAGTGACCACAAGGTGTCTCCTCAAGATAGGGAGAGAGAATGATTCAGGCAAAGGCCCTGAAGCAGGAACTGAAAAGCCTCTCGCTGGGCACAGAGAGCCCTGGCAGTGTGGGCCTGAGGGCTGGAGGCAGGGCTGCGTAGTACAAGCACAGGTCAGAGGGAAGGCAGAGGCCAGACTTGTGAGGTCTTGTAGGGCACGGGAAGCTTTGCTTTTATTTAAGTGCAGTGAGAAGATACTGGAGGGGTTTAAGCACAGGCATAACCTGGTAATGCTAAGGAGGAACAGTGGGGTTCTAGGATGACATCCTAGAAGAGGTTTGAGTAAGAGCTGAATCCTGCAGTTAGGAGGGTAGGCAACTTACAAAGCCTTTGGGGAGGCACTGAATGATGAGAGCATGGTATTTAGGGAGGCAGGGTAACATAGCTCAGGACTCTGGAATGAGCCTGCCTGAATTCCAACTTGAGATCTATAATTTACTAGCTGTGTGACCTCACTCAAGTTATTTAACCTCTGTGCTTCAGTTTCCTCAACTGCAAAATACTATCTTCATAGAAAGGTTAGGAAGATTCAATGAAAACTACCTAGTGCAAAGTAAGTATACAAAGTTAGTGATTGCTAAACTGCAAAATCGCAAGACTTTGTTTGCTAGAGCAAAGGGTGCCCCTCCTGGGGAGGTAGGAAAGGAGGCTAAAGAGGTAAAAATATGAAAGGTGAAGGAACTGAAGGTCTGAACCTAATCATTCAATACACTCAACAAAAATATTGGTGCCTAAAATACGCTAGGCATGATTAAAATGCCTGCCCTGGTGGATTTTACCCAGGAGTACAGTGAAGGATTTCTGACCTGAGGAGTGAGTTATGCAGATTTAGGTGTTTAAAAAAAAAAAAAAAAAGTCTATCTGTTTTCACAAGGCGTATCTTCACCCACTCCCTAAATTTGGGAAGAAATCCAAAGGAGGTCAGGAGGGCTTTCCTGGCAGTCCAGTGGTTAAGACTCCACACTTCCACTGCAAGGGGCACAGGTTGGATCCTTGGTCAGGGAACTAAGATCCCATACACCGCGTGGCGCGGCAAAAAAAAAATCCAAAGGGGTATTTCAACGTGCAGGCATTTAGAAACTGCCAGAAATGGGTTCCACTCCAGCCTTCAACTCCTTTTAAGCTGTTTCTCATATTTAAACTGCTACTGCCAATACCTACACCACCAGCTGCTGTTATACATGAAAAGATGCTCAACATCACTAATCATTAGAGAAAAGCAAACCAAAACTACAATGAGGTATCACTTCACACTGGTCAGAATGGCCATCATCAAAAAATCTACAAACAATAAATGCTGGAGAGGGTGTGGACAAAAGGGAACCCTCTTGCACTGTTGGTGGGAATGTAAATTGATACAGCCACTATGGAGAACAATATGGAGGTTCCTTAAAACACTAAGAATAGAACACTACCATATGACCCTGCAATCCCACTACTGGGCATATACATACCCTGAGAAAACCATAATTCAAAAAGAGTCATGTACCACAATGTTCATTGCAGCACTATTTACAATAGCCAGGAAGCAACCTAAGTGTCCATCGACAGATGAATGGATAAAGAAGATGTAGCACATATATACAATGGAATATTACTCAGCCATAAAAAGAAATGAAATTGAGTTATCTGTAGTGAGGTGGATGGACCAAGTCTGTCATACAGAGTGAAGTAAGTCAGAAAGAGAAAAACAAATACCTTATGCTAACACATATATATGGAATCTAAAAAAAAAAGAGAAAAAGGTTCTGATGAACCTAGGGGCAGGACAGGAATAAAGCCACGGATGTAGAGAATGGACTTGAGGACACGGGGAGGGGTAAGCGTAAGCTGGGACGAAGCGAAAGAACAGCATTGTCATATATACACTACCAAATGTAAAATAGCTAGCTAGTGGGAAGCAGCCGCATAGCACACGGAGATCAGCTCTGTGCTTTGCGACCACCTAGAGGGGTGGGAAAAGGAGGGTGGGAGGGAGACTCAAGAGGAGGGAATATGGGGATATATGTATGCATATAGCTGATTCACTTTGTTATACAGCAGAAGCTAACACAACATTGTAAAGCAATTATACTCCAAAGATGTTAAAAAAAAATGAAATACTGCAATGTGAAAGTGCTTTGAAAAACTGGAGGTATATAAAATATAATTGCTCTTGAGAGAGTTCGGGGGCAGCCATGAGCTGAAAGGAAGCAATGCCAGCCTGATAAACTTTATTTGGTTAGTGAGGGCTGGAAATCCCTTCCCCTCCCCCCCAGAAACTGAATTAAGAAGCCCTTCAACAAGATCAAAAAAATATTAGGTGTCAAGAATGCCACTTTTCTGGCAAGAAATATTAGGTATGGAAAGGCCTCCTTCCTAGCAGGGTCTTCAAATTTCTTACTGAAAGACATTTAATCTGCCAAACGTCTTCATACCAAACCGTTTCGCTCTGTGGTCCACCCTAAGGCGGGAAGCCGCGGACCCCCCTCCCTATAGCTCCTGGTCGGCTGAGAACCGCTCCAGCCCCACTGCGCTTCCCGGCGAGTGCCTCCGCACGCACCTGCGGGACGCAGACTTCCAGCACGGCCCCCTCAGCTCCCAAGCCCGGCTCCTCCGAGAACCGAAAACGCTTGGCCCGGACCACATGCCCTCGGAGGCCACGCTCGGTCGGAGGGGAGTCGGTGGCCCCCGGGCACAGGGGAGTGCGCCGGGTCGCCAGGCTGCCAAGCTGCACGCGCGGGTGCTCTCAGACCGGCTAGGGCCGTCTCCCGGCGCCACGTCGGGTCGCTACTACCCGACGGCAAAAGGGGGTAAGCACACCTCGGGCGACGAAATGGCCACGTGGCGAGAACAGACCCGAAACCCAACCAACGACACACAGTGCAGGAGGCCCCGGCTGTGAGCCGGACGGAAACCTGCCACGAAGGAACTGCTGGCTGCCGGAAGTGACGCGAACCGCAAGGGGGTGCGGGAGAGGCGGGGCCGCAGCGAGGTGGTGCTTCGACCATCTTGACCTTCCCAACATGGCGGAGACCCGGCGTGTGTGAGGGCGGACCCCAGAGGCTCGGAGGCCAATAGCTTATCGCAAGAGGCCGTGGGGGGCGGAGAAGACGGCCGACGCAGGCCCAACCCGAGGCTCGGGAGGTGGTTAGGGAGTGAATTTTCTGGAAGGAGACTTTAAAGGCGCCGGGCTGGAGGGAAGGACGTTTTGGTGCCGCCGCCGCCGCCCGGGTCGGGGAGGGGGACGCACTGGTGGCAGGAAGCGAGCTGCGCCGGGGTCGTCGCGGAACCAGCTGGTGACCCTGCAGAATGAACCACAAGAGCAAGAAGCGGATCCGCGAGGCCAAGCGGAGTGCGCGGCCGGAGCTGAAGGACTCGCTGGACTGGATCCGGCACAACTACTACGAGAGCTTCTCGCTGAACCCGGCGGCCGTGGCGGTGAGCGGGCCGCGATCGCGGGCCGGGCGGGGCACGGGCATCCCCGGGAGCTGCGCACCTCTACCGGGGCCGGGGTCCGCGCCCAGCACGGCCCCTGGAGTTACGATGGGCTCGTCCGCACCCCCGCGGAGGTCGGGGTCATCGGGGCCCAGATCCCAGGGTGGGCCTCCTTCTATGCGCCGCAAACGCGCCTGCCGAGGCAGCTGGAGTTCCACGCCCCTGATGCCCTTCGCGACGCCTGTCACCCCTGCATCCCTTTGGGCGGCGGGGCCCTTGGGACCCTGGCTGTCAAAAGCCACGAGTGGAAGACGCGAAGCCCCCCTTCCCTGATGGCGCTGGGTGCGCAGTGCCCGAACGCACGCAGGTCCTTTTCCCCTCCCTAAGAGGAGCCGGAAATAGAATCTGGCTCCTTGGGTATGTGATTGCTAACTGGCCTTGGGGGACACCCCTAACTGCCGCCGGACTTTTTTTTTTTTCTTTAATGCGATAGGTCTTTTCTGATTCCCTCAGGACAATGTGGAAAGGGCAGACGCCTTACAGTTGTCGGTGGGTGAATTTGTGGAACGTTACGAAAGACCATACAAGCCCGTGGTTCTGCTGAATGCCCAAGAGGGCTGGTCCGCGCAGGAGAAATGGACTCTGGAGCGCCTCAAAAGGAAATACCGGAACCAAAAATTCAAGTGTGGTGAGGATAACGACGGCTATTCCGTGAAGATGAAGATGAAATACTACATCGAGTACATGGAGAGCACCCGAGATGACAGCCCCCTTTACATCTTTGACAGCAGCTATGGGGAGCACCCCAAAAGAAGGAAACTTTTGGAAGACTACAAGGTGCCGAAGTTCTTCACCGATGACCTTTTCCAGTATGCGGGGGAGAAGCGCAGGCCCCCTTACAGGTAAATGCTGGGCAGTGATGTGGTTATAATCTTGTCTACAGCAGCAGGGGCAGCTGAGCGCAGTCAGCTAATCTATTTGCAAAACAGTGAGTGGTTCTCTCTTGGCTGCACATGGCACTTAGAGGGCTTCTGGTGCCTGCCCAGGGCCTCCTGCCTGGGCATGAGGATTTCTGAAAGCTCCCCAGGTGATTCAAACGTGCAACCAGAGTTGAACCAGTGATCTCTAAGGGACGTTTTTATAGTTCAAGTCCAGCAGTAAGACATGTCGGTGATTTTTCCTTTTTCTGTTAGGGGTCAGTCCATGCACAATTCCCTCAGCATTTGTGTGTACCAGAATTTGTGTAGTCTTTGAAATAATGATAACATGTTTGTGTAAAATTAAAGCTTCTTTTGTGGTGTGTATGTGTGGTTAAATTACACTTCACATCTTGGATGTTTCCATCCTTTAGGTGGTTTGTGATGGGGCCACCACGCTCTGGAACCGGAATTCACATCGACCCTCTGGGAACCAGTGCCTGGAATGCCTTAGTCCAGGGCCACAAGCGCTGGTGCCTGTTCCCTACCAGCACGCCCAGGGAACTCATCAAGGTGACCCGAGAAGAAGGAGGGAACCAGCAAGATGAAGCTATTACTTGGTTTAATATCATCTATCCCCGGACACAGCTTCCAACCTGGCCACCCGAATTCAAACCCCTGGAAATCTTACAAAAACCAGGAGAGACTGTCTTTGTACCAGGTACAGATGAACTGGAAGTACATTCTTTGATTTCAGTAGTTTGTAGTTTTGGAACACAACTATGTAGGGAGCGTCAAAGAAATCCCTCTGCACGCTGACTCTGGGTGAACCGACTGGTTCCCGCCTCTGACCGTGATGTGTTGCTGTGTGGTCACGTGCTCAGGGGGCTGCTGTCCACGTTTCTTGTAACCTGAATGTATAATGACTATTGATAAACTTCCTGTATGTAGAGAGCCTATTCGTGTTTATTCCTAGTAGATACTTCGTGTCTTTGTTTATTGAATATGTTCAGTGACTTGTGCTTATTTCTAGAAATGGGGTTTTTGATCAGTGTAGCACTGGGTGGATTGAGTCAGGAAATAGTGACTTAAGAGCCAAGAGGCAGGAAATCCTACACCTGAAAACTACACTTTGTTTTGATAGGTTGAGGGTTGGAAGTAAGGGTGTTTAAGATGGGCATCCTCCATCTAGAAACTGAAGAACTTGCTGCCTTTACAGTTTTGGTCACAGCTTTGGATTAACAGGGTTTGACACGTTTATTCTGTAAAAGGGCCAGAGAACAGATATTTTAGGCACTGCGGGCTGGATAGTCTGTGTTGTAACTGCTCAGCTCTGCCCAAGTGGCAGGAAAGCAGCCATGTACAATCCATAAATGAACAGGTGCAGCCACGCTCCAGTAAAACTTTATACAAACAGGTCATTGGTGAGTCCTGCCCTCAGGAGGAGCATTTACCTCGCTGGGTCCTGTGTCTCTAAAGCTGTCCCTTGTGGACAGGAATCCCCAGGTTCTGAAGTCTGTGTTATTTGTTATGTGAAGTTTATGTCATGGAGCGACTGTGTGTAGAACCAATCCTGTTTAACTGTTTACTTGTTGGATTTCAGGAGGCTGGTGGCACGTTGTCCTCAACCTTGACACCACCATTGCCATTACCCAGAATTTTGCCAGCAGCACCAACTTCCCTGTTGTCTGGCACAAGACGGTAAGAGGGAGACCAAAGTTATCGAGGAAATGGTATAGGTGAGAGACTTTTTCTTATTTTTGCTTTGTTCCAACTTCTACCCCAGAGATAAAATGGAAAGAGTCCACTGGTGCCATAACATGCGCTGATTTTAGACAGGCCTGGGAAAAGCTGGGGCCGCAAAACCTCACGGGTAGAGGAGAGTGGGTCCAAGGTCAGGGCTAGTCCTCAGAATATTTGTCAGCCTTGAGGTGACAGGGTAAGACTGCATGTTTGATTGAAGCCAGTCAGTCAAAACATGGTCATAATTGGGATTGTTCCTCGTTTTCTGTTTTGTTTTCGTTTTTGTTTTTGTGTTTTGTTTCCCAAAGCTAGCACTAGCAAAGGAAGCCATTTTGTTTGGGTTTTATTTTGGTTATTTCTTTTTCTTACCGCAAAGCATTATTCCCATTTGAACTTATGACCTTCAGTTCTTGTGAGCGAGGTGACTGCCCTGGAGACTTAGCTCCTCTGTTTATCCACAGAACAGATACAGCACGGGCAGCGGCAGTGCAAGCCACCCCCAGCCACCCCGTGCCACTGTGTCCCAACCCTGACCTGGAGGGACCAGCTCTCGGGGTAAGAGAGGGATTCTGGCTTGTTCAGTGCTCAGCCTCCCTGCTGAGAGGGCCAGCAAGGGTGGTGGCTTTGTTCTCCCCAGACTCTCGGGCATCCGAGGCCCACTGACTCTGTCCAGCAGGCTGCTGCGTGCTGCCACTTGGTCATGCTGAAGGCCGTCCTGAACAGCAGGTCTTTTGTCCCTGGCTGCAGTGGCCGCCAGAATAGGTTCCAAAGGGGAGGGCTGCCTGCTGCCCCGACAGTCCCGTTCAGCTTCATCTTCCAGTGAGGGGGGACCCTCTCTGTTGCTTGATACTTCTTGTCTCTTACAAACCAATGTCACCAAGCCCAGCTCCCATCATTAAGTACTGTGCTGTGGAAAGGAGAGGTTAAAAAACAGCAGCTAGGAAAGGTTCAGGGAAAACTACGAGCGAGAGAGATTGTTTCTCCCGAGGGGAGAACTAAGACTAACTCAAGGAAGATTTGCCTCACGTCTCAGCAGCACGTCTGTCTCGTCTGCACAGTGGGTAGCAAGTTGTGTGTGGCTAGTTTTCCTTTCAGGAAAGCCTGAGCAGCCTGGGGGGTTTCGTCCCCAGCCTGTGGATCCGCGTGTCCTCACCGCTGTACAGGCGCGTCTAGGAGAGACAGGGCTCAGCTCTGAGTCTGGGGTACTGCGTGAGGGCGTCGCTGCCTGTCCCAGCACTGAGGACCCGGGTCTTGTCTCTCAGGATCTTGAGGCAGGAGCACCCTGAGTTGGCAGTGCTGGCTGACTCCGTCGACCTGCAGGAGTCCACGGGGATCGCCTCCGACAGCTCCAGCGACTCGTCCAGCTCCTCCAGCTCCAGCTCATCTGACTCGGACTCAGAGGTGAGTCCGTGCTCGCGGCCCGGGCCTCCGGGACCGGTCGCCCTGAAAACCAGCTGTGACTTTCCTGCCTCCTACCCGGGAGGGAGGACGATGGGAACGTGTTCCGCTTTTTCCAAGAACTGCAGCTGCCAACATTCTTGCTGTGGGGTGAATTTTGCCCATTTTATAGCTTTGCGCATATTAGTGAATCGTTACAATAATCTCTAGAGGTGAGAGGAGTGTCTGGGGATTCTGTAAATGACCCGGGATCACACAGCTAGCGGACAGTGGTGTCGGGATTCAACCTCCAAGAATTCTCCAAACTCAAAGCCCACATTAGGAATCTACCCCGTGGATAGTAAATTATAAGCCTAGAAACTCAGCAAATTCAGTCACTTTGTTTAAGCTAACACAACACTGGGTAAGAGCATCTGTGCTTTTAGCAGATGAAATGCCTGTCTCGTGACTGTGATCCACTGATCCTGCCTCCTCTTTGGAGGAGGCCATGTGTTTTATGAGTGTTAAGTGCTGTGCGGTGAAATTCCATGATGCCATCGCAAAGTGCTGGCTCTCACACAGTCTTAGAGGGGGATCTTGATTTCAAACAAACAACCCTTCTGTTAGAGAGCACTGGGGGGACCCTTGGGGTCTGAGGAGACGGATATCCCAACTGTGTCCTAAATGGCCCTTTTGCCTCGGGGAGGAGCGGACAGTATCGTGCCGTCTCCTGAGGGCAGAGGTTCGTTTAGCGAAGAACTGGGCTGCATCCGACCGAACCCCTGTTTTTCTCCTCCCGTGTCCAGTGTGAGTCCGGCTCTGAAGGCGAGGGGACAATGCACCGCAGGAAGAAGAGGAGGACGTGCAGCGCAGTGGGAAACGGGGACACCACCTCCCAGGACGACTGTGTGAGCAAAGAGCGCAGCTCCTCCAGGTGACTGCGCGTGGCTGTCGTCTGTGTGCAAGGACGTGCCTGCAGCCTGCGGCGGGGCCCTGGGGGGCAGCCTTGTGGATCCTGCAGACCCGGGAGGGCCAGCGCAAGCCAGAGAATGAGGATGCTCTGGGAATGGGAGTCCAGTCACTTAGCATTTGCCACAGTAGCTTTTTTCTCCGCTACCGATGCAAGTGAACGTGGCTTGTTTTATGCATAAGGGCGAGAATCTACGTGGATGGTGCCAAGGGAACCCTTTACATTATTTAATAATAAAAGTTAAATTCATTTTATATCTTGGAAATACTTTTCCTGGAGAATACCAGAATCTCCCCTTGTTGCTCTTCTTGTCATGATCTTGGGAGGAGATGGTGATTCCTTTGGTGGGTGCCCTTGATGGGGAAATGATAGTTACCGCAGTAAAGGAAGAGAATGCTGAGAAGTTACCCCATATCTTCTGAAGAGCCTGAGGCGTGGCCTCCTGCTTATTCTCCCAGTTTGCCACTGCTGCTTTGAGTGCTTGCAAATTCCTTATAAAATCTTAATCATGTCTCCAATGGGTTTTTGTTTTTGTTTTAAACCCTATAGGATCTAAATAAATTAAAACTTGAGGTAAAAATCCATAAGCTAATCTTTTTTTTTTTTTTTTTTTTTTTTTTTTTTGCGGTACGCGGGCCTCTCACTGCTGTGGCCTCTCCCGTTGCGGAGCACAGGCTCCGGACGCACAGGCTCAGCGGCCATGGCTCACGGGCCCAGCCGCTCCGCGGCATGTGGGATCTTCCCGGACCGGGGCACGAACCTGTGTCCCCTGCATCGGCAGGCAGACTCTCAACCACTGCGCCACCAGGGAAGCCCCATAAGCTAATCTTTTGGCAAGCACCTGCTCTGGTGCTGGGCACACGACAGGCTCCCACTGAAGTTTGGTGACTCTGCGTGCACCCAGGGTCTTTAAACCCCAGAACCCTGTCGTCCATGTGCTGCTAGTTGAAGTGTCAACTACAGGTAGCATTAAGAGGTGAGGTTTTGGACTTCCCTGGTGGTCCAGTGGTTAAGACTCCGAGCTTCCAATGCAGGGGGCACGAGTTCGATCCCTGGTTGGGGAAGTTCCGCATGCCGCCCAGCAAGGCCCACAAAAAAAAAAAAAAAAAAAAAAAAAAGTGAGGTTTCAAAGATAGTGAAATACTGAAGCCTGTGGGATTCTGTCTGACGTCCCTGACTGCTGCAGCTGACGTTCCTGTTATGTTCTTTGTATCTCCAAGCAGCCTAGCGCTTGCTTAAATGTGATGAACAGGACCTACGTTCCTTTCTGTCATCTTTTCCTCATTCTCTGGGGTCTGGCTGGAATTCCGTGGGGGAAATTCGGGTGTCTCATTAATCAAGTGGATTTATCAGACTAGATTGTGCATTTCTCAACACAAATTGTCCTTTTCCCAGGCATACTTAGATTTCTCTTCTTGCTTTTTTAAGTTTTTTCTATATTGTAAACTTATATCTGCCCTTGGGGTGTGACTTTGTAAGAAAAGTTTTTAGAGAAAGCCCTGCCATTACATCAACCTGGGGTCCTGGGGGTCCTGCTTTTAACACGTCCTTCCAGCTTTGCCGAAGCTGTGCTGTCTACATGCTGATTACAGGCAGTTGTACTTTCCTTGGCAGGATTAGGGACACTTGTGGAGGCCGTGCTCACCCCTGAGCAGAAGTTCTCCCTGAAGTGGCTCCCACGTGAGCTGTTGGCAGCCACCCAACTCAGTTTTCCTGCCTTCTGCTCCTACCTTCTCCTTTGTCTTCTTTGAATTTGGATAATCCTCTCTGGCCCAAGCTCCTGTCTCCGGTCAAATGCTGTTTTTTTCTGCTTACTGAGACTAGATTGTCAAGAAGTTAAAAAACTCCGCATGCTTAGTGAAGCACCGAAGGCCTCCGTGATGTCAGGCGAGAAGGTGCCGTGCTTCTCCTT
Organism: Mesoplodon bidens; assembly: GCF_964165515.1. Taxonomy (NCBI): domain Eukaryota; kingdom Metazoa; phylum Chordata; class Mammalia; order Artiodactyla; family Ziphiidae; genus Mesoplodon; species Mesoplodon bidens. The sequence goes on along the minus strand of NC_138179.1, from coordinate 40,052,716 downwards.
TAAAACCAAGCTGGTCGACCGCAAGGCTGGAGGGTTTTGGTCCTTTGAATGCCTGTTGCATCTGTTGCCTCGCTGGTGTTGGTGAGGGACTCCAGCTGTCCACGTGGCCAGCTGCACGCAAGCAGAGACGCCGAGAGGGGTGAGCGGTGAGTTCTGTGTGAAGCAATTACGTGTAAGAAGGACCACGAGTGTGCCGCCTTCCTGTATGCTGTCGTCCGTCCAGAAACGCATTCGGTGGCAGTAACCCGGCCACTCACCACTGCCTAGTGCTATCTTAGGATTCATTGCTTTTTCTCCACAATGAGAGAGGCTGTTAGAGTCCAGGGATAATTTTGTCATCACAGAACTTAAATTATAAACAGGGCCAAGTTCTTAAAGATGTGTCGCCATCATTCCCACCACGTGATCCATGAGTCAGAAGCTCTCTCTCTGTAAGAGGGTTCATGATAGTGTCCCCACTTCTTGGACCTGCAGACATTAGGTGGGGATCGTGTCACCTGCTGGGAATAAATGCTGAGGTGGTACCTCTGGCCTTTGGGATCTGTTTAGGCTTCTAACTAACTCTGGTAGGCACTGCCCAGCGGGTTCCATCTCCTGCCCTGTCAGTTCACCTGCTTGCCTTCATCTGTCCCTAAATTCACCCTAAGAGGGGGTTGTTGAGGGCGTGCCCCCGTGAAAAGCATTTTCTGGGCTGGAATGAAGAAGGGAAGGGCACCAGCAGCTTGGAGCCAAGGAGCTTCACTGGTGCAGAGGTGTGTGGGCAGGTGGCTGGAGTTGTATGGTGTTGTCTCTCAAAATCCTCCCTTCAGGGCTTCCCTGGTGGCGCAGTGGTTGAGAGTCTGCCTGCCGATGCAGGGGACACGGGTTCGTGCCCCAGTCCGGGAAGATCCCACATGCCGCGGAGCGGCTGGGCCCGTGAGCCATGGCCGCTGAGCCTGCGCATCCGGAGCCTATGCTCCGCAACGGGAGAGGCCACAGCAGTGAGAGGCCCGCGTACCGCAAAAAAAAAAAAAAAAAATCCTCCCTTCAAGCGGGTATGATCAGGGGAACCCTGGTCGCTTCTTTGCCACATGTTCCATGTTTGATAGACCAGTTATCACTTCCTGACTCTCTGGGTCGGTCGTGTGGCTTTTACTCTAGAAGGCTGGTCCCCTATTTTGTCTTCGTCCAGTTTTCTGCATTCTGAAATGCCAACCAAAACACGCGTCTGGGTTGGATGGACCGTCTGCTCATTTCCTAGCATCGCTCTACCTGCCACTCCCCCTCCCTGGCCCTCTGGCTCCAGTGTCTGTGGTTGTGAGCAGATCCAAACCCTGAGAGATTTTATTCATATTTGAATGGCATTCCTCCTCGTTTTTAAAAAGCTTTTCTTGACATCTTCAAAATAGTTTTTTCCTTTTCCCAGTGTTGCTACCGGGCTGTCACACTCACTCCCTTTCCTCTAAAATCCATACCAACTGCGCCTCCCTCCACTTCAGTTTAAACGATGAAGCCACCAAACAGGCTTCTTGCCACCAGGGGGCGTGGTGGGATGCATTTGCAGCTGGAGGGATGGTAAAGTGGAAGTTTGGTTTGAGAGACTAAGCCACCCAGTTTTACTTCCCCAGATGCCAAAAGTGATTCCTGTTTGAAAAACAATACCCAGATATAAGGGATCCAGCCCGTCTGACAGGCCCGCAGTCACCGCTCCTGAAAGTGCCTGGGTAGCACGGATTACGTTTGGGTCTCGCCACCCCACACGAATGACTGTGGGACACTCTTTCGTTGGCTTGGCCAGGCCAGAGATTCAGCAGCCCCCCTTTTGCTGTCACTGTGGGCCAGGCAAACACACCATGTGGAAGCAGAGCAGGGCCGAGGTGGGGAAACAAAGCAGTGGAGTGTGGCTGGGTGATCACGGTGAGGTAGGAAGCAGGAACCAAGGGTCCATCTGTTCTGAAGTTAACCTTTCTACCCACCTGGCATGAGCTACTCCTTTGAGTGGTGTCAAGGATGGTAAGGAGAAAGATACAACATTAAACTATTTTTAGAGATTATTTTCTGAAACGACAGCAGATCTTAAAACCAACAAGCTGGGTCCTGGAAGAAAGGATCTGGACTAATAACTACTGTAGAGGAGGAGTGGGATGGGCGAGACAAGAGCGGGGGACCCAGGACTTCAGGAGGGCTCTGGGTCTTTGGGGATGAGGGAGGTACCAAAGGCTTTACTGTCAGCCCGAGCTGGCCAGTGCTGCACACAGACGCCTCTGGGGTCAGTAGTGCTGTTGTGTTGAGGGTGATGCCTTTGAGGGGAGAGCCACCAAAAGCAGCGACATTATTCACGTTTTGCTCGCGCTTGCAGATGCCCGTTTGTTAATTATTAAAACAGTCAACAAATGTTTCAGCACCAGACACTGTTCTAGGTGCTGTAGACGCCACAGTGACAAACCCAGCTCCCTGACCTCGTGGAGCTTCACAGACAGTGAACTTGGCTGTTGTTCACAAGGGCCACAGGTCAGAGCTGGTAGAGCCGTGCACGTCCATCTCCGTGACCAGAAAAGCAAGTTCAGTCCTTACTAAATGCAAGTTTATGAGATCTTCATAAAAGAACATAATTACAATTATAGCTGTATTTTTAACTTAGGACACAGCTTCTTTGTGAATCAGCTAAAGGTATTTAAACAAAGGATCAGCAAGAAGGTTGCTGGTGCAAGTGCTTTACACATTTATTAGAGTTTCCGCCTTGATATGCTTTAGGACTCCAGAAAAGAGTGTGGGGTGGGACGGGGGTTTTGCAGTAAATGTTGTAAAAAGCACTGTCTAGGAAGTAGGCGTATAAGCACGCAGCTGTAGGTTTCTTGAATTGTATGTAGCATTTCCACAGATAAGTCGTTCCTGCTGTGTACTGGGTCCCGCTGATGGTTCCATGTGGAGTCTGGTTTCTCCTTATACTCCACCCCTCCCCGGCTTCTGTCGTGATGTTACACGGATGTTACATTGTACAGAGCAAAACTGCAGAGGTGGCTCTCAACTTTGTCTCATGATTCAAGTTCAAAAACTTGGAGCATCTGGCCCCATCCTCTGCTCTCCTGGGAGCAGGAGAACTGGCCCCGCCTGCCTGCTTTCCCCGCGGGGACTGGACACTACAGAGGAACTGGGACTGTCTGCTGAGCGCCTGGTGCCTCCTCCAGGGTCACGTAGAGCACCCTGAGCGCCTCCTAGTTCTGCTTGGGTCTTTCCCGTGGGGTCCGCCACCAAATGCCGGTGGGGCCGCAACTGGATTGGCATTTTTAACTTTTCACTGGGATGAAACTTGTTCATCATTTTAAATAAAGCAACTTGATTTGGGGTTGGGTTGTTTGCATTGTCTTGTCCTTGTTTTCATTCTTACTCATCTGAAAGTCAATAAAGTGTACTGAGTTTGTCTGCACAATAGGACCTCTTAGATATACACTTGATCCTGAACAACTCAGGGTTTAGGGGTAACAACCCTCCCTACACACAGTGGAAAATTCAAGAAAAACATATAGTCAGCCCTCTATATCTGTGGTTCTGGTTTCTGCAGCCAGCCTCGGATTGTGTAGTACCACAGTATTCGTTTATTGAAAAAAACCCGCATCTAAGTGGACCCATGCACTTCAAATCCATGTTGTTCAAACGTCAACTGTATATTTTAAAACAAGGTGGACAGGTGACAAAAATAAGGCCCAAACACTTTGGCTGAAAGTGCCCCCTGGTCAAAACCTAGTAGCCAAGAGATAAACCTCACTCCACATTTTATAGCTGTGGGGCATTTTTCATTAACTGCGGCTAAAATTCCTTTTGCGTGTCCCCCCAGTACTATGTGATGCAGCAGGATTAAGCTCACCCTGTGTGGCGCGGCCAAAGAAAGAAGAAATAAGCAATTCAAAAAAAAAAAAAAAACACTCCTTCCAGCATCTTGGCTTTCATCAGATATCACTGTACGTTTTCTAAAAAAGTATTAAATGCATCCTAAACAAAATCTTGGAACCCTGGTTTTTCAATATTAGGCCTGTGTTTGGCATGATACCTTACAAACTTTGTCCACTCTTTGGTTTTTAAAAATAACTAGAGCAGGGTTTGGGAGTGGTAGGAAATAAAGTTTTCGGTTACAGTGCGTTTGTCTTCAGCATACACTGTTCAGTGACAGAGCCCTGGAAGGGTCTGGAGAAACAAAAACAGTAGGCTTTTCCTTCATTCCACCATCCTACATTCCAGAATTATGCGAAGAAGAAAGACGGTAGGGGAAATAGAGTTGACCCACAGCACCTGGTGCTGAATTCCTGAAGCCCGTCCTTGGGGGCAGCCTCCATACCCTGAGGCCTATGTGGAAGGCTGTTGGGTCCAGACCGGGAAGGAGCCTTCACCGGCCAGCACCTAGAAACGTCCTCTTTGTGAAAACGTATCAAAGCAACCCCAAGGAGTAAAAGCAGCTGGTGACGGGTCTATAAAGTGGCTAAAAGTAAGCAGAGTTGGTGTTTTCATTGTCTTACAGGCAGTCCAGAGCTACCGTCTAGTGAACCTTCCTGTCTTTACTTGGCCCTTAGCATTCCCCAACTAGCAATTCCAAAGTGCTCTAAGATGACCTGCGCGGGTCTAAAATGATGCCGAAAGGGCCCCGGAGTACTGGGTATTTCAAACTGCTTTTCAAAAGGATCCTAAGCCCAAAGCGTCGGGCCTGCCCGGGCAGGGAGGGCTCGGCCCTTCTCAGGCCTCAGGAGCACTTCCCAAGGGGCCAGGGCTCTGGTCCCCAGCATCTTGAGTCACCCCCACCCCCACCCCGGGTCCTGGGAGGTCGGGGACGGGCAGGGGGCGGGGCGAGGCGGGGGCTCCGCCCCGAGGCGGGGCGCGGCGCAGCACGCTCCCTCGGGGTCCCAGCGGGCGGGCACTCGGGCGGCCGCGGCGCGATGGAGGCGCCGGCCGAGCTGCTGGCCGCGCTGCCCGCGCTGGCCACCGCGCTGGCGCTGCTGCTTGCCTGGCTGCTGGTGAGGCGCGGGGCGGCCGCGAGCCCCGACCCTCCGGAGCCCGCGCCCCCGGAGTCCGCGACCCCGGCCGAGGCCAGCGGGACGCCCGCGCCGCTCGGCCCCTGCGCGGCGGAGCCGGCAGCCGCGCCCGAGGGGCCGGGGGAGCCCACGCCGCCGGACGAGTCCGTGCCGCCGGAAGAGTCCGCGGCGGCGCCGGTGGAGGCGGAGGAGCAGGCCGCCGAGGAGAGGCAGGTACGGACCCGCCCTCCCGGGCGCCCCTTCCCACTCTGGGGCCAGGTACCCTCCGCGGCTCGGCGCCCCCTGGCGTCCCCGGCGGAGCCGAGAACCGCGCCCCCAGTCTTGAGCCGGGCTGCCTCAGGGAGGGCAGGAGCCCGCGGACGGCAGGAAGGGAAGGTCCCGGCGTGCAGACTCAACGCCCTCCCCCCCGAAGTGTCGCCGAGCCTGTCGGAGTCGTGTTTTGTCGCCTGGCTGGCTTTCCTCTTCTTGGTCTCTCCTCCCCCGGCACGGGTCATACCCCACTCCCCACCCCTCACCCTCCAGCCCACAGGTTCCCAAATCCACGTGCATGTGGCTTATTTCAAGGGCTGCAATGACAGTTGTCTTGATAGTGGCAAATATAATACTTAAAGAAAAGAAAGAAAACAAGGAGAGCTGCCTTTTCTTTATGGGCTAATTTGAAATCCAGATTCCTGAGTCATTTATGTGTGAAACCCATTGGGTGGGACTGAAAGAAAGGCACCGGACAATTGCAATCCTTTTTATTGCCGTTTCCAAACTGCACGGTGCTTTGCACACTCCCCCAGGGGCTGCAGATCAGTCGGGCCAGCGTGCAGTGAGGAAGCAGGATAAGGCCCTCCTGCGGCACAGCTGAGCCCCCCAAAGCCTCCCTCCTGCTTCTGCAGTCCAGCAGCTCTGTCCTGACCCCGCGGCTGCCGTCTTGCTTCAGGATATCCAGATGAGCGTCTTATGGCTTGTGGGCACTCCTCTGCCCAGCCCGATACACTTTTTCCGACGTATCTCTTTAGATTGGAAACCTAGTTGCCAGGAGTGAAGCCATGCGCCTTCCCAGGACTTCAGCACCCTTGGCCCTTCCAGGCCACCAGCAAGGGTCCAGAGCCTGATCAGAAGGCCTTGTTCTGACTCCTGAGGTCCCTTTCTTGGAAGGGAGGATGGCCAGGACGGTCAAAACTGTGAGCCAGCTGCTTTGGTACGTTGTGAGCATGTCTGCAGCGCCCACTCTGAATTTTGCTGGACACAATGGTTTATACTGGAGAGAACCCTTCCGGGGAGGAGGAAGCAGCGAGGCGGGGCGGAGGCATTTCTCTTTGCTGAGTAATTGTTCCAGATCCCCTGTGAGCAGGCGCTTTGCTTGACAAGAGGGTGACTAATTGTGTCATTAGAGTGTATTCTGACCAGCCTGAGGAGAGCTGTTGTATTCATGCCAGGGAGCACCGAGGCCCTGTGGTTCTTGCTGACCTCACCTGTGGTGATGGCAGGTGGGGTTTGGACGTGTGCTGATGTGTTAGGTTTGCTCCCATATTTAGGATTCTCTTGGGAACAGGGGAGGTATAGGGGCTGTTCCCAGGCTGCCACTTGCTCTCAGTCAGCCCTACTCCTAGAGTTAACACAGTGGCCCCTTTTCACCCAGAGGCGGCTTCTGGACTGAAGTTTAAAATGTTCTGTAGGGAATTCCCTGGCGGTCCAGTGGTTAAGACTCCACGCTCCTACTGCAGGGGGCCCAGGTTCGATCCCTGGTCGGGGAACTAAAATCCGCATGCCACATGTCGCGGCCAAAAATAAATGAATGAATGAATAAATAAATAAATAAAATGTCCTTTAGTGGTGCTCAGTCATCTCGATCCTCTGGGTTACAGCACTCCTCAAAGAACTTTCTACAAGGCCTCTAGGCTCTCGGCAATATGATATCTATGTAATGGGTTTAGTGGTTCTTTAAAAAGCAGCCCTGAGGGCTTCCGTGGTGGCGCAGTGGTTGAGAGTCTGCCTGCCGATGCAGGGGACATGGGTTCGTGCCCCGGTCTGGGAGGATCCCACGTACCGCGGAGCGGCTGGGCCCGTGAGCCATGGCCACTACAGTGAGAGGCCCGCGTACCGCAAAAAAAAAAAAAAAAAAAAAAAAAAGCAGCCCTGGTTTGCCTCTGGCTGGGAGAAAGCAGTCCTGTGAGGGCGAGTGGGGGCTTCAAAGGACAAGGCACCTTACGGAGGCTAGTGTGGTGGACACAGCCTCGGAGCTGGTGTGCTGCCAGAGCAGATGACTGTGACAGTGTTGAGGCTTGTGCGTCCCTCCTTCTTCTCCACGGCCTGACGTGATCCACCCAACGGGAGAATTAAGTTTAAGTCCATTTCCTCCTTTGGAGGTCTCGCCCTTCCCTTTTGGGTTCAGGTCTCCAGCCCTCTCTGAGCTAGCAAGCCCCCGTCGACTCCAGCTGTGCACAAGGCCCTGGGCCAGGTGCTGGGGGACACAAATATCCACTGTTACCCACTCCCCCGCCTTCCCGGTGGTGGGGTTACCCTGAAAGGAGCCGCTAGAAGTTGTCTGGAAATGGACTTGGGCATTTGCGAGAGCAGGTCCCACCGCTTTCTTCTGATGATCACACTGCCCAATCCTGGAGAGCAGACCGGAAGGCCCACTGGGGAAAAATAACTCAAGTCAGGGTTTGGGAAAGCAGCAGGGACGCCCTCAGCCAGCCTCTCCCTAAGTGAGCAGCGGCAGAGGCTGTGGGAGTGGAGGGAGGGCAGCCCCGGCTGCTGAGAGCGGGAAGGCCCAGCCCCAGCCCCAGCCCCCGGAGAGTGGCACTTAACTCACCTCTCCCCTCCCCCCTGCATTTTCCATTCGAGCGGGAAGGCCCAGCCCCAGCCCCAGCCCCCGGAGAGTGGCACTTAACTCACCTCTCCCCTCCCCCCTGCATTTTCCATTCTAATCCAATCGCCTTCCTTCTTGGAGGCCTGGGAGGCCTGAGGCAGCTGCTGCCCACACTCACAAAGCTGATGATTGAGAAGGGTCCAGAGCCCAGGGAAGCAGCTGCGGCTGTGGGCCATGGGGAAGCGTCCCCTCGGTGCAGGAGAACCAAGTCGCATGAAGGGCCTCCCCGGGCTGGGAGGCTGAACTGGGAGTGAAGAAATGCAGGCAGAGCAGCCAGGGCAGGGAGGCCGAGCAGAGGGCAGAGTTGTATTGTGAAACCTGTAGTCATTTCTCTCTGAGGGATTAGTGTGGGAGCGGGCAGGGGAGGGGGTGGGCGTGCCCCACCCTCACAGAGAATTATGGAGAACAACGTCAAGAACAGGAGCTGGTCCCTTTTAAGCCCAGGAAACAGTGCTTTTTGGGTGCTGAGGTATAGGTTAGGATTTTAGGATTTGCAGGCCTCTTACCTAATGGAGATGTGGATTCTAGCAAGGCTGTATTGTAGGATACCAAACAGTGGTCATGGGCAAAGGGTCAAGTGTCCTTCAATAGTACCAGAGTCAGATAACTCTGTCTGTGCCAGGACTCAGACATCCTGGTGCTCGGGCCCTCAGTCTACTCAGAAACGGAGTAGGGACTTCCTATAAGGCAGCTGGCCAATGTCACAGGCAGGGAGACTGTTCGAGATTGAAGGAGACTAAAGAGACAGGAAAGACAGATGAAATGCCTGATCATTGATTGGATTCTGGATTTGGGGTGGGGGGTGTGGAGCGGGGGTGTGGGGAGCTATAAAGAATATTTGGGGGACTTCCCAGGTGGTCCAGTGGTTAAGACTTCGCCTTCCAATGCAGGGGGTGCAGGTTCCATCCCTGGTCGGGGAGCTAAGATCCCACATGCCTGGCGGCCAAAAAACCAAAACATAAAACAGGAGCAATATTGTAACAAACTTAATAAGACTTTAAAAAAAAAAAAAGAATATTTTGGAGATAACTGGATCATGTGTCAAATGAATGGTTTATTAGATCATTTTATTGTATCAATGCTCACTTTCTTGAGGGTGATGCCGGCATTGTGATCATGTAGAAAAATGTCCTTGTCCTTAGGAAGATGCATGCTGAAACGTTTAGGGGTAAACATGTCATGATTCAAATAGTCGCACACACAGATCATGGGTGTGTATGGAGAGAGAGTACAAAGATGGATGGAAAAATGTTAAGGATTGGTGAATCTAGGTGAAAGGGTATATGAGTGTCCATTGTATTATTCTGTCAACTTCTCTGTAGGTTTGGAATTTTCCAACATACAATGTCGGGAAAAAGGAGCCCAGTGCGGAATTTCTCGGGAAACGGCTTGGTTTTTCGGGCACTCTAGGGGTGCTGGTCTGATGGAGCTGCAGAGCCTCCTCTGTCTGTCCTTGCCATGCAGCTGGGCCCTGGTCCACCTTTTCTGAAGTTATCTTGCTGTTAGGTCCATCTTGTCACCAGCCTTGTCACCGCAGGCCTGCCCCCCGGGAGCTGCAGAGCCCCTAGCCCTCCCAGAATGATCAAGAAGCAGGTAAATCCCATCCCCCATCATCTGCCTGAGCTTCATTTATTTTTTTTTCTTTATTGTATTTTATTTTCATTTTTTCTTTTTCATGTCCTGACCTTCGTGATGTCAGCATGACTCCACTTTTCTGTTCTCTTAACAGAAGCCAGTTTAGTGGAGGCTAACAGATATCTGGCAGTTGTTCACAGCACTTTGAGTCCGCTCGGGCTGCTGTAACAAAGTACTGTACATTGACTGGTTGAAACAACAGACATTTATTTCTCCCAGTTCTGGAGGCTGAGAGTCCAAGATCAAGGTACTGGCAGATTCGGTTCCTGGTGAGAACCCACTTCCCAGCCAGCTGACAGCTGCCTTTTTGCTGTGTCCTCACACAGCACAGAGGACACTCTGGTGTCTTCTTCTTCTTACGAGGGCCCTAACCTCATCACGGGGGCCCCCACTGTCATGACCTCATTAAACCTAATTGCCTCCCCTAGGTCCTACCTCCAAGTACCATCACATTGGGGGTTCAGCATATGAATGCTGGAGGATACAAGCAGTCTGTATCAGATCTAGTGATTTTCTGGGGGGGTGGGAAACAGAAATAATCCAAATGTCCATTAATTAGGACGTTAGATTAGTAAGCAAATTGGTAGCAATAAGTAAGGAAAAAAGCTGAACACAAAACAGGAATAATGTCTTCCCAGTCATCACCATGATGTACATCAACTAAACAAGATGGCGCAGACGGTTGGAAGCAGAGTTCAAAGTTTAGACCTGCAAGAGGGTGTGTTTTGTAAAGTTCTTTAAGCTCATAATTTTTTTTTCATATGAGAAAGAAGTTGGGGCTTTCCTAATAGCTAAATTTCGTTCATTCTTTCAGAGATAGAGTCTTGTTTGCACATAGAAATTGTAGCTGTCAGAATTTTTCTACTTAGTGGGAAGACGTGAACTCCTAAAGAACATACCTTAAGAAGAAAGCTGTCTGCCTTCAGAGAGTTAGAAATAAAACACTGAGCGTGTTCACTTTTACACAGTTTCTTTTTGGTAGTCTTTTCCTTCCCAGACCATCGGCCCAAACCACAGTGTGGGAGGGGTGAGACCAACTTAGACCCTTGGTGGACGTTCTTTTTGAGAAATGCCAAGTCCCTGGTAGCCAGAGCATTTCTGGAACAACCTGAGTCTGAGCGCACTTGGTTTGCCCCTGTTAAGGACAGATAAATCGAAGAAGGGTCCAGAAACCTCCTCCTGTCAGGCCCTGATGCACAGACAGAGCTGTTGGCTGCCATTCTGATTGCCTGCTGCCTGATCAGAACCAAAAAAGGAAGCCTGGGATGCTAACAGCAATCATTCCTTCTCTCCTGCCAGGGAGGTGGGTGCATGGGTCACTTTCCCCTGGCCAAGGTGGCTAAAGAATAGCTAATGAGATTAAATAGCCTGAAGGAAACCCAGTGCAAGAATTCATGGAACTTGCTTATCTAATTTTTTTGCCTCAGAATAGCCTTAGGGCTTGGGGAAGTCACTTAACCTTATAGATTTCCCATCTACAAAATGAAGGGGGTGAACTAAAATGATGTCTGATACCTCTGTAACAATCTGGGATTGTCCGCTTTCTAGCCATCAGCTCTTGTTCCATGGCCTGGGTAGAGCGTGTGTCTGCGTGCGCATGCATGGTTTTTTTCTTTGTTTGTGTGTTTGTTTTGGCTGCATTGGGTCTTCATTGCTGCGCACAGGCTTTCTCTAGCTCTGGCGAGTGGGGGCTACTCTTTGTTTCGGTGCATGGGTTTATCATTGTGGTGGCTTCTCTTGTTTCGGAGCACGGCTCTAGGCTTGTGGGCTTCAGTAGTTGTGGCACACGGGCTCAGTAGTTGTGGCTCGTGGGCCCTAGACCGCAGGCTCGGTAGTTGTGGCACATGAGCTTAGTTGCTCCACGGCATGTAGGATCTTCCCGGACCAGGGATAGAACCTGTGTCCCCTGCACTGGCAGGCGGATTCGTAACCACTGCGCCGCCAGGGAAGTCCGTGCTCGTGTTTAATATTTCCAAGTTAGAAATCCTTGCAGACATTGCTAACCCTCTGGACAGTCTGGTTGAGACAATCCTGGGCTTGGTCTCAGCAAGGGCCTAATTCTGTGACCTTGGTATTAATACTCTTTCTCCCGGCCAGATTCTTCCTTGCTGAAGTCTCACAGTCTGAGATCAATCTCAAGACAAGAAAATACCTCTGGCCCAGTGGCCTCCTATGAAGATCTGTAAACCTACTCCAGGGTCAGACCATTCTTTGTCTTTATTCCTCATGATCTAAAGCTGGTTTCCCTTCCTCGGGTGGAGGCCTCCTCAAGAGATCTTAAATGCTGGCCCCCTACATTCTGTTATTGCCCTTGGAGTCAGTCATGGTCAAAATTCTTCAGCCTGGCTTTCCCCAACACAATGATTTCACTTCTTCTGACCCTCTCAGATCTGATTTGGTGAGTCCCTTAGTTTTCTTCCCTGTCCTTGACCTTCTCTATTAATCCCAAAATGTAGAGACTAGAATTCAATGTAATACTCACTGATTGAGGGTCTGGTAGATGCCTGATTGCTGCTTCAGGGTATTTTTTTTAATGAAGCTTTGGATGTCCTCTAAATCCGATTTATAGGAACAGTGCCAAAAACTGTTAATCTGATAGGATTGAATCTGGCAGGCTGATGTCTGAGCCAGACAGAGTGTGTTTGGGGCTTGTGAATGTGCCCTGATTGGGATCTGAGGTCGGAGTCTGGGATGGTCCCTTTGGTCTGGACGTTTGGATACAGCGCCCTACAGGCTGGCTCCTCATGCCCTGGGGCAGTGTGCAGCTCCGAAATCTCTCTCTCTTCCTCTCCCCACAGCCCTGCCCCTTGAGTCAGTGGCTTAGCAGGTACTCTCCTTTGCTCTTTGCTAGAAAAGCTCCTGCCCATAATATCAACTGGAGCACTTACATCAGGGCCTGGACCACCATCGCCATCTCCCAGAATACACTGGCGACGATCGGCCTCCTGGTCTGTGGTTGATGGTGCCCAAATGTATATGCCCAGCCCAGCACCGTCCCAGCTGCCTCCGGACACCTCCCCTCTGTTGTCTAATGAGCACCGCAGACAGTCATGTCTGATAAGCGTGCCTCATTTCTGTCCCCCTGGCATGCCCTGCACCTCCTCCCCAAGCCCAGTGATCTTCAGCCCATTGAGAGTCCAGCACCACTCCCACAGCTGCTCAGACCAAGCGCCCATGTGTCTTCCTGGTTTCTTCTTTTCCCTCTCCCGCCCACCTGCAGTCACTCCATCAGCCAGTCCTGTCACCTGTGTCTCCAGAAGGCCTCCTGCCTGCTGCCACGTCTGCCCATCTTTCTGGCCACTGCTCCAGTCCAGGGCTTATCCGGCTGTTCAGTAACCTCCCAAGCGGTGTCCCTGCCTCTAGTGTGTACCCCACCCAAGCCCCACCCCGCAACCAACATAGAAACCTCATCTCCTGTTCTCCTGCTTACAGCCCCCAGTGGCTTCCATCGCCCACAGAGTAAACTCCGGGCTCTTACCAGGGCCCCTGAGGCCCAGCAGGACCCTGCCCCTCTGCCGCTTCTCCCAGCTGCCCCGCCCCCTCCGCTTGCTCAGTGCACACACACACACACACACACACACACACACACACCAGGCCTGGCGCCGCCCCTCCCTTGCCTGGCAGACTCTCCCCAGCCTAGATCTTCACAGATTGCTCATCCTCCCCTTTCAAGTCTCTGTGTCCTTGGCCACCTTGGCGGATATAAATTCCCCCACAGTACATCGTCCCATCCGGCTGGCTTCCTTCTCAGCACTCAGTACGGGCTGAGATCATCTTTTATTTTAGCCTGCATTGTCTGCCGCAGTGGAATGTCAGCCCATGAGAACAGAGTCTTTGCGTGCCACGTTCATGGCCACGTCCCCAGCTCCTACAACAGGCCCGGCAGACAAGCGGCACTCAGAAAGAACTTGCTGAATGAATAAAAGCTGCAATGACAACAAAAAGGAAAGAAAACTCTGCTGGTTCCTGCCGAAAGGCAGGCGCTGCCTCCTGGTAGGACTGCCCTGGGCAGCAGGGGTCTTATTTCCCTTCACGCCGCAGCCTCTAGCCCAGGGCCCCAGGGCCTTGCGTGTCGCCTGCCTGCAGTGCACCCTAGAGCTGTGTATTATGCCCCAGCGAGGCAGACGGCTCTGCAAGGTAGTCACCCCCCCAGTGTGAGACGTGTTCAAACAGACTGGATAACTGGCAATTCATCAAAGGTTTTATCCACTGGAGTTTTGTACTGGGTAGAAGCCATGTTAGATCAGTGGCTTTCTAACATTTTTTAATGCCCCGATACCTTTTTCCCTCTTTAATCTTACACGGGAGGAAGCCCAGTGCACAGAGGAAAAGTGGAGCTGCTCTGGGCGAGGGTCTCCGCCCTTCTGCCCCTCCCCCTCCTCCTCGCAGTGGTCCCCGCAGCCCCTCCACTCGGCTCCAGGGCTCTGCCGACCGCGGGTAGAATAATAACATCAGCTCAAGACCGTCCAGGTCAGATCCTGTGATCTCAGAGGACCCCATCCAGACAGAGGAAGGAGAGGGGCTCAGGGGTGAACAGCCAAGGACAGATCCTGTGCCCGAGGCTGTGGTCCCAAGGATGACCCTACGTTCCAGCCCACCCCCGCACCCCATGGCACACATGGTGGGTGGGAGAGGACGGCACTTGCCAGTAAGCCCTTAGAGAGTGACCTCCCTGAGTCTGGAAGCAGGAGAGCTTTGAAAGCCAGGGGTTGTTTGGATTGAACGTGGCAACCGTCATTATGGGGCTTTGGCAGGAAGAGCGTCATGAAGTCTGCGTTTTAAGCTGTCCTCAGAGCAGATGACTGGAGGAGAGTGGAGTGGAGGACACCGTGCCTGTGAAGGCACTGAGTGATTGAGACAGGAGTGGGGAGAATGAGGGGGCGGATCCCAGACGGCTCTCAAAGGCAGGGAGAGTCTAGAAGTCAGAATAGAAAGGAAACAGCAGGAAATTCCCTGGCGGTCCAGTGGTTAGGCCTCCACACTTCCACTGCAGGGGGCTCGGGTTCAGTCCCAGGTCAGGGACCTAAGATCCCGCATGCCGTGTGGCATGGACAAAAGAAAATCAGCATTCCCAAGCCGTGATAAAGTGTCAAGATGCTGTGACTGCAGGGATAAAATGGACACGTTGAGGGGGCCAGTTTGGGACAAGAAGACTTCAGTTTCTTGTCACGGGGCACGTGCCTTGTCCAGCTGCACGTGTGGATTTAGAGAGCTGGCCTGAGCGGCCTCAGCCTGGAGCGACGGTGGCTGAGTTGTTTTGATGGTGCGGGCAGAGAGCGCAGCCTGGTCGTGACCTCTGCTGGCCCGTCCTCCCCACCCAGAGCCGGCACCCCGGGGACTGGCGCCGGCTCTGCTCTCTCTGCTCGTCCCACAGCCGACGCTCCCCTCTGAATGCGGAGGATGAACAGCCTGACTGCCTGATGGAATCCTTCTGGAAGGAGTGCCAGCCATGTCCCGCCCGCTCCCGCCTGAGTGGGAGCCTGGAAGCAGCCCTTGCGCCAGGAAACCCTCTCCGGAGAAGGAGGGGTCAGTTGGCCCGACCCAGGCTGCGGGGCGGCGCATAGGGGATGCTGCGGCCCCTGGAGAGCTTCCTGTTATCTCTGTCGTTGCCTCCTATGCAGGGAGGGAGGGACAGGCTGGCCTCCCCCTCTGCCTGCCTGGTGGAGCCATGGTCCTCCCTGTCTAAAACCAGTCCGGACTAACTGGGGGGCAGGGGCGTTGGTGCAGCCACAGCAGAAGGCAGCTCAGGTGGCTGGTCACAGGGTCCAACAGACCCTATTTGCAGGACTCCAGGGCAGACCCATCTCCTTAGGCAGACAGACAGACAGACAGACAGACAGCTGTCTCTCTGCCTCTATCTCCCCCCATCTCTGCTCTACTTCAGCCTGTGTATCGGGCCTGGATCAGCCAGGGCAGCCATAAATGGTGATGTGCTGCCTGTCAGCTATGCATGTGGCCCCTGGGGGCTCTGAGAAGCCTCCTTCCAAGCCCCTGTGTGCCCTACAGCCCCCTCCCATCCCCCCCGCCACCCACCCCTCTTGGCCTCTGGGGGACTCTGGTCTCGGGCTCCTGGCCTTGGCAAGGCTGTCAGGAGGCCCTCCCTCCACCTGCCTCCATTGGTGGAAAAGCTGAATTAGAAAAGTAGCCCATATGGCAGGCTATAGTCAATACTAATTTTAGTAGATATTGCCGTATCTTTTTAAAAAAATGAATTTAATTTGTATAGGAACAAAATATATCTTTCCCAATTATAAAAAAAAAAAAAAAAGAGAAGTAGCCCAGAACGTGTGAAGTTAGAACTAGTCTCTAACCTGCTGAGACGCTGGTCACTGAGCAGACCGGGGCAGGGTCTCAGTCCCACGCCTGCTCTGGGAAGCAGCCAGGATGACACCAGCTGTCAGTCTCAGAGGGTGTCACCAACTTACAGTTTTCATTAAATTGATTTACTTTCATTTGCACTTGGGGTATTCGTCTGCTAGGGCTGCCATAACAAAGTACCACAGACTGGGTGGCTTAAACAACAGAAATGTATTTTCTCCAGAACTGTAAGGTCAAGGTGTCAGGGGTCTGGTCTCTCCTGAGGCCTCTCTCCTTGGTTGCACATGCTGCCTTCTTGCTGGGTCCTCACGTGGTTTTTCCTCTGTGTGCAAGCTTCCTGCCGTCTCTCCGTGTGTCCACATTTCCTCTTATAAGGACACCAGTCAGACTGGATTAGGACCTACCCGAATAACCTGACTGAACTTACCTCTTTGTAGACCCTCTCTCCAGATACAGTCATAGTCTGGGGTACTGAGGGTTCAGACCTCAACATATGAATTTGGGGAAGGACACAATGCAGCCCTTAAGGCATGGGTACCATGCAACAGTCTCAGGACCAAGGGCATGGGCCAGAAATCAACAGTGGTGATGGCCTCTTGTGAGATCTGCAGTCAGCGCTCTGAGCAGCTGCTGGGTGCATCCTGCCTCCAGGCCTGGTCCTGGCCGAGCTGTGGGGCACGGCTGCCCCACCAGCCACAGGAGAGCAAGACCCAGCGTGGGACTCAGACCCTGAGAGCCCTGAGGGGTCGTCTTGGGCCTTCGAGACTCATTCAGCAAAGACAGAGATGAGGGCCCAATTCCTTTAGCCTCTCGGTTCAGGCCCTTACATCTCTCAGCTGTGCTTTGAACATCCCACTCACCTGTGCTTTGAACCGTCCTGCCTCCTGTCTTGCCAGTGCATCCCCACATACTGTTCCCAAATGCAGCTCTCATCCCGTTTCTCGGCACTTTGAAGCTTCTGGTGGCTCCTCAGGGCCTTGTCCTATATAAGCTCTCTAGTCCGGGCCCTGCATTCCTGGCCTCCTCCCCCCCACCCCCGCAGTCACACCAAACTCCAAGGAGTCACTGGAAAAGCCGGGATGTTCCAGGCCTGCCCAGCTCTTCTCGGACCCAGCTCAGGATCCTCGTCTCTTCCAAGGCTTCCCCTGCGCCCCTCAGGCTTAGCTGAGCTCCCCTCCTTAGGGCCCCCCACCATCGTGTTGCTTGAATGCATAAGGTATGTACCTGCCAAAGCAGAACTTAAAGATGGGATGTGTTGCGAGCAGGTACGCAGGCAGGTGAAATCTTTATCTTTTGGCCGCACTATGCAGCTTGCAGGATCTTAGTTCCCCGACCAGGGATGGAACCTGGGCCCCAGCAGTGAAAGCGCCAAGTCCTAACCACTGGACCACCAGGGAATTCCCAGTAAAGTCCTTACTGACTGCTCTTCCAGACAAAGGCTTCGACAGAGCAGTTCCAGCATTTTGCACACGGTCGGTCTCCCTTTATTCTTTTTTTTTTTTTTTTTTTTTTTTTTTTTTTTTTTTTTGCGCCGTACGCGGGCCTCTCACTGTTGTGGCCTCTCCCGTTGTGGAGCACAGGCTCCGGACGCACAGGCTCAGCAGCCATGGCTCACGGGCCCTGCCACTCTGCGGCATGTGGGATCCTCCCGGACCGGTGCACGAACCCATGTCCCCTGCATCGGCAGGTGGACTCTCAACCACTGCGCCACCAGGGAAGCCCCTCTCCCTTTATTCTTTTCCTTTGCTGCCGTGCACACAGCTCACCATCTTGAAGCAAAGAGCACTGGACTGAGGCTAAAGAGTCCCAACCTCCAGAAGGGTTTCCATCCTTGTCTCAGTCGCTGTTACACATTTTTTATAAAATAAGGGCAAAATGCAATAAAGAGTGATTTTTAAACTTTTTTTTTTTTTAAATAATGGAAGGCTTTCCATTATGATGATGTTGTCTAGAAGACCAGTAAGTAACCCAGATAAATGTGAGGCCTTGGGCACCACCCTGGAGCAGCACCCCCTACCCACCCCCTCTGCTGTGCAGCTGGTATTTGACAGAGGCAAGAGCCTCCTGGCAGAACGTGAGATGTTCTGGGCTTGCAGAGTGGGATGTGAGTGGACAGTGGCCGTGGTCAGGACTCTGGCTGTCGGTGACAGAAACTGGGTTCAGGTGAGCTTTCGCAGAACCAGGATTTGAGTCGCTCACATACAGGGGAGGCAGGGGTGGAACAGCCAGGGACTCCCCGCCCCGGTGACCCTGGGCAGCTCCCGAGCTCCCAGTTCTGGAACCAGAGGTCCCTTGTGCCCAAGCAGAAGTTGGGCCCCGGGTCACATCTGCCTGCCCTGCCCATCGTGGTGTGCAAGGTGGGGTGGGGTCTGATTGCCCATCTGGCAGTTCCCACCAGGACCACAGGCTTCAAAGGGCATCTTCTGAAAGAAGGGGGTTTCTGTGCAGACAGAAAACAGTAAATGGCCGATTCAGCAATGTTTTCTAAACTTCATTAAGTCTCAAATAAGAAATCTATTTGAATTGCATCCCTGTCTATAAAGTCACAGAAGTTTTATAAAACGGTATCTACATCAACCACACACACACCACTATTTATCTTTAATTTCATATTGGGATACAGGGTCGCCCCCGAAGTCTTAGTGTAGTTTTAAGTCTTAATAACTGAAGAAGTGTAAATGCTACAAACCTACAAAATACATCAGTTGAGTATTTACTTATTTAAATTCCTTATATACTTAGTTTCCTGACATTTGAATGTTGTGTTTTTCATTTTAAGTCTTTGTGAGTGCTGGAATCTGGACGGGCGAGCAGGTAGAGGGGTCCTCTCCTGTGGGCACCTCAGATACCTGGTCGACCTCCCTTGAGGTCATGTCCAGACTGTCACGTGTGCCTCCAATCCTCATAAGATCACAAGGCTGGACTCACAAAGGCAGTCCCTTTAGTCACTGACCATCCGCCCATGAATGGTTTTCCAAAGTCTGAAAATCAGCTAGAGCCACTAGACGGGGGTATTATATGATCTGGATAGGAAACATCAACATATTTGAAATGTAGATAACAACCTTTCAAATGTCATTTTTTGGTATGTTGGGAGCATTTATGCTTCTGAAGTTATTAAATCTTAAAAAATCACACTAAGATGTTGGCTGCACAATTTTTAAATACTAGTAGCAACCTCTAAGTTGCTTTCGTGACTCACCAACGGGTCATAACCAGTTTAAAAAGTACCACACTTCAGGGGCTTCCCTGGTGGCGCAGTGGTTGAGAGTCTGCCTGCCAATGCAGGCGACGCGGGTTCGTGCCCCGGTCTGGGAGGATCCCGCGTGCCGCGGAGTGGCTGGGCCCGTGGGCCATGGCTGCTGGGCCTGCGCGTCCGGAGCCTGTGCTCCGCAACGGGAGGGGCCGCAACAGTGAGAGGCCCACGTACCGCAAAAAAAAAAAAAAAAAGTACCACACTTCAAAAGTCAAGTGCAAAATCCAAATGTAGACCAGCCTCTCCCCAGGGGGGTGTTGGCAGGTCAACTGACACCTTGTCTCTTTGGGATAAAGAGGTCTGCCTTGGTTCTTGAATTTACCATCCTGGGTAGCAATTATCTGGGTATGTGTCTTTCCTACCGGACTGTGAGTTCCTTCACGAAGGGGCTGTGCTTGCTTTTTCTGTTGTTTTTCCTTTAGCCTTTGTGTCCCTCGAACACAGTAGGAGAATTGGCCTACCCTCTAGTCTTGATATTGGGCTTATTTCTGGGCTCCAGCCCTGATTAGATTAATCAATCTGTTTTTCTTTCTGTGTTTTTTCTCTTCCTTTTTTTAAAGAAAAAAATATATAGTAGCCCCAAGCTCACTGTTCAGAGATCCCTGTGTAGCATTTTAAAAATGCAATTCATGCCTATTGTTAGAAAATCCAAATTATACTGAAATGTGTAAGATGGAGAGGAAAGGCCGCCCCCAACCAGCTCTTCTCCCCAAAGGCGGTCGCTGTTACCGGTGTCTTTGTGTGTCCTTCCAGAAAACGTTTTCTCCGCATTTATGAATGTATATGTGCACTTCTGTTTTGACATGCACACCAAGAATGTTGCACTCTTCACCCTGTGCTGCTTCTTGCTTCTCCCTTTGGTAATGTATCTCAGTGTGCTTTTCACATCGGTACGTATGGTCGCCTCCTTTTTTAATTTTTTTTTAATTTAAAAAATTTTAATTTTCTGGCTGTGCCGCGTGGCATGTGGGATCTTAGTTCCCTGACCGGGGATCGAACCCGTGCCCCCTGCAGTGGAAGCTTGGAGTCCTAACCACTGGACCGCCAGGGAAGTCCCCAGTCGCCTCCTTTTTAAGGCAGTGTTGCACAGTATATGCGTGCACTGTAATATATTTAAGCTGTTAATATTTTGGTGAACATATCGACCAAACTGTTTAACTATAATATATTTAACTATACTATATTTAACTCCATGGATGAACATTTAGTTGTTCCCAGTTTTGTCTTGTTCTCCCCTGCACCCAGAGTCCTTGTATAAAAACCCGGATAGATGGTTTTCCAGCCCAGAGCAGATCTCTAGAACTGGGTTTGCTGAGTCAAAGGGGTGTCTCCTTTGTCCCCCAAAGAGGCCTGCCTTCCCCTGCAGCCACAAAGACGCTCTGCTGGGCAAAATCCCAGAGGCGTCTGGACACCCGAGCCCCAGGTGCTGGCCAGCGCTCAGGGCAGCGTGCCTCACATCAGATGGTGCTGAGCCTGATGTAAACTGCTAACTGGAGAAGAGCCAGCTCCTGCCTCCGGCCCTGCTCCTCCCGGCGGCATCTTGTGGGGTCCAGTGAGAGAGAAAGTCACAAGAGACTCGAGGCCCTTTGGGTTTGCCTAAGATGACCGGCTCTTGGGCTTTTGTGCAAACTTTGCCTCCCAGCTTAGCACTCTCTGATTTGTTGGGGGGACTGCCTGCCCGGCTTGCTGAGGCTGCAAGCCGCTGGACCCCCGGGCCGGGAGCCTGAAGGCCTGGGTTTGGATTAGTCCGCCGCGCTGTCTCGGCCCCCGTGGGGCAGCTCATTCACGTCTGGGCTCCCCTCTCCTAAACCTGCCGGCTCTGCCTTGTCTGCTGTTGGGCTTCCTCGGGCCGCAGGTCCCCTGGCTCTTCAGTCCCTCAGAGCCGCAGCACCGGCACCTCCCTGTCATCCTCCAACATTCCTGCAAGTTGAAGTCACTCCTGCCTTCCTCCGAGGCCATCCCGGGACATTCCTTCCAGCCTTCTGTTTAATTTGTCTGTGTGCGTGGGAGAGAACCAGGCTGAGGGAGGTGGAGCTCCCATTTTGGGAAAAATGGAGCCTGAAATGGTCAGGGATGGAAACAATGTTAAAGGAAACAGAGATGGAGCCTCTGACCACAAACGCAGCTTCTCTGTGACACCCAGCCCAGCCCGGACCCCAGAGAACCCGCCAGCTTTCCTCTCGTGCCTTTTGTTCTACTCACTATAGCCAGGAGTGGGAGTCGCCCAGTCCACTTATCGAAGTGGCACCCACCACTTGACCAGCACCCACCTGGAAAAGGCAAAGGGACCGAGGTCAAAAATTCAGACACTGATGTCCCTGTTTCCTTTTTTGCTTGTTGGTGTGTTTTGGCCACACCGCATGGCTTGCGGGATCTTAGTTCCCTGACCAGGGCTTGAATCTGAGCCCACAGCAGTGAAAGTGCCGAGTCCTAACCACTGGACCACCAGGGAATTCCCGCTGATGTCCCTGTTTCCACCTGCTGTTGACCGTGGCCCCCACTCAGGACCTCCTGGCCACACTCTAAGGACAGCGCAGGTGCTGTGAGTGGTCACGCTGGCCCTGGGCGGCCCCCTCCTCTCCCCGCGACGTCCTGTCCACCAATGCCCCCTCTCCCCGAGGCGGTCACCCGCTTCCGGTCCCCAAGCACATCTATCCTAAGAGCAGACCCAGGGGTCAGGTAGCTTTGACCGAGGGGTCAAACCCTGAATGACAGTATCAAAAATGTAAATCAGGTGCGCAGGCACTGAGCCCTCCCCTTGTCTTGCAGGAAGAGGAGCTGGATGGCGTGGAGGGCCCACCCCTGGCAGGGCCTGAGGAAGACAACGGTGAGTGGGACCCGCGCACCACTGCCCACCGAGGCCAGCCGGATCGTGTCTGGCTGTGGAGGCTAGGCTGTGCCACGGCCCTTTGGATTCCCCAGCTGAGGATTTGAGTGGCAGGAGGAGGAGAGAGGATGGAGGGGGAGAGGATAGAGGAGAGGGGCTGCGAAGCCGTGTCTGCTGCAACCCAGAGGACACTGAGGCTGGAGCCCACTCCTCTCTGACCCCCTGCTTTCCTGCACGCATCTCCCTGACCACCTACTTTGCTCTTTTTTTTTTGGCTGCACTGTGTGGCATGCAGGATCTTAGTTCCCTGACCAGGGATCTAACCCGAATCAGTGCCCCCTGCAGTGGAAGCCTGGAGTCTTAACCACTGGACCACCAGGGAAGTCGCTGCTTTGCTCTTTTGGCCTTTACTTTTCCATTTATACAATGTGAGTTGTCTCCAAATACAGGTGGCCTACCACTGACCTTCTGTTTCCTGCAGTGCCTCTTAACTCCTTTCTCGTCCCCGATTTGTACATTTCACATTTCTCTCCAAACATCTCGGACCTATTTTATGGAGACTAAAGCCACTTACAGGGCCGCCTCCCAGGGTTCTGCAGGTTAAAGTCCCTCAGAGAAGAAACGCCTGATTCCCAAGCAGCTCCAGCTGACTAGCGTGGCCATCAGGTTCCAGGCAGCTAGGGGAAGAGAAAGGGAGTGACCGGGAGCATTGAGCAATTTGGACTTGACCAGCTAGAAGGCAGTGTGTTTGCTCTGGCCACCCACGGGGACCATGCCCCAGACAGACAGACAGGACCAGACACGGTGTGGGGCTTCTGCTGGTTCTGTCATGTTTTATTTCTTTAAAGAAAAAAAAAAAAAAAGAAGAAGCTGAAGCAAAAATAGCAAAATGTCAACATTTGTCAAATCTGTATGGCAAGTACAGGGAGGACTTATTACTTGCTGTACTTTTGTGTACGTTCGAAATATTTCATGGTTTTTTAAAAAGGGAGTCTGTTGCTGTGATTTTAAGTCAACAACTGGCTGGAGCCCTGGAAAGAGAAGGTTGCAGGAATGCAGTAACCAAGGCTGGTGTGGGCCAGGCAGGCAGGGCTGGGATGGGGGGTGGGGAAGCTTTCCCTGAGGCCCAGCAGGGATGGGCCTTCAGTTTCTATCAATAGAGCCTTAGAGGAAGAGGGAGGGGCAGGAGGCTGCAGGGGGGCGGGAGTTGGGTAGGGTGGACATCAGCCCCTTGCCAGGGGCTCTCCCTCCAGCTGTTGACTCTCCAGATCCTCTGCGGGAACCGTGGGCCTGGGTTCTGTCCCTGCCACGTTATTGGATCCCGGTAGTGATCTGGGGACACAGGAGGCAAGCGCCAAGGCTGCTGGAGGCCCCTCGGCCAGGACAAGGGGAGGCTCAGCAGACCCCTCTTCTGAAACACCGTCAGACCCCATAGATGTGCAGCCCCACACCCAGCCGTGGGCAGTGTCTCCGGGCCCTCCGTCCTCATCTGACTGCTGCTCCTGGACCTTGCCCATCCCCCAGCCGCCTCCTCCCAGCCCTGACAAGGCGGAGGCAGGAGAGATTTAGGGCCTCAGCTGTCAGAAGAAAATGTGAGAGGCCCCTGGCCCCTCTGCAGTGAGCCGCTCAGTGTCCACTAAGGTGCCTTCCCTAAGCAGCTGAGTGGATTCAGAAGACTGCAAGAGGAAGTCCCCCCCTCCCAGGGGTCTCTCACGTTGAACCCTCCTGGTCTAGCAAAATTGGAGGCTGCTGTGGAACCCTCGTCACACCATATGTGATTAAGTGAAAGCCTTTTCAAGCCTTGTTCTCTCTGGCTCGAAGCAGCATAATCAGGCCCCACAGATTGAAACCTTGAGTAGTACCCAGCTGGCAGCATTTTTTATGTTTTATTTTTCTAAAACATAGCAACACAATGACCTTGAAGTCGAAGTTAATCCATCGTCTTTGTCCGTTGCCTTTTTCTGAGGTCCAGAAGCCAGCATGGTTGTGAGCTCACTCTGAGACTAGCTCCGTGTGATTCTGTCCCATGGCAGGTTCTTTCCTGACAACCAAAGACCCAGGCCCCTTAAAGGGCAGCCCCAAATTACTCAGCATAGTTCCCAGATGCCCGGACGCCGCAGTCCAAGCCCTGAGCCTTTAGAAGCTCCTGATGCTGCGGGCCCTTTGCTCATCAGCCTGAGCTGAGCTCAGCCTGGAGGGAAGAGAAGCTGACGGGAGCGGGGTCTCCGGGGCTGGGGGGTCGGGGGGAGTCATCCTGTCTGTGCTGAGCCCCAGCCCCAGCTCACCAGGAGGAAGAGCCAAGGCCTGCCCTGGCAGCCTGGCTTCTCACCCCGTGTCCTCCTGTCCCCTTGCTTCCTGCCCCCCGCCTCACTGGCTTCCTTGCTTTGCTGGATCTGTCTCCCCAGACCTGCAGCATCACCTGTAGAGCCCTTCCTGACACCCCCCGCCCCTTAAACTTCCAAGCAGCCCCCTCCCTGCCTCTCTCTCCCCTCCTGCTGTGCTTTTCTGAAGAGCTCTCAGGACCTACTGCAAACTCTGTATCTTATTTTATTTTACTTATTTATTTATTTTATAAGATTTTTTTTTAACATGGACCTTTTTTAAGTCTTTTTTTGGCCACGAGGCATGTGGGATCTTAGCTCCCCGACCAGGGATCAAACCTGCACCCCCTGCAATTGAAGGCGAAGTCTTAACTACTGGACCGCCAGGGAAGTCCCAAACTCTGTATTTTAATTACTAATCTTTGCTTGCTGTATGTTTGCTTCGCTGCTAAGTCCCCAGCACCGAGCAGAGTGCTCGCTAAGTATTTGCTGAATGAATGAAGAGCGAATTAATCCTGGTACAAACACCGTAACTGCTTCCTAAGGCAAGGGCTCAGCCCTGGCGGCCAGATTCTCCTGCAAAGTCAGGCTGTGGTGAGAGCAACCACCCCCCCAGCTACAATGCCTGGGTTCTGAATTTGCATCCAGAACCTTCTTTTAGCCCAGAGAGAACTCGAATCTCAGAGGCTGCAGCCTTTTCCTCCCTGGAGCCCACATCAGCCTGTCTGATCACTCGGGACAGCTGCCAGCTGGGTGGCCCCAGGGCAGGATGTGGAGGTGTTTGAGATCCCTGACAGTGGAGTGACACAGAACAGAAGTGAAAAAGAATACGTCCATGTGGGAGGGTGATTTGCTGGTCTGTAGAACAGAAGTGAAAAAGAATACATCCGTGTGGGAGGGTGATTTGCTGGTCTTGCATTTCCCATGCTCAATTCTTTATACATTAACTGAAATTAGATAAGACAGGCACTGAGCCTCTATCCCCGAGGCTGACCGGAGGCCACCTACCCTCCACCTGCTGGGCTGAAGGACCACATAAGGGCATTGCTTCCTAAGGGAACTCTCTCCACCTGGACACTCAGCCAGGGGAATGCTCTAGAGCTCTTTCCTTTTCTTCCCTTGCAGCCTTCACCTGTACATGCTGCCTCCTCTGGCCTGGCTTCCCTACGTCACACGTCCCTGTCTTCCTCTGTCCACATCCCCTGGTGTGCCTTCTTCAGGCCTCTAGAGCTGCCCTTTCATTTGTTCCAAAGCAGCTACGGGGTCTGCTCTGGGACTGGCAAAGCCGGGTACACCTGTTCAGCAATAAGTACTGGGGATTTTTGGTTTGGTTTTTCCGGTTTTTAAGTTTTTGACCACGCCACGTGGCTTGCAGGATCTTAGCTCCCTGAGCAGGGATTGAACCCTGCCCTCGAGTGAAAAGCACCGAGTCCTAACCACTGGACCGCCAGGCAGTTCCCTAAGTGCTGGGTTTTTGTTTTTTTTTTTTTTTTTGCTGTACGCGGGCCTCTCACTGTTGCGGCCTCCCCCATTGCGGAGCACAGGCTCCGGACGCACAGGCCCAGCGGCCATGGCTCATGGGCCCAGCCTCTCCGCGGCATGTGGGATCCCCCCAGACCGGGGCACGAACCCGTGTCCCCTGCATCGGCAGGCGGACTCTCAACCACTGCGCCACCAGGGAAGCCCTAAGTGCTGGTTTTAATGACCGATTTGAACACTGTGTGAACAAGCCACATCATTCCCATATCCCATTGTGGGCCGGATGCGTTGTTTCAGATTTTTAATAACTGGTTGCGGGGAGGGGCATAGAAGGGGCCTGCCGACATGATGCCCCTGGACGGCAGGGCGGGCACCCCCAAGCCTGGGAGACCCGAGGACCTTGGCAGGAGGGTCGGGGGTCCCTGGAGCCTTCCGGACCTGGGACCCGAGGAGAGGCAGGGCACCCATCGCCTTAGCACAGGCTGTTTCCCAGAGATAAGGGCCCTCCGACTGTGTAACGAGCACAGCAGTCATGGGGAAGGGGGTGGTTCAGGCTGAGGGGGAGAAAAGCCTTGCGGGCAGCTGCTGGGCCAGAGCCCTTGCTGGAGAGGGGCCCACAGGCAGCTCTGTGGATGGCTCAACCTGGTCTTGGAAGGGAACTGGCCTTTGGTGGATGGAACTGAATAGCATGGGCGGGGGTGGGGCGGCGATGCTCCCTTCACTCCGGCTGCCTCATCCCCGGTTCAAGTTCCCAAAAGAGTTTCTAAGTGGAAGGGGTGTGGGGGGAGGACCTGCCAGGCCCAGGGGAGGGTGAGCAGATGTTGTGGGCGTCCAGCCCTCTCTGAGGCTTAGGTGAGCTGGCCCCGGGTGGGCATGGGGCCCGTCTGCCCCTCTTTGAAGCGGGGGCACCTTCTCTGGCCCAGGTGGTTCTTTGGAAACCCTTCTTCGGAAGGGAAAGGGGCCTGAAGTTGCAGGCGGGCGCAGCACCCTAACTGGCTCTTACTGGGTGTCCTCTCTGCAGGGGGAGAGGCCTTCTCCTTCAAATACAGTCCCGGGAAGCTGAGGGGAAACCAGTACAAGAAGATGATGACCAAGGAGGAACTGGAGGAGGAACAGAGGTAGGCCGCCCACCCTCTTCGGGGTCGCTCAGCTTTCTACAGTACCGGTACCGCCGTGAGCCCCCTTCGTTGCAGGCGGGAGAGGAGGAGGGCCTCCTGTAAGCTTCGCCAGCCCCCCACTCTTCCATTTCCATTTTAGGGTTTTCTCCCCCATGTCCTGGCAATATTCGGCCAGGCTCGATTTCCCCCGACAGTCCCCTTGGGGCCCTCGGGAGGAGCGTGTGAAGGTGATGGGGGGGAGGGTGGCCGAGCCCCTTCTTGCACCCCACCCCTCCCCCACCAAAAGGGAAAAAGCAGATGCCTGGGAAGAGCCTGGAGCAGATCGGCTGTTCACTTACACGGAGGGTTCATGACAAAACCAATCCATCACTGCAGGACAGAGCATGATTCTTCCTGCTCATCCGCTTGGCCACCAGCCCCCCTCAGCACCCCCCAAACCCCCCAGCCCAGGGCCAGCAGTCGTTTTTTATCTGTTCTGCTCCACGGAGCTCTGAAGCAGTTGCAGCCACGCAGCTCCTCATCTTTAGAATTGGGCTCTTCCCCCACCAGCCCCCAGCCGGGCACCCATGCACACCCCTGGGCTTCCCTCATAAGGAGCAGTAGGGACAGGCCATGGGGGAGAACCAGTGGTCTGACACGGGCCAGCCTGTGGCCTGGGGTCCTCTGGTTTAAGCACAGAGCTAAATGGGGGCCTGTGTTTTCTGAGCCCAGCAACCCAGAGGGGCTGGGTGATCACCCCCTACTTCCTAGCTAGCATAAGCTGGGTTCTAGGGTCAGAAATGGAGGCTTTATTATTCCAGGATGCAGATCTCAACTACCCTTTATTACCAAGCCACCCTGCGTCCCTCAAGTCAGAAGGCCCTGTGCCCACGAGAACCCCTTTCCCCTCCTGGAGCCGCCGCCAGTCCCTCCAAACCTGGCCTGGAAGACTCTTCACTGGGGGCGGAGGGGTGGCAGGGTGAGCCCAGCCCGGGGAAGCCCCCCACTCCTCGGTGCCCAGCCGCTGCCTCTGGGTGTGATCCGGTTTGCTGCCTTTATATTTCAGGATTGAGCTGACCTCTGACCTCACTTCCCTGTAGCAAGTTCCTTAGGTCCTGAGCCACAAATATCCTTGCAAATCCTTTTGGTAAGGAGACTGACTTCTTAGATTAGTGGTGCCTCCCTCATCCTGTCTGTTACTGTGTCCCCATCACGACTGAATGTGGTCCAAACCTCTCCTCCTCCGCTGCCTTCGTAACCAATTAATTCATTTCTGTGCACCCGGGCCTGCTCATTCTTCTCCAGCGCAGGGCTCCTGGGTGAACAGGCTCCCCTCCCAGGGCTGCAGGGTTCTTGGAGGCCCAGTTAATGCAAGTCCCTCCTGGGCCTAATGGGCCAGCTGGTTGGAGGGCCAGCGCCCCCTTGTGAGGCTGGGGGGGAACTGTCTTCCGCTGGACTGCGTGGTGTCACGC
The DNA here is from genome assembly GCF_964165515.1 of Mesoplodon bidens. Taxonomy (NCBI): domain Eukaryota; kingdom Metazoa; phylum Chordata; class Mammalia; order Artiodactyla; family Ziphiidae; genus Mesoplodon; species Mesoplodon bidens. Next base: position 40,024,448 of record NC_138179.1, on the reverse strand, counting down.
CTGCAGTTTTCATCTTTCCCTGAGAAGGTAGAACGGTGCCCGGCAGAAACCCTGTGCCCTCAAGTTGTGGTTCAGGCAGGGTGTTATGATCAGAGCAAGGGCTGGTGGACTGCAGCCCTGTTTTTGTAAATCCAGTGTGACTGGAACAGGGCTGCGGTCACTGTTTTTCTGTGGTCTGTGGCAGCTTTTGCACTGCAGTGGCTGAGCTGAGTAGCTGCAGAGGGACCGCATGGCCCACAAAGCTGAAAAGAGTCAGCATGTGGCCCTTTCCAGAAAAGGTGTGCAGCCCCAGAGTTAAGGATGGAGGGGGCTTGACGTGCCTGTGGTCCCTCAAAGGGCCCTGTGGACAGAGGCTGTGACTGGGACCCTGGCCCTATTCTGTGTGCTCTGTGGAGATGAGGGGCCATTAGAATAGGAGAGGCCAGTTAGCCGACTCAGTGGCAGGTCTCGGGCCGGGGTCAGACTGCCACCGTCCCTGGGTTTAGTGCTGGGACCTCGGGGAGGGACAGGGAAAGTCCTTCTTCCATCGTGTTCAGACAGGCTCTGCGTTGCCCAGGAGGGTCTTTCCCTAGTGGATCTTTGGGGGTCTCTAGATGAGTGGTTCACGCTGAGCTATTCTGCGGGGTCGAGACTGCCCAAGCGCTGCTCTCGGGGTGAGGGTTTCTCACCTCCTCACCTGCAGGCTTGGTTATCACAATCGTGCTTGAGCTGAGAAGGAGGGACTGGTGGACTTCATGGTGAACACGGTCCTCCCAGGGTGGGGCTGGAGTTCATGTTCACTCTCATTACTGCCCCTCCCAGCATGCTCCTGTGGCTGTCCGACACGTCTGCCTGTGAGGTGCGCTTGCTCCCTCCTGCCCCTGCACGTGGTCAGCCCACTCAGCACTGCATGGGGCCCCTGACACCCACCCCTCTCGCATGTTCCCCGCACAGTGACGCTTGGGGTTGCAGAGGCTGGCAAGTGTGGCTTTGCGTTTTCATCTACAGCACGATAGTTCCAGTGGGGACCGGGAAAGCTGACGGGTGTGAGACAGCTCCGGTCCCAGCTGAGTCTAGGAAACTGCCTTGGGATTGTCAGTATGAAAAATATTGTCAAACCACTAAAACCACAGGCCAGTGAAAAGTGTGTGCTCTTCTTTGCCTGTCAAATTCTTCTGGACCAAACTCTGCTTGTTCCTAATTCCCTTCCTGGCATTCAGGGTCCCCGTCAAGTTGCAAGCTGGTTAAAAACCCATGCTGCAAACCCTTGACTTTAAATTCTTTACCTCAGCCAGCATAGCAGTATCTAGACCCTAAATCTTTAGTAGTCACAAGACCCAGAGTTCCTCAGAAGCTGCAGTTCACAAGTTTTCAGGGCATGGCACTTGGTAAGCAGGACCCAGAGAAAGACACCCCAAATTCGTTCCTCCACGTGGTTAACACCTGGGCGTTCCCATCCTTGGAGCAGCTCACAGATGAGATTCCTTCTGCCCAAGGGGCAGAAAGTGTAAGGTTTGTAAATCCAGAGACATGCTGCTTAAGAAAGACCCTGCTTCCTCTCCCTTCTGCCCACCTCCTGCTGGGTCTCCCCTGGGGCTGGAGCTCACAAGCTCCCTCAGCACTGCCTCTGCCGGGATGGGGGTGCCCCTGCGTTCTCCCCGCAGCTTTTCTGGGAGGTGCCATATCCAGCCTCAGTGTGGCTGGGACACTGGGCTTGCAGGTTATGACTGCTCCCCGCAGCAAGATGCCACCCCCTCACCCCCAGGGCCAGTGAAGCTGGTGAGCTTGGCTGACTTCTAGCTTGGCAGCAAAAAGAAGCGGCACCATCGGCTACTCCTTTCCTTGTACACCGTCCCTTCTTCCCATCTTCTGGTCCAGGGGAAAAGTGGAACCCACGAGGTAGACTAGGTTGGCTCTGAGAGTGAGGACCCAGGACCCCAGCACCCATTCCATTCTGAAGGTCCCCAGGACTGGCCTGACGTTTTTGGAAGTGGACACCACTCTAGTGGATGGTGTTTTGAAATGCATAACTGGCAAGGGTGAATGGATATTCTGCTTTCTGCCCTCTGATGGGTCCACAAACCATCCACCAGTGTGAATTTCTAGGAACGCGTGCTGACTCACCTCCACATGAGGGCGCCAGAGGGATAAAATGGAACCCCACCGGTTTCCCTCAGTGCTCACCTGGGTAAACCAGTGCTTCTGCATGTCCCTTACAAAAGGTGGGCACACCATTTGTGTCATCTGGGGAGCACATTTCCTTGGAAGCCACTGTCCCCAGAAGGGACAAAACCTACCCAGCAAGGATAAGAAATAATCTGTGGTGAGAGGACCGGCCCAGAGAGGACCAGCCCAGAGTGGCCACAAAGCTGAGGATCTGACCCTCGGTCTGACCTGCCAACTAAGTATCTGTGGCACCCTACCTGCCCACCGACCTACATGTGGACCCCATGCCCAACAACACACCTGTGGTACCCTCCCTGCCCAACTACCTAATTGAGGACCCTCCGTTTTAAACTGTGCACAAGTGGGCCCCAACCTGCCCAACTACCTACCTGAGGATGCTCCCTGTCTAACTACCCATGTGTGGGACCCGCCTTGCTCAACCACCTACATGTGGGACCCAAACTGCCCATATACCAACATGTAGTACCCTCCCTGCCCAGCTACCTACTGTGGGACCCTCCCTGCCCAACTACCTAATTGAGGACCCTCCCTGCCTAACCACCCACATGTGAGACTCGAACTGCCCAAATACCTGTAAGTGGGACCCTCCCTGCCAACTACCTACAGGTGGGCTTCAACCTGCTCAACTACCCGCACGGGCACCCGAACTGCCCAGATACCTAAACGAGAGACCTGCCCTACCCAAGTATTTACTCTGGGACCCTACCTGCCCAACTACCTGAAGTCTGACACCCCCTGCCTAACTACCTACAGTGGGACCCTACCTGTTAAACTATGTACAAGTGGGCCCTGACCTGCCCAGCTATCTTACTGAGGATGCTCCCTGACCAACAACCTGCAAGTGGGACCTGACCTGCCTCGCTCCTACATGTGGGACCCAACCTGTACAACTACCTAAATGAGGGCCCTGACCTGCTCAACTACCACCGTGTAGGACCCTCCCTGTCCAACTACCTACAATGCCACCCTACCTGCTAAACTACCTACAGGTGGGCCCTGACCTGCCCCTGTAGGCCTTGCAGACTTGGAACGGGGTCTTGGGCTGGCTTTGGTTAGTGGGCTCTCCTGCAGCAGGTGATGAGAGGCAAACTCCCCTGGGTCTGGATCCCAGCGTCTGGGCTGGCTTCTGCAATTCCAGATGTTCCCCTTCCTCACCCCGTTTCCCCCTTTCCTTTCCTGCAGTACTGGTAAGATGGCATGAGTGAAATAAATTATCTTTTCTCCTTATTTCTCTTTACAGAACCGAGGAATAATGAAGTTATCCTTAGCCTCCTCCTAAAGGCTTTTCCTTTTGGCATCTTAAAACTTGAGAGATAAAGTGGAACCCCCAGAGAGGAGCCAGCAGGCTCCTGGGGCACATTTTCCTACATAAATCTGCCGGGACTAGGCCCCCATCCAGGACTTTCCTTGGCTGGGAGGATCCCGAATGCCCGTGGCGCTCCCCTGTAGAGGCATTCCTCCCCGTTTGCCTGGATTGCTTTGTTAAGCTGAAGGGTTTTCCTGGACTTTTATTTTCCTTATTACTCAACCTTCCTGTCCACACACGCTTTGCACCTGAGATATCACCAGTGTCAGCAATGCCATCATTTTAAAATCGGTATAGTTTCATTCCAGCCCTCCTGCTTTTCATTACCAAAGCCAAACCAGGAAAGACTTTGAGGTGTGATGGACAAATGAGGGAGAGCTGCCTGTGCTCGCTGGCTGGTCGACTGCCCTCCTTCCCCTTGGGGCCCGCTCCCCTCTCTGTCTTCGGCTGGCTCGGCTGTGGGGTGAGAGCCCGATGATTGATGAGTGGGCAACAAAGAACCAGAACCAGCTGTTGACTTCCTCTTGCCCTTACCCTCCGTTGAGAGCAGGCTCGGATCCAGCCCGCTTGTTGCTAAGAGGCCTTTTCATTGATGTTCCTACCAGCTCAGCGGAATCTCCACCTTCGCTTTCGCAGAAGCAATAATGATAGTGTTCGCTTAAAACAGCTGTCTCGATTCTGCCTTTTCCTAGGTTTCATAGATGAGTTAGAACTTCTCCAGATAATCAGATCAGTCCCAGATTCATTTCTTGGAATTTTATATTTGACAATATTTATACTATACCAAACTAACCTGCAGTTTTTAGATGTGTTGGTTAAAACATTTTTTGAAAGCAGTAAGTTTATAGAAAAAAAATTTTTTTTCCTCTATTTAGTGGAAGGCCGGGAAATGTCCACTGTCAGCCTAGGGCATGGTACATTCCCAGGGACCTTCTCCTCTGGGTCTAATACCTTAGGTTCACGGGTTTAGGACAGAACAGGCAACAAAGCAACAGCCACACAGAGCTGTGTAGCCTGACCCACACAGCAGTAGCAACAGCAATGTCCTTGTCCACGCCGGGGTCTGATTGAAAAATAGGTGACTCCTTCCAGGTTATTAAGTTTGTCGGGACACTTTCTGAACATGGCTTAGAGGCGCCTCACATACTCCCAATGGCTGGGATCTGTGTATTCAGCCTTTGTTCGGTCCAATAAACTTTGAGTAGATGGTCTTGATTACTGTGTGTTTATTTCAGTTTTGCTTTGTTTTTTTAAAAAATCATCTTTTTGAACCCATTAAAATTTGAGCTCTCTCTCAATTTGTGCCTGTTACTCCCCAGCAGAGTGCGAAGTCCTAGGCCCACCCTCGTAAAAATATGCAAGCGCCACGGCCATTAAGAGACGCGCAAGAGGATTTGTGTTCCTTTGGGGGGGTGCCCACTCATACACCTGGACTGTGATTCCTTCCAAAGAGCTAAACACACAGACTGTCATTTCACAGTACTCCTTTCTTCAGGTGGTAGGGTATCGCGTACTTCTCACAGGCTCCTTCTCCGGACAGGAAAGCAGACTGTAGAAATAACTTTCCCAGCATGACTAAGAGAGGGTTGGATTTGAGACTTCAGTATTTCAGCTTCTAGATGCTGCTGTAGTCAGAAAACCAACTGCTTGCTGTTTGGGAGATATGGGGTTACTGCAGAAGGAATATGTTAGGACAAGCGTAAGACCAGACATCGATCGGATCCCCCTCTAGGCAGGGTTGGGGTGCTGGTTGGGCAGTGCTGTGCCTTGCAGGGCCAGGGTGGCCAGAGGCTGTGCTGAAGCTCTGCCTCCTGGTGGGTCTGCAGGGACCAGAGCAGACCCTGCCATTTGGTTTACATCCTCTGAAGGTGGCCCGTGCCGAGCCAGTAGGGCGGTGTGGAGGGGGGAACTGCAGAAGCCTGAAACCGAATGGGGAGCCCATGCCAGCACACAGCGCCCAGCCTCGCTGATGAGCACAGCACAACAGAACAAACAAGAAGCAAACCGTGGCTGCAGAATCTCACCCCACCCTTTCTTTTTTTTTTTTAAGATGTTTTATTAATTTATTTTTTTTATTTTTTATTTTTTTGCTGTATGCGGGCCTCTCACTGCTGTGGCCTCTCCCGTTGTGGAGCACAGGCTCCGGACGCGCAGGCTCAGTGGCCATGGCTCACGGGCCTAGCTGCTCCGCGGCATGTGGGATCCTCCTGGACTGGGGCACGAACCCGTGTCCCCTGCATCGGCAGGCGGACTCTCAACCACTGCGCCACCAGGGAAGCCCCAATTTATTTATTTTTGCTGTGTTGGGTCTTCGTTCCTGTGCGAGGGCTTTTTCTAGTTGTGGCAAGCGGGGGCCACTCTTCATCGCGGTGCACGGGCCTCTCACTGTTGCGGCCTCTCTTGTTGCGGAGCACAGGCTCCAGACGCGCAGGCTCAGTAGTTGTGGCTCACGGGCCTAGTTGCTCCATGGCATGTGGGATCCTCCCAGACCAGGGCTCGAACCCGTGTCCCGTGCATTAGCAGGCAGATTCTCAACCACTGCGCCACCAGGGAAGCCCTCACCCCACCCTTTCATGTTTGCACTTGTGAGAGGTGTCCCGTGCTGATTAGATGGTGTGGTCCAGCCACAGAGAGATAACAGAACATCACTCCCAGCATCCCCCCGGCCCCCTGGCCCATGTGTGAACATAAAGCCAATCTCCAGCCAAGCCTGTTCCCTGGTAAAAGGGCCAGGGCCCCTGCTGGCTATAAGGTGTCTTTGTGCAAACTGGAAAGGCGCCCCTTCCTCTGGGCAGCGAGACCCCACACCCACCCTTGCCCCTGGGCCAAGCACCCTGTGCACACATCTGTATGCTCCCGTTTCCCAGCCAATTGTGTTTTTCTTCCTCCACTTTTGGCTCATCCCTCTAAACGAAGGCTGTTTCTAACATGTCTCTTCATAGGCTCTCTAGCCGCCCAATGGAGCACCTCTGCTTCCTCGTAGCCTCCTGGGAGGTGTGTAGTCCAACATTAAACAGAGGCCCGGGAATTCCCCGGCGGTCCAGTGGTTAGGACTCCAAGCTCTCACTGCCGAGGAGCCGGGTTTGATCTCTGGTCCGGGAACTAAGATCCTGCAGGCCGTGCGGCACGACCAAAAAAAAAGGGAGGCCCACAGGGAAACTGTAGCACCGAGAACCTGAATGATAACTTGGGATCCCCAAATCTCCAGGGTAAACCCAAGACTTAGAACCCCAGTTTGTAGAAGTCTCAAGTTGAGTTTTTTTTAGACCAAATCAGCTCCTGTGTTAAGAGTGGGTTTTGTTTTAGTTTCATTTTCTTCTTATTCTGGAAAGCAAAGCAGTAATACAGGAGTGAGGAGTGTCCCAACTCCACGGGATGTGCACGGCCTCTCTCTCTCTCTCTCTCCCCTGGTTTGGGAGCATCTTTTTCCTCTTTATCCTTTCTTCTTGACAGAGTTCAGAAAGAACAGCTGGCTGCCATCTTCAAGCTCATGAAGGACAACAAGGAGACGTTTGGCGAGATGTCGGATGGCGACGTGCAAGACCAGCTCCGGCTCTACGACATGTAGGTGCGTCCGCCTGGCAAGACGCCGCCACGGTGGGGCCGTGACTCTGCCCCGGCCCCGGGACCCAACCCCGCGCCATTCTCAGACTTCTGTAGGCTTCAGTTTATCTCATATACATAGATGTAGAGGTAGATCATATACAGAGTTGCTCGGTTCTTGCAATTTAGATATCATGTCATAGGAATCAGGACTGTTGTCTTCAGAGAAGAAAAATCCCTGACTTGTTTGGCTTCTGCCTGCTGGTGAGCTTCCAGCTGTCACATGGGCTCCCCTCCGAGGCTGTCATCTGATCCAAATTAGACCTTCCGTGCAGACCCTGAGCAGGCAGCAGCCCAGAAGGGCTGGCTCGAAGCCTCAGAAGCCCCAGCACATGGTGTTGAAAGGATTTAGGGGTGCTGTGGGATGAGTATCAGGTCCCACTGCCCGAGCATCCAGTCTAATAACACTACACCTTCTTCTTCCTTAGAAGGATTTCTGGACACTTCTGTAACTGTATGGAAGCAAGCAGTAGGGGAGCATCCCTAAAAAGCAAAAAGTCTGATTCAAAGACTCACCTTCGATCCTGGACCAAAGCAACAGTATCAGAGTTAAGACCCTCTAAGTTTCTCTTATTTAAGCGTGAGACTTACTTTATATATAATTAAGACTTCTATGAGTGCTTATCACACACCTAGACCTGTGCTAGACACTGTCAATGGAAATAAAATACACAACACAGTCCTACCTTTAGAGAGATTAAAGTCGTGTGGAGGGGAATTCCCTGGTGGTCCAGTGGCTAGGACTCGGCGCTTTCACTGCTGAGGGTGCGGGTTCAATCCCTGGCCGGGAAACTAAGAAGCTGCAAGCCGTGGTGCGGCCAAAAATAAATACATAAAAATAAAGTCCTTTGGAGAAGCCAGGCATGTGTGCAGGAAAAGAGAACCTCACAAGTCAGCATTCAGTAAAATGCCAAAATGACCTCACAGAGAGTCTGGGCCACCTTAGCACATCAGTAAAGTTCAGTGAGTCAGTGAGTGCATGACGACGGAAATAACAGCGATTCTTCCGTTCTGCCCAGGTCCTGTATCTGATCACCCCACTGGCAGAAAAATTCATAGCAAGCTGAATTTAGGAGGTTGCGCTAAAGGGACAACCTAAGAAAGTTCTTGAGAATATTTTTTATTTGCTGAAATAAAACTAAACACACGAAATTAAAAGCAGCAGTGGTGTTTTACGTACCACAATTTAATAATTATCACGGGATCACAGTGAACCTTTCATCGTCTCTTGCTTGTTAGGGTTCTTCCCAGGCCTCCCCCCATCACTTCTTTGCTGACAATCCATAGCAGGAGGGTCTGATCTGTGTGTCTGTTGTTATATCCAAATGTCAGTTCTTTTTTCTTTTTTAAAAAAATATTTTTATCTTTTTTGTTACTGCTTTTTAAAAATGTTATGATTTAAGTATTGTTTGTTCCCTCTCTCAGGTCCCAAGGACCCCCCGGGTTGTTTTTTATCTCCCTGCCCCCTAAATGCATGTCAGCAGAATATGCACTGCCCTGTAGCCACTTTATATCTCTTTCTCCACCTCCTTCTTCCAGTTCTTCTTCTCTGATTATACCAAACAAACAGGAATGACTCGTGGGTATGTGAGTCAAAATTCTCATGGCTATGGGAAAAGTAAACTGAAGGAACTTTTCTATACTTGGTTCAGCTAAGATGTTCCAACTGCAAAGAGCTGAAAACTCCAATTGTCTTAAACAAAAGGAGAATTAGGGCACGGGAGGAGTCCAAAGGCAGAATGCCTGTAGGTCCATTAGGGTCAGGGCCCAAGCTATATTTCTCTTAACTTGGTCTTCCTTGCACTGTGGGCTTTTGTCACAGACCAGCTCTCCTCAGGGTTGCAAGATGGCTGCAGGAGTTCAGATATCACAACTAGGAGCAGGAAAAGGGCCATCTCTTCTTTGTGTCCTAGGAGTGAGGGAACCAATTCAGGTGCACCCTCCCCTTTTGGGTCCCAATTGGCCAGAATGTCATGTGTCCATGCCTTCACCAATCACTAGCAAGGAGATGGGACCACCATGGTTGGCTGAGATGCCTGGGGCTGGGGCCGGCATCCCCTGAACACTTAAGCCATCCAGAGGAGGGGGCCACTGGACCTCACTGGGGCTCTGTGAGAAAGGGGTGGGAGGGATGGGTACTGGGTAGACAGGACCTGTCACCTGGTGGGGACTTGGAAGCCAGTGTCTGGAGTGCCCAGAATATGTGACACTCTTCCTGGGTGGTGGTTCTGTTGCCCAGGTTCTGGGCCTTTGATGCTCTGTGGAAGCACTGCTGGCTTGCTACAATTGTTGGGCGGCTCTGATGCCATTTCCAGATAAGCTCCATCTTCTGTTTATATGATTTCTGTCACTTCATCTGCTTCACTGGCACACCAGTGGCCAGAAGAGCCCTCTTAAAACAAAACCCATTTCCAACTGACACCCGTATGTCCCACCAGATCTCAGTATTGCTACTAGTCAGGAAAATCAAAGCACCTTCGAAAAAAATGTACCTGCAGGCTCAGAACTTGTTCTTAAAAGTTCCCGGGAGTCAATGTGAGAACTTAACAGATGACCATAAGATAACAGCCTACCCTGCAAGCTGAAAGCAAGAGGAAACATTTGCTCACAAGTGTCGGGAGGAAGAAAAATTGATACCATCTGGGCCACTGCATCGTCCTTAACAGAGAACCTTGTCAAATTTTGGATTTTTGTCAATTTGATAGGTCAAAAATGTTAGCTCAATGAAACTTTAATTTGCATTTTTCTTATTATGTAAAAGTTTGCACAACCATTCAAATGTTTAGGGGCTCCTTGCATTTTTTTTCCCCCTGTAAACTGCCCCTTCCTGTCTCTTCCTGTTTTCTATTGACCACCAAACATTTAATCTCAGGTTTAATTCACCGAACAGCACCCATTTCCGATTATCTGGCCATAATTTGGGGTACAGCACCCGTCATCCTCAAGCCCTTGATCCTGAATTGAGAAGGGAACCTAGATAATTCCAGGGAAAGCTCACCAAATTCAGGAGCCTTAGTGGAAGTCAAAAGGCCAACAAAAGTAGACCTCCGTCAGCAGCACGATTTCAACCAAGTGTTAATTGCCTACTTTATATACTCTGAAGAACCACGCACCCGCAGATTGGACCAATCATTCTCCACTGTCAATATCCTTAGCGGCACCTCAGTGGTTCCAGCACCTGCCAATCTATTGCGAAGGCGGAGCTCTTGATTGCCATTGGGTACCGCATCCTCCCATCGCTCCCCGCCTCCACCCGAGCCCGCTTCCCTCTGAGGTGGGAATTCCGGATGTCCGGTCGCGTCCAGACAGGTTTCCTCAGTGATTGACAAGAGCCTTTGTCCAATAAGGAGTGCAAGCTGGCTCATCCCGCCCACACGCGGCCTTGCCTAGATCCTCCGCGGCGGACGCAGCCGCGGGCTGGTTGGGGGTAGGGCTCTCGGCCGGGTGCGAACTCCCAGGGCTTCCTTGGAGCCCAGACCCTGCCGGCTGCCAGCCCCTCTGGGCACAAGTCAAAAGGTCTCTCCTCGAATCGAGTTCCCCGCCGCAGCCGGGTGCGGCCTGGCGAGCTGTCTTGACTGGGGCCGTCTCTGACTTCCCTACCGAGGCCGGGTTCCCACAGCTTAGCAAACAGCAAAGCCTGAGCCGCCCACCGAGCTAGACCCAAGATATGAAGACGAATTCGAGCCGGTCCCTGCACCCCAGGAGCCAACCACCACCACCACTACCTTCCCCCCAGCACTCCCCAAGCCCACCCTAGACTCCCAGACCACTGTCCCACCTCCGAATCCAACACACCCCCAAACCCCCGTTATTCACGTTCCCCTTATCACCGCACCCAAGGCAAAATCCAGGAGATCCTTCTGATCAGGCAACTGCACGCACCCATATATTCTCACCAAGGTGTCTTTGGTATTGGGCTGATCTTCAAGAAGGTGCAAGGAGAAATGAGTCACACTTTCCCACACCTGTGCTCACCCTTTCACGTTATGCCCGAGGCGCTTAAGCTGAGGTTTGCTAAAGCAGCTGCTGAATAAGTGTGAAGATCAAGTTGGACTTACCTACCACCTGGCCTGAGTGATCAAATCGTTTCCATTCCGACACCCAAATCCGGCCCACTGGAGGCTCCACAGCCTTAGAGGGTTCCCACCAACATCGAGTCTTTGGGCCTGATGGTGGCCTGGGTCCTCTACAAATGAAAAAGAGAGCCATGCCCCACAGCAGGTTGGGTCATCAGGGGTTACTGAACTGTTAAAAACCATCCATCTGCAATCAGGGTTTTTTTGGTAAATTTCATTTCTCTCATCTCTTTATGTACCTTAATTACTTTTTGTTGAGCGCTCCAACAGAGGACAGGTTATATTGACAGGTTGTCAGTTATTTAGCTTCTTCAAAGGTTGATCATATTCACCTCAGAACAGTGTTAGGCGGTGTCTTTGGTTCCCTTGTAATCAGCTTCAATGATACCGTAAGTTGAGTTTCAGGAGAGGAGACAGCTGGCAAGAGGAATGAAATTAAGAAAATTGTTCCAGGATGAAAAGGTTTAATGAAGGAAATGGGAGCAAAGGGACAAAACACATAGGATTCAGATTTGAATATTGAATGGTGTGAATTGGCACATTTACCCTTTCAGACATTTATTGAGTCTGTCTTCAAGCAAAAACGCTATGCTGGATGATGTAATGCTAAATGCCTAGATGAGAGGAAGGTTCACTAACTTTTTGGAGCAAGTGCTAAATGCAGAGAACTGTGTGCCTTGCCAACGCTCTCTCATGAATCTTCACAACAACTCTGTGAAGGACATAACGTTCTCCTACAGAAGAAGAAAACAAGATTCAAAAAATACTGATGATCCAATTTAAAAAAAAAACGTGGAAAGGATCTTAATAGACTTTTCTGCAAAGAAGACATACAAATGGCCAATAAGCACATGAAAAGATGTTCAGCAGGCAAATGAAATGTAAATCAAAACCCCATGGAGGGCTTCCCTAGTGGCGCAGTGGTTGAGAGTCCACCTGCCGATGCAGGGGACGTGGGTTCGTGTCCCGGTCTGGGAAGATCCCACATGCCGCGGAGCGGCTAGGCCCGTGAGCCACGGCCGCTAAGCCTGCGCGTCCGGGGCCTGTGCTCCACAACGGGAGAGGCCACAATAGTGAGAGACCCGTGTACCGCAAAAAAAAAAAAAAAAAAAAAAAAAAAAAAGAAATACAAGCAATTGCAGAACAATTATTTTAATTATTAGGGACTCATTTTATGTAGCCAATTTAATTTGCAGGCATACAAATTATTATAAATGATTTCGTGATTACTGTGGGATTTTTGGCTGTCGACTGGTTCTGTGTGTGGTTCTAATTTGAGGTTCAGTGGAAGACTGAACCCAGGTTATAAAGGGTCTGACCCATGTGTATGATAATCTAAATACAACCCAACTGCGGGTGAATGGACAGAGGAATAGTAAGACTCGGCACTTCCCAAATTTTTCACTTAAGGTTTTTAAGTTTTTCTTTATTTATTGTTTTATGTGAGCAAGTTATAGAACTTAGTAATAGATTTCTAGGATTTGATTTAAAGGCTTTTTTTCTTTAAGGCTCTTTATGGAAAATTTCAAACATATACAAATGTAGAGTAAATCATGTCATAAAACCCTCAGTATAAACAAGGTCCTACTTGTTTAGCAAGGGGAACTATATTCAATATCCTGTAATAAACCATGATGGGAAAGAATATGAAAAATATATATATATGTATAACTGAATCACCTTGCTGTACACCAGAAACTAACACAACATTGTAAATCAACTATACTTCAACAAAACAGATTACAAAAAGAAAAAACCCTCCGTACTTATCACTCAGTTTCAACAATTACCCACGTTTTGCCAATCTTATTTCACTGCCTCCCCTCACCCCTGGCCAGTCTTTTTCAGCCAAACACAGACATTATGTCATTTTACCCATAAGTACATCAATATGCATCTTTAATAAGAGCATTTGAAAAAAAAATAATCACATGCCATTGTCCCCTTAATAAAATTAATAATTCCTCAATATCATCTAATCTCTGATTATCTAAAGTAGTTGGTTTTTTCAGATCAGAATCCAAACAAGAGCTATACACCACATGTGATTTTGCCTCAAAGTCTCTTTTATTACATAATAGTCTTCCCTCCATTTTTAAAAAAATGACATTGATTTGATAGAGAAACCAGGTCGTTCATATGTTTTATAAAATCTTCCACTTTCTGGATTTGGCAGGTGGGGTCCTCATGGTATAGTTTTCCCTAGTCCTTTATACGCTGTGTTTCCTGTGAACTGGTGGTTAGCTCCAAAGGCTTGATCATATTCATTTGCATTGGTTTGGGCCAGAACTCTTCACAGGTGGTGCCACGTTTATTTTTATTATTATTATTTTATAATTTTATTTATTTATTTATTTTTGGCTGCATGCAGGCTTTCTCTAGTTGTGGCGAGCGGGAGCTACTCTTTGTTGTGGTGCGCGGGCTTCTCATTGCAGTGGTTTCTCTTGTTGCGGAGCATGGGCTCTAGGCACTCGGGCTTCAGTAGTTGTGGCACAAGGCCTCAGTAGTTGTGGCTCGTGGGCTCTAGCGCACAGGCTCAGTAGTTGTGGCACCCGGGCTTAGCTGCTCCGCGGCATGTGGGATCTTCCCGGACCAGGGATGGAACCCATGTCCCCTGCATTGGCAGGCAGGTGGATTCTTAACCACTGCACCACCAGGGAAGTCCCAGTGCCATGTTTAGTGGTGCCAGGATTGGCCAGAGGAGTCATGTGGTGTCAGCCTGATCCCTCCAGGGTCCCACCTCATGGTTTTAGCATTCATTGATGAGCATTGCCTTAGGGTTTGCTAAGATGGTGGTTTTCTAATTCTATTATTTCTCCTGCACTTATTACTGGAATTCTGTAAAGAACTTTCCTTTACCAGTTCTATGATTTCACTAAAATAGTTTGAATAGGAAAGAAAATTTTTTACATCGACTCCTGTGAGCCTTTTTTCCCTTTGGTAATTTTTTAAATTTTGAAATAATGTTTGACTTACAGAATAGTTACAAGAATAGGACAAAGAACTCTCATAGACCCTTCATCCAGATTCCCCAGTTGTTTGCATTTCACCCCTTTTGCTGACTCATTTTCTCTTTCATATATACAACCTTTTAACTACTGGAGAGTGAAGTGCACACATAATGCTCCTTTACCTACAAATACAATGGTGTGTATTTCCTAAGAACAAGGATGTACTCTTAAATAATCATGAACAATGGTTGATATCAGAAAGTTAACATTGATACAATGCTATTATTTAATCTATGACCTTATTCATGGTTTGCCAGTTGTCCCAACAAATCTTTTATTTAAAAAAAAAATTCTATTCCAGGATCAAGGCCAGGATTCAGCATTGCATTTAATCTCTTTTTTCTTTAGTCTCCCCAGTCTGGAATGGCTTCTAAGTCTCCTGGTCTTTCATAACCTTGACATTTTTGAAGAGTACAGACCAGTTATTTAGTAGACTCTGTGAACTTCTAACGCGATCAGGCTTTGATAGCTTCCTTGCTTTCTGGCATAACAAGATGTCCCAAGTTCACCTGTACCTTCCCTATTCCGTATCCTAACGGCCATTTCTCTAAAGATCCCTGGTTTCTTTCAGTGGGAAACGGGACACAGAGATGGGAACTGAATTCTGATGACACCATTAATGGGGACGAGGCGTGAGTGAGGGTAACGGGTAGATGAGTAGTGCCCTCTGAGGCAGGACTGGCCCCCCAACTGTGCCCCAGACCCCGCGTCTGGGGGAACAGCATTTTCAGGCTGGCCTTTGTGGATCAGTTTTTCTGACTGGGAAAATCAGGGGGAATGTATGGCCCTTCTCCACTGACGTGGCTTTGGGTATGGTTCACCCAGTATAATCCCTGAGTTGCTTTCCTTCTCCTTTTTCATTTTACGACTTGTGAGATTTACTTGTCTTTTCTTATCTAACATTATTGATTTATTGGAGGTGCAAACGCAGAACTGGAACATCAGGTGGCTGTCAAGGAAGGGTCAGAACACCTGCATAAACATTAGGTGATTGAGCAAAGCAGAAGTGCAGCCATATATACACACAGTGGCACAGAGGAGTCAATTTGCCCCAGGCCGGCCACCTGTGCATCTCTGGAGGTCATTGTTCTTAGCAAAGTCCTTCCCTTTGTGCTTAGACAGGCTTCTGACTCATTGGGAATATGGCTGTTCTACTATCAGCAATCCTGTATCTTGTTCTTATGAATTATCTAAAAGAACAAACTTCTTAAGTGATACGCAGTCCTGGGTCCTGGGTTCCTACCATTCCACTGTCCCAGGGGCCACAGCTCCCAGGGAAACGGGAAGGCTGAAGTAAAAACACAAGAAGAGGCTGCCTACCCTTGGGATGCTAAGGAGCCTGCACATTTGCCTTATATGTTTCCCATAATGAAGGGTAGCAGAAAATGCTCCAGGGTTGTCTCAGGACAGAACTGCAAGTGTCAGAGAGAAGGGAGATTGGGGGCATCAAAGGAGCAGCGGGTGGGGGTGGGCTGGGGGGAGGCTGGGGGTCAGAAACTGTGGTCCAGACAAGAATCTAAGTGCAGCCATTTCATTGAGCCTCAACTCAGTTCTCTATTTTCTAAGCACCACTTCCCACCATTCTAGGCTAACTGCCTTTCCTGTCCCTTGCAATGTCTTGGGCAGGTTCAGACACTTTAGGCTGTTAAGACTCATGTCAGCTCTGTTTCAAACTTCACTTGCACACGTGACTCAGAGCTTCGTCAGCTCCTCTCCCTGAAACAAGCTGGGGCACTGACCCTGGTTGCTGGGAGAATGCGGGAGACTGCGGGTGGGTGTGGTCTGGTTCTGTGATACCTCCCACACCCTCTCTTTTCAAGGCCCAACTTCTTAGCTTCCCTGGTGTAGAGAGCAACAAATTGAAATGGAAACCGCTGGGGTGGGAATTAAGGGGGAATTAAGGGGGAACAGATCCCTTAATTTAACCTGCTGTGTGTCCAAGACAGGGAGGGCCCCAGGTCTGGCCGGGTTTAGTTCTATCTACTACTACTGGTCTCTGATGACAGGGTGGACTCTGCATAGATGCAAAGATTACATAAGACATGTGATAAGTGTTATTGATCAAATCTTGGTAGGGTACATGTGAGTGCAAAGGACAGAGAGGTCAATTCTAATTGGGGTGTAGAGGGACTTAACCTGCTTTAGTTTCATAAACAACCCAAGAACTAGTGGATTCCAGAAGCTTTAGGAGCCCTATCTGATACAAGAGCTTCATCTAGTACATGAATGATGATATAGGGCAAAACTGTTTCAGACATAGTACAGCTCCATAAATGACTTATTCATGAAGATGAGTCCTACTTGGTTTCTCCTATCTTTAGTGGTTTCTGAACTTGTATGCTGGTGAAAGTTCTGAGGGATGAACAGAGCTGACATGGAACATTCCTCTTCTACACTTAAAACTGCCAAGACATGGAAACAGCCTCAATGCCCATCAACAGGTGAATGGATAAAGATGTGGTGTATATATATACAGTGGAATACTACGCAGCAATAAAATAGAATGAAATAGTGCCATTTGCAGCAACATGGATGGACTTAGAGATTATCATACTAAGTGAAGTAAGTCAGAAATGAAAAACAAATACCATATGATCACTTATATGTGGAATCTAAAAAAAAGACACAAATGAACCTATCTACAAAACAGAAACAGAATCACAGACATAGAGAACAGACTTGTGGTTGCCAGCGGGGTCATAGGGGTGGAGGAGGGATGGATTGGGAGTTTGGGGTTAGCAGATGCAAAGTATTACAGTGTATATAGGATGGATAAATGGCAAGGTCCTACTGTAGAGAACAGGGAGCTATATTCAATATCCTGTGACAAACCATAATGGAAAAGAATATAAAAAAGAATGTATATATATATATGTATAACTGAATCACTTTGCCATACAGCAGAAACTAACACAACGTTGTAAATCAACTATACGTTAATTTAAAAAAAAGAGACAGAGAGAAAGACAGGGCACACACGATTGAGAGATTGGGAGATTATGGGAATAAAAAGTGAATTGGAGGGGCTTCCCTGGTGGCGCAGTGGTTGAGAGTCCGCCTGCTGATGCAGGGGACGCGGGTTCATGCCCTGGTCCAGGAAGATCCCACATGCCGTGGAGCGGCTGGGCCCGTGAGCCATGGCTGCTGAGCCTGCGCGTCCGGAGCCTGTGCTCCGCAACGGGAGAGGCCACAACAGTGAGAGGCCCACATACTGCAAATAAATAAATAAATAAATAAAAATAATAAATCTTCCTTTAGATGCAGAGAAAAGATTCCATTAACTTCTTGTTTCTGAACAGCCTACTGCTCAGAGATAGGGGCAGTGCTCTAAAATAAACACCAACACTCCTACCAAATGGCCAAAAACAAGCAAGAGCAAATGACACACCCAAGTGGAGCTTGAATTCCGGGAGCAGGTGGATCTCAACTGGTAGGAATGAGCTCCTGGCCTGGAAGGAAGTGCTGTCAATTTTAATTCTATGTGTGAGTCAATGCCACAAGCGTGAAAGAAACTGTATGTAATTAGTTTGCTTCTTTGCAGAGAGCTGTTTAAATGGAGTATTCTACTGGGAAGCGGTTATGTAAAGGACGATGCAGCACAAAAGACCCAGGTGGGAAACTGGAAAAAAAACCTCTGATCTGGGTAGTGTCCTCTCTACCTGTTTGCCTGCTTTTTCAGGCACTGGGCACAGTCAAAGCCTTGTCCCCTGGTCGCCAACAGCAGGTGTTACAGTCTGCCTTGGCTTGACTTTGCTGCACAACAGTCCTATTAGCATTTCCCTATTCTGCCGGCCCTGAGCTTGTGATTTTTTTTGACATCGACAAAATAGCTCCTCAGAATTTGTTTCCCAAAGCTTTACTTCATTTCCACCTTTTTTTTTTTTTTTCTTTTGGCCACGCCACTCAGCTTGCAGGATCTCAGTTCCCTGACCAGGGATTGAACCCAGGCCCTCAGCAGTGAGAGCACAGAGTCTTAACCACTGGACCACCAGGGAACTCCCCACTTCTACCTTTTATGAGAAGTTTGAGATGTGTGAGAGAGGTTGTCCTGGAGAAAAAATCAGAACCGAAAAATCAGAACCGTGGAAGAAGGACAGATGTGTTCTCTAATGACCACGTGACACTCATTGTACAGCAGTTGGGGGCTCCAGCCAAACAAGGAAAAGAAACACACATGCTTATCACCACAGGTGCTGTGTTTAGCAGACCCTCGGGTTATATGGCACAAACCATGAAGGAAATCAGCACCATCCTCAACTTCCTGGAGCCCCCATCATCCCCCCCTGGCCAAACCTGGGGGCTGAGTCTCCACCCAGCAACCCCCCTGCACCTTTAGAACTCTCTCCAGCTCAAGACCTCCTGTGGCTTCTCATCACAATTAGAATAAACTGTATACTCTGGTTTTCTAGGGTAAGGGCAAATACAAGGAAAGAATAAGAGGCTTAATTCTCCTGTTGAAAGTAAGGGAAGAGATGTCCTTCCCCCTTCCTTTTCTTAGAGCATTTACTTTAGAAAACCTGTACGTTCTTTCCCTGTCTCTTTGAAATGTATGTGAATCTGTTTAAAGCTAAAGAATCCTCTCGCCAGATCTGGGAATGTCCTTCTCAAGGACTTGGGAAGCCTCCCTTTGAAATGCCACCATCAAGGAAGAGAGCACCCCACCTCCCAACTTCTCCGGGAGCTCAGGAGCCTACGCCTGTTTACCTTTGGATAAAGCCAATTAGTGAACACAGATGGCCTCCCCAACCACCAAGGGAAGTTAGGATGCGTGCTGTGACACAGGATGCTGCTTAGTCCTCTTACTTGAGGACCAGTTACTGTTTCTCTCGCGAACATGTTTGCAATAAGTTGTATCCGCTTGGCTCTAGAAAAGGGTGGGATGTCTTCCTGTCTTTGCCACCTCTTAGTGGATTGCCTATGATGCACGTCAAATTCTGGTTTAATGCTTATTCAACAATGAAATTGTTTTCTTTCTCTTCTGCCTTTGTGGAGAGATTTTCTGGGTCAGGAGGAGATTTTGTTTTTAGCTACCCTTCCCCCTCCTTCCCTTTGTACTCAGCTCCAGCCACCCTGGCCTTTGTATGCATCTTAAAAAGTGCTGAGCGCGCTTCTGACTCAGGGCCCTGTATTTTTGTTCTTCTGGCTCAGCCCAGTTTCTGCCCATAGATTTCTCGTGACTTGCTTCCTTCTTTTACCTGGTTATTCCTCAGAGAGCCCGTCCCTGATCACAGCTCTCAACGCCCTTCATTTTTCCTTACAGCACTGATCACTATCTGTTCATGGACTCTAGTCTCTGCTGCAGGAGGTTAACCAGCATGAGGTCAGGACTTGGTCTGTGCTGCTCATCACTGTACCTGCCGAAGGTGCTTGATGTAGAGGAAATACAGTTTAAAATAAGTCTCCTGGGAATTCCCTGGTGGTCCAGTGGTTAAGACTCCGTGCTCCCAATGCAGGGGGCCCGGGTTCGATCCCTGGTCAGGGAACTAAGATCCTACAAGCCACACGGTACGGCCAAAAAAAAAAAAGTCTCCTTCAACCCTGAAAACCTCTCCACAAGGCACCTTCAACACAACAATTTTTAACATTGCAGGTGTCCTGCAATTTGGCCATTAATTTTCAACCCTTCCTCTCTGGGTACTGGTGGACATCTGGGCTAGATGTGGCCAGGGTAGAGTTTTTCTGCTTGAGTCTCATCCTCAGCCTTCCTGGTGCTGCCTTTTGTGGGTCTGTGTCCCATGTTATTCTGTGGGTCTCGCTGGCCATGATGGGAACAAGGCATGGGGAACCTTTCTGCACTCATGCTGGTTAGACCCCCCTCCTGTGTGCCTCCAGTGGACTCCCGTGTCTTCTGACACACGGTCACACACCAGTTTCCAGTTCCCACTCCAGGAGTACAGCATATAGTAATTTCTCAATAAATGTAAAGTAAATGAATTCACCAGCAAAAACTTTGATCTTGTGTCATGTTGCTTTTAGACGGCACTTGTTACCATGACGGTGGGCCAAGGTGTACATCTACCTTTCCCTCAGACAGTAATTCCTCCAAAAGGAGAGGCAGTGGGATGGTAGATGACCTCCCAAGCCCTGAGGAACGGTAAGCTGTGATCTTAGAAAACGAACTAGGGTTCTATTGTTGATATTGGAGACTTAAGAGAATAAGAAATACCGTAGTTGTGTCCAGAGACCGAAGAAGGGTCATCATACAAGTCTATCAGGGTCTGCCTGGCCCTTCCAGAAGACAAGAGGGCTCACAACAGGCCATCTGATCCAGATTCAGTGTCCAAGATGAGCACACCTGCTGAGTGTGACCAACCGGGAAATAGAACATTCTGTGTGGGAGAAAGGCTAGAAAGCCAACTGAATATTGAATCCTTGCCTAGGGCACCCTTAGTCATCGACTCCTTCACTAAACAACAAAGATCCATGAATTAAAGTTCTATTTTTTTTCCTTTTTTACCAAACGATATTATTTTTGCCTTTGTGTTCCTGTGAGAAACCTCTAAAAAATGGATATGTCAGTTGAGCCTGTTACAAAGAAAAACCAGAGGCATTCTAGCTAGAAAAAAAGGAAAGTGTGGCCAAAACAGAGTATAGAATAATATCACCTTGAGACACAGACAGGAGCCCCTTCCCTGGACCCTGTACTTTAGAAGGCCCTATATCACCAACATACAAGTACAGACTTAAAGACCAATGAGCACCTATGTCACTTGGATCTGGGGCTCATAGCTGCCACAGCACGACCACGACCCATAACCATCAACATACACTCTTTTTTTTTTAAACAATGAGTTTATTTTTTACTTTATGTATTTATTTATTTATTTTTGGCTGCATCGGGTTGCAGTTGCAGCACATGGGATCTTTCATTGCAGCACACGGGCTTCTCTCTCTAGTTGTGGCATGCGGGCTCTCTAGCTGTAGCTTGCGTGCTCAGTAGTTGTGGTGCGTGGGCTTAGTTGTCTTGCGGCATGTGGGATCTTAGTTCCCTGACCAGGGATCGAACCCGCATCCCCTGCATTGGAAGGCGAATTCTTAACCCTTGGACCACCAGGGAAGTCCCCAACATACACTTTTATGACTAACACTGGTCAGGCCCCAGAGAGGCTTCCCTACATCCTTTGCCCTATGTCTTCAAAATCCAAGGCGAGAGCGCCTGGATGCTGTGAAGATCTGTGGGTTCTTCAGATATAAGCACATTTGGGGGAAATAATTAAAAGGGGTGTTAGCTCCATGACAGTAGTAGAAACCAGCATAGTAGCAGACCAGCCAGAAGTTTAACAGAAAGAACCAGGGAAAGAGACAGCCAAGAAGAGTCTTCCCAGGATCCCACTCATCCCTGGGGCGTCCGGAAGGTGGGTGCGTGTGCTAGGCTGCACCCATGCAGAAGCAGTCAGAGCAGGATATAGAGCAGATTTGAGAGCATTCTCCACACCACACAGATCCATCAGCAAAGAGCAGGAGCCCTACTGGCTCAAGGGACTGAAGCACAAATTCTGACCAAATGCTGGCTGAACAATAAGCTGCTGTGCCCCAGGGTGACTCCTGAGATTCATACCCAAATAAAATCACACTCATCCTTGGTGGTCTGGAAGACTGTGCAAATGCCCAAGGCTGCACCCCCTCCCCTCAGAAGGGATGAACATGGGGCAAAACTGTGAACTCCCAAACTGTGAAAGCTGTCTCCTAGCTACACACCTACATCCAATAGTTGAGAAATAAAAATATAACTGGTTAAGGGGTCTTAAGCCCAACTTTTGACCAATAAGTGGCTTATGCTGACCTGGGGTGATCTGTAGGAAACCAGGTTAAAAGATTTTTTTTTTTTTTAAGAAAAAGAAAAATCTGAGCAGAGACATCAGTAGATGCACACTCTACACACAAACCAGGAAGTTGACTTCACAGAATTAGTTAAGAATTAAACAAATAAACTAGTGTCCAAACAAACAACAGTTACAACAATAAGGCTCAGAGCAGGAGGAGATTGAGTATATAGTGTTGCTACAATATATCATCTAAAATGTCCAATTTTCAACAACAGCAAAAAAACTTTAAGACATGCAAAGAATCAGGAATGTGTGATTCACATACATGGAAAAAAGTGAGGCAATATAAACTGCTTTTGAAGGGGTCCAAAAGTTGAACACATCTGAGAAAGACTTCAAAGCAGCTGTTATAAGTATGTGTTAAAAACCAAAGGAAACTATGTTTAAGAAGTAAAGGAGGTATGACAATGAGGACTCATGAAATGCAGAATGTTAATAAAGAGATGGAAATTGTTTTTAAAAAATGACAATTCTGGAGTTGAAAAGTGTAATAATCAAAACAAAATTCACTGGAGGGGCTCAATAATAGACTTGAGTTGGCAAAAGAAATCAGTCAACATGAAGATAGATCAATAGAGATTATGCAATCTGAAGAACACTAAGAACACATAATGAGAAAAAATGAACAGAGCCTCAGAGAAATGTGGAACACCACTTAAGCACACCAACATGTGCATGATGGGAAGGAGCAGAGAGAAAAAAATATTCAAAGAAATAACACTTGAAAACTTCCCAGATTTGATGAAAAAACACCAATCCACACATCCAAAAAGCTCAAAAAAGTTCACATAGAATAAATGCAAAAAGATCCACACCCAGACTCATCAGAGTCAAAATGTTAAAAGCCAAAGATAGAGAAAATCTTGAAAACATCAAGATAAAAACAATCTGATATGTGTTAACAATAAGATTAACACCTGACTTCTCTTCAAGAACAATGGAGGGGACTTCCCTGGTGGTCCAGTGGTTAAGAATCCGCCTGCCAATGCAGGGGACACAGGTTTGGGCCCTGGTCAGGAAGATCCCACATGACGCAGCACAGCTAAGCCTGTGTGCCACAACTACTGAGCCTGCGCTCTAGAGCCCACAAGCCACAATTACTGAGCCTGCATGCCACAACTACTGAAGCCCACACACCTAGAGCCTGTGCTCCACAACAAGAGAAGCCACTGCAATGAGAAGCCTGCACACCGTAACAAAGAGTAGCCCCGGCTCACCACAACTAAAGAAAGCCTGCGTTCACCAATGAAGACCCAACGCAGCCAGGAATAAATAAATAAATAAATAAATAAATAAATTTATTTATTTTAAAAAAATTTTTAAAAATCGGAGGCTCGAAGGCAGTGGGGCAACATATACAAAGTACTAAAATAAATGATACCCAAACCAATGACACCCCAAAATCCTATACCAGGCCAAGCTATCATTCAAAAATGAAGGTAAAATTATATATTAACCAAAAACTGATAGAATTTTTTACTAGCAGATTTTCCTTATAGGAAATACCAAAAGAAGTTCTACGAGCAGAAAGGAAATGACCCAGACAGTGATTTGAATCCACATGAAAAAACCAAGAACTCCAATAAAGGTAATTATGTAGGCAATAATAAATGAAAGTATACTTACATATTTATTTTTATTCCCTCTCTTAACTGATTTAAAAAGTAATTGCATAAAACAGTATCTATAAAATTGTACTGTTGGGCCTAAAACATATGGAAATGTTAATATACTTGACAACAATACAAAGGAAGGTGATGAGAATGAGGTTATATTGGAAAAAAGGAAATGACACCATGTGGTAATGCAAATCTACAAGAAGAAATAAAGAAAACCAGAAATGATAAATAAGAAGATTAATTTTTTTAACTCCATAAACATATATATATATATATATATATATATATTTTTTTTTTTTTTTTGCGGTACGCAGGCCTCTCACTGTTGTGGCCTCTCCTGTTGCAGAACACAGGCTCTGGACACACAGGCTCAGCGGCCATGGCTCACGGGCCCAGCCGCTCCGCGGCATGTGGGATCTTCCCAGACGGGGGCACGAACCCGTGTCCCCTGCATCGGCAGGCAGACTCTCAACCACTGCGCCACCAGGGAAGCTCTGGGAACATATTTTGTTCTGAGTTGTATATAAATTTGGATAGATAGGAAAGAATAAACACAGATCATAAGACAGAAAGGGAAAGGAAGTATGTACTTGGTGTGTAGCCACTAAAACACAGACATACATTCACACCATAATCAGACACCATTTCAAGGATACCTCAGTCCATGGTATTAGCTAGCATTAAGAATTTCCACGGATGGGACTTCCCTGGTGGTCCAGTGGTTAAGAATCCACCTTCCAATGCAGGGGATGCAGGTTCGATCCCTGGTCAGGGAACTAAGATCCCACATGCCACGGGGCAACTAAGCCCATGCACCACAACTACTGAGCCCCCGTGCCGCAAACTACAGAGCCCACATGCTCTGGAACCCGCGTGCTGCAACTAGAGAGAAGCCCTTGCACCGCAACGAAGATCCTGTGTGCCGCAACTAAGACCCGACGCAGCCGAAAATAAAATAAAATAAATGATAAATTTTAAAAAGAGATCCTGTTGCATAAATATATATTTAAAAAAAAAGAATTTCCATGGAAACAGTGTAGCAGAGGAATTAAGAATTCAGGCTCTCCTGACTTGTAAGCTGCTCATTCATAGGGTATACCTTGAGAAGCCAAAATGACAAAAAAGGTCAGGGTACTGGAGACAAGGATTTGTGCAGGAAGGAGTCAGAAATCTTCACAGAAATCTGAGTCTATTGGTGAATACTAATTTGAGCCAGTATAGTGCAAGAGTCCACAAAGCCAAGCAAAGGAAAGCCACCAAAGAAAGAACAACTACTAAGAATCAGGGAGCTGAATGAGCCAGAGCTTACACAGCTCAAAAAGTCATGGCCAGCGATGCCAGATGGATACTCGGATCTACAAAAAGAGAGTAAGAATTCTGGAAATGATAAACACATGGGTAAATATTTCATTGCTCAATGTTTTTGAACATGATTGATTGATTTGATGATTGATTATTTAAAGCAAAGACAACAGTGATGAACTATAAGGTGTTTAACACATGTAGAAGTAAAATGTACAATAACATTGGTACAAAGGATGGGAAGGGGAAATGGAAGTATATGGTTTCTACATTACACGTGAAATGGCATGCTGTCATTTAAAAGTAGACGAAGATAAACTAAAGATGAATATTGTAAACCTTAGAACAACCATTTTCAAAATAACCCAAAGAAATACAGCCAATAAGGCAATAGAGGAGATAAAATAGAATAGGAAAGAAAAAAAAGAATGAAGAATACATGAAACTAATAGAAAACATACAGTGATACAGTGGGCATAAACACAATCATATCAATAATTATATTACAGATAAATGTACTAAATACTCTAAAAGAGAGAGATTGACAGGCTGGACAAAAAAGCAAGACCAACCATATATGTGGTCTTGTGTTTATAAGAGATGCACATTAAATATAAAAACAAAGATATATTAAAAGAACGAAAAAAGTTAACCATGCAAACACTAATAATAAAAAAGCTGGAGTGGCTATATTAATACCAAACAAAATAGACCTCAGGACAAGGAATATAATCAGAAACAGACAGTGCATCAAATAACAGAGTTTCAAACTACATGAAACAAGAACTGACAAAACTGGGGACTTCCCTGATGGCACAGTGGTTAAGACTCTGCACTACCAATGCAGGGTGCTGGGTTCAATCCCTGGTCAGGGAATTAGATCCCACACGCATGCCGCGACTAAGAGTTCACATGCCACAACTAAGGAGCCCGCCCGCCACAACTAAGACACAGCACAACCAAATAAATAAATAAATATTAAAAAAAAAGAACTGACAAAACTGAAAGGAGAAATAGACAAATTCAAACCTGTTTTGGAAATAAGTCAGGCCCTTTCTTCTAAGGCTAAACAGATACCTTCCTTATGACACAGCAATTCCACCTCTAGATATTGACCCAAGAGAAATAAAAATATGCACACAAAAAGGTTGGTACAACAATGTTCATAGCGGATGTACTCATAGTGCATATTAGCCAGAAACTGGAAACAAAACAACCTCAATGTCCATCAGTAAGAGAATGTATAAACAATGTGTCGTATATTCATACAATGGAATTATAAATACTTACAAGATAAGGGAACAAACTGCTAATGCACATAATCACAAAGAATACAGACTGTGATTTTGACCATGTGTTTAGAACAATCTAAACTAATTTATACTGAACGAAAGCAGCATAGTGGTTGTGTCTAGAGGCAACGGCAGATTGATTGGATGGATAATGGAAATGTCTACATTTTGATTGGGTGTGGGTTACATGAGCGTATGCAGTTTCAGAATCCATTGAACTGTATACTAAAATATATGTATTTCAGGGCTTCCCTTGTGGCACAGTGGTTAAGAATCTGCTTGCAAATGCAGGGGACACAGGTTTGATCCCTGGGCCGGGAAGATCCCACATGCTGCGGAGCAACTAAGCCTGTGCGCTGCAACTACTGAGCCTGCAAGACACAACTACTGAAGCCCGTGTGCCTAGAGCCCATGCTCCACAACAAGAGAAGCCACTGCAATGAGAAGCCCGTGCACCGCAATGAAGAGTAGCCTCCGCTCACAGAAACTAGAGAAAGCCTGCGCACAGCAGCAAAGACCCAATGCAACCAAAAATAAATAATTTTAAAAAATAAATAAATAAATAAATAAAATAAAATATATGTATTTCAGTGTATATGAATTATTCCTCAATTTAAAATATGGGATGGCAACAGCAATCAATATAATTCACGTTAACAGAGGTAAAAGAAAAACCTAATAGGATCATCTCAATTGATTCAGGAAATGCATTTGAAAAAATTCAAAATTCAACACCCATTTATGATTTTTAAAATTTTTAGAAAACTGGGAATGGAGGGGAGCTTCCTTAGTGTGATATAGATCAGCTACCAAAATAAATAAATAAATAAATAAATAAATAAAGTCAGCAACAAATATCATTATGAATGGCAAAATATTGAAAACTCTCCCTGAGACTGAGAAAAAGATAAAGATGCCAGTTATCACTACTACTATTAAACATTAAACTGGATATCCTAGCTATGTCAATAGGCAAGAAAAAGACATAAAATGCATAAAGATTAGAAAATCATTATTGTCTAGCAACATGATTGTACACATAAAAAATCCAAAATAATCTAAAAACTATTATAATTAATTATTGAATTTAGCAAGATCTCTAGATACAAAGTCCCTTAAACAGACCACTGTGTTTCTATATGTCAGCAACAAACAAAATAAGAAATGAAAATTTAAAAGCAGCATTATATGAAAAAAAAACAACAAACAGCATTATTTACAATAACATCCCAAAGCACCAAACTCCTAGGAATATGTATAAGTGAAAATGTGCACATCGCTATACTGAAAATTATGAAACATTACTGAGAAATTAAAGAACTCAAATAAATGGAACTATACACAATGTTAGCGGATTGGAAGATTCAATATTATTAAGATATCATATCTACCCAAGTTAACCTATAGATTATGTGATCCGAATCGAATCCCAACAGGTTTTTGTAGAAACCAAGAACTGATTCTAAAATGCATGTGGAAATGCAAAAGGCCAAGAATAGCCAAGTCAATACCGAAGAAACATCACAAAGCTGAAGGCCTTACACTACCAGCTACCCAGATGTATACGTAGCTACAGTAATTAAGGCAACATGGCTATTGGCACAAGAAGACTAACCATAATAACAGAGTAGAGTCCAGACAAGATGAAAAAAACTAAGAATTTGTTGCCAACAGAACTACCCTGAAAGAATGCCCAAAGGAAGTTCTTCAAACAGAAAAGAAATGACGAAAGAAGGTAATATGGAACATCAGCAGTGAAGAAAGAACAATGGAAAGAGTCAAAATATGAGTAAACATAATAGACTCTCCTTCTCCTCTTGAGTTTTTAATTATGTCAATGGTTAAAGCAAAAATTATAACATTGATGCGGTTCTAAATGTATGTAGAGGAAATATTTAAGACAGTGTGGGATATCTTAAATTTAAACATTTAAGATAGGTGCAGGAGGACAAAGGGGTCTAAATAGAGGTAAGGTTTGCACACTTCACTCAAACTGGTAAAATGAGGAAAGCAATAGACTGTGATGAGTTACATGTGCCCCCTATAATGCCTAGAGCAAGCACTTTAAAACCTATACAGGGACTTCCCTGGTGGTGCAGTGGTCAAGAATTCCCCTGCCAATGCAGGGGACACGGGTTTGATCCCTGGTCCAGGAAGATCCCACATGCAGTGGAGCAACTAAGCCCATGCACCACAACTACTGCACCTCTGTGCCACAACTACTGAAGCCCATGCACCCTAGAGCCCGTGCTTTGCAACAAGAGAAGCCACAGCAATGAGAAGCCTGCATGCAGCAATAAAGACCCAATGCAGCCAAAAATAAGTAAATAAATTTATAAGACCTATAAAACGAGATACACTCAAAAATGCTATAGATAAATTGGGACTTCCCTGGTGGTCCAGGGGTTAAGACTCCGTGTTTCCAATGCAGGGGGCGCGGGTTCCAGACCTGGTCAGGGAACTTAGATCCCACATGCCATGAAACATGGCAAAAAACCACAAAAACCAAAAAACCCACAACCACTATAGATAAATCAAAACAGAATACTAAAAATAACCCACAGAAAGGCAGAAAAAGGTGGGAGAGGTGGGGATTGGGGGCAGTGGGGAAGAAATAACAAGCCAGGCAAAGAGGAGTGCAGAAGCAAGGCCACCAGTGTGAGAATGGCATGGATACAGGAGACCTACAAGAAAGTAAGGTGTTGCTATTGTAGAAAATATAAGGCAGGAATATTACTAGAGTAGTAGGCAAGGTCCAGACCATTGACAACCTTTAATGAGAAGCATCAGAGCTTGGCTTTGTTCTGAGGCACTGGGCCTGAGGACAAAATCCAATCTGTACATTCCCTATGAGAATTTTTTTCTTTTTTTCTTCTTTTCTTTCTTCCTTCCTTTCTTTTTTTTTTTTTTTTAATGAAATAGCCCCATTAGAATTTTGGTTTTCAAAAGCAGTAGTCCCCAGCTACTCTTGTCCCACTATTTTCTTGCCCAGAGTTGTCAACCACTTTCAAATCTTCCAGCTGAGCTTTGGTATTTACCTCCTTTCTTTTTTTTGCCGTGCTGCGCGGCATGCGGGACCTTAGTTCCCCAACCAAGGATCAAACCTGTGCCCCCAGCAGTGGAAGCACAGAGTCTTAACTACTGGACTGCCAGGGAAGTCCCAATCCCCATACTTCTAAATTACATGCTTGCATTGATACTTCTTATGTTTTTGATTTTAGGCATTACCTACTGGTGTCTCACAGGGAAAATAAGGATTTGGCTGCCTACCCTATTCTACCCTACCACACACGTGCAACTTGATTATATAATAAATTTTTAAATTATTTATTTATTTGGTTGCACCAGGTCTTAGTTGCAGCAGGTGGGCTCCTTAGTTGTGGCATGTGAGCTCTTAGTTGCAGCATGTGGGATCTAGTCCCCTGACCAGGGATCGAACCTGGGCCCCCTACACTGGGAACGTGGAGTCTTATCCACTGTGCCACCAGGGAAGTCCCTATCATAATTTTAGTTAGTTCAGAATCCAGTGTTCACGTTATTAAGGTTAAATAAATGCTATCCACAGTGGGGCCATGTAGTAAACTATAATTACTTTTCCTTTCTTGCACAACTTTCCCAACCCTGCCCTGGCATTGATATTTGTTATATTTTGGGGTTAGCTCTGTTTTCCACATAGCTGTCAGTAATTCTAGCTCAAATTTTCTGCCAGTTGCCTAACTACCCACTCAGGCTGATTATTTATGTCAAGGAGTCTATCTGTTTCATTATTGGGGAAGAAATCTTTCCCTGAATTTCTGATCTCCTGTAGTCTGTCCTGGTTGTCCTCCTCACCTGGCCCATGTTTTCACTGTCATCTTGGCAACTCTTTTCTGAGCTGAATCTCCTTTCCTTACCCCATGTCTTCTTCCTAGTTTACACTTTCATTTTAGTGGAGCAAGTCCTCTGGTAGCTTCCTTTTGAAAAGGAGTAAGAGGGAGTTTTGAAGACATTAACTTGGAAAAGACTATTCCTCCCTTGCATCAATAGTTTGGCTAGGTATAGAATTCCAGATTGGAAGTACTTTTCCTTCATAGTTTTCAAGACATTACTCCATTGTTTCCTTGCCTCTACTATATATATATATATATATATATATATATATATATATATATATATATATATATATATATATATATATATATATATATATATATATATATATTTATTTATTTATTTAATTTATTTATTTTTGGCTGTGTTGGGTCTTCATTGCTGTGCGCAGGCTTTCTCTAGTTGTGGCGAGCGGAGGCTACTCTTCATTGCGGTGTGCAGGTTTCTCATTGCAGCGGCTTCTCTTGTTGCGGAGCACGGGCTCTAGGCATTCGGGCTTCAGTAGTTGTGGGATGCAGGCTCAGTTGTTGTGGCTCACGGGCTCTAGAGCACAGGCTCAGTAGTTGTGGCGCCCGGGCTTAACTACTCCGTGGCATGTGTGATCTTCTCGGACCAGGGCTCAAACCTGTGTCCCCTGCATTGGCAGGTGGATTCTTAACCACTGAGCCACCAGGGAAACCCCCTTGTCTCTACTTTTGCCTTTGAGGAACCTAAAGCCATTCCTGATCTTTTTTAATATGACCTGTTTTTTCTCTCTGTGGAATTATGTAGAATCTTCTCTGGGCATTGTGGGCCCTTTCATTCTGGAAACTCATGTCCTTCAACACTGAGAAATTTTATGGAATTATTTTAATCAATGATTTGTACCCTTCTCTTTTCCTCTCTCTTTCCAGAACTTCTAGTATTTGGGCATCTGGCCTCCTACATTTACCCTGTAATTTTTCTTATTTTTTTCTCCTATTTTCCATCCAGTTATCTTATTTGCCCTCCTCTCTGGAAGCATTAAGTATTCATACATTCCCTTAACATGCCTGGCTTCATTAATGTACCACGTCTTCAACTGTGCCTGGTATCCTCCAGACCAAGACTCTATTTAACTCTTTAGAGGAAAACAAGCCTCTGTTCTTTTGCCAAGGTTGAGGGGAAGTCACGTGAAGAGTGTGTGGAAGGGAACTGTCTTAAACAGATTTCTATGAATCCTTATTATAGTTCACCCCCTTATTCTATTTCCAGAGGTACAAAATGCCAAAACTTCCTAACGCCTTTGAAGTCTCTATAGTACAGTCTAGTTTGCTTCTTGGCTCCTCACTACAAGTTCAGTTATGCAGCTATCTGGAGTTGCTAAATCAGTTACCCCTTATCCTTCTGCTTTCAATTTGCAGAACTGTGTTGCTGTTGTCTCTAATCCTCTCTTCCTCAACCTTGTGGGTTTACGCTTTTAAAAATCATCTTAGTGGGGTTTTAGGAGGGAATATAAATAAATGCATGTGTTCAGTCTGTTATCTTTATTCCGAATCCCATAAGGAATGTTTAGCCTAGTGTTTTTATTTTAATGATGCTCTTTTAAGAGTTTAATAGAAGACTTCCTGCTCATGTGGACTCTCATAGTCAAGTATTGCCATATGGTTTCAGTGCCCACATTTGTACTGATGATTACTTACCAATCTCCTAAAATGTCACACTTTAACTAACTTCCTCCGTAGTGTTTCTCAAACTAGAGGGCAGGGCTTTGCTATATATGGAAAAGTATTCTCACACTTGAAAAATTGCTATCAGTGATACAGACCCCCTGAAAATTTTTAAGCAGAAGAGAGGTATGGTCAGATCTCCATCTTATATAAGTCACCTTGGCAGCTAGCTGAGCGAAAGGTAAATTTGGGAGAACAAGATGGAAAGCAGGCTGGTGAATTAGAAAATAATTGGAACCCAAGTAGATATGGGCCGCGTGGAGAGATGAGCACAGATTTGTAAAATATTTAGGATCAAGATAGCAAATGGGGGACTTCCTTGGTGGCGCAGTGGTTAAGAATCCTCCTGCCAATGCAGGGGACACAGGTTCGAGCCCTGGTCCGGGAAGATCCCACATGCCGGGGAGCAACTAAGCCTGTGCGCCACAACTACTGAGCCTGCGCTCTAGAGCCCGCAAGCCACAACTACTGAGCCCGTGTGCCACAACTACTGAAGCCCGCGCGCCTAGAGCCCATGCTTCGCAACAAGAGGAGCCACCGCAATGAGAAGCCCGCACACCGCAACGAAGAGTAGCCCTCGCTCGCCATAACTAGAGAAAGCCCGCGTGCAGCAACGAAGACCCAACACAGCCAAAAATAAATAAGTAAAATAAATAAATATATTTTTTAAAAAGATAGCAAATGGGGCTTCCCTGGTGGCGCAGAGGTTGAGAGTCTGCCTGCCGATGCAGGGGACGCGGGTTCGTGCCCCGGTCCGGGAAGATCCCACATGCCGCTGAGCGGCTGCGCCCGTGAGCCATGGCTGCTGAGCCTGCGCGTCCGGAGCCTGTGCTCCACAATGGGAGAGGCCGCAGCAGTGAGAGGCCCGCATACTGCAAAAAAAAAAAAAAGATAGCAAATGGATTCAATTTGGACTCCAAACTAATAAAAAAAAATCACGGTGAACAGTGTTAAACATCATAGACAGAAAAATAATAAATCACTGTGATTTATTTTGGGAATAGTTAATTCATTATAATAAATACAATATTATGGAAGCACAATTGAGATTAATGATGAAATCACTTTAAGTTTCATAATTTTAACATTTTTGTTTCCTATTGTTACCGAGACCAATTATAATTGTGCAAAATTTTATCAACTGCACTGTCATACAAATAGGTAAATTATCTATTGTCAAAACTAGTTTCTCATTTCTGACAAAATAACATTTAGTTTTTCAAGAAGCTGACATTTTCAAGGGATTGGAAAAAAAAACCTTCCCATTAAGAGGTCTATAGAGAATAATGTAAAAAAAAGAAACGTTTTACATCTTGAAAAGCATTAGACACTAATTGTTTGAATCACAAATGCTAATCCATATTCTGACTGATCCAGAACATCCCAGCTGATATTCAAAATTTTGTCATCAGCTGTATTTTCTTTTTGTAAGCTCAGTTTCTACTCAGCTTCAATTCAGTGCATAAATCTGCCTTCTTATAAATTCTTGAAATACAACTGGAACAATTTTCATCATGGCTTTTTTTCATAAAATAATTAATCATCTAAAAATGGATTTGATTGAAATGACAAAACTAGCTTCTGATGCATAATTAGAACATCTGATAAATTTTGATTAGGAACTTGCTTGAAATTCATGCCATTTCAGATACTGAAAAATAATTGATTTTAGTAAAAAAATTTTTTTTACAAAGATGCTTATAAAAATTCTTTCAGAACCTAGAGTACTTGAAGTTTGATCTCTCGGTTCTGTAAAACTTAATCTTAGGTGAAACGTATGTATATATGCTCAAGATTTTAATTCAACTTGATGACATATTTCTAAGAAATCTAACGAAGTATATTTCACTTGTAGACAAAAGAAAAAAATTAACTTCTTATTACGGAAAATTTCAAACATATACAAAAGTAGAAAGAATAGTGTTATGAACTCCTACTATGCAGCTCATATTAATAATAATTACTATAAGTACTAATACAACATAACATAAACTCATAGCCAATCTTGTTTCATCTGTAGTCCCCATCCCCTCCCCACTTATAGCCCACACTTGATTATTTTAAGCTAATCCCATGCATCATATTGTTTCATCTGTAGATATTTCAGTATGTATTACTAAGAGGTAAGAACTCTTTAAAATAATGTTATCACACCTAAAAAATTTAACAGTTCCTTAGATTCACCAAATATCCAGTTTGTATTCAAAATTTCCCTGACTCAAACAATAGAATTGTAAGATAACATATCAACAGAAAAGTCAACATTAAGTTAAAAACCATTGCAGGGGATAAACTTCCAGCATGACACCCGATGGAACTCCAACAGACCCACTATGCAGTGAAACTGGTGAAAAGTATAAAAAGATAATCATTTGAAGTATCTGGAAACGGTCTTAAGGATATACAGCAAATGAAGAAACATCTCTTCAAGGAAATCTACTAAAAGTTGATAAGAGTCTTTGAGCCAAACCTGCGCCCTCTCTCCCTATTCCCAGCCCAGTGGAGACAAAAACTCCATTCCAGATTGGCACAGCCAAGCGCACAGGGCTCCCTCCCCCATCTGTTCCTGGTCAGAGGGCTTGCTTTCTGGGAGGAGCAATACATCAGCATTTCTCATCCTGCCCCAGCTACCTGTTGCTGAGGCTAAGTTCTGGGCAAGTGTGACCCAGAGGTGGGACTCCCTTCTGCTCAGCCCCCAGTCATGGAACGGGGGCTCCACCTCGGGCGTTGTGTCACTGAGGATACTGGGACCTTGGTCATCCCTGCCCCGGCTATAAAGTGGTGGTTCCATGCCAGGAGAGGCCAGCAGAGAAGACCTGAGGCTACTGCCTCTCTTCTGCCACATGGTCAACTCCTAAACAGAGGTATCAGGCAGAGAGAAGCACGTCACTGTCCCCACCCCCAGCTGGAGTCCAGGCTCAGAGATTTTGCCTAGGGATACAAGCAGGCTATAAAACAGACAGGTCTAATCTCTTCCCAAAGGAACTGACTTCATTTGCAACAGAGAGTGAAGAAGTTCAAGCCTAAGGATGCTCTCAAAAAGGAGGTTGTGGTGAAAGGCAACTGGGAGGAGATTGGTAGATTCCATGAAGATACAGGCTAAAGTGTAAGCCAGCTAGTTTGCAGGAGAGAACCAGGGAGGGAAACAGCAGACACCCAACCTCAGGAGCTACTCCTTCAAAGGAGCCTGAGCCTGTAGACCAGTTTATGTCCCAGGGCATTTTTGTAAGCGATAGATCAACAGCTGTCAATTAATGGATCTTGACAGCTGGGTGTGGTCAGGGAAAGAGGGGAAGAGAGTCTAGCCAGTGAGTGCAGTCCCAGGGTGACTGTGGACAGACCCTGAACTGCACACTCCTGCGGAGCGACAACAGAGCTTTAACACTTCAGGGGAGTGAGGGGGGAGGCGTCACTAAAATAAGCCAGCCAGTCACTGAACAAGCAAGTAACAATAAGCCTGGGGCCAGGAGGTGGGGGTGGGGACCAGCACCCAGAGTTGTTACAATATATTATCTAAAATGTCCAGTTTCCAACAAAAATATACGAGACAAGCAAAGAAGCAGCGTAAAAAATTAATAAACAGAAACTTCAATTAAATAGACCCGGGAGACGGAAGAGGGTAACTCTCATGCCCTGCGAGGGCTGCAGAACCCAACAGGAAGAAGAAAGACTCCTCTTCCTTCCTGGCAAGGACTCAGCCAATGAAAAGCCATGGAGTAGCCCTCCCAACTCTCTTTTCCCTTCTATAAAAGCCATCTCCTTCCCTTGCCCCGGGGGACTTGCACATGGTCCATAGTTGCAGACCCTGAATTCCAGTTCTCTGCTGATTCCAATTTTTTTTTAATTGAAGTGTAGTTGATTTACAATGTTGTGTTAGGTTCAGGTGTACAGCAAAGTGATTCAGTTATATATTGTACATATTGATATCTATATATACATTCTTTCTCAGATTCTTTTCCATGATCAGTTACTGCAAGATATTGAGTATAGTTCCCTGTGCTATACAGTAGGTCAGATAAAACCATTTTTACTGGAGAAATATCTGTCCGTCTGCTTGTTTCAGGTCCACACAAGAAAGCATAACTCACATTGGAAAAAGGTAGGAAGTAGGAACCACCTCGTGGGAGTGGCCGGATGTTGGATTTAACAAAGCCTGAAAGTAGCCCTGAGGCGGACACTTTTTTTTTTTTTTTCAAATTCAGAGTCAGAGGCAGACACAGCAAGACTAGAACTGGAAAATGTCTGCTCCATTGTCCCACTGGGAATGATGAAGGCCCTGGTAGCCTCACTGGGGACAGTTTCAGTGGTGAAGTAGGTAAAGAAACCAGATTCAGAAAGAAATGGTGACAGCATGGACTTCCGACCAAGAACAAGGATGAAAAGGAAAGGGTAGCTAAGAAGAGTGTCAGCTCAACAGAGGTTTTGTTTGACTTTGTTTTGCTTTGCTTTACTTTTCAGGATGAGATATTTGGGGGCATGTTCAAAGGCCAGGATAAGGACCCTGTAGATAGGGAGGGGATGGCTGCAAAAGCAAGACCAGAAGAGGTGGGAGCACACAGCAGGGAGGCCGGCTTTCCCTGGAGGAGAGCCTGCAGGGATGCAGGTGAAGATGCATGGGTATGAATACGTTGGGAGGCCTCAATGGGTGGGGCATATTTTGCACACGATAGCAGAGGCACTAACTGCCTGTTGTCCCAGACTGTCTTTCCAAGAATGTTGGTATATAGCAAACGGTCTTGGAAGATAAAGATATTGCCCCCACCTGGAGTAGAGGGCAGATTTTCTTACTTCCAGCATAATTTTTTCTTTTTGCAGTACGCGGGCCTCTCACTGTTGTGGCCTCTCCCGTTGCGGAGCACAGGCTCCAGACGCACAGGATCAGCAGCCATGGCTCACAGGCCCAGCCGCTCCGCGGCATGTGGGATCTTCCCGGACCGGGGCACGAACCCGTGTCCCCTGCATCGGCAGGCGGACTCTCAACCACTGCGCCACCAGGGAAGCCCTCCAGCCTAATTTTTAATGCCTCCCTCTAGGGCAAGGGCAGGTTTGCTTGCAACCCACTGTAGAAGATTCTGGTTTTCCTTGTTCAGGGTTCCTCAGCTGTGCTGCAATCCCATTGAGTGTGCAGCAAACCCGTTATGTGGCCCCTCCTAGGTCCCTCTGCCTCACCCTTGTAGGGTCTGAGGGGCAAGGAGGGGCAAGACTTCTCATGAAGTCTATGTTGCTTGCTGTGTCATGAGTAATCATGTCCTTTGTCTCTGACTCTGGAGTCTCGTTTCTTCTGCCAGCATCCATAAAACTGTAGCAGGCTGACCTGTTAGCCTGAACATAGGGTAAACCTCAGACCCTTCACAGTTCTGGCCAGAGGTGACTTTGTAGTTGAGGGCATGGGAAGTTGAAGCTCCTCTCTCAGAGGTATGGCAGGGAGAAGAGGAGGCTTGAGGAAAGAGGTGACGCTCTGGAATCACCGTTGAGCAGGATGGAAGCTGGACAAGGACAAGGAAATGGCTGGTGTGGGGAGCCCAGCTGATGCACAATGTGTACCATTCTACTCTGGAATAAGACACTGGCTAGCAGCTTTCAGCCGGGCTGGGGAGTGGGCAGCGTGGGGGAGGGGACACTGCACAGGCAGATCAGAGTGTGAATCCAGGTTGGAGCTCTGCTGGGCGGAAAGCCAGGAAGACAAGAGAATCTGGGTTACGATGAGAGAGTAGCTTTTACATATGACTCCCCGGGTCCTGGCTGGATAGGAAAGAAAGCTTCAGGGAGAGGGCCGATCTGTTGGGAGACAGAGGAGGGGTGGAGAGACTGCAAGCTGCAGACAGGAAGGAGAACCCCACATGGTGGATAGGAGACTCTGGTCTGAGCTGGGTACTGCTTTTTAGGCACTGGAGGTGGATCCAAATCCTTAACACAGATGGTGGAGGATCAACCCGACACAGGAGGAGAGCCCTCGCCAACTTGAGGCTGGAGTCCAGGCAGGTGGAAGCTGGACTGTGGTGGGGGCCAAGTTTGTAGGTTTGAAGATGGAAAGTTGAAGACATTACATACAAACCATCAAGTTGCAAACTTTCAAAGATGCGAACATGCGTTTGCATGTCCAATCACGTAAGTTAGTTTATGTGCCTGGCATACACTGTCACTTGCGTGCATCCTCTACAAGTGGTTGTGCTTTTGTGTACTTTACTGTACAGTGCTGTATACAGTACAGTAGTACACTATCTTTATTTCAAACCCAGGATGTCCGGAAGCAAGTGTAAAAGCAGCGGTGATGTAGCTGGTACTACTATACTTTTCAAGGTACTGTACTGTAAGATTAAAAATGTTTTATTTTTTGTGTTTGTTTTTTATGTATTATTTGTGTGAAAAGTATTATAAACCTATTGCAGTACAGTACTATATAGCTGATTGTGTTAGTTGGGTACCTAGGCTAACTTTGTTGGACTTATGAAACAAACTGGACTTAGAACACACTCTCCGAACAGAACTTGTTTGCATACAGGTGACTCGTTCGTATGTATGCAATAGTGATTCCCCTTCTTCATGAAGTAGGTGAGGCTGTCACGAGAGAGAGGGATAGGTTTGCAATTGGGGGGCTTAGAGAGATGTCTGATGTTTTATCAACCACTGAAGAAATGGGAGAAGGTGCTGATCAAGGGATAAGTAACATGGACAGGGATTTTGGCGATTGAAAACCATAAAGATTAAAGGAAAAGACTTGAAACCATCAATTCTAAGTAGTCCATCAGCAGGGTGGCAGGGTGCATTTTTTTAAATTGTGAGAACTGAGCCTGAAAGACCCATTCCTGCCCACGAGCAGAGGCTCCAGGAAGCTTTCTGGGAAGCTCTGCAATTGAACAGATACCTGTTGCTGCACCCAGACCTGCTCCCATACATGAAGAACAGGGGAGAGCAGAAAGCCGGTGGAAAGGGACAAGGTCCCTGTCATTGCAGGTTCTGATAGTTGGGGGCGGGAGGGGGAGTCTGGGGTATTTCACAGGCTTCTGAGGCCAGGACGTGGCCCACTGGAGAATACACTGTGTCACCTACTGTCACCTTCACTCCCTGGAAGGGATCTGCTTCCAGAGCACGAGTGCCCGAGCTTCCCCAGCCCTTCCTGCTAACACCGGATCCCCTGCTACACCCTTCAGGTGTCTCTGGACTGCTGAGATCTCCAGGTTGGCCTCGGTTTGTAACAGGAACGCAGTGCGATTGAGGGCCCCAGCCAGTCACCAAATGAGGGGGATGAACAGCCTCAGCTCCCCCACCCATCCCAACCCGGCAGGCCCCCTACCTCACCCCCTCCAGCTCCACCCAGGGTCTGGGCTGTCAGGGTTTGCTCCTCCATCCTCGCCGCCCCTCCCATGGGCCTCGGGCGTCGGGAAGCTGCGAGTCGGGGCCCCCGAGGGCGCAGTGCGCAGCCCACGCGGCAGGTGGCGGCGTCTCCCCGCGCCCCGCAGCTCCCGGACCGCGCGCGCCCGCCCTTGAAGGTACCGGGAAGCGCCCTGCCCAACCACGGCTCGCGGTGTCCCCGGGCTGGGCGCCGCCGTTACCACATTCTCCCCTCCCGGACCCGTCGCGCAGGCCCCGAGGGTGCGGCGGCGTCCGGAGGCTCGGCGCGGGCAGAAGGGGGAGCGGCAGGGCGGGGAGGGGCCACGGGGGCCAGGAGGCCGACTCTGGGAGTCCGGCCCGGCCCACCCGGGCCTCTCCCCTCTGCCCGGGACTGCGGCCGACGGGACGCCCGCGGCCCGGGGCTGCATGGGGCTCCCGCGCGGCCCGCTCTTCTGGCTGCTGCTCCTGCTGGCGGTTGTCTGCTCGGGGATCCTCGTCGCCCTGTACTCCTCGGCGGTGGAGTCGTACCCGGGGCCCCTGACCCGAGCCAGGTAGGGGCTGCCGCGCGGGACCTGTCCGGAGGGCGCAGGGGACGCGCAGGGCGCCCAGCTCAGGGCTGGGCCGCCCTCCGGGGTGGCTTGCCGCGGGCACTCGGGCTGCGGCCCTTTGTCCCCAGAGCCTCCACCCCGGCGTTAAACTCGTGCTGCCGGGGCCCCACAGCCTCTGCCGGGGTCCGAGAGGAGCTTCGCCCCTTGCGCACCGGCGATCCGCTCCCGACAGCCTTACGCTTACTTCCCTCCGGCCCTGAGTAGAAACCCTTTCTATTGTCCAGATTTGGCTAGGACACCTGAATATTTTTAAAACAGTCCCGTTTTTGCCACCCATTGTCCCTCGCTAACGTCACGTTTTTTTCAAGCTCTCCTTGGGGGTAGGAATCCAAGTCTCCCGTTCCAACTTGGCCGGGCTTCTCAGCCGGGCTGCGGCGAGTCGCCTCTCCCTCTAGCTGTGGTCCCCGCCCTCCCCGCGCCCGACTCCCTTAACTCCCGGCTCTCTGCTCCGTTTATTTTGATAAGCACCGTCTGGGCGCAATCGGGAGCGATCGGCGAACAGGGGCCCATCCTGGGCTCCATCCAAGTTCCCGTCCCTGAGCCTCCTCCTGCGCTCCGCTCCCTTTCGCCGACCCTGGGCACCTTTCTTTCATTTGTGCCCCAGGAGGAGAAATCTGAGAGCCTGCCTTTGCTAGGTGATGGTTCCAGTTACTGAAGAAGCCTCAAAAGGATTTAGCTTTACTTCTGGAAGGTGGGCCGAGCTGTGCCCAGAGTCTGGATTTCTGAGGCCTCCGGGGCCTGGCTTTCCCTTCCCAGCGCTTCCCCACCGGCACAGTCCTTACTAAACCTTGCTCCAGGAATAAGGGAATGAAATCAAAATTAGTGTCTGCTCTCAGGAAACAAGGTCAGAGGGCACCCAAAGTTGCAAAACAATATGAAACACCCTTGCCACTGATGATGAGTCTGGTCCCTTTAGAACAAAAGGTGCTCTAGCAGGCAATACCTGAAGTTACTTCATCTCCCTGGAGTCAGAAATTGCGTAAGGAGGACTGAGAATATTGAGGGTATTAAGAAAGGGGATCCTTGTCAGTTTTATGTAAGGATGTTTTGAAACACACTTGAACATCTGTTGAAAGTAACTAATACCACTCTAAATATGAGGTTTGCTGAACATCCATTACACCTCAACAAAGCTTTTTTTAAAGGTCTTTCATCTTTTAAAAATCTAGTACAACCCAAGAACCTGTCCATATCCTTGTTGTTTTGGTGATGTCTGTGCTGTAACTAACCCCCAGGGGCCAGGTCCAGACTCAGTCTTGGTAGGAGGTGGATAAGCAGGGTGGCAGATGGGATGGAAATCTGGGCAGGGACACAGCAGGCTGTGCGACCTCCCCAACTGGGGACCAAAAACGGACCTACCTGGCTGGCTACAGTGGAGAGTCCAGGGAAGCAAGGCCCTGGGACCAGGCCTACCACACCTGAGACGGGGCTCTCCTTGCAGGTTAGAGAGTGGAATCGGTTCAGGAATTTACTCACAGAAGAATCTGAATCAGTAGTTCCTGGGCTTGGGATTTCTAGACTTGTTTTTTTCTGGAGGAGGGGGTGAGGATAGCTACAGGACGCCAGTTACCTGCCAGTTACCATCTACTTTCAACATTATTTTGTAAAAGAAAAGGCTATTTTAGGGCAAAGAATTCCTAAGAATATGATGTAAGTTGAGTAAATTTAGTTTTATGAAAAACTGCACAACGTCGACCTCCTTTCTCCTCGGGCTGGTTAAACTTTCCACAGGCGTGCGGGTGGGCTGGGCCGGCCCCTTCCCCACTCCTTCCCAGCTCCCAGGCTGGTGTGTAAATGCCCATGGATTCCGGAGTGGGAGGGGCTGAGGGGAAGTCTGTGAGCATAAGGGGTGCTCTGGAGAGAGGAGCAGGCCTCCCTGAGGCTGGGGCAATTCAGAGCAGCAAAACTGGATTGGGGGGCTCCCCATCCCCACCCCACAACTCTGGTTCCTTCTGTCTCCATTCCACCAATTCAGCAAGTTCCTCCACCAGGTTCCAAACCTGGCTGCGTGTTAGAATTACCAGGGAGGGAGCAAAAGCTCCCTAGGATTCTCCAAGGCCACCTAGGCTGAGCACCACAGTCCCAGTTCCTCAAAAAGGAACTACAGGATTATGTGGGTGGCCCGTCTGGGGCAAAACGGACAGGTGGGGGAAGGGATCACCCTGCTTTTCCTGGCCTGCTTCTCCATGGTCTTTCACAAACCTGAAGGCAAGCTTTTTATGTAAGATAACAGATTCTGTGTTTGCACCTCCCAACAATTCAGGCAAGGCTTTACTGGGGCCCCTGCTGCAGTAGGGGAAGTGAAAACAAGTAACAGGTTCCCTTGCTTGCTCCTGGTGGGCGGGGGGGGGGGGGGCGAGTTGGTTCCTTATACTGGGTGACAGTAGGAATGGGTCCAGGGGTTGGGTCAGAGGGGGCCCCACCCCCTTGGTGGTATCCTGTGCAGGGTACATGTGCAGTATCCTGCTTTTGCTCGACACCCTGCTTTTGCTGAGTTTTTGGTCTTTTTGTATCTTGTTGTTCATAATTTGCCCCAGTTGCACATGCACCCAGCTATTTTTAGTCCCTTATAGTTTCTTTGCATTCTGTGGCTGGAGGGGTCGTTTGTCCATGTGCAAGCACTGCAGCAAAGGCCCCCAGGTCCCAGCCTGTCTCAATGTGATTATCTTCACACCTATATGATTATCCCAGCTGAACAGACACAGAGACTGAGGTTCCGAGAAGTTCAGTAGCTTCCAGAGATCCTGGG
Source organism: Mesoplodon bidens (assembly GCF_964165515.1). Taxonomy (NCBI): domain Eukaryota; kingdom Metazoa; phylum Chordata; class Mammalia; order Artiodactyla; family Ziphiidae; genus Mesoplodon; species Mesoplodon bidens. The sequence continues at coordinate 39,982,000 of NC_138179.1, read as the reverse complement.
ATACAAATCCACGGAGTCAGGCTTCAGACCCATGCCCTTCACCAGGTGAAGGGGGCCCAAGGCACCTGGGATCGAACACCTGTTTCTGGGGCCTTTTGGCAGGGAGACCCCTCAGATGGTCACAATCCCAGGGGGCTGGCAATCTTTCCTATTTTATATTTTCCTCTCTTAACCACCACCTCACTGTTTATATACTCCACATTTCAGCTGCTTGCCAAGGGGCTTCTTTATTTCTTGGTTTCTGGGTAGAACATAATAATAGGACAGTATTTTGTGTGCCCAAAGAGAGAGGGATGGGCAAGAATCAGAGCACAGAAAAAACAATCAGACCCTGATGGACTGTCAGCCCCCAGAGCTAACAGAGCCAGACAGCAGGTTCCAGGGGCAGGTGAGACCCCTGCTTTTACTTCTGCCTTCTCCCCCAGGAACATCACATCGTCTCGAGCTTTCTTTGGACCCAAGCCATCGAATTCTAGGACGAGAAAGGTACTGGGGCCAGCTACCCTGTGGCGGTTTCTCACATTCTCAAGTTAGCATTCAGGGAAAAGGGGAAAGAAGAGCACAAATGAGAACATTCTCGTGAGCCTGCTGGGTGAGAGCACTCTGGAACGCCCCCCTCCGCCATTCCCCCAAAGGAAGCACAGAACTGAGCGGCCAGCCAGTCAGGGCTCCTCAGACCTGACCACTGGGGTTCCCTGAACCCCAACAGCAGAGAAGGGTGACTCCATATTTACTCCTTGGGGTGTAGCCAGCTGAAAAGTTCTGGGAAGTCTTGATTTATCTTTAAAAGTCCTGTGACTTCTACATTCTACTCCTCAAAATGTCTTTTTACTGTAAAAGTCACATTTAAACTGCTCACCATGAAGTGAACACCAAGCCCTGGGAAGACGTTTGAGAACTTCCGGGCCCTGCTCTATAACAGATCACGCTGACTGTGGCCTGAAAGGCCGTCTCAAGCATTTTACGTGAGTTCTCTCACTTAAGCCTCATTGAAAGCCTGTGAGGCAGTTTTACAGATGAGTAAAATGAGGTGCAGAAAGGCTAAGGTCACTCATGGAGAAGAGGTGGTACAGGGGTTCGAGCTTCTCATTCGACCCCAGAGCCTGGCTCTGAACCACTGAGCAATACGGCCTCACCCCCTCTGCGTGCTGCAGTTGGGAGGGGTGATGACTGTGTAATTCTGGCTTGATTCGGGTTTAACAGTTGTTTTTAATGCCCCAGAAACTGGAAATTGTTAACTGAAGCCTCAGGGAGTAAGATTTCACCCCATGCAAGACTTAGTGACTGCTGAGCGGTCAGAGACAGAGTAGGCAGCCCTGGGCAGGTGATGGGGACCCCTTCCTGATAACAGAGGCCGGGTGGACACTTGGCCAGCGGGCTGAAGAGAGCCCTCGAGGATCTTATAAGTGTTTGGTCAGGTCACCTTTACTTTTCCTAAAGTCCTTTTCACCTTGAGCAGCTTGGTGCTAATTGACATATTTCCCCACCTCGTTTAAGAAAAGGATTTGAGATTTGAGGTGGCTTTCGGACACATATGACATGGCAAAAAAAAGAATAAAATGAAGAAGCAGGTAAAGGAAAAATAAAGGGAGGAAAATTAGACAACGTCAGATAAGTGCATGAAAAATATGCCACAGGGTGTAAGAGATGGGCTATATATCCGGCTCTTAGCTTCCCAGTGGCCACGGCAAAGAAGGAAAGTTTGCCACCCTGTCCATGAGGTAAAAAGCAAGCCAGCTGCCCAAGGCAAGTGCAGCCTTTCCAGATACAGAGACCTGAAGATTTTTCAGGCCCTGGAAAACATCCCTGTGATAAACCCCGGATAGTAGTGAAGTGAGTGCCGTCAGTCCGGCTTAATGCTTGCTTTGAAAACATGAATTTGTTCCATAAAGATTGCTGTATCAGTAAACAATATGAGCATAATCCAAATTTCGTGTGTGTTTATCAGTGATTTTGTCAGCAAGAACACTGGTAAATGCGGAAAACCACACTCAACCAAAGGGAGCCATGTAGGAATACACAAAAGGCACACACACGCACACTTCAGATAGCCGGCCGCGTCATCGCATATGTTATAACCAGCTTTCCACCACTTCACGAAAACTCCCAAGCTGCCACCCTTCCGACACCCACATCCCCAAGCAAATGTCAAGTCTTTTCCAAGGTCAAGTGCCAGATTTTTAGTAGTACTTATATATTTCTTAACTGGCAAATGTATGTAAAACTGCTTCTATCTTACCCACGTTCTTCCTTATTTTATGCATCACTGATCAAGTTTTTGAGTGTTGCGCTGCTATTCCCTTTTCCCAAAAGCCCTGTGGTTTTGGTTGCATAATTCTGCATAATGGTTTGTAGGCACTCATATGTCACATAATAGCAGAAATGACTGTACAGCTCTTTCCTGCATTGTCCTTTGATCAAACCAACGGCTTAACAAAGAGCCCCCTTCAGTGGGAAGAACAGTTGCACCCAAGCCGAGGCTGTTCAGGATTCTGACATGGGGGCTGCAGGCAGATGGAGCTGAGGCCTTTTTGGTACACTGCCCTCCTTCAAGGTCGCTGTGTGCAGAGGCCCTGGAGGGCGTTCTATGGCAGCTGGAACAAATGACCACAAACTGGGTGGCTTAAAACAAGAGAAATGGATTCTCTCACAGTTCTAGAGGGCAGATATCTGAAATCAAGGTGTCAGCAGGGCCAGCCTCCCCCTGAAGGCTCTAGGCAAGAATCCCTCCTGGCCTCTTCCAGCGTCTGGAGGCTCTTTTCTTGGCTTGTAGCTGCATCACTCAATCTCTGCCCGCATCAGCACATGCCTTCTTATGAGAATACCAGTCATTGAATTTAGGGCCCACCTTAATATAGTATGACCTCATCTTACTAATTACACCTGCAAAGACTCTATTTCTAAATAAGGTCACATTCTGAGGTTCTGGGCAAACATGAATTGGGGGAGGGGACACTCTTCAATTCAGTATAGGCACCGACTGGCAGAAACATGTCATAAATCTTCCCAGCAGCCCATTCCACGTGAATCCTACGGCAAGGACTGCCAGAGCTAGGATTTGGATCCAGGCTGATGGATTCCTAAGCCCAGGCTGGACCTCCTCCTCCACCACAGGGCAGGCAGTTCTTACCCATTTGTGGGAAAATGCCTCAAAGTTCCCCCCAAGTGTGAGGTGAAGTTGTAGGAGGCCAGAGCCATCAGGCCCCAGAGATGTGGCATCCAGGAGAAGGGCTGGGCAGGGTAAATCCAGAAAGCTCTCACCCCCACTGGGCTGCTGCACTACAGGCCACCTGGGCCTGCAGATCTGGGGGTTGCCCAAGTCTAGGGGGAAAAGGGTGGCTCCTACCCACCCCAACCCCCAGAAACAGCCCTCTTCTCACCCACAGAACCTGCCCTGTCGACACCGACTTTATCTCGCCATTCGACAGCACCCTCACTTCCGGGATCTGTTTGATCTCTCCATTCCAGTGCTGCTGTCAGGGAACCTCTTCACCCAGGAGCTCTGGGACAGCCTGAGCCGGCACAAAGCCCCCTATGGCTGGCAGGGGCTCTCCAGCCAAGGTAACCTGCAGCCCTCTGGCCTCAACTAGTCCACTGCTCCTGCTTTTGGCCTTGGTGCAGAATGGGCCTCTCCTCCCTCACAGCACCAAGATGTGGACCCCCTGCCTCTTCCTCCCAGGCGGGCCTCAGGGCTCGACACCCCTGCTATGCAACTCCTGATATCCTCCCCCCCATCTCTACAAGCACCACAGTGTCCAGAAGAGGGGCCTGGCTGCCCCTGCAAGCAGCTCTCACCATCCTGGGGCTTCCCTGGCGTGAAAGATGCCAGCACCCAAAGGTGGCCGAGAACAGTGGCTGTGGGGCCTCCAACAGCCTGCGGATGGTTGCTGCTGTGGGAAACCACCCAGAGCCCCCGCCACATTAAATCTGCCCCCCACCCCACCATGCCTCCGATTATTTTCTTTGGGAATACACACGGTCCTGGGAGGACTGGTATCTGAGTTCTTGAGATGATTGAGGGCACAGCCAAACCCCCTGCCCCACCACCCTCTTCCCATTGGCATTTCATTGTCCTCCACCCTCTGTGCCTCTGGAGAGGGGCTGGTGTCAGGCCTCGGGCAGGTGGGGAGCCAGGAAGTCTTGGGAAGGCCCCAATGACCCATGTGACCCCTCGTGGTGCCCCACCCTGTCCCACACCCACAGACATCGCCTCCACCCTGAGCCTCCTGAATGGCTCTGAGAGCACCAGGCTGTTTGCCGTCTCCAGGGAGCTGCTTCCAGGCTGCATCCGGTGTGCCGTGGTGGGTAACGGAGGCATTCTGAATGGTTCCCACCAGGGTCAGAACATCGATGCCCATGACTACGTGTTCAGGTATGTGGGGCAGGGGCCAGGGAGGAAGCAGGAGAGGAGCTGGATGGAGAGCTGGTCCCCAGCCAGCCCCTGGGGGAGCATCATAGGTGAGGGCACGGGCCAAGGCAGCAGTGGCCTCAGGCAGCTTGGCAGCTGTAATGGGCAGACAGGCATGGACAAAGGCATTACGGAAACAGGCCCTGAAGATGAGTGAGGGTGTGGTCGGCTAAGGGGACCCAGGAGGAAGGAGCTGCCAGGGTCAGCTCTGTCCACTTCACAAGGCATCCCTTCAGGTCCCGAGTTGTGGAGATAGGGCTAGTGACCGGGCACTGGGGCTGCTGTGGGCAGAGGGAGTGACAGAACCCTGGGGATGGAACAGGGACAGGTGAGGCCCCCTGGGGATGGAAGTAAACACGCAGCATCATGTAGCCACAAGCAGGCTGATGGGCCTCTGTTTGGACCAGACTCAATGGTGCTGTGATCAAAGGCTTTGAGAATGACGTGGGCACCAAGACCTCCTTCTACGGTTTCACTGTGAACACAATGAAGAACTCCCTCATCTCCTACTCAAACCTGGGCTTCACCTCTGTGCCCCAGGGACAGGTGAGGCCCCTGACGGGCACACCGTTGCCACTGACAGTCGGTGCCGTTGTTTACCAACCCGCGTCTGAGGGGTGGGCCACAGGGTTCCCAAGCCCCAGCCCAGTGCATAGAGAGGCTGTGCCAGGGTCTTGGGCCCACACAATGGAGCCACTGAAGGGGCGGATCTGGGCAGGGGCACCCTGTGGTTTCAGGTGGCTCAGGACAACTCTGGGGTGGAACACGAATGGATAATATTGACCGAAAGCTCATGGAGTGCCAGGCACTTACAGAGGCCACGCCAGCCCTCTCTTAGTGGTGAGCAGACTAAGGCTCAGGGCCCCTTCAGTCAGTAAAGCAGCGGTGGGGCTGGATTCAAATCCAGACTCCCTCCCACCCAGAGCTCAGGCTACACACAGTGGGAGGGTATTTACTGAGTGCCTCCCCCCTTCCCAGCGCCAGATACAGGCATCACAGCAGCCCCTTTCCAGAGGGCGGTGTGTCCAAGGCCACCACCCAGCCAGAATCATCAAAATCCAGGCCCCCCTGACCGCAGTGCTAGGGTTGTTTCCATTTCTCACACTGCCCACTAGAAGAATGATGTGTGCCCTCCTGAGGGCTCACAGCAGACCGTGCAGGAAGCTGAGGTTCAGCTGAGCAATTGAGGAAAACATGCCCAGAGCCCCAGCTTCGGAGCAGGAGAACTGGAATCTGAGTCTGTCTGCCGCTTCCAGGTTCTCTCAACCACAGCTAGTTGCTGTAACACAGTGCTTCCCTTCTAGAGCGGGCTGGTTACCACCTGCAGCGGGGAGGTCCCAGGATAAGGGTTCTGGGATGCTCAGTAGGACCGCTTTGAGTTTCTAGACACTTCCTCCTCTGACCAGGGAATTCAGGGGTATCCTAGCCACAGTGTCTGTGCACCGAGGCCTCTTTCAGCTCGTGACAGAACATGGGACAGCTCCATTTCTGGTGTAGCCACAGAACCTGTAGGCATTATCTATAACTGCATGACAAACTACCCCCAAACCTAGTAGCTTTAAACAACACACACCAATTATCTCACAGTTTTCATGGGTCAGGAACTCAGGAGCAGCTCAGCGGGGTCTCCTCAGGGTCGCCCAGCGGTCGCGGTCAGGACGGGCAGGGGCTGCGGTCCTCAGGCCTGCCTCTGGCCGGAGCTCTGATGGCTCCCTCACAGCCCTTGCTCCCCCAGAGTGAGCGATCCCAGAGAGCAAGGAAGCTCCAGTGCCTTTTATGACCCACTTTCCAAGGTCACATACCCTTCCTTACTTCTACTTTTTTCTACGCATTAGAAAAATTTTGTTCACTAGTCACTAAGTCCAGCCCACACTCAAGGGGATGGCAATTAAGCATCGCTTCTTGAAGGGAAGAGTATCGAAGGATTTGAGTACTGAAACCAGCAGGGTACCTGAAAGTGGGAATTACAGGCCTAAGAGGGAAATGCTCCCGTCAGGGCAGACAGACTGGGCGGAGAGCAGTCCATTCTGAGCAGGATCTTGACGTGGTCTCCTTCCCACTGCGGCTGTTTCTCTGTCCCTCCGACAGGACCTGCGCTATATCTTCATCCCCTCAGACATCCGTGACTACGTGATGCTGAGATCGGCCATTCTAGGTGTGCCTGTCCCTGAGGGCCCCGATAAAGGGGACAGGTGAGCAGCCAAGCACGGGGCAGGGCACGGTAATGCTCCCAGGGTCCACTGTCAGATGGGAAAGGTGGGTGAAGGTGGCAAGAAAATCCCCAAGAATTCAACAGAGCGTTAGAAGATTAAGCTTTTCCTACCCCCAGGAAAGCCTAGGTAACGCTGCTGGTCCCCAGGGACCCTCCTGACAAGGTGGGCTGTAGGTTCAAGGGGCTTCTTTCTGAGCAGGCAGGCCTGGCCCCTCACCTTCAGGCTGCTGACCCCACAAACAACCCAGACACCTAGCCAGTGGCAGCCGCAGGACCTGTCCAGCACATCGTGTCTGGAAACCAAGAGTGGGGGCCAGTATCCATTCCATTCCTCTTGGCGGGCACCCTCCCAAGACTGCCCATGAAATGGGAGAGCAGGCGACGTGGGTCCAGTGTCTGGCGAAGTGGGAACAAAGGGCCCTCTGTCTTTCCTCCCCCACCTTCCTGGGCAGCAGGCCTGTGTCCAGCTCTTTTGAACCATGTCCTGGCCTCATCTAAACCTCCTCCCTGTGGTGCCGAGACAATTTCTTGTCCGAGTCAGGTCCTTAGAAATCTGCGCCACCCCCGTGACAATGACCAGCCTCCCATCTTGGTGGCCGCAGGACATCTCACCCACCATGAGAGAGCAGCTTCTGAGGCCTCCTTGGGGGTTAAGCCCTCAGAGGCCAGGCCGGCTCCACCAGTCCTGCCCTGTGCCCCACCCCCCTCGTGATTACCTAACAATCCCTTCCAAGAGCTCACAATGCTGCAGCTGGTCATGAGGGTGGGCTCTCTGACTCGGGGCAGGACTGGCTCTTGGTGGGGGGCTGGCTCAAAGACATCGGGGAGACAGAAGCCTCCCCAACACCAATGAGCTCCCCCTCCCATCCCCCTAATCCATCCCCCTCCCAGTCCCCCTCCAACCACACCAACCAGCAGCCCTATGCCAGCGCCAGTAGCTCAGCCCCTTCCCCGTCCCCCACCCGGGGGTCTTTCTCCCAACCCCCCTCTCACCCTGCCACCCCAAATGCCTCACAGCCCTCTTCCCGGGCCTCCTCCCTGACCCCTGGCCCTCACGTCCAGCCTCGAGGGTCTACCCAAAGCGTCACTCCACCCACCTCCAAACCTCCCTCCCAATCTTGCTTAAAATCTCTCTCTCGACACTCTTCCCAAACCCCCCCTGTGCCCGGCGCCCAGTCCCCATCCCACAGCCCTGCACCCTCGGCCTCCTACATCGGGCCCATTCGGGGCATCCCGCCCTACATCGCCCCCTATGTGCCCCACTTCCTGAAGGAGCCCCCCTTCTTCCAGCCTCCTACCTCACCACTCCCCCAAACCCACTGCTTCCCCTGCCCTTCCCAGAACCAAGAGCGCGCCCCCCCTGCATCTCTCTACTTCCCTCTCCTCCCGCCCCCTCCCCACCACCCGGCCAGCTGCTCCTACCCGACCCCTCCCGCTCTGTTCACACCCCCCTCCTCTCTCACGTACACCCCGCCCTTGGAGGTCCTGGTGGGCGGGAAGCCGCACGTGGTCCCCACGGTGCTGCCCGCCACCTTCTACACCCCCTTCTCCCGCTACTACGCCCAGCCCCGCTCCTACCGGTCCACACACCGCCACCGTCCCGGCGCCTTTCCCCTCTCCTCACTCCCCAACGGGCCGTACGACAGCACCGGCCCCTCTCCCCACTTCTATCGTGGGTCCTAGGCCTCAGACCTATTTTGGACCAGAAGCCTCCGCCAGCAAATTCAAGCTACTCCATCCAGACTTCATCAGCTACCTGACAGAGAGGTAGGTGGGGGTAGGGGTGGTGCTGGGAAGAACCGCCTCACCCCCGCCCCTGGCTCCACACCCACTGGCAGCATCAGCTTTATCCCCCCAAGGATTAAACCCACAGCAGGGGCCATGTACGAGGACACCACAAGCACTTACACTGCTTCACTTACTACTTTATTTGAATATTATACCTTGATGGAGGTGGTGTTCTATCAGTCAAGGTAGATGGGAAATGGAGAGGGAACTCATCAGGTTTCCTGATGAATGTTCAGAAAGGCTTAGGTCAGGCATGGGGGGACCACAGATGTTGGGCTGTATTGGGACTGGTAGAAGCCGAGTTGTCATCACTTTCAGGCCTGAACACAGCTCAAACACAGGAGACCATGGGGAGGAGCCTGGGGAACATCTGCCTGCAGATCTCAAACCCCATCCCCCCTCCTAGCGGTGGTTCTCAGCAGGAGGCAGGTCAACTGTCCTGGCCTGGAGACATTTTTGGTTGTCACTAGGAAAGCGTACCCGCCACGAGCGGGCAGAAGCCAGGGCTGCTGCTGACCATCCTACAGTGCACAAGACGGCCCCTGCAACAGAGAACTATCTGGCCCTAAGTAACAATACTGCTGCAGCTGAGAAACCCTACTACAGCACAGAGGCTAGCGTCCTAAGACACAGAGCAGGCCAGGGGTGGCAGGTGGGTCTGGGAAGCAAACTGAAGACCACTCAACAGAGGAAGACCAGGCTGAAAGGCTGGGCGATTTGCCTGGCAAAGCCTAGATGAGAATCCAGGGCTGAGGTCAAGCCCTGTGGCCTCACTTTTGGACTGTTCCGGGTGTCTCTGAATGTGTGTACGTGTGCACACACACATGCATCACCTCGCCAGTGCCTCCAGTCACAGGACCTGTGTGCTCTGCCCTCATACGTGGCTCCTGCCTGGCCAAAGTCTGGAGGTAGAAGCTTAGGTCTCCGGCTAAGTAACTAGGCCACCTATACCCCAGACACTGTGGAGGGTGTTGCAGAGAAGAAAGGCGAGTTAGACTGGTTTCAGGCTTCTAGAGAGTGGGAGAAAGGGGAAGGCTCTCACCTGCGGTGCTTTGGGAGGACCTGTTCCTCTTTCTTACCCCGTCACCTAAGGTGTTACTTCAACCAAAGATTTTTGCATATAGTTCATTTGGTCTTTTCCCAAATAGGGGACGGGTTGGGGTAGAAGGGCCGGAAATTTTTTCAGTTTTCCAACCGTATTTGTGTAATGGCACAACCATCAAGCTAGCTAGTGTGCAAGACCAAAAGTCCTGAGTTTTGATGGCTCTTTTTGATTCCAGGTTTCTGAAATCCAAGTGGATTAACACAAAATTCAGAGACCTATACATGCCTAGTACTGGAGCCCTCATGTTGCTGACCGCACTGCATACCTGTGACCAGGTAAAAGGTCTTCTCTCTCAGGAGCCCACAGCAGCAGAGTAGGTGTGAATGGAACCTAATTCGATCCATGATATCCCCTACATGAGGCCTGCTAGCCCAGATCTGGGACTCTGGGCCTCTATCCTGTGGGGGAAGGATGCCCCAGCTGCAGGAGTGATCTTGGTCGGGAACGGGATGGAAGACGTGGTCTTCAGCGTCCCTTATAGGACAGTCCCCTGTGCCAGCCTCGCCTTCCCAATCACAGCCACCTTCCCCTGGGCTGGCTTCTTTCACCCCCTTTGCCCCAGGGCAGCTGCTCCATATGGTATTTAAGGCACATTTTATCTAACTGCTCTTGTGAAAGCAAAATCTCAACAGAACTGGGCAGAGACATCTTTTTGTGAAGACATTCTAGAACTGAGGTGGGCAGCCTTCCACACAAGGAATCTCTGAAATCACTGTATGAGACATTCTCGATGGGGTGGTGCCCACATGACGTGTGCAGAGACAAAGGTTGAGAAGCAGTTTTCAAGAAAAGGCAGTGACCCACACTGAAGCCAGCACAAGAACTGAGGCCAGGCACCACTGGACTCTGGTCACCTTTTCCCTGTTTTAAACAGGAGTCTCTCGTCTGCAGTTACCATTAGAATAGGAGATAAGGGGCTTTTTGCCTCTATCTTGAGCACAGTAATGATCACAGCTATGGTGTCACAGACCTGAGTTCAAAATCCAGCCCAGCTACTTACTAGCTTGTGACGGGGACACATGTTTGGTTACCTTTCTGAGCCTGTTTCCCCATTTGTAAAATGGGGACAATATCTACCTAAGATTGTTGTAAGGCTGAATGAGAAAACGTGCAGAAAGCGCACAGTTCAGGGTATTCAAGTGTGGGCGAGAACTGCTTATCCTCACCTTCACACAACACAAGGCAGCTAAGGAAGACGGGGACATGGCTTTCTAAATTCACATCGCTTTACACATAGTGGAAGTGCAATAAATGCTAACTCAATGACTGTCCTTGTCCAGGTTAGTGCCTATGGATTCATCACAAGCAACTACCAGAAATTTTCTGACCACTATTTCGAACGAATAAAGAAGCCACTGATATTCTACATGAACCATGATCTGTCCCTGGAAGCCACCCTGTGGAAGGACCTGCACAAGGCTGGCATCCTTTGGCTGTACCAGCGCTGACCCTGAAGCACCCAAGACCTTTTGTTTTTGCAGTCCTTGGCCCCTCAAGTGGCCAAAGCTGCCTTCTGGTCTTTTCAGCCTGAGAGGGGCTCCAACTGTCCTTGACCCTCCCCCCTTCTTCCCTACAGAGGACACCAAGTGGATGTGTGACTGTCACTGAAGCCTATCCTTTGTGGGACACCCCACCTTGTCCTCAGCTCATCAGGTCTGAGGCAGACATCCCAACCCTGGCCAAGAAAAAACTGCTCTCTGCTGGATTTGTCTTTAAAACCGAAGATAACACTCTCAAGGTGAGACCAACCCTCACCAGCGTGAGGAAGGCATCCTTCGTAGCTGAGCGTTCGCAAGACAGTAGCGGCACAGTGACTAGGTCAGTGGAGCGGCTCAGGGTCTCTCAGTTAACAAAGATCAAGCAGCAGTAGAAGCAAGCGCCCGCTTCTCAGCCCAAATCCTCCCACTAGCATGTCCAGCTTCACACAAACTCCAAAGCATCTCAACTCAAGGACATGTCAGAACAGCCTTTCTGAGAACAGGACCGACTCACTGCTGCCCCCTGATAAAGTGGGAGCACAAGAGACAGAATGTGATTTGAAACTAGGTAATTGCATAAATGGTGGATAACCATTGTGTCTGTGTGTGTTGGGGAAAGTAGTGTATCATGCAGGGTGTTTAGCACAAAGAATTCAGAATTCTAGAACCATGGGAAGGTTCTGGCATTCGATGGAAGTCAACCACACAGAAGGCTGCTGGCCCCTGATTAAAGTCCCACTGGAGATGTATTACCACCTTGTCACCAAAAGGACATTACTGGGTAATGAACCCTCATTATCGGACACTGAACATCATGGCTTCAATAATTTGACTTGATACAGGCAGTTTTATTTTAGATTACATGGGCTTCTATTAGAAGTGTAAACCAACTGACTTATCACCATACTACCTCTTAAGCAAACCCTGGGATTTACTGTCCTGATGTCTAGTCTGATGTTGCTACACCCTACCCCGCAAAACAGTGGAGGGGGCGGGGGGATGTCTCCACAGGTCTGGTAGGCAAGAGCCTCCCTGCCCAAAACCTGGCCCTTGGGTCTGTGGTTTTGAAGGCACGATCCTAACACACCTAACAAGAGGGATGAATCAAAATGCTACTTTAGAAATTGAGACGTGATTAAGTGAATGGACATTTAGGCTTTAATGACTAAAGCAGCTACTTGAGAAACCATAGCTTCCCGACGCCTGGACCCATTTTTATCCATACTTTATTTTTCCCTATTCCCATCACATCTGTAGTTACCAAAACCTGTCAACCGGTTAGAGAGGTGTAAGATTAATTTAGTGGGAAACTTATAAACACCAAAACATCTGATTGCATCCTGTTACCCACAACTATTCTTCTCTGAAACTTTCACTTATAAAACAATATGCCGAGTCACAGAATAAAACATTGCTTTTACATGGGTCTCAATCTGAAATCCACAAATGCTAGTGAGTCAGTTTTAAAATTTTTTGTTTCAAAGTTAAACCCAAGACACACTGACTTCAGAGAAAATCCACCGAGAAATGTTTTTCTAGGCTGAACACCTCTTTCCTTTTGGTCTCCCCCCACACAGCATGCACATGTTAATTACTTTCATTTCATAATCACTGCTGTCCCACCACTATACCAAGATCACCTATACTATGTGTGTAGTATTCTGAATGTTCTTAGTGATACCCTAATTTCACTAACTGCAAAAGATTTTCTGGGATACCCTGTCACTTGAATTCTTTGGCTACTTTGAAGATGAAGTCCAAAGAACTCTTAAATGATTCTCCTTTGCGGGGGGGAGGGTGGTATTTTATAGGCGTTAGCAACTAGCACCTGGGGCTGTGCTGATCCCTTCTGGCATCACTGGGAGGCAACCTATAAAACCAAAGAATCGGGCTTCCTGGTGGCGCAGTGGTTGAGAGTCCGCCTGACGATGCAGGGGACGCGGGCTCGTGCCCCAGTCCGGGAAGATCCCACATGCCACGGAGCGGCTGGGCCCATGAGCCATGGCCGCTGAGCCTGCGCGTCCGGAGCCTGTGCTCTGCAAGGGGAGAGGCCACAACACTGAGAGGCCTGCGTACCACACACAAAAAAACCCCCCAAAGAATCATTTGATGTGGCAGCCAACTAAGAGACTCAAAACTAAGGTTAAATTTAAAGAAAATTTTAAAAATGGTAATCCTAGAGGAACTCATTCTAAGCAATCAATCATTATGCGTGTGCATGTGTGTGGAAGGCACAACCAGATCAATTCAGTGCAGCCTGGTTGGTCCCAGATGACTCTCCTTTTCGGGAGACTGTGCTCTGAGGAAGCAGATCTGGCAAGTGGCCGGTACCAGTAAAGAGCAGCCATTAAGTGCTGGCAACATTTATATTCAACCCCCCTCTGGAGTCAAACCTACAGGTTCGGGAATTCCCTGGCAGTCCAGTGGTTAGGACTCATCACTCTCACTGCCAAGGGCCAGGGTTCAATCCCTGGTTGAAGAACTAAGATCCCACAAGCCATACAGTGCAGCTTAAAAAAAAAACAAAAACAGAAACCAACCTACAGGTTCACTTGGGTCCCACAGAGCAGTCAAGTCCACTCAGAAGCAGACTGTAACCCAGCAGGTAGACTTTCCCACTTGCTAACACGTCCTTTCGCTTTGTTTTACTTCCAGCTATAAGCTGCTTGGACCGGTTTTCAGGCTCTTTAAATCTCACTCCAAATATAGCTTCCTTGGTGACCGAACAAATATGTGACCTTATGTATAAAGAGCTGCACACACCTCCCAACTTCAACAGGAAAGGCAATCTGTGTCCAGTTCAAGCCTGGCATTTAAATGGGAACAAAGCCCAGCTCCACTCTGCTACTCTCTTGCTCGCATGCCCGCCATGCCATTCAGACAGAGCTCAGCTAACACCAGCAGAGCTCCCTGGTGTTACCAAAGCACCTGGAAACCAAGTCGCTCTGCTAGTGCCACTGTGCCCCGTCTTTCCTGGATGTCAGGATATGGTGCAAGGGCAAGAGGTCAGACAGTCCTGAATGTTCTCACTGCCACAGCTGGCATACATCTGCCATTCCCGTGTCAAACAGCACATTCATTGTTTTGAAATATGTGACAAGCACTCTTTCATTCTACAGCAAGAGTATAAACCAGATCTGGGCCACTTGCCCATTTCTGCCACCTCTTATAGCCTGTGCCCTCAGAGCCATTAATCAAGGGGCCTAAAGTGTGACAGGGCAGCCACACCACTGGTTTTCAAGCTGCAGAGGGAGGATGCATTAGGACTGGGGTCTTGGCAGGGTGTGCACAATTCCCTTTGGAGTCCATTCAATTCGATCCCTTATAGAGCCTGAACTTCTTTTAAGAGCACAGGGCCAGCCCCTTAAGCCTGAGAACAGATTGTTTTCCCTCAGTTGAGATTTTCAGACAGGGATAACTAACCATCATAGGCTTGTGGGGCTTCTTTGGGACATGTTAAGATGGAAAGAGAAAGCTTACAAACAACAGGAGAAGAATCATCATTTCACTTCTTCAGGCAAAGCAGTTCAATTCTGTCTCACTCATTGCAGACACCTAGCGAAGAAAACAAACCTATGTGAAAGTCTCCCTGCCACTCAGCACAACTCAAAGGCCAGGACAGGGGAAGCAGAAAGAACACTCCACCCAAGCCTGTTCCAAAGATCTTCTCTATTACACACATGAGAGAAATTCCGCCTCGGGTCCAGGGCAGCTGAAACGGCACTGCTGCTAGTTAGTGTCTTGTTCTGGAGCATCCTTTTCGGCCTCAAACTGAGGCTGAGACTGTACCTGGCGAGAAGAAATTGCAAAGAAAAACCTATTCGAAAAGATATACACAGTCTCAGGTAGCTCACTTTTAAATCAGGCATTAAAAAAACAAAGCAAACTTGGGAAACTGAGTCTCAGATATACAAATTCCACACAGAAAGGTCCTTCTTTGCCTTCAGACAGGGATAACTTCACATCATCACGGACTCAGCTCCCACCCCTCAGCCACCCCGCAGTGCTGTGCCTAGCTGTACCCAGCATCCCAGACCCGACACGCTGACAGTTCCTGTCCTTTTAAAGCCAGGGTCTCCCTTAGCACAAAGTGTCTAGCAGCCAAGTATGGTACATATATTCCAGCGTCTTTCTGGTGTCAGTAAAATGCCTGAGACAGTGCGGATTACTCCTTTCAGCCAGACCACTGAAGGCCAGCTGCACAAAGGGTACCTGATGCCAAGAGGAATCGACATCAAACAAGGTCATTTCTCCTTCACTCACCTCTGTGTGCAAAACAATACTGCAGAGCAACCATGTGGCTTTCAGTGCTTTAAGACGGGGATTATAGATCTGCCCTGAGAGCTACTTAAAAACGGCGAGAACTATAATCTTGCTGTCATAAAAATCCCTGAGCTAAAAGTAGATCAGATCATCTAACTGTTCCTCTGTACCCGCTCTTAAACCAGAGCCATCTCATCATGGCCAGAGGTGGGGTCCAGGAACATGTATACTACTTCAAACCTCTGCAGGTGCACAGCCAGGTTTGAGAAGCACCATTCCTGTTTTTTACAGACTGAATAAGGCTCTGGTGCGGTCACCTGGTAACAGGCTGAGACTGGAGTCTGGATCTCTCAAGTTAGTCTAACACGGGATTTCAACCTACCGACGCTTTGGGTGGGTAGCTCTTTGTCATGGGGGCTGTCTTGCGCACTGCAGGGTACTTTGGGGTACCCACTGCGTCCCAGCGCACCCCGACCCCTAGTTGAGAACCACTGGCCTAACTGAGTAACTAATTGTTCAACTATACCTCAATAAAGCTTAATAGTTTCTTTTGGAATAAGCTGTGGTAATTTTGTTACAATCTGGTTGAGACACACCTCTTTACAACTGACATTAAATCAGTGACATTTTCTAAATTAAAAAAAAAAGCTTAATAGTAATAGTAACGCCCCCCCACCTCCCAAAATCAATTAGCTATATTTTTATGGTTCTTAAAAAAAAAAAAACCACCTAGCCGTGTAACTATGGGTGAGTGAACTCATTGTCTCCGTTTACTTACTCAGTAGCAACTCAGGGAAAATATCTACCTCATGTAGGGTTGTAACAAACACTGTGAGGCTGCTTGGCAAGGGGTCTAGCAAAGAGTTCCATACCACTTCTCTTGTCCAGCCACTAATAATCCTAGAAGACCCACACATCTCGGGATCTAACAGACCAATACTTAAAGGGATCATAACCTATGCAATTCTGTGGAAGAGCTAAAAATCTTACCATTTATAGAAATTTCATCACGAAGATCCTTACACTCAATATCTTTGGATGATGGTTTTCATGTGACTTTTTCCCAAGTCCACAGCCAACATCTTTAATCTAAAAGAGAAATATGGATAACACTTCATTCTAACAGAAACAAACTTAAGATATTGGTTCTCAAGAATGGTGTTTAAAAAAGTTGAGCCTGGGGCTTCCCTGGTGGTGCAGTGGTTGAGAGTCCGCCTGCCGATGCGGGGGACACGGGTTCGTGCCCCGGTCCGGGAAGATCCCACATGCCACGGAGCGGCTGGGCCCGTGAGCCATGGCCGCTGAGCCTGCGCGTCCGGAGCCTGTGCTCCACAACGGGAGAGGCCACAACAGCGAGAGGCCCGCGTAACGCAAAAAAAAAAAAAAAAAGTTGAGCCTGGGCTTCCCTGGTCGCGCAGTGGTTGAGAATCTGCCTGCTAATGCAGGGGACACGGGTTCGAGCCCTGGTCTGGGAAGATTCCCACATGCCGCGGAGCAGCTGGGCCCGTGAGCCACAACTACTGAGGCTGCGCGTCTGGAGCCTGTGCTCCACAACGAGAGGCCGCGATAGTGAGAGGCCCGTGCACCGCGATGAAGAGTGGCCCCCGCTTGCCACAACTAGAGAAAGCCCTCGCGCAGCAACGAAGAACCAACACAGCAAAAATAAATTAATTAATTAATAAACTCCCACCCCCGACATCTTAAAAATAAATAAATAAAAGTTGAGCCTAAGCAAGTCAGAACTCCTCACAAAAGATGTCCTTTCAGACAAGGATAACTTTAAATCAACCTCAGCTCAACCAGTAACAAAACATTTCTGAATCCCAGCCAACCAAAGCTCATTTTCCAAGTCTTCCTTTCACCCCTGTATGCAGCGGCATCCACTTTCATTTCAGTGACACCTAGGGGCCCCGACTACACTGGCTCAGGCCATCCTCATTTCTGGATTCTAGGCAGGACCCTAACCGGATCTGTGTCAACCCGGAGCTGAACTTCAGAATTCAGAACAGAGTGTGAGGGGGCGGTATGCGGTAGGCCTTCACACCATCTCACCTTTCTCACTTCTGGTGCCCACCCAGGTCTTACCTGCATCCATGCGACTCATTTCAGGGTTCCATGCGCTAGTTTTAAGCTTCAACGTGCACGTCGGCTTCTCACCGTCTCTGCAGATGCCGAACAAAGGCCTGTGGGGAAAGAAAACATGAGCATGTTAAGGGTCGTTGTAAAACTACGGCCTACGGCTTTCCAAACAAAGTCTACCGTCCCACTGGTTACCATCTGTGGAGTTACGTAAAAACTGACGGGGGCCGTCCTCAAGGCACTCGAGGAGGAAGCGAAGTATTCAGCCGTTAACACCCCTGAAGTGAATTGAGAACCGTCCCTGTCAGCCTGCCCCGCGTAAAGACCTGGGGGGGGGCCTGCCAAGGCCGCTGGGGCTGCGAGCTCAGCACATGGGTGTCTGCGAGGCCGGGGAGGGGGGCGCGGGGGTTGCGCAATACGGAAGGGCCGCTCTCCCCCAGGAGGGCCGCTCTGAGGCCAAGGTGGGCTTGGGCTCTCCCCCCTCACTAATGAAAACTCGCGCCCTTTGGAAAGCGTTTTCCCAGTTACCTCAGCTAATCCTCCCAACCACCCTATTGGGTGGGGAGACCAGGCTTAAGCGTCACCATTTCTCCTTCGAGGAGGGGGCGGCCAAGTGTGCTAGCGCCGTGTTAAGAAAGACCCCGTTTTCCCACCTCCGCAGCCTTACCGCCGCCAGAGGTCCGAGGTTGCCGGCATAGCTCGGACGAGCCTGAGGCCGCCATGACTTCCTGCCACGAGACCGATCCCGAAAAGAGAGAAACGCCGCGCCTGCGCGCACGTCTTCGCGGCAGTCTCGCCGGAACTCTCGCGCTGTTGAGAAAAGGCTGATGGGAAATGTAGTGCAAACAGCCGCCGCTGCGGGGCAGCCGAGTCCTCAGCGGGGCTCTGGACCCGGGATTAGATGGTGGCCGCCGCCAGGGACAGTAGAGAGCCCGGGGTGGGAGGCCTGCTCTGTATAGAACCACGGCCGTTAGAAAACGAAGGTGGACTGTCGCTTCGGCCACAAAGTCATTTATCTATTGAGTGAACAGGGTGTCCCTGGCCGAGACTGGGTGGGCGGTGGAGGTCTCAGAAAACTCGAGGGGACTTCACGAGAGGAACGGTTGAGGGAACTGAGGCCCTGCCGGATTTCGTTCCTAATTGCTCTGCGGATTTTATTTGGGGCGGGGCGAGTTCGTCTGGGGTGGTTGGCTGCGTTAGCGAAGAGGAGGGAGATTCCCGGGGAATTGTTCGACGTCCCGCTCAGTTGCTCTTAGTTGGGGCGAGAGCAGTGGGGCACGGGCGCGGCCGGCAGAGGGCGCCCGAGAGCGACGGGCTGGGCCGGACTCTAAATTACCCTGAACCCGGGGGCTTATCCCCGCGCCGCAGGTCCCTCCGCCCCGCCGCCCCGCCGCCCCGCCGGGGTGTGGCTTTAATTCCGACAAGGAAAAATAATTAAATTACGAAAAGAACTGAGAATAGTGTAACGAATGCCCTCTGCTACTCCTGAGTGTTGATTTTCAGGTAATCACCCCGGCTTCATTTTTGAAATAACAAAAGGGCAAAACAACAAGTAGAGTCAGAGCCAGAATTTACACCTATTTGGAAACTGGTTTAAACTTGCAAGACCACGAAGCCTTTTCTGCATTACCTTCTCCCCATGCTCATCAGCCCTTCAGCAATGATCTCAGTGGCATTTAGTCTGGATTAAATTGTTCTGTATATGGTAATACACTGTGGGTACTTATTTTAAAGTTACCACATTTGTTAATGTTTGCCTCCCTCAATTGGACTGTGAGCTCTTCAAGGCAGAAGTCTATTTTAATGTTTTTTCTTTTTAATTTCCTCACAGGCCTAGTTGGTATTCCACTGCCTCTGCTCACAGTAAGTACTTCACAAATATAATCATTAACTCAGCAATAGCTTCTATCGTGTGAAATCGGCCCTTACGTTTCTCTGTCTTACCCTTGAAGACAGATTATTTTGTATAATACCGAAAGAAAGAATGGAGTCTCTCCCTGCAAACTACATTCCTTTCATCTCAGACTCTAAGTGCGGAATTTGCCAAAAGCTGCTTGTGTGTAGGCAGGTGATCTGCAGGCAAAGCAATAATGATAGCTGACACTTCATAGCACTTACTGTGTGCCACTCACTCCTTGAGTACTTTACGGATATTAGTTCGTTTAATCCTCACCACTGCACAGTGCATTGCCTTATCACTACCCCCGTTTTACAGATGAGGAAACAGAAGCATTGAGAGATGATGTAACTTGCCCCAGTTCACACAACTAGTAACTGGTGGTGTCAGGGTTTGACCCCAGCCTGTAGAGTCTGTGCTTTTACCACAAAGTTATACTGCACCGTGTGTATATATATAAATGGATCTTACATATAAGGGTTTTTGGTTTGGGGGGAAGGGGAAGGAAGAGGGATTTTGTGTGTTTGCATGGACGGTTAGAGAGGAAACTGGGGGTGGGGGGATGATGGGCGCCTGTTGCACTGTTTCGAGCCACTTTCTGGCAGGAAGAGTGAGGGTGAGAGCCTGCAGGAGCTGATCAGTGAAAGGCAGAGGCTCTGGGCTCTGGCAGGTCTGTCTTGGGTCCCAGACTAGTTGCCACCCAGTGTGCAGTGAGGGCCATTTGTCACAGCTCGAGAAGGGCCACTGTGCCAGAGGCCACAGGGTAGCTTTCACACCTGACAGGGCACTTAGTGGAACAGCAGCAGGCTCACGGCGGATGGCAGTGTCACGGGCTGCTGGGCTGTGGCCAAGCGGCCAGAGCAAAATGCAATGAGAGGCCTTGTGTCTGAGCACATGTCAGGTGCACTGCTTACGCAATCCAGAAATAACTGAGGAAGACTTCAAAGAATGCACCAGAATTCCTGAATGAGCAGACAAGGGCTCAGAGCTGTTGAGACGGAAATGCTAATGCCAGTGTGACTTCATTTGCACTCGTTGCCAGTGAGGTCTAGGACGTTTGAGTTTTACATTATTCAGGGCCGGTGTAGACCTATATTTATTACATGGAAAGAGTCACACAGTCTAGTGATAAGTGACAGAAGTAGATCACAAGCTGAACAGGGCAAGAGTCCCCAGGGCCGTTCAAGGGGCCTTGGCTCTGAGTGCAAAGGGGAAATCTGGTCAGCTGGCCTGCTGTGCTCAGGCGGTCAGCTCACTGAGTTCCAGTCACTGCTAGGATTTAAGACATGGTATCCGAAACCCACATATAGAAAACAGAGTCTTTAAATATTGAGGTGAATTTCTTAACCTGAAAAGGAATCTTTAATTTTATTAGTGAAAACATGAGGAGGGTAGGTATATCCCAAGCAGCTGGCTGCTTAAATGGGAGCAGTTGCACCAGTGATATCCCGGGAAGTTCACCCGTGTGGCAGGCACTCTTAGTCCTGCAGCTGTCCTTCCTCTGTCTTACAAACAGCAGAGCTACTGGGCAAGCCCCTGCCCTGCCCAAAGGAGTGCATCTCGGCCATAAATTCATCGGCCATAGAAAGCTATTCCCTTTGCCAGGAATTGTTTCAGGAAAGGGTCTGCGGCGCAGTTCTGCCAGGTATGGGAACGTTTTCTAGTTCTTAAAAACAGTAGCCTCTCTTCCGGCTTTGGGACATCATGAGGAGATGCCTGAGACCACCGAAGCCATCTTGTATCCGTGACGCCCGTTTCCCAGCAAGAGCGGAAGGTCTGCAATGGCAGAGAGGAGAAAAGAGCATGAACCCTTGAAGGTGCTTTTGAACTGCTGGAGAAACCAGTCCCAAAGCTCCCTGCCTTCAGACCTTCTG
The DNA here is from genome assembly GCF_964165515.1 of Mesoplodon bidens. NCBI lineage: Eukaryota > Metazoa > Chordata > Mammalia > Artiodactyla > Ziphiidae > Mesoplodon > Mesoplodon bidens. The sequence continues at coordinate 39,960,896 of NC_138179.1, read as the reverse complement.
TTTGATTCAGAGACATGTATTTTTACATGTTAGTATTTCTGAATGTGGGAGGCATCTTTTGAGCAATGGCATCTTAGGTTCAGTGAAATACAGAGTGTGAGATTTAAGAAAGAGACCACCGTGTTGTTTAAGCCGTCTCCAGTTGGGTGTTCTGTTAGAACCAAAATCATCCTGGGCTTCCCTGGTGGCACAGAGGTTAAGAATCCGCCTGCCAGTGCAGGGGACAGGGGTTTGAGACCTGGTCCGGGAAGATCCCACATGCCGCGGAGCAACTAAGCCCACAAGCCACAACTACTGAGCCCGCGTGCCACAACTACTGAAGCCTGTGCGTCTAGAGCCGGTGCTCCGCAACAAGAGAAGCCATCGCAATGAGAAGCCCGCACACCGCAACAAAGAGTAGCCCCCGCTCGCCACAACTAGAGAAAGCCACACGCAACAAAGACCCAACTCAGCCAAAAAAAGGAAAAAAAAAAAGAATCAAAATCATCCTAAATGATATGATCGATATTTTCCAAAAAAAAATTTTTTTTTAATGATTATTCTCTGGAAGGATGGGTCGTGGTAAAATCAAGACAAACTGACACACTCAAATTAGCATCCTGAAAAAAAATAACAGCTGGTGTATAGTGTTGACTCCGTGCCAGGCACTGCTCTAAACACCTTTTAAAAAAACCACTTTATTGAGATCTGAGTGACATACAAAAAGCTGCCCATATATATATATATATTTTTTTTTTTGCGATACGCGGGCCTCTCACTGCTGTGGCCTCTCCCATTGTGGAGAACAGGCTCCAGACGTGCAGGCTCAGCGGCCATGGCTCACGGGCCCAGCCGCTCCGCGGCATGTGGGATCCTCCCGGACCCGAACCCGTGTCCCCTAGCATCGGCAGATGGACTCTCAACCACTGCACCACCAGGGAAGCCCCTAAAGCTGCCCATATTTAATGTATAAAACTTGATGACTCTAAGCACCTGTCCCCTGTCAGTTTGCTCTCTCATTTGACTCTCACAACAGCCCTGTCATTATCCTCCCCTTTTGCAGCCGAAGTGCAGAAAGGTGAAAGTCATTAGTAAGTAGGGGCACTGAGAACTCAATCTAGCCTCCAAACCTATGGTCTTAACTGCTGTGCTGGATTTCCTGGAAAAATACGCTATGACAGTGGATCATGTTTTGTTAACTCTGGTGATTTTAATTCATCCAGCTAGAAAGCCCATCATAAAAGCATAGAGGATGTTTTTCCCTTCAATTTCTCAGGACTGTGAAAGGGGGCCACAAATCCTGTTCAGCAGAAATCTGGGACCATTGAACATAGCTTTAACTTCCTGGAGGAGAAGAAACCGAACAACACGTACCCTAATCATTGAGAATGGATGACCTTGGGTTGCGGTGGATTCCTTCCTGTGTTGACCAATAGCACACATTTCACTCGCCTGCTCGGAAGATCTGTTGCCTCTCATAAAATTATAACTTAATGGGTTTTTTTAAAAAAAAAGTGAATTTGAAGAATAAGTAATATCCCATTGCCCTCTTCTGCTGTTTTCTGGACACATCTCTCCTTCCCAGAAACCCTGCCTTCTCACAACTGCTGCAGCACCTTTGCTCATGCTGTTTGTTTCCTTTGCCTTGACATTTCCTTCCCTTCATCCTTCCCTCTGCGTAGCAAGTCCCAACTCATGCTTCAGTATCCCCTTGAGAAATCTTGCCTGAGGTGCTCAAGTAGTCCCCTAGCTCTTTCCTCAGCGTCCCCACAGCAGGCTGGTTTAGCACACGCTCTGCTGATTCGAGCTGAGTAACCCCAAGCAGATGACTTCACCTCTCTCTAAGGTTCCTTATCTGCAACAGGAGGAGGCAGTGGCTCTCCCAAACCCCACAGGACGGTTTTAGGATTGTGCATGCAAAGCATCTAGCACAGCCGGGCACGAGGGAAGCACTCAGTAAGCGGCACTCTTATTATGTGAACATACATACTTCTTTTAATACTCACTGTTTTATGATTATTTGTTTTCGTGTCTGGCTTTTCTACTAGACAGTGAGCAAGGCAAGAGTCAAGTCTTCATTCTTGTTTTTTTTTTTTTTTTGAAACTCTTTAAGTCATCTTTTTTGAGGTGTAATTTACATACAATAAAATGCATCCATTTAAAATGTACAGTGCAATAGTCCAATAAGGAATACACCTATGCAGCCACAACCCCAACACAATTCAGAACATTTCATCACCCAGAGATCCCCTTTGCACCCTTTTACAGTCAAGTCTCCATACAACCCCGGCCCCAGACAACCACTGATCTGCTTTCTGTCACTGGAGATTAGTTTTGCCTGTTCCAGAATTTCATATAAATGGAGTCATACAGTAGGTACTCTTTTGTGTCTGGCTTCTCTCAATTACCCGTGTTGTGGCTTAGATCAGTCGTTCATTTCCTTTTTAATTACTAAATATTATTCCATTGTATGAATATACCACAACATTTTTATTCCCGTGCATGTTGGTGGACCTTTGGGCTGTTTCCAGTTTGGAGCTATGATGAATAAAGCTGCAATGAGCATTTTTGTACAGATCTTTTTGTGGACATAAGTTTTCATTCCTCTTAGATAACTGCAGGGGAAACTGCCAAATGGGTTTCCCAAGTGCTCTGTGACACTTACACTCCCCCAGCAACATATTACAGAGTTACACTTGCTCCACACCCTTGCCAACACCTGTTATGGTCAGTCTTTAAGCCATTCTGGTAGGTGTGTCATAGTATCTCACTGTGGTTTTAACGTGCATTTTCCTGTTGACTATTATGCTGAGCATCTTTCTATGTGTTTGTTGGCCCTATGTATACTTTTTTGTGAAGTGTCTGTTAAAACCCTCCCTTTTTGTATTGGCTTAGGAGATATTATCTCCCAGTCTTTCCAGTTTTGATCAAGTCCAGTTTATCCATTTTGCTTTTATGGTTAGTGCTTTCTGTATTCTATTGAAAGGATTTTCCTTTCTCCACTGAATCACCTTCGTCCTGTCTTTGGATCTCATTGATCTGTGTGTATGTCCTTTGGAAAGCCCCCCACCCAGCACCGTCCTGAACTCTCATCATGTCTCCTCATCCTAGTGAGACCACCGTGGTCTGCGTGGTCTGCCCTCCCCACGCCGCAGGCAGGGAACTGTCTGAGGCAGACGCTGAGGCAGTCATGAGGTCACCGTCCTGTGTGCTGCGCATTGTCAAGTGTCTGTTTCTTGTATTTTGCTCAGTTTTCTGGTTGTTTGTGGCAGGAAGTCTTAATTCATTTCTGCATCCACAGTGCCTGGCACACAGACACTCCATGAATGTCTGTTGAGTGAGCGAGCCCTTGTTAGCACCTCCAGACACAGTCCACCAGAGTCTCTTTTGATTGGGAGAAGCTGTGGAGCCCCCAGAGGTCATCTGGTCCGTCCCCTTCATCTTAGTAGACAGTTCTTTTCCTGAGGATGGTCATTAGTCCTTTACGTCTCCGGCGCCAGCCCACCTGGGTTCAACACATGCCTTTTAAATGGGGAGATTGAGGTCCAGAGAAGGAAAGGTCAAGGAACCAGGCAGTGGCTGGGCTGGCAGAACTGGACCTCCCAGGCCAGGATCTTGGTCTTGACTAACTTGCAGGGCAGAGGCACTGCCTCTCACCGCTGTCTCGTTCCCAACACCTCATCCAGGATTTGTACGTTGTAGGCTCCCGATACGTGCTTGTTAGATAGGAGCAAGTGAATAAATGGAATAGTTTCCTTTAATTCTTGGTTTAGCTGGCTTCTGCGTGTGGTGTTAAGTGGGCGTGTGTGTGTTCGCAGAAGGATGGGACTGGCCCATCCCACCCAGGCTCATAGGTCACGGTCATCAGTAACTCTTTTAATTTTCTCTCCACCCTCTAGGCTTAGTCCCCACTAGGGGGCATGTGCATTCCACAGAGAGGGTCTGCAGTGCTTAAGTGCCAGGACTTGTTTCCAGTTTGTCCGTGGGTCCCTCTTGAGGCTACCTCCTTGGTCCGCAGGCCCTGCGCCCTCCCCCTGCAAAAACAAACAGCTCCCCCCTCCTCTAGCCCCGCCTCCTGCTGGCTGCCATCGTCTCCCTCCCAGGGGCTCTGCCCTGGTTGAAGGAGACAGCAGAATGGCAGTGGCAGCGGCTCTCAGTGCTGGCCTCGCCGTCTGTCACCCCTGCCGGTGGGTGGGCCACTGCTTCCTCCCTGGAGGGGGTGACAGATCCTGGAAGGACCGCTCTCCTCCTTCCCCTCAGCTGGTAGGCAAGGACTGGCCTTTCGGGACCCAGAGTCTGGTCTGCCCTTGAACCCCAGGTTCCTGAAGAGAGAGCATGTGAATCGCCCTGGCAAACCCCGCCCGGCCCACCTGCAAAGGCACTGCCGGGGTGAGGCCGCAGCTCTCCTACCTTGTGCCTGGAGGACAGTCACCCTGGGCTTTCCTCACAGCCCCCCTCTAGACTCAGTTCCTTCCTCCCCCGACAGCCTCACAAGCTTTGGCATCAGCGTTGCCCAGGCACAGGTCCTGGCTTTGTCACCAGCTGCGAGTGACCTTGAGTGACTTCTGTGAACCTCACCTTCCTTATTGGGTAAATGAGGTTAACAGCAGTTCCTGCCTCATCAGTGATACAATGCTTATGAATAAAGCTCTTGGTACAGCGCCTAGCCCGGAATAAGGGTCTGAGGCCTATTAGCCAGTATGAATAATATTAGTGGTATCATCATCATTATATTCAAGTAAACCTTAATATGAGCCACTTGGCTATTCTCTTTTTTTTTTTTTTTTTTTTTTTGCGGTACGCGGGCCTCTCACTGTTGTGGCTTCTCCCGTTGTGGAGCACAGGCTCCGGACGCGCAGGCTCAGCAGCCATGGCTCACGGGCCCAGCCGCTCCGCGGCATGTGGGATCTTCCCGGACCGGGGCACGAACCCGTGTCCCCTGCATCGGCAGGCGGACTCTCAACCACTGCGCCACCAGAGAAGTCCTACTCTCCTTTTGAGGCTCACAGAGAAACATTACTGCCTCTATCTCAAGGTCTTGGGCTTCTTCCTAACAGTGAGGGCCCTGCAGAGGGGCCCTGGGAGCCTGGGGGAACCAGTTGGGTCCCCTGCTGTTGTGCTGTGCCATTGTGCCGGCCTCCCATAGGCGCCGTGCGCCCCTAGTGTAGGACCAGGGCCTGTGCTCTCTGCCGCTGCCCAGGACTGTCCTGCCTGTAGACACACGGTCACACGTTTGGGACAGGCGGGTACTCTCCCCGGTTGCATCTGCACCCTAGGGTGATGCCAGGCAGCTGTGGCGGCTGCTTCCCTTGCTCCCCTGCCCCACCCCTGGCACCTCATTAGCTCTCTGGTCGTGTCCCAATCTCCAGGAGAGACTGGCAGAGGCCCTGAGCTGCAGCCCCAGAAGTAGCAGACAGCACCTTCCTGCTCGCTCCCGGCTGCTGCCCTCGGCCACCCTGCAGCTCCGAGCAGCCTTTTCCCTGTCACTCAGGCTCCCATCAGTAGGGAGATTAGCATTCAGACAGACGGAGGATGGAAAAGAATCAGGGCAGCCACCTCCTGTCTTCTCTGGGAGCGGAGATTCATTCGGAGAAGCAGAGCCCGTTGTGGGGAAGGTATCCAGGCCAGAACCCTCCCACTGGAGGTCGGGACAGGGTTCTAGATACCCAGAAGCAACAGCGGTGCACTCTGGTACCATCTCACTGGGTGCTGGGTCTTACTAGGTGGCCCCCACCCAGCAGTTCCACCCTCTGCCGTCCTCTCATTTGTTTCAGAGTTGCCCGTTGCCCAGCTGGTGTGTATGTGGAAAGACAGGCCAGGAAGGGCTGTGGGGAGGGGGTGAGGGACTCTAGCTGTTCTGAACCTACTAGTTGTTCTGAAATGACTAACGGTTCAGTAGTTGACAGTTTACAAACACAATCACACCAGCTTACATCTACTGAACACTCACTAAACATGGTAAGCCCTTGACGCGCATTATCTAATTTAACACGACAATAACCCTGTGAGAAGGTTTACTGTTACCTCTGTCTTACAGATGAGGAAACTGAGGCACAGAGATGTTCAGTCACCTACCCAAGGCCACCGAGGTAGGAAGTGGTGGTGGCGTCAAGATTTCAACCCGGTGCTCTGAGTCTGGGCTCCTCCCTCTTAGATCCTTTATCGTTATTTCATAACAGCCCACACCCCGGACCAGGAGTGACCCAGCTCTGTCTCTTGAGTTGCCCTTAATCCCCTCCTCCTGTTATGGTCAGTCTACCAAGCCCCTGAACTTTCCTGCTTCCATTTCCAAGCAGCGGCTCTTTCCAAGGAAATGGGAGGGGAGAAGGACTCAGCCTCTTGGGAACATTGGGTCCACCCCCGGCACGGGCTTCCTACCAGCTGCTGTGACAGGAGATGGTGGGCCGAGGAAGGGGCGCCTCGGTCCCGGGCAGCCTCCTGTAGAGGCTCTCTAGGCCGAGGGTGGCAACTCTCTGCAGCAGAAGCTGCCAACGTGCAGACTGTGCAGAGAGCCCAGGGGTGGGAGAGCCCTGAGAAGGAGAGGCGAGCGTGGGCCGGGTGTGTGGGGAAGGTGTAAACACAATCTGCTCCCACCGAAGCCAGCCTGCTCCCTGGGGGAGAGAGCCCCTCCCGCCCAGCCCACATGGCACCCCGGCTGCCAGGGCCTGGGCAGCCTCCAAGCCCAGGCAGACACATCCCCCCACCTCCAGCAGCCCCTTCCTCTTGCTTTCCCTCCCTCCATCTGGAACCAGTCCCCAGAGGAGCCTTCATCTCCTGAGCAGGCTCTTAGAACAGGGCTGCAAAGGGGTGTCACTTTGTGGATGTGCGTCTGGGCCGTGAGCCAGCCCCAGTGCCGCTAGGCGACCTTGGTCTGACAATTCCTCAGCCCAGTGGAAGGAGACAGGCAACTTGGAAATGGCAAAGAGCGGAGGCAAGGATGAAGTGACAGGAATATGGCAAATAGATTAGAGAATGGATGCAGAGATAGGATCAGGGAGTACAGACGGGGTCCCAGGAACAGTGCCCTCTGGCCCTCAGCCTGAGAGTCGTGTCACCAGGAAGGCTGATGCCTCCCAGGAGAAAGACAGGCTGACGGGAGCTGAGACAGGTGGTCACGAACTCGTGGCCCGCGTCAGGGGGGCAGCTCCTTCCCTTGGTGAGACCCTTCCCCTGCCGCCGCCCTGCCCTACTTTGTGAGGCTCCCACAGAACCGCCAGGCTCCCTGCAGCAGCGCCCCCTCCTCCCCATCACTTCAGAGTGGGTTCCCCGAGTCCAGTTGGCTGCACCTCACCCTTTCCTGCTGTCTAGAGAACTCCCCCAGCTCCTCTTTCCTGAAAGTCAGGGGCGGGGCCAGCCAGGCAGAGACCTCGTTGCTATCAGATGGGCAATGGGGGCTGGATGGGGAGGTGAGATGCACGTGGGGGGAGTCTGGGGGGGCTTTGGAAGACGAATGGCTGCAAGGCAGTTGGCAGCAGCTGCCTGCAGGGTCTGTGCCTGGACCGCAGGGAGCAGAAGCGGAAATCTGCTTTTCTCTCTGCTCAGGGTCAGGCAGGATGGTAAAGAGAGAGAAATGGCAGAGCAGCTGGGGGCAAAGGAGGCCGCCGCCGTTACTGAGCAGTCAGCAGATTGACAGAAGCAAGTGTCATGCTTTTTCCCTTCCCACATGCTACTGCCCATCTGGGACACAGGCACGCGTGCACACACACACACAGAGAAAGCACACTCCGAGGGCAAGCTGTGAGTTGCTTCCATCCAGCTGCAGGCAGACATGTCACAGATCCAAACGGCATTTCCTATTGATCATTTCAGCAGAACAGCCAGTGGCAGGGTGACCTCTGGGGACCAGGGAGAGGCAAATGTCATCGGAAGTGAGTGCCACCATCGCAAAGTGACACCACACAGCCCTGGACAAGCTGAGCTGCCAGAGATGGGTGGCCAGGCCAGTAAAACCACTTCTTCCACTGAGCAGCTGCAGACTTCCAGGTGGCTTCAGGGAGGCCTGCGCTGTGGGCGTGAAGAGCATGGGCTCTGCAACCTGCATATGAGCCTGGGGTCCTCCACTTACTAGCTGGGTGACGCTGGGTAAATTAGCAAAATTAGCAAAAAACTCTCTGTGAGTTTCCTCATTTCTAAACCGTGGACAATAACATGACCAGCCTCCGTGGGTTGTTGTGAGGGTTCAGCGGAGGGTCAAAGGGCAACGCTTCCTTTGTGAATGTGACCCATCGCTGTCCCTCAGTTCTGGAGTCTCCTTGCTCCCCACTTGTTCCCTTCTCTAGCCCCGGGCGGCAGGGGTTGCCCCTGAGTTGAATGGGGGACCCCACTGAGTCCCTCTCTCTGGGCCTCCTCAGAGGAAGGGAGCCCGTCCCAGAGCTTGAGCATCTCTGCCCCTCCCACCTGCCCGGCCAGGCCCAGCTTCAGAAGCCCCACAGCCAGGGCCTTGGGGGAAGCGCACACTGGTGGGTCCGGGGGCCGAAAAGGGGAGTCTACCTTCTCAACGGCTGCTTTCTCTAGTCTCCCTCCTGCAGCTCCTTCCACCACGGCATCCTTCGGGGGTGGGGGGCACACCAGGACGTGAGCTGAAAGAGAAAACCAAGCCGGGTCGGCTCTCTCTCCCACCCCAGAGCGGGGCCTTGTATTTCAGAGTGGACATCCCAGAGCACTGCCTCTCCCTGAGAAGTCCTCTAGACAGCCGTCAGGCCCCCAGCAGGACCACCATCCCCAGGCCTAGAAAATGCTGTTGAGATCACACGTAGTTCTCTTAAAAACTAACCCTTGCCCTGTGGCCTGGAACATAACAGGCTCAAGGTAGGAGCCGACGGAAGGAATCCACCCTCCTACCCTTAAACTCCATCGTGACCACAGAGCTGAAGACAGCCTGCTCTGCGCCCACATGGCCAGGCCTTGTGTGCTCTGTATTCTTCCTTTCTTGTCCCCAGCCCTGCCCTCTCTCCTCCAGGCTGCAGACCCTGCCCTACCTGCCAGCTGATCCCAGGCCCTGGGGCTGAGCTCCTCCTGAAGAGGTGAGGGCTTACTTCAGCGGTTCTTTCTCTCTAAACAGAAAAGAACACGGAGTCAGAAGACTGGAGGATGACCCTCCCACGCTTCCAGCCTTCCCCTTCCTCCTGCCCCCAAGCCTAGCGATTCACCCCACTATTGAGGAACAGGAGCACCCCAGAAGCCAATTGGAATTTATGACGGTGGAACTGGAGAACAGAACTCTCACGTCTACCGCCCCGCTGGGCCAGCCCTCCGTGGAGCCACCATCAGCAGGAGGGGTTAGTTGGTAGGCCAATTTTTCCAGTTAGCTGGGTCCCAAGGAGTTAATAGGCAACTGCTTCCTTCTGGCAAGGCCACAGCAGACCAGGCCCGGCCAGATGGTCCCAGATTTGGCCTTTTCTCTCCTGACAGGAGGTCCAGGGGCATTTCAGTCGAGGAGATGGACTGTCTGAAGTCAGGGACCTGTCAGCCCCACATCAGCCACAAATTGGGTGGACGAGGTTGAGCAAGTCATTTACATCTCCCTGTCCCCCAGCTTCCTGCACCATTAACAAGAGCTGGAAACACTTGAACTGCCAAACCTTTGGGGCCCTGGAGACTTCCGAGTGAGTTAATGTATGAGAAACCCCTGAGGAAGAATAAAGCACTGATCATATAACAGCAAGAGGAGAGCTGGCGTTAACTGAGCAGTTACTCTGTGCTGAGTGCTTTACTACGGTTATCTCATTTAGACCTCACAGAAACCTCACAACCAATCTGTTATTAATCCCAGTTTACATATGAATAAAAAGATTACATAATTTGGGCTTCCCTGGTGGTGCAGTGGTTGAGAGTCTGCCTGCTGATGCAGGCGACACGGGTTCGTGCCCCGGTCCGGGAAGATCCCACATGCCGCGGAGCGGCTGGGCCCGTGAGCCAAGGCTGCTGAGCCTGCGCGTCCGGAGCCTGTGCTCCGCAACGGGAGAGGCCACAACAGTGAGAGGCCCGCGTACCGCAAAAAAAAAAAAAAAAAAAAAAGATTACATAATTTGCCCACAGCCTCTCAGTAAGAGCGGAGGTAGGATTTAAACTCAGGCTGCCCCGCTCCAGACCCAAACTCAACAGTGAGGACCAGTCAGCATTTGAGGGCCCAGTGATCGTCACTTTATACCTGTCAGCCCATTTCACCGGTAGTCGTAATTAGCACCATTGTGACCCTCTCAGCTAGCCCAGCTATCGAGGAAGGGCGTCACAGAAATGTCTCTGCTTCCTGCACAGGCCCTGGGCTTCCCAGGGGGCCTTCTGACATTCCAAACCTGGGGGAACCCAAGGACTGAGAAGTCAGAGCAGAGACACAGAGAAAGACCCAAGTTCTCGGCTTGCCAGCCTCGACGTATTTGCGGGGCACACTGCAGGCACATCGCCACACCCTGGCAGAGATGTGGGGTGCACAGACGAGCGTGCATGCTCACTGTCTCAGCCATCTGAGCCTCCTTTCAGAGGAGTGAGGGAAGCAGGGCCGGGGGCTAGAAGATGCTTCCACAGCAGAGAATATCACTCTTTAGATAGGTCCCCCACACTAGATGGGCCCAAAGGCACAAATGAACATTTCCAACAGTATGTTCTTCAGAAATATTTGCTGATTTTCCAGTGTTTTCTTGGGCATAGAGCCCCTATCATCAAAGGACACTAGTCAGCGGGGAAAGAAAAGTCCAGAAGTTTCCCAATCTTCACCCCTGGTAAAGGCCACATGGCTCCAGAATAGGGAAGAGTTAACTTTCTGGCCACTGGAGACAGTCCCTGCCCGCAGGGACTGCCCAGCCAATGGCACTCAGTGCTGATGATGTCATGCTCCTCTTGCGCCTTCTATTGGGGACTGGACAGCGAATCCTGCTGGAGGTTCAGGCAGCTCCGCTGCCGAGGCTGGGGGGGTGGTGGGGGGGGACAGCGGGAGAGGGAGGGGGAAGGGAAGGCAAGCAAAGCAACGCAGAGCTGCTTCTGCCTCATCCCCCTCTCCACTCCCCCTGCACCTTCCAACAGAAGGGACCCTGGGGGCCACCCCGCACTAGGACAAGCAAGGCAGAGAAGTTTTGGTCCAGAGGAGAGCCTGGGAGTCCCATTCCCAACTGGAGAAAACAGACATTCGGCCTGCCCACTTGGCATACAGTGAACAGGGTAGCTGGGGTGAGGGGCCTATGTGGAGCACACACGCACGCACACACATACCCACGTACACCCCCGGGGCCTGGGCAGGGACAGGGGACAGCGGCAGGCTCCTTAGCGACACCCTTCCTCCTCCACCCTAGACTCTTCTGCCTTACCTGCCTGAGGACTGGAGGTCGGTTTCCAAGCTGCTGCCCGTAACTGCCCCATCTACGCCACTGGGCTCTCTGTGGGAGGGAAAAGAGACAGGCAGAGCTGTGGGCAGCACCCAGACCCCAGACCCCGCTCCTGCTTCTCTGCAAGACCTAAGCCACATTGGGCTCTGGAACCGGAGGCTGTGGCCAGCGTCTTTGAAGAGCTCCAAGTTCCCCCTACTTCGAGGGGGAACCTCTCAGGGCTCCCTTGCAAGTGCCCCCCAGCCTCCCTGGAGCCCAGGCAGCCCCCCGCCCGCCTTCAGCTTGGCTGTAACCCAGCACAGTAGTTTCTCCCCCACCCCAGCCCGTGGCCCAGTCAGTTTCTCACGGTTGGACCCTGTTGGCGAATCGGCGGCGCCAGAGCATGGCCAAGGTGCTGAGCAGGAAGAGGGTAGTGCACATGGTTCAGCTGCCCCATCCCCTCCAGACCGGGTCCGCAGGAGAAGGCCAAGATGGCCCCTGCCAGCTCTCCCAAGCCCTTGCGGTCCTTCCTGAGGCTCCTGCAGGCGATGGATTAGGAGGCTCAAGCTGATTAGTGGGGTCAGCAGACCCGACCTTGTGAAGACTGATTGACCTCACCGGACCCAGGTCGTCCCCCCCGTGGCAGGGTAAATCGACCTCAGTCTGTTCTGGATGTAGGTATAAGTAAGCCCTGGGCCTGACCCTCAAGGGGCTTAGAGTCTAGACAAACGCACTGGCAAGTTAAACAAATTACCATCACGGACAGACTTAGGCTATTCAAGGTGGCTACAGAGCACTCTGGGAGTTGCAAGCATCCGGGGAACCTTTAGAGAGGAGCTGGGCTCACCTGTGTCTGCAGAGGCTCAGAAGGGTGGGCCCACAGACAGAAGACTCCGCCAGAGCTGCAGACATGAGAGCACAGGGCATGTTCTGGCAACTGGAAGTTAAGGATTGGTGGAGTCATGATGTCACAGGGGAGGCATCGGGAGGGGAGGAGGAGAGGGGAAGAATATAGATGATGAAGCCAGAAAGACAAGGGAGGCCAGGGAGTGAAGGGCTGGCTAAGTGGTTCACTTCTAACCTCTGGACAGCCGTTTCCAAATGTTTCTGATTACATACCTTCTTCAGTAAAAGGCAGAGTCCAAGTGTGCACTCAGGAAAAGGGATATATGCATCCACTCATAAATTATATACTATATTACTGTGCAAATACAGTCCCACACCAGAGACATACATAAAACTTGTAAAGGGTGAGATGAAAGTGAATAGAATCAAGATTTCTCCTACTTTCTGTCCACATCCCAGGGGAACCTCTTGGGCAGCCATTTGGATGGCCACTGCACTGGCTCTTGGGAAGCTATCAGAGGTGGCCCAGGCAGCATGCGGAGCACAGGCCAAAAGAGAGAACACGGGTCTGAGAGTGGTGTAAGTAAGAAACTAAGCCCACACACTCTCCTACATGCCTCTCCAAGACCCCCAGAAGAGGGCATTAGAGTTTCCCTCCCTCAACTGAGACCTGAGCGGCAAGAGGCCTCCTGCCCAGCCAGGATTCCAGTAACGTACCTGAACCCTGGGCTCCAGCAAGGCCCGGAGCTAGGGCTGTGCCAGGGCCCTCTGCTTTGAAATAGAATTCTTAAAAATAAACACGTAAACCAAAGCTGAAGAGGAGAGCCGCCACCTCTTGCCATACTTGAGCAGTGGGCACAGACTTGGGAAGGGCAGTGTCACCAGGGAGTCTTAGGGAGAACTGGACACACCCCACAAGAGCCGTCACACGTGTCACATGTTTCAGATGCTTGCAGCCCGGGTCTGGCCTCAGGCTTCAACTGGGAGTCAGAGGTGGGACCCCCTCCATACCAGAATCGAGCAGCTGCTTGCAGGGTGGGGACCAGGCGGCTCTCAGAGGCACAGTCCCCACCTCTGGTCTAATCCCCTTCCCTGAGAAGGCCACCAGGACAAGAATTTGTCTCCTCCACCCACAGAACCCCTCCCTAATCCAGGTCCTGGTGGCTGAGATGTCTCCAGTGCCCTGGGCCTCCCCCCCGACCACCAAGACTTCCTGACAACCCCACCGACCCACCCACCGCAGGTCTGCTCTGCCCGGCCCAGCGGCCTCTCCTTCGGACTTTGCTCCCCCAGGGCCAGAATTAGGAGCGGCGCCAGGTTTGGGCCTGCCTGTGTCATCAGGAAGCCACCCAGGGCCTTCTTTCTGACGCCACGTGCGTGCCCCGAGGGGGAGGAGTGCTGGCGGGAAGGAAAGGCTGGCGCAGGCCTCTGGCGCTCAAGTTCGACAGCCGCCCCCCATCCCCGCATTGGTGTTTTCCTGTAAGGTGTTGGCGTAGGGAGGTGACCCCAGTCCTAAACCCTCCAGAGTCTGGGGTCCGGAGCTCGGGGGTGGCGCCGCGGCCCTCCGGCTGGCTCGGGAGAGGCCGGGAGCGAGCGGGAACTCAGCTCGGACCGCGGCGCCGCTGGAGGGGCTCGCGTCCGCCCCCTCGGGCTGGCGGCCACGCCGCAAATACCTGGGAGTGTTCGACTTAAGAGTCAGTTCCCCGCCGCGGGAAGGGGCCACACACGCACACGCCCCGGCCTCGCCCGCCGCGTGAGCCGAGACCCGGGGCCCCCAGACCCGCACGCGCCGCGGCGCACTCCCGTGCGGCCCGGCGCCCCGTGACCATCCGCCCCCTGCTTCCGGGACCCCCCAGTACACCCGCCCCACCTACGCCCCGCCCGGCAGTCAAACTCCGCGGTGGCCTGGAGGGCGGGCACCCTGCCCAGCCTTCACCTTGCCGGAACTGGCTCACGGACAAGGGGTTGGGGGTTTGGAGCGGGTCTTTTTTTTTTTTTTCACATTTTTCCAGCAGACCACATCCCCGCCCCCCGCTCGCGGTCCCCCGCCCCCTGCACATATACCCTACACACACACACACACACACACGCGCACGCACACATACACACACACACACACACCCGGCGCGCACAGACACGCTCCCTCCCTCCGGCGCGCTCTACCACTCGCCCGCCAGCGGCACACGCAGCCGGCCCCGGCTCCCCGCGCCCCGCGGCCGCCGAGCGTAGCCGGGCTGGGCTGGGAGCTGCTCATGGAGAAAGTGCCGGGCGAGATGGAGATAGAGCGCAGGGAGCGGAGCGAGGAGCTGTCCGAGGCGGAGAGGAAGGCGGTGCAGGCGACGTGGGCCCGGCTCTATGCCAACTGCGAGGACGTGGGGGTGGCCATCCTGGTGCGGTAGGTGTCGTCCCGGCCTGGCCGGGCCCGGGGGAGGGACGGCGGCAGCGGCTCCGGGCAGACGCGGGCTCGGCCCGGGTCCGAGCTCGGGCGCCACCTCCCCAGCTGCGATTGGGGCCGGGCCGGTCGGGGTGCGGGCAGCGTGGGGCGCCTTGGGGTGGGCGAAGCCCTGGCCGAGCCCTTCCTAGCTCTCTCTGGGCGAGGTGCTCACCAGGAACTAGGACCCAGACGCAGAAGGAGGGCACCTCCATCTCCCTCCCCTCCCGGGCCTCAGAACTCCTGGCTCAGCCAGCCATGCCTTCCTCACCAGCGACCCCAGCCACGCAACTGAGCTGTTATGGACACACATTTTGCCAGCCTTTCCAATGGGGGCCTTGGGGGCTCCCCATTCTAGAGACAGGAAAACTGAGGATCAGTCAAGAAGGAGGACAAAGGAGCAAACCCCTTTCTCCAGCTCAGCCCCTTTCTGTATTCAGAGACTTGGAAGAACAGAGCAAAGGGCGAAAGAATAGAGGTCAGAAGGAGTAGACCCTGGAGGTCCGGTTTTCCCAGCTGGCACCTTCCTGCCCCTGGGGCCAGGCCAGCAGGGAGCTCCCAGGTGAGGCGCAGGTGAGTGGAGAAGCAAACAGTCCCCTAGGATGCAGTCCCTGCCGAGTTTGGTGGAGGGAAAGGGAGACGCTTCAGGAGACAGGGCCCCACCCTGAAACCCCGATCTGGGGAGAAAGGGTCATGTGTCTTGGGCTCAGGGGTCATTCAGGCACCACACGCCCCCGAGGGACGCACACACGCAGAGTGACACTGTTATTCACACACCTACACACCGGTGCACATGCACACCATCCCCATATAGTTAATGTCCCCGAGCCACACAAGCTAGTAATTGACTACAGCTACAGATCGGGGCTCTCTTCCCACACATGCCGGTCCCTGGGGGCGCAGGCAGGGAGGTCCCCTTAACCCTCTGTCCTTGGCAGAGGGAAGCTGTCAAATCTAGGGCAGATCTGGAAAGTCTGATTGTTTGAAGATGGGGTGAAACCTGTCTGTGGAAAGGACAGTTGAAGTGCATGCCTGTCTCCCAGTCTTGGCCCTGTCTCTGGCTCCTCTTTCTCTCCCGCACTCTCTCCCTTGTGCCTCCCCCAAGCCTGGGACCTACCCAGCTCCATATCGATGTGCCCTGATTCCAACTTAGAAACAGATTTTGGAGGAAAAAGAGCAAGAAGCACTCTTGAGAAGTTCCAGGAGGATTCCTGAGGAAGGGACAGCTATTTGGGCAGCTCCCAGGCCCAGAAAGAGCCGGGGGTGGTGGGGAAGCTAAGAGGGGATTTCAGATCCCGAAGCCATCAGACGTCGGGAGGTGCAGCTCTGCATGTGCGAGCACCCACACAAGCACACGGTGGACAGTGGAGTCACAGATGCGCCAGGCTGCATCCCTGGAGGGCTGCTCTCAGCTGTGTTGTCGGCACATGCGGGCCCACCAGGCCTCAGGATGCACCCGGGTGTGCACATGGGTCACCAAGAGGAAATGAGGCAAAGTCCAAAGGACCTTGGAGATTTTTGTCGCGACGCCCTGCTGTTTGCCAGTGAGGACATGTAAGAGATGTGTCCAAGATCCAGCTCCTAGGGTCCCACCCAACCTCCCCAGGAATGGGGGGTGCCGAGGAAGGAACTGAATCCTGAGGTGTTTCTGGAGAGTCTGAGCTCTTGGCAGGGGTTTCATCCGCTCTCTGTGCCCCTTTAGTTCCCCAGAGGGTAACTCTTTCCTCAGGGGGCACTGGGTCTGGGCTGGGGAGGTGGTCGCCAAGTGCTCAGGGCTCAGAGGGAGGCCCACAGTTAACCTGAGAAGGCCTGAGATAGCAGTTAAATCTGGGCTGCTGATAACCCCAGGCACACTTCGCCTGACCCCACCTCTGCTGCCAGAAGCCCAGCCCAGCCCAGCCCAGCTCAGAAGAGAAGCTGGCCCAGCACCCCTTCGCCCAGCCCCAGGTCCCGCCAGCCTCCCTTTCCTTTTTCTCCTCCTCCTGATGTCCGCCCCAGGGTAGGGGGTGTTAGCGGGACTCGACTGATAAGCTTCTCAGATAAGGCCCCTCCCCAGATACTGTGCCCCTCAGTTTTGTCACAGACCCCTCTTGTCTTTACGCCCCATCAACAAGGACTGGCGGGCAAGGATGGGCGGGCGGGACAGAATCCGAGACAGTCGCCCTCTGAGCGGGCACTCTCACCTCCTCCCTCCCCACTGGGCTGGGGCCAGCCACACCCCAACACTCCCCCTGTGAGGAGGTAGCAGCCTCGAGGATGGTGGCAGCGGCGGAGGGGCTGCCCAGACCCCATGCCTCCTGTCCCTGCCGGGAGGAGATCAAGAGGGAACACCCATGCTCTAGGAAGGCTCCCCTCCCGGTTGTAACTCTGCCGCCTTCCCCCTCACGCTCAGACAAGCCTATTTCAGGCTCTCCTGGAAGCCCAGATGCCTCTGGAAGCTGAGAAACTCCCCAAGCTGGCTGCTGAGGCTTCTCCCAGCAGCGCAGGCCGGGACTGGGAGGGTCAGGAGTAAACACGGGGGTGGGTGGTGGCGGGGGGCTCAGAGAAACGCCAGGATGCAGGAGCAGAGCGCAAGGCCCCTTGACTCCCCTGGCCCAGAAGAAGGGCTCATCGGGACCATCCTTAGGGCCATAACGGGAGACCCACCGTGTCCCAGGCTACCATCCCCGGCAGAGCAGCCTCTGAGGAGGTCTGCGGAAGCCATCAAAGCGGGGGCCGCCCCGGCTCCTTCCTGGTCCTGCCACCCACTCCGCTTGGCCCACTGATGCAGCCGTGGGCATCAATTCCTAATCCAGAACGTGGGAAGAAAAACAGTGCCAACCTCAGGAGGATATCACAAGAATTAATGAGATCATATAGTAAGTGCTCAATAAATAGTCCCTGTTATTTTCTCATCAGTAAAGTGGACATAATACCCACTTTGTTTGGCATTATATGAAATAACAAGTGGAGATGCTCTGCATGTTGTTATTCACCAGCCAAACAAAAATTAGTATTTTTGTTGCAATGTAAAACCTCTAAAGTCAGAGATCCTCATTTAAATCCAGACTGGGTTTTTCGTATCTGTCCTTCATTACGACACTTCTCCAGAGAAATCAAATGTGTTTTCAGACCAATCGCGTCATTTGTCCTCACCAGTATAGCTGTGAAGTAGCAAGCAGGGGTGCATGGACTTCTCTCACACTTTTGCAGACAGGAGGTTATGAAGCGATTTGCCCGAGGTCACACTTGGCCTCCGAGAGGGGCCCTTCTCGTAGCCTGAAAGGGTGGCCGGGGCCAGATGTTCTCCCTGCATCTGTTCCAGCTCTCAGATCTGAGACCCGACCCCCGGCCCCAAGGGCTGTTCTGGCAAATTACCAGCTCTCTCTCATCACAAAGGGGACCCTCCAAAAGTGTGAAACAACCTGAGAAAACAGGTCCAGGACATTCCATCCATTTTCTGGGCTTCAGTTCTGATTGAGTCTGGCCACATACCTCCTGCCCTGGCTGGGTGAGGGATCGCAGATGTCATCACCACCATCCTGCAAAGTGCAGGGCTCTGGGCCAAGGTGATGGGTCAGAGTGTGCATGAGACCCGGGCTCTGCCCTGGGGTTGGGGGAGCCAGACGGACACACAAGGAAGAAGCCGTGAAAGGTGGCAGGGAACACACGAATGGCCTTGGAGGGAAAGCGGTCGACCTGGGCCAGGCCGGGCACTCAGGGAGAGGCCCAGCTGACGCCGGGGAAAGTGGGGGTGGGTCCACCATGTGGAAGGGGGCCAGCATGCCGAGGAATCTTTAACCCGTGGTAAGTGAAGATGTTGGTAAGTGAAGCTGTTGGGCTGGAGCGTAGGGAAGAATGTGGCCCCCATGCTGGAGAAGCGGGTGTGGGACAGTTTCTAAGAAGCCTGGAATCCCAGGTTAAGGAGTTTTGACTTTGTCCGGTAGACAGTGGGGAGCCATGGAATGTTTTTGAGCATGAGAGCGACCCAGTGAATGTGGTATTGGGGGGAATTAGACAATTTCAGATAAACTGGAGAGGGAAGGGTTAGAAAGCCCTGGGGTCTGCCCCAAGAAGTGCACAGGCTGGTTTGAAAGCTAAGATACACAGACAGACGTGAAGGACTTACCAGGCTGGTGACATCAATCCATATCTTTAATTAAATCAACCGATGACTATGCAGGTTGAGGAGAGAGGCAGGGTAGTGAATAGGGAAGGGACTGGGCTGGAAGGAGGGAGGACTGAGTCTCATTTCTTCCCTTCCATGACCTGAGCTAAGTCAGCTAAGTCGCTAGGGCCTTCCTTTGTTTAGGAGGAGAGCTCTGACTTCATCATAAAAAAGGGTGGCATTTACTGAGCCCCCTGTGTCCACACTGTGTCAGGGCTCCACGTGCTGTTTCTCGTTTCATCCTCCCAACAACCACAACGACTCACAACCAAGATAGGAGCAGTGATGCCCATTTCATAGATGAGGAAACTGAGGCTCAGAAAAGTTAACTTGGGGGTATAGCTCAGGGATAGAGCATTTGACTGTAGAAAAGTTAACTTGCCCGAGGGCACACCGGCTGGGGATTCCAGAAAGCAGGCTCTTACCCTCTCAGCTGCGACTGGAGCAGGCCTTGAAGGGTGTGTGGAGTTTGGCAAGAAGCAAGGAAGCTTGCTTCCTTGGGAGAGGAAGCTGCAAATCTGGCACATAGATATGGCCGGGACTGGGGAGAGGTCTGCATGTAAGCCAGGTCGTCCAGAGGAAGGGTGTGTGTTTGAGGAACTGCTACACATGGTGGGGTGAGGGTGGGTTCAGCCTCTCCCACCTCCGTACCCACCCCCATCATCGTCTGGGCACTTCAGGGTGGGGCCTGAGGCCACCCCCTGCTCAACACCCACCTGCTTCCTCCTGCCAGGTTCTTTGTGAACTTCCCGTCGGCCAAGCAGTACTTCAGCCAGTTCAAGCACATGGAGGAGCCCCTGGAAATGGAGCGGAGCCCGCAGCTGCGGAAGCACGCCTGCCGGGTCATGGGGGCCCTCAACACCGTGGTGGAGAATCTGCACGACCCCGAGAAGGTGTCCTCTGTGCTTGCCCTCGTGGGCAAAGCCCACGCCCTCAAGCACAAGGTGGAGCCTGTGTACTTCAAGGTATGTCACCGGATGGGTGCTGCCACCCACCATCCACCCTGTTCCATCCCAGAGCCCCATAACCAATGACAGCCTGCGGGCCACTGGCCCACCCAGCCTCTTGCCCTGGCATGGCTGTTCCCGGGAGGGGCAGCAGGATGGGGGCTGCGTCTTGACGGTGTCTGGTTCCCAAAGCTGCCAGGTTCTTGTCTCATGAACAATCCCCTTGGCCAAACACAGGATAGAAGGGATTCTGGGGGCTGCAGAGGGCAGGACGCCCAGGCATTTACTCCCCCTTCCTTCCTTTGTACCCAGATCCTCTCTGGGGTCATCCTGGAGGTGATCGCCGAGGAATTTGCCAATGACTTCCCACCCGAGACACAGAGAGCCTGGGCCAAGCTTCGCGGCCTCATCTACAGCCACGTGACCGCTGCCTACAAGGAAGTGGGCTGGGTACAGCAGGTCCCCAACGCCACCACGTGAGGAGGCAGCCTCCCTGCCGCATCCTCCCCCATCCCCTGGCCTCCCCCCTCTCCTAGCGCCCAGGGACTGACCACGGGGCAGGAACAGTTCCAGAAGGGTGGATCTGGGGTCCGACACATTAAAGATCAGGCATGATAGGAAAAGGCCCGCTCACGCCGAGGACCCCAAACAGATTCTCCTCGGGCAGAGCCTTCCCTTTCCCTAGAGCCAGTGGACACTCAGGGCACCCCGAGACCGAGGCTGCCCCGGGCAGAGAGGCTCCAAAGGTTCCTGGCGGGAAGGCTGCTCATCAGGCCCCGAGGCAGCCCAGGCCAGCTTTGGCCACTTCCTCCCTGGTACCAATCACATGGGACTGTTTTTCATCTAATGCTGACCGTGGTCCCTCCCGCCTCGGCCTCAGCAAGGTTGCAGCCAGGAGAATCACGAGGACGCACGCACGTGCCGGAGCCCACCCGGGGCCTGCGTGGGTGTCCCTCCCACGCACACCAGCAGGGGGTTTTACTTCTGGGCTGACCCCGGAGGCCGGGTTCCCAGTTCTGGGGTGAGGGCCCCGGGGGAACGGGCTCCAGGAGGGTGGCTGGCCTGGTGACTCCCGCTGACTCGGAGCACGAGGGGAGGGCTGGCCCCCAGACTTGGCGGCTGGGAACACTCCGGCCTCCCTGGGCCCCCAAGGGGCTGGGGCTCTGGGAGCTCAATGGAGGGGCGGAGGCAGGGCTGGAGGAGGGAGGGGGGAGAGGAGCGGAGGCGGGGATGGGAAGCAGGGGTCAGCCAGCGGCTTGGGACACGCGTTGGAGAGAAACATTCCCAGCAGTTTCCCAGGGAAAAGGCGGCGTCCCCTCCCCGGGCTCCGAGCTGGTCCGAGGAGCCGGCCGGACCTCCTGCACACAGGCATCCCCGCGCAGCTCCGCGGAGTAGGTCCCCCGAGGGCAGCCTGCAGAGGCCCGGCCTCCCGGCCTTCCTGCCTCTGACCACACTGGCCCCCGCTTGCTGCCGCTCCCTTCACCACCCTGAGAGCGCGGAGCCCTCGGGGGCTGCTGGCAATGGCCAGGCAGCGACTCCAGATGTTCACAGCTGGGCCCGGGCCGCCCCAGACCTCAGAGTGAACGCAAGCAGGCAGGCGATTTTTACCTGCCGGAGGAGGAGGAGGAGCTGGCAGAGCCTGCAGCCCGGAAGCAGCCGGAGGGCAGGGGAGGGGTCAGTGGGGGGGAGGGGGCTTGCCCTCCCACGCTTCTCCCCAGGCAGGCTCTGCCGCCAAAGATGAGTTTGTTTACAGCCAGGAGACAAGACTTCCTGCCTCTAGAGAAAAGGGCTTTTTTATAGGGGCCTAGAGGGACGGAAGAGAGCTGGCCTGTGCAAGCCCCAGTGAATCAGAAACACATGGACAGCATTTCCCGACACGAAGCCCTGTCCCCTCCCCTCTCTTGCCGTAGCTGGACCCCTGGGACTTAAATCTCGCCAAACCCCAAGCATTAGGAAACCGCTGAAATCTCATGCCTACCCCTTTCTGCTCCTTGTGCACTGAAAGGAGATGGGCCACCGTGGGGACTGGCCGGGGCCCTGCGCCCTCCTTGGCCTGAGCACCCCACATTTGGGTTACCCCAGCTGAGGGGATTGTCCCCTCATCCATTTGCACACTTTGGTGCCGCCTCTGGTCTCCTGGGAACACGGGTGTGACCCCCAAGAGGGCGTGTCTCCCTGGGCCCCAGGCCTGCAGACCAGACTACTGCCAGGGTCCATATGGGTTCGGAGGGTGAGAGAGAGTTACAGGGCAGAGTTCTATAAGGCCTCCATCCAGCCTCTCTTATTAGAGACGCAATAGCGAGCCAGACGCCACTGTTTACTGAACTGTCTCTGCTTCAGGGTGTGCGTGCACTCTGTGTGTGTGTGTGTGTGTGTGTAGTCAGGAGGTGGCGGAGTTTTGGGGTGGTGAGTGCAAAGGGGCTGTGTGTGCAGAGAACGCGCCCATGGGTGGCCCAAGGGGGCACCACAGGCCAACCAGGGAGTGCGCATGTCTCAGAATTAAGAGGAAGAGAGCTCACTGTTCGCAGTTTGCGGAACACTTAGGCAGTTCTGTCGCTCAGATCCCACGGAGGTGGGCGCCACAGACATGATTCACATTTTAGAGAAAAAGATCTGAGGTTCAGATGGGCCGGCCGAGGTCTTGGCATAAAAGGGCCTAGAAGCTGGGTCTAGTGGGCTTCTTTCACGGGCCCCGCGTGGGTCTCTGGGCTGGTACCGTTTGGCCTTGCAGCCCCTGATTCCTCTGCCCTCTCCCCAGGTTCCCTGGTCTCACTCCGAGGCCCTAGTAAACTGTTACCTACATCTCCTATCTCGTCCACAGCCCACCGGCCACGCTGCCCTCTTCGGGGCCATAGGACCCCCTCTCTCCTTCCCGCTCCCTGGCAGCACCTTGAGCAGAAGGCCGAGTTCTGAAGACGCTCCTTGACCCTCCATCTCTGGGTGCCAAGGAAGCTGGAGGAATCCCTGACTCGTCTTCCCGGAAAGAGGCTGCCTTGGCCTTGGCCACAGTCCCCCTGGAGCCGCCGGAAGGCGGCATCAGCTGCCTGGATGCTGACCCCAGCTCAGCGGCGCAGAGGGTGGCCTGTGGGGTGGGGGACCTTTCCTCCTTGAAGAGCCGGGCACACCCTTCTTAGCTTTTCTACTCACTGTTAGAGACCTAGCTGAGCAGCTGGCGGGAATCAGGGGCGGGTCTGTGAGTCACTGGAGGAACAAACCAGCCCTGTTTCTATCTGCCTGGCCACACACAGGTCTCCACATCACTTATCTAGAACACCACGCACACACGTCTACCGTATATACAGATATATTCTATATACAATCTATATATAAATCTATATCTATATATATATACACATACATATCTATAATGTGTATCAGTAAGGCCCAGCGGCACGAGTGAAGCCTCGGTTCTGCCCACCGAGGGGTCCTGGCAGCTTCTGGGCAGAGAACAGAGTGTTCCGGCAGACCGGGGTCCCACATCAGCACGGAGAGGACCCGGGCCTGCGTGGGCAGGGTTGGGGTGACCCAGCTTGCCAGCAAAGCCCAGCCCATTCTCTCTGACCAGCTCCCCACATTCCTGCTTTCCACTTCGGGCAGAAAGGATTTGGTGTTCCCTACCTCTGCCCCCCACAAAAGGAGGTGGGTCTCTGACTTGCCCCTAAATGGGCAAGGGGAGAGAGAGGGGCCCAGAAGTTCTGGACAGGATGACTGCAGCGGGGGAGGGGCCATGGTCCAGAAACCTCGGATGCCAGCTCCATCTGCCTTTGCCACTAAGGCAGACGGCCCTGGTGGGAGGGGGATCCAGGCTGCTGTCAGTGGGGCAGTGGTGACGGGACCAGATGCCTCCGTCTCTTCCTGGGGCTCTGAGGGCTGAGGGCCTTCCCTCCCCTGCCTCTCCTGGCTGCTGGCTTGCAGTCAGCCCTCTCCGTCCATCTAGGTCAGCGTTGCTGGGGACCCCCCCACAATGTGTGCCCCTTGGTCACGTGTATTGTCCTCAAGGATGTTTTGCTACTGTGGCTACTGTGCCTGTGTCCTCCTGTCCCATCTTCGTGCAGCCATCCGTGTAACTGCCTGTCCTCCTTTTGTAGTTTCTGATGTTTGTAACCAGACCCAGCCGTGTCATTAAACAGGTTCCTTCTTCCTGTGTCTGTGCACGCTCATTTGGTCTTTTCCTGCCACCTGCCCCTCGCCTCTGTCTCCCCTCCTTAGTTCAAGACTCGACTCGGGCCTTTTTCTTGAAAGGCGACCCCCTCCCGAGGGTCCCCCTCACCTGTGTCTCAGCCTTGGCTGGTCGCGGGCCCCTCTGATTGGGGCTCAGGACGGCTTGTTCACTCGAGCACAGAGCTGCAGACTGGAAGCTGGGCTCTAGAGGTGGGAGGGGGGAAAGGGAGTCTGCTTGTTTTAAAAAGTCCGGGGGCTTTTTATCTTTTGTTCTGGAAATATCCTCCCTCATGTGGGGGAGAGAAGAGAGGGAGGCCTCAAGGGAGAGATGTTCAGAAAGGAGGGCCCTGCTGGTTTAGTGAGCCAAGCAAGCCAAGGATAGGACCTTGACCTTCTGGACCTGAGCTGAGCATCCCACACCAAGAGCTGAGGCCCGGCCTGATGCTCAAGGTACGAGTGGTGGGGCAGCCCCTGGGCATTTGAGAAAGAGGAAGTCTGCCCTTACTAGCCTTAGGCCCCCAATACCTTCCCTGAGCTCTCTGCTTCCAGCCCCTTCTATCTCCCACCCCACAGCCTCGGGCCAGGCCTGCCCAGCCCTCACTCATGATGGAGGCAACAGTCAGCAGCATCCACTCCCCTCCCCTAGGAGGGACCAGGAGGTCACCACCCCCGGTGGGCTGCAGGAGAAGCAGGAAGCAGCCTCTGTCCCTTGGGAGGGCTCCCGGCTGCCTGGGAAGATTCAGCTGACACACAAGAAAGGTCTTGTCTCCCAGGCCGTGAACTTGTTGAATCCAGGCCTTCATCGCCTGGGCCTGGCACAGCAGAGGTGCTGGAGAGCAATCCAGAGACTAAATAAATACCACTCGTAGAAAGCCAAACCAGTACCTGGGGCCAAGAGTGAGCTGTGTGCACTGACACGGGCGTGCAGAGTGGAGAGAACACAGCGAGGCAAGGCCTTTCCAGGGAGGCGGCGCTGCAAGAGGGAGCCCCGGGCTCTGGGCTGTCTCCCTATCTGTGTGACCTTGGGCAAGTCACTCACACTTTCTGAGCCCGGTCACCTCTAATTTAAAACAGGAGTGAACGTGAGGCCTGTCTTGCGAGGCAGGTACCAGGAACAGGAAGGAGAATGCATGCCACCATGCTGGGGACATGGGAATGCTCAGGACAGAGTGACGGTCAGGCCACCGGAAGCAGCAAATGGAGGGCGGGGGGTGGGTTGCTGGCCAAGATGAGCGATGACTCTTGAAAGAGACTTCCAGTTCATGGCCCCTGGTGGGCTCAGGCTGAGCCGGAGCCAGAGGGGTGTGGGGACAGTGGGGCTGAGGGGACTAAGAGGAAAAGGGGCATCTGTGGTCGAAGGTGGGGGGTAGTTTTTAGGAAGAAAACCCCCTCCCCGGTTCACTTCGGTTTGCTTGAAATTGGTGAAGGGGCCTCAGAGCTGGAATCATTCTGGAATGTGGCCTTTGAGAATGGTTCTCTCCACTGCCCAACCCCCCAAAGAGAGGACACTGGCCATTAGTGATTCATCCTACACTTGAGCAAGGGATGCTGCTTGAGTAGGGGGGCAGGTAAGGTCCAAACAGAGGTGATGCTGGGCAGGGCCCCTGTGTCCTGGTGGGCTGCAGGCTGTGGGCAGGGGGCTACAGGTTACAAGAGCAGCGACTGGAGTTTTGTTTTGTGCTCTATGCTCAGGGATAACCTTGTCGCCGAAGAGCTGAGCAACTGGGTCAGTTCCCCTTGGCGTGCTCGGGAGGTGAGCGATGGGGTGTCAGGAACGGGGGTGCAGAGGCTGTGAGGCACCTTCCCGGCCAAGCCGTCCTGGCTGCGCAGCCCCACAGCGACCCCTGCTGGCCACGGCAGGAACATCACCCGGGAAGCCGCTGCCCGAGCGGCTGGCGAAGTTACCTTCCTAGTTTTCTTCCTCTGGGGCCCAACTTCCTCTCTCGCTTTAAAGGAGGTAGTGCCCTAACGGGGCCTGAGGCAAAAAGAAAAATATGTGCACCCCATGTATACTTATGAAAATATCCTCCCGTGTTTTGACTCAAGTGGAAAAAGTTAACAAATGCTTCATTTTTAAAAAGACTTTACATAAAACCCCACATCTCCCAAGCTATTAGCTCACCTATGTCAACACTTATAAACCTAGTTGGGGACACAAGAGCCACGTGGGGTCATTAAAACGAACAACGGCCTGTCTTTGTTTAAAATTTTGAATTTTTTGTTCATCATGGATCTTTTTGTTTTAATAAAGATCTTTTTTTTTTTTTTTTTTTTTTTTTAACAGTCAGGCTTTCTTTTGTTTTTTGGGCTTACAGGATTATTAGTTTCCCGACCAGGGATTGAACTCGTGTCCTGGGCAGTGCAAGCGCAGAGTCCTAACCACTGGACCACTAGGGAATTCCCAGTAAAGATTTTTTTTTTTTTTCGCAGTATGCGGGCCTCTCACTGCTGTGGCCTCTCTCGTTGCAGAGCACAGGCTCTGGACACGCAGGCTCAGCGGCCATGGCTCACAGGCATAGCCACTCTGCGGCATGTGGGATCCTCCCAGACCGGGGCACGAACCCGTGTCCCCTGCATCAGCAGGCGGACTCTCAACCACTGCGCCAACAGGAAAGCCCCCCAGTAAAGATTTTTTTTAATATTGTATTTAAATATTATTTCCTTTGTTTACTGCCCCCCCTTAAATTTTGTGCCCCAGGCAAGTGCCTCATTCATCTCACCCTATTCCCAGAGCTTTCCTAGAATATCCTTCCAAGGTAGCACAGCTGAAAAACACGTATCCTTGACCTCAAAAAGTCCCCCCTCCACACTTCCCAGGGAAGTAGGTTTCAGAGTGGCTCAGCTGATACCTTTGATTAAAGAACTGCCACACCAGGGTAAGAGTTTGGACTTCGGCAGTCCCTTAGGGTTGGAGACACTGGGTCAGAAGGTTTTTGTGGCAGGAAACAGAGGTCCACTCAGGCTCCCAATGTGAGAGGGGGCTGGGGAATTCCCTGGTGGTCTAGTGGTTAGGATTCCATGCTTTCACTGCCAAGGGCCTGGGTTCGATCCTTGGTTGGGGAACTAAGATCCCACAAGCTGTGCAGTGCCAGCCAAAAAAGAAAAAAAGGAAAATCAAAGTGAGGGGTGCTGTATGGTGAAGGACAGACATGCTGAAGGAAGGGAGTCAGGCCTCCGGGAGTCAGGAAAAAACACATGGCCCGGCCTCGCTAGAAGGAGGGACCCCAGCACAGCTGCCCAGGGTCCTGGGAACTGGGCGGTCGCCTGGGAGAGGACAGCTCCAGGCCCCATAATCTCCTGGCCCTCAGTGTGGGCCTGAGCATCCCCACCGCAGCGTGCACAGTCCCTGGGGCTCCAATCCTCTGGACCCAGCCTCTCAGACTTCCATGGCTTCCCACTGAGGAACCAGCTCTCAGACTCCCCAGCAGAGAGATGCTGTTTGATCCTACTTTTCTGGGTGAGTGTTTGTGGACAAAGCTCTCATTTGAGGCCACTGTAGAAGTCACTGGCTGCCCTGGATGAGGTGTCCACCTGTGGTCCAATCGGCTATGGCCATGTGGTAGCTAGTACTACTGCTACAGTACTAGCACCAAGGGCCAACTGCAGTATTTCCTGGCAAAAGACAGAGAGACTCCACCCCCAGATGACTCCCTGTCAGCTTCAGTTTCTCGGTCTTAGATTCTCTCTGTCGCACATGAAACCCCCAACCCAGAGCAATCAGCCGCCACCTCTGACTGTTGTGCTTTTCTTTTGTTGCCCTCTTGTTTCAGGCCTAACCCCCACTGTAGCCTCCCCGCCTTCTCCTGTCCATCCTCACACGGCCACTGCCTCAGTCTGCTGGGGACAAAAGGGGCCCTATTCCTGCTCAAGAGTGTCCAGTGGCTCCGACGACCTCACAAAGACGGTCCGAGCTCCTCAGCCATGACTTTCTCCTTTGCTCCCTTGGCCCCAGTCAGGAGCAGCCCTCTCCACCGCCAGCATCTCCCCCTGTTGAAATGGCACCCTTCCTCAAGGCTGCTCCGTGCCTCTCCTTGCCAGCACCTGCCTGGATGAGCCCCCTCTGTGTGCTGAGACCACCTCCCACGTGAGCCCTGGGATGCCCACACAGTATATAACCTCGCTCTCCCCCCCACTAGAGGGTTGAGAGGTGACAGAACTTGTTTTTTTTCTTTTTTTTTTAAATTTGGCTGTGCCGGGTCTTCACTGCGGCATGTGTGCAGGATCTAGCTCCCCGACTAGGGATCGAACCTGGACACCCTGCATTGGGAGCGCAGAGTCTTACCCACTGGACCACCAGGGAAGTCCCCAGAACATCTTTAAAGCCATGGCTTGGTGGCTGAGGGAAAAAGGGAGGGGGCGGAGGCTTAGACCAGGGGTTGCAGGGAAGGTGATGCCAGGAGGTACAGTCAGGGTTTATTTTTGTTTTGTTTTGTTTTAAATTTATTTATTTATTTTTGGCTGTGTTGGGTCCTCATTGCTGCACGCAGGCTTTCTCTAGTTGCAGCGAGCGGGGGCTACTCTTCGTTGCGGTGCGGTGGCTTCTCTTGTTGCGGAGCACGGGCTCTAGGCGTGCAGGCTTCAGTAGTTGTGGCTCGCGGGCTTCAGTAGTTGTGGCTCACCACTTCTAGAGCTCAGGCTCAGTAGTTGTGGTGCATGGGCTTAGTTGCTCCGTGGCATGTGGGATCTTCCCGGACCAGGGCTCGAACCTGTGTCGCCTGTATTGGCAGGCAGATTCTTAACCACTGCGCCACCAGGGAAACCCCAGGGTTTATTTTTGGAGTTGGTCCAACATGATTTATGGGTGGATTGGGTGTGAGGGGTGAAGAGAGGACAGTGAGGATGATTCCTAGGTTTCTGGTCTGCTTACCTTGGCAAGTGGAGTGGCCATTTTCTAAGGGGAAATGGCCAGGGAAGGACAGGATTTGGCCGGAGGAAAATCAACAGTTCTGTCTCCAGACTTCCCTGGTGGTCCAGTGGTTAAGACTCCATGCTTCCAATGCAGGGGCTGCGGGTTCGATCCCTGGTCGGGCAACCAAGATCCCACATGCTGCATGGCGCGGCCAAATTAAACAAACAAAAAACCAGTTCTGCCTCTTCCACATGTGGGGCGTCCAGGGGGCAGCTGGATGCTACAGCCTGAAGCACAGTGGTGTTGCCAGAGCTGGGACTTAAATTTGGGACTGGGTGAGCTCACTGGGGAGAGAGTGTGGGAAGAGAAGAGGGACCAGGCCAGAGCCTCCGGAGGCCAGGGGTAAAGGGAGGAGCCAGGAAGCAGAGGGCCGGGAGTCGGGGTGGTAGTCAGGGGGTGGGACAAAACCTAGAAGCTGCCCACAGAGTATTCCCAGGAGGCCTGGCCAGCTGGGTCAGTGCCCCTGCAGGGCCCAGAGCAGTGAGGACAGATGCAAGGTGGACACAGGGGAGCCTGATGGGGGGCGGGGTGGAGGAATGGAAGTGGGAGACAGGGGCCAGAGGTGGCAGGGGACCGGAGTCAGGAGAGAGAGGGGCAGGGCAGGGGCCAGGATGGCCGGAGGGAAGTGCTCCCGAGGGAGGGGATGGCTTTCAGAGGACCTGCCTCGGACGAGGGAGAGGCGGGCTGTGCTGCTGGCCAGAGAAAAGGTGAGGGAGACAAGACAAGGCATCCTGAGCTGACCGCTTCTCCATGAAGCATGTGTCAAGGTCGTTACCTAAGAAGCCGGTGTGTGTGAGGTGCTGAGGGGGGTTGAGGCGAGAAGGCAGGATGCGAAGAGCCTCAGAGTGGGGGGAAAAGCGAATCTACTCCGGGTAGAACTAGGGGCTGGCATGTGATTACCGAGATGCGTGCTGCGGACTTGAAGGCAGAGCAGCGAGCGCCCTCCTGGGGTGACTTTTGCCAAAGAAACACCGAAGTCGAACTGTAGTTAGAATAGTCAAAACAGATTTTATTCACGACTATTGCAATCGAGTGAAAGAGAGCTCAGTTTAGAATCAGCTCAGCTCTGAACACCAGGTGGGGGAGTGGAAGTTTACAGCCAAGGAGCCGGGCTGGAGGGCGGTGGATGGAAAATTACTATGAGGCAACATCAGGGGTGGGGGCGGAGGGGAACATCTGGCTTGAGTGACCTAACAGGATTCCTGCTGAAGGCAGGCCAGGGAGCTCAGGCATCACCTGGGGGGAGCGGGTTGTGGAGGATGAGGATGTGGGGAATTCTAGTTAAACCAAACTGAGCAGGATGCTCGCTGAAATTGGACAATGCAGATGAACACAGAAGTCCAAAGGTCAGGCCTAGTGGGAAGATCAGGGAAGTCTGAATAGAATTAGAGAGTCTTTGTCACTTTCTCCCTCGGGCCACAGGGGAATAGAAAGTTCCCTGAGAGCCAGGGGAGAGTCCTGAGTTCACACAGGGCAGAGGGCCAGGCCTAGCCCTGGGTCCTCCAAGTGGACGGGTCACATGGAAGGGGCAACACCCTCACTGCCCAGAGCATCCTCAGAGCCCACGCAGTCACATAGGGGCCTGAGGAGCCCATCCCTCAGTCCTGCCTCCTTCAGCCCTTTTCTGCAGCTGGGGCTGGGCCGTGTGCACGTGGGGAGAAGGCCGGGGTGGGGGGGGCCTCCAGGGGCAGGTGGGGAAGCGAGCCCTTGACCTTCTCTAAGTCCAAAGACAGAACATGCAATACTGTTCGCTGTTAAAAACAACAAATTGTTATGCAAAAACAAAAAAATTTAAGGGCGCTTCCAAAAATTTAGAGCTCACCCGGAATCCATCACCCTCACCCAATCTTCCAGTTGTCTTTTGTATGCATTAAAAATTTATATATGCTGGCATACATCACACCTGGCATATACGTACTGCATTTTTTATTAAGTTGGGATCATATGGCATGTGTTTGTTTCAGCAAGATCTCTTTGCTTACATGGAGCCTCCTGGAGCTTACCCAAGTAATGGTTTATGTCGGGGTCACACAGTGACAACAATGACAGCTGACTCCATGGTGGCATGCGTGCTAGACATGTTCCCAGGGCTTCTGGCTGGTCCCCTGTTGGAAATGACCCAGGGAAGGAGCCCACCATCTCCTCCCAGGCAAACGCAAGGCCTTCTCTTCAGCCTGCAGCTTCCACTCCTGCCCCCTGCATCCTCTTCTCCACTCAGCACCCAGAGGATGCTTTTACATGTGAATAAGATTGTGTCAGCCCTCTCCCCGCCCCATCAAAACCCTCCACAGTTTCCCACAGTCACACTCAAACAGAATGCAGAATCCTGGCCTGGCCCACTGGGTGGCACGATTTAGCCCAGGGCCCATCTCTCCAGCCTCAGTTTCCTCTCTGTGCTCCAGCCGCACTTGCCTCCCTGCTGTTCCTGAGAGGCAAGTGCACATTCCTGCCCCAGGGCCTTTGCATCTGCTGTTCCCTGTGCCAGAATGCTTTTCCCCTGCATCATCCCATGCCCCTGCATCATCCCATGGCTCTGTTCCTCCCTTCACTCAGGTCTCTGCTCAAACATCACCTCCTCAGAGGAGCCCTTCCCTGACCACCTCTCCAACACAACAGCCCTGTCTCATCCCTCTCTCTTTGTTCTGGTCTAGGTTTCCTATGGCTCTGACCATGACCTGATATTGCACTTTTGGATTGTCCACTTCCCTCATTAGCACAGCCTGCCATGAAGGCGTGGACCTCACCTGCCAGAGCTGGCCTAGGATGAGATGAGTGAGGCACTCACCTCAGGGGCAAAGCTTACAGGGGCTCCCCAAACCCCCAAGAATCAAGAGAAATCATATTTTAATGCAATTTTTTTTGTTTGTTTTTGGCCTCGCCCCCTCGGCTTGTGGGATCTTAGTTCCACGACTGGGGATTGAACCAGCGCCCTCAGCAGTGAAAGCACGAAGTTCACTGGACCGCCAGGGAAGTCCCCCCTTTTTTTCTTTTAATTTTTGGCTGCATTAGGTCTTCATTGTGGCTTGTGAGCTTAGTTGCTCCACGGCATGTGGGATCTTCCTGGACCAGGGATCGAACCCGTGTCCCCTGCATTGGCAGGCGGATTCTTAACCACTGCGCCACCAGGGAAGTCCCAATATTTTTTTAAAAATAGAAATTAATGCCCACAAAATCCATGATGAAACAATATCAACATTTTTAATGACGACAGGATCTGTTTTCCTTGCCCTTCTATCCTGTTTAGAATTGTCCAGCCACAGCTGATGCTGGGAAACAGTCCCTGGATGAATTAGGAACAGCAGGGGAGAAAACAGAGCTGGGTGAAAGCAAAAGACCAGAAGCAGGTGGGCAGAGGGAGGAGGGACAGAGAGGAGGGGTCTCCCCCGAGAGGGGCCAGGCTGGGAGTCCTGAGGAGCCCCCTGCCTGGGGAAGCAGTGGGGGGAAGAGGTCAGGTGGGTCCCTGAGAACAGGGCAGGGATCAGAGACAGTGACTTTGTTACCTGAAAACTGGGTTCACCTCTTGGTGGGTGTTGAGTCAAAAGATACAACCAAGCCAAACAGCAGGAGAAGGAAGGATTTATTACTTTCAGCAAGTAAGGAGAACACCGGAGATCTTTCCTAAAACAGCAAAATTGGGGAAGTTTTAGGCTAAGGGTACATGTATATTCATGAAGGGGGTTGGGTGGTGTATGCATATTCATGAAGGGGCTTGAGCGGAGAAGAATTAAAGCATCGAATGGGGGCAAAGGTCAACAGAGTCCAAGCTTTAGTTGATTGAAGTCACCAGGGTCAGAAAAAGACACCAGCATCATTCTTTAGGTTCTGGTTGATGGGGTGGTTGAGCCCTCCAGGAGGTTTAAATTCTGCAAAACAGCTCAAGAAAGTGCTGCAGGCTAAACTTTACCATTGAAACAGAACCGGGAGTCTTTACAACTGATTTATTTTCTTTGTTATTGTTACTTCTCTTGCCTGATAATGTTTTCCTGCATTCTTTCGTTCCCTTAAAATCATTACTTACTGAGACCTGTTGAAGCGCAAGCATCGTGGCCGGGCTTAGATCTCAAAATGGCTTAGGCCAAAAATGGCTTCTCTTCTGTCAAGAAAGCCAGGCCTGGTTCTCTTTCTCCGGGGACCCCCTACCCTCTCTGCTTATAAGTTGGGGTTCTTACAGGAGGGCATGGAGCTCTGGTGAGGAAGGTCAGAGCTAGAGTCGGGGGTGGTTGGGAAACTTGAATTACTCATCATGTTGGTTTCCTGTAGCAGCTGGAACAGATTACCACAAACTGGGTGGCTTAAAACAGCAGAAATGTCTTCTCTTGCAGTTCTGGAGGCCAGAAGTCCGAAAAAAAAGGTGTGGGCAGGGCCGCACTCCCTCTGATGGCTCTGGAGGAGAATCTGGATGTGGGGCTCCCCCCACCAAATCAGTATGTTGAAACCTAATCCCCAGGGTGGGGGGACTCGGAGGTGGGGCTTTTGGGAGGTGATTAGTCATGAGAGTGGAGCCCTCATGATGGGACTAGTGTCCTCATCAAAGGGACTCCAGGAGCTTGCTTGTGCCTTCTGCCCTGTCACCCGCTGCAGTCTGTCTCCGCCCAGCAGCCCAGCAACGATTTCTTAATCATGTGGCCGCAACTCAGAACTGTCAATGGCCTCCGACCGTCCTAGATGGGTCCTGGGACCCCACAAAAGAAGGACCCCACTTGGGACTTCCCTGGCGGTTCAGTGGTTAAGACTCCGCATTTTTACGGCAGGGGGCGTGGGTTCGATCCCTGGTGGGGGAACTAAGAGCCCGCAAGCCACGGGGCGGGGCCAAAAAGGAAAAAGAAGGACCCCACAAAAGAAGCAGCTGATGGGGGAGGTTAAGGAAGTCGATTAGGGACCTGGGATCTGAGAGCGAGGGGAGCTGGAGGGAGAGCGCGAGTGTTTCTAGACTTCATGTGCGCAGCTTCTTATTCCCGAACTGAGATCTGGGCCACGGTGGGGGGCCCAGGTGTTCACACATAGGAGAAGCAGTGGGTCCCACCTCGGCTTCACTTCTACAGGAGGAGAGGCCCAAGGCCACCCATTTCTGGGACCTGGAAAGGCTATTGGGAGCCTTGAGACAGTAAAGCTCTTGGGAACAGTCTGTTTCTCAGGGCCAGACGGTGGGTAGCACCATTTCAGACCAGCGTCAGGGGACGCAGGCTATTCCCATCTCCCCTGTGCAACCGCGAGCAGGTCTCACCCTCAGTTAAGCCTCAGTTACCACGGTCTAAAGTGAGGGGCCAGATGACCAATGGGGCCCTGCTGGCTCTTGAGTTGTTCCTTCTGCTGAACCCAGAGCCTGCTCTGGGAGTTACTTCAAGAGGCCCCAGCGGGGCGCAGTGGTTGAGAATCCGCCTGCCAATGCAGGGGACACGGGTTCAAGCCCTGGCCCAGGAAGATGCCACATGCCGCAGAGCAACTAAGCCCGTGCGCCACAACTACTGAGCCTGCGCTCTAGAGCCCGCAAGCCACAACTACTGAGCCCACGTGCTACAACTACTGAAGCCTGCACACCTAGAGCCTGTGCTCTGCAATGAGAGAAGCCACCACAATGAGAAGCCCGTGCACCACAACGAAGAGTAGCCCCCGCTCGCCGCAACTAGAGAAAGCCCGCACGCAGCAATGAAGATCCAACGCAGCCAAAAATAACTTTATTTAAAAAAAAAAAAAAGAGGCCCCAGGGAGCTGAATGCCAGGTGGTGACCAGCCACCACCACCAGTTCCCTGCCCCCTATGCCCAGGTGCATAGGGGTCAGGGCTCTAGGCCATGGTAGAGGGTGAGGGAGGGGGTAGGGAGGACCAGGCCCAGGAGGAAGACACAGACCAGGGATTTCTCTTTTTTGTTTTTCCTCTCTCTCTCTCTTTTTTTTTTTTTTTAATATATATACTTATTTATTTGGTTGCACCGGGTCTTAGTTGTGGCATGCGAACTTTTAGTTGCAGCATGCGTGTGGGATCTAGTTCCCTGACCAGGGATCAAACCTGGGCTCTCTGCATTGGGAGCATGGAGTCTTAACCTCTGCACCTCGAGGGAAGTCCCTTTTCTCTTTCTTTACTGTTTTTTTTTCCCCCCAATTACATATATTCTCATTGTAAAAGATCACAGAAAATCTGACATCTCTCTCCAGGGACTGCATAAGGCAGTGCCCAAGAGCACAGGCTCCACTTACCAGCTGCAAGGCCTTGAGCAGGTGACCTGAATTTTCTGTGCCTCAGTTACTCACTGTACAATGCGCTATTGGGAGAATTAAAAGAATACGTCCATACAAAGAAGGCATCAGGGCAGTGTCTGGCACCAGGCATGTCCTTAACAGGGTTAGCTGTTCCTGCTCCTCACCAGCTCCCACTTTCTCTCCTTTCCCCAGAGGCAACCCCACAAATACAGACATGCCTGCCTTCCTAATCCTTTTCCTACGCAGTTGTGTTTATGTGTGTATATACACACACATGCACACACAAACACATACCTTAGGTAAATGGAATCATACTTGAGGCATTATTCTGCAGCTTGCTTTTTCACTTCAAATATGTTAATATGTATTGGAGATTGTCTTAGTCCATTCCAGCTGCTATAACAAAATGCCATAGACTGGGTGGCTTAAAAAGAGCAGAATAGGGCTTCTCTGGTGGCGCAGTGGTTGAGAGTCCGCCTGCCGATGCAGGGGACACGAGTTCTTGCCCCTGTCCGGGAAGATCCCAATGCCGCAGAGCGGCTGGGCCCGTGAGCCATGGCTGCTGAGCCTGCACGTCCGGAACCTGTGCTCCTCAACGGGAGAGGCCACAACAGTGAGAGGCCCACGTACCGCAAAAAAAAAAAAAAAAAAAAAAAGAGCAGAATATATTGCTCACAGTTCTAGAGGCTAGAGGTCCAAGATCAGGTGTCAGCATGGTCACGTTCTGGAAAGAGCCCTCTTCTGGGTTGAGAAGTTGGCAAACTTCTCATTGTATCCTCATGTGACAGAAGGGGCAAGGGAGCTCCCGGGGGCCTCTTAATACAAGAGCCCTAATCCCACGCAGGAGGGCTGTGCCCTCATAACCTAATCACCTTTAAAAAACCTCACCTCCAAATATTGTCACCTTAGGAGTTAGGTTTCAACATACAAAGAGGGGGGCGGCGCAAACATTGCCTATAGCAGAGATCTTTCCACCTCAGTGGGTGGAGTTCTACCACATTCTTTATAACTGCTACTTGGTACTTTACTTCATTGTGTGGATGTGTTTTAGGAAAAACTCACTCACTGTTTCCTTCTAACTCACACTTGCCGCACTTCTGACACCAGATATGTGGGTTTTCACACCAAGCAATTCGGACACTAACTGCCTGGGTGAGCACAGACCCCACGGGTCAAGGGCTCAGTCCCACAAGACTGCCTCCACATCAGACACCAGTTTCAAGCCACGGGTCCTTAGGTCACCTACAACTTCTGTCTGACTTGGCTACAAATCGGAGGTTCCTAGGACCCCTTCTTTGGGTTTGAAAATTTGCTGGAGGCTCATAGAAAACAGGAAAACAGTTTACTTACTGTTGCCGATGTATTATAAAAGATTTTTTTTTTTTTGGTGGTACGCGGGCCTCTCACTGTTGTGGCCTCTCCCGTTGTGGAGCACAGGCTCCAGACGCACAGGCTCAGCGGCCATGGCTCACGGGCCCAGCCGCTCCGCGGCATGCGGGATCCTCCCGGACCGGGGCACGAACCCGTGCCCCCTGCATCGGCAGGCGGACTCTCAACCGCTGCGCCACCAGGGAAGCCCTGTACTGCCAGTTTTTAAATGTTACTGGAAGAGCACGAAACTCACATGCAGAATCATCAAACTTACACAATTGGTAGCTCATGGTTTGTACATGCATATGACTGTGTGTCATTCTTACTAGAATGAATGGTGAAACACTGCACAGAACTAATTTATTTCACGTTATTTTGTTTTTTGTTTTGTTTGACCACTCGGCATGTGGGATCTTAGTTTCCCCATCAGGGATCGAACCCGTGTCCCCTGCATTGGAAGAGCAGAGTCTTAACCCACTGGACTGCCAGGGAAGTCCCTATTTCGCATCTTGATTCTACCAAGACTCCGTATGGAAGCCGGCGGCTCCCTCAACACACCTTGTACTCATCAAGACATTGGTTTAGTAAATGCCTCAATGGGGTCCCAAGACTTTCTCTGGATTTCTACTGTTGGAGTTCCTTAGGAGCACATGGCTTTTCATCAGCCTGATGTATTTCGATTGCCAACAATCATTTTTCTTTTTGAGCCTCAAATTGTTACAATTTGGCCAGTGGGACTCCCTTCCAGCTGGTTCCCATGTCCTTCTGACATGACCCCATTAATCCTTGAAAGCTGCCTTGCTTTCTGCCCCAAACAAGATGTCCCAGGCTCCCCATGCACTTTCCCTGCCCCAGGCCTGGAGTAGCCATTTCTCCAGGGAGCCCTGGTTCCAACAGTGGTGCCTTCCTTCTAGACGCTGAGAGCTGGATGCTAGGGCTCATCGTAGTTTTAATTGGTGTTTCCCTAATTACCGGTAAGGTTGAGCCTCTTCTACATTCACTGACCATTTTTACTGATTCTTCTATGAATTATCTATTCCTAGGCTTTATGCACATTTCTCTTAGATTATTTTGAAATTTTAAGATTGACTTGTTGACCCATTTTTTTCGTTTCTAGATATTGGTCCCTTATCAGTTCCATTCAGTGGAAATATTTTCTCCCATATGCTTGGCTTTTAACTTTGTCTAGGGCGCCTTTTATGGCACAGAAGTTTGCAGTTTTTATGTCACCAGATCTGTCCATCTTTTCATTTATGGCTCCTGGGTGGAGCTTCTGGGCAGGGTGTCTTCCTAGGGAGGCCTCGTTGCCTCAAGTTTAGGTAAACTGCCTAATGGCACAAGTCAAACAGCTAGTTAGTGGTGAGTTGGGTATACCTGAGTATTTCCACCAAAGCCAGTGTCCTTTCATCAGCCCACAGGGCCCTCCCAGGGGGGAGGGGGAGGGAAGATGCAGTAGCGATCCAAGGTCTGCAGATTGAGCCCCGCTGGGATGTGGGATGTAACATGGGCTCTGGGGTAACATTCAAAGTCCATTCCCAAAGGTCAGTTGGAATGACCAAATCCTGGCTGAAACAAGGATGACCCAGAGGGTGACCCTGATAAGAGGTGAGAACAGCATGTGCGTGGAGCAGGCTGCTGGGAGGGAGGTGGGGATTTCAAGGCTGCCATGGGGGAGGAGACAGCTGAAAAGTATCCCTGGGGCCCCAAGGTCTGACCACATTAGACCCTGGGACACTGGATGCCCCGGCGCTTCTTTTGGGTGGCAGGCAGCTCTCAGGGTGCCTGGGGTCTTGCAGCACATGAGCGCCCCTATAGAGGGTCACATGATGACCTGAAAGGCAGGCAGGATGGCGGGGAGAAGAGTTACAGAGGCTGGAGCATCTTACTAAGATTCACAAGCCCTCTCAAGAGTGAGCCCGAGGACTTCTGCCTGTAACCTTTAGACGGGACTGCCAAGTTTTCTGCGGAGAAGGCAGGTAGAGGGATGAAGAGGAAAAGTGGCTCCTCTGAGCTCTGTGATCACAGGTGGCGTTCCTTGGTGCAGTACCCCTTATCGACACTAGGTGGCGACTCTGCACCATCAACGCCAGCTGCAGGTGAGCGGGAGATACCGGTTCCCTCCTCAGGAAAACCCCTCAGCTTCACCCCACCCAAGTCCATTCTTTCCTGACTTTGTCCCGTGGAGCCCGTGGGTGAGAGGAGGTAAACCTAGAGCATAAATGGAAAGGAAATCTGGGGTCTTGTGTCCACCAAATTCTGGAGAGAGGGGATGCCTTTCTCAACAGTCCCCACCACTTGGCTCTCCTGGCCCCCTCCTCCTGGCTGGGTCTCTGAACCCTTAGTAGCCTCTTCACTGGCCTCCCCATCTTCGTCCAAACCAGTCTGATATTGTGTATGGTCCATGATGGCTGGAAAGAGGGTTGGCCTCGGGTCCAGCACCCGCCTCTGGGCTCCACCAGCTGTGAGGCCTCAGGCATAGCCCTAAACCTCTCTGAACCTTGACAAGAAAGTCAGCACCCCTTCATTCAATAGAACTTCACTGTGTTCTAAAAATTTTTTAATCTCAGCTAACAAAGAGACCCCTAATATTTTACTCCCCGGGACAAAAACAGGGACATCCTTAAAAGGTATGTCATCAGAGCCTTTTTGAGTTTGTGAAGGTATGATTTCAGGGTCCTTTGCCCCTTTCTCTTGAGGGTCATGATATCTCATCTTCTTGATCTGAATGTCACGAGGGGTCCTCGAGATTGCTCAGATATGAAAGGAAGCCTGTCATTCTGCTGAGTTGGGGAACTGGCCGGTGGCTGCTCCTCTCTGCTGCCTTCCTGCAAAGCAGTGCATACAAAGGACAAAGCTTCTCATTTTAAAGCTGAGTGTGTGGCCTTTAGTCACAAAGCCTGTTTCCTCATTGTAAAACTCTCCCTACCTACCTAGCAGGATTGCTGTCAAGATTAAAAAATGCAATCATGTCTGACAAAGCACTTTTCACAGAGGGCTACGTGAGTGTAAAATACTAGGATGCAATGTCCCAGTTTTAAAAAACCCTCCATTGGGACTTCCCTGGCAGTCCAGTGGTTAGGACTCCACACTTCCAATACATGGGGTGTGGGTTTGATCCCTGGTTGGAGAACAAAGATCCCACATGCCACGCAGCCAAAAAACAAAAA
This sequence comes from Mesoplodon bidens, assembly GCF_964165515.1. Classification (NCBI taxonomy): domain Eukaryota; kingdom Metazoa; phylum Chordata; class Mammalia; order Artiodactyla; family Ziphiidae; genus Mesoplodon; species Mesoplodon bidens. The sequence continues at coordinate 39,921,444 of NC_138179.1, read as the reverse complement.
CAAAAAACAAACAAAAAACCTTCCATTACTTACAAGATAAAATAAAAACACCTTCCCCTGATCCATCAGAGCCTCCAGCACATGCCCACCTGCCTTCCCAGGCTTGTCGCCACCCGTCATCCTCCCAACACATCCTGTGATGCAGCCAAACCGAGGGACCAGAAGTTTCCCTGCCATAACCAGGGATTCCTCACTCCTGTGCCTTCCTTCTCGTTCTTTCCACCTGAAACTCCCTTTCCTCTTTCCTATCTGTCAAGATCCTCCCTACAACTTCAGGCCTATTAAAAGAAAATTTTAGACTGTGTTTTTCAGTCAGTTATAAAAGTAACATGTGCACACGGTATGAAATAAAAAGCAAGTCTCTGTTTTTGTCTTCATCCCCCTCCTCCAAATGCGAGGTCATTCCACATACATACTTCCAGAAAGTTTTTGTGGATCTACCAGCATATACACGTATATTCTCTTTAAATGTAGGTAAATGGAATTATACAGCACATGCACCTTGCTCTTTCCCACTTAACGTATCTTGGACGTATTCCAAATGAGCACAGAGAGAGTGGGCTCCCTGCTTTTAACAGCTGGGTGACATTAGTACAAATTATCCCCCTGCTCTATTTAACACCCTTCCCTCGGGCTGGACAGGTGCTGTTGCAGCCAAGGCTGTGATAAGCATCCCTGCACCCATGTGGCAGGGCCGTGTGCCATGTTCCTATGGGAAAAATCCATGACATCACCCCCCACAGGAACCCCTCCCCTCCTGGGGTTCCTACAGAGCTTTCCTTGGAGTTCCAGGGGTGAGCACAGAGCTCAGGTGTGTGGGACATTTGCCAGAGTCTACAATCAGATGGCGACTAGGTTTAAATCCCAGCTGCTCTACCTACATCTCTCTTTGTCTCAGTTTTCTCAGCCCTACAGTGGAGATGATCATATTGGTATCACTTCTGGAGTTGTCTCAAGGATAACATGCGATAACCTATCATAGCACCTGGATCACGGAAAGGACTCGGGATGGCTAGCTGCCTTAATCTTCCTGTCATAGCGCCTCCCATAGTCCATCTACCCTACAGAGGGCCAGCTCTTTGCATGTGGGCCCTGGCCTTGTCCTCTCTGCACCCCACAGCTTCCCGGGATGCGGATGCGGTGGGTGCACAATAAATGGTCCTTGCACGTGCTACGGAGGAGCAATCCTCCAGCTTTGCCCCCCACTCGGCAAGGCCTTGGGAAGGGGGAGGAGGAGAGATGCCTTTCTCTGGATGATCCACAGCACTCCGGAGGCCCTCCCCCTCTTTCCGTTTCCTTACCTCCCACCCCCATCCAGCTCAGTGATAAACACCCGGAGGGTGGGGGGGGTGTCTGGAGCCCGGTAAAGGGCCAGGGTCTTGACGCACCCTGAGACCAACACCACTTCCTGATTCTGGTCCCAACAGGTCCAGACCCTGTCCCCCTCCTGCCAGGTCTGAGTCTCACTTCAAACTGTGCTTCTCCGGGCCAGCCAGGCCTCCCCAAGGCTAGGGCGGCGGGGCAGGGTTGGGGGGGGGGAGATAAGAGCCTGCCCAGGGCTAAGAAAGGGGCATCTGGACCTTGGAGCTCATCCCAGGTCTCACCCTCCCTGGCCCCCGCAATGGTTTTGTTCATCTAATCTGAAGCAGGAGGCTAGGCCGGGTCTTCAGCATCTGGAGGAGGGAGAAGGGGCCACCTGGGCAACCAGACCCCAACCGAGTGGTGGGAAGGACAGAAGGACGGAGTGATTGGGCACCGGCAGGGGTCAGCCAGGGCCCCACCCACCCAGCAGGTCCCAGTTAGGTGGGTCCTGTGGATAATGCCTCTGGGAGCAGGAAGGTGCAGGAATTTTGGCCCTGGCTGCTGGGCAGATGCTTGAGGGACACTACAGTGGGGGGGGCGCCTGGGGCCGAGGGGACTATACCTCTTCCCACCCCATGGGAGCAGCAGGGCTAGGGGAGAGGCTGCAGCAGAGGAGGGAGATCAGGAATCAAAGCTGAGCTTCTCTGGGCTGAGAGCAAGTAGAGAGACTGGCTCAAAGTTGAGGAGACATTAGGGTCCTCCTGTGATAATAGTAATTACAGCAGTAGTTACAATAGCAGCTGCTAACAGTTATGAGCCCGTGCCACGTGCCCTTCAAGGGGCTTCTTACAAGAGACAGGGCCTATTTCCCCCCCACCCCATTTTATTTATTTATTTGGTTTTGGCCGCTCTGTGCGGCATGCGGGATCTTAGTTCCCCGACCAGGGATGGAACCCAGGCCCCCAGCAGTGGGAGCGCGGAGTCCTAACCACTGGACCGCCAGGGAATTCCCTTTACCCCCATTTTAAAGAGGAGGAAGGCTGAGGCCCAGGGAGGTTGAAGGATTTGTCCAAGGCCACACAGGTATTGATAGTAAGTGTCAGAGTCAGGACCTGAACTCGGCTCCTCTGGCTGTAGAGACCCCACCGCCCGTGATTTCACAGGTGAGAAGGCCGGATCTGGGTCAGTACGTTGTTGAGAACTGCCTCAGACGGGCTAGGGCCCGAGCCAGGCGACCCCGTCCTGGAGGCTGACCCCGCATCTCCAGATCTTGAGCTCTTTCCTCTGCGTCCGCTGCAGGCACCCGTGTGAACCAAGGTTCCGCCCCATCAGGAAGGTCTGTGTCGTGGGGACAGAGGCATCGCGGGTTTTTACCGGGTCTGCCCTAAAGGAGACTCCTGTAACTCCTCCAGAGTCCCCGCCGCCCACACAGGCACTCAGTGGGGCTTCTCCTAGTAGCAAAGCCTAGGCACCTTTTTGTCATCTGCGCCAGCTCTGGATTTAGTGCCGAGGGCGGGTGGGGGCGGGGGAAGTTGAGCAAGATCTGGTCTCAGCTTCGGAAGGAGCCTCCGCCTCGGGAGGATGCGGAGGAGGGCACGTTCGCTGTATAGGAGAAGCGAGGGCAGTGGCGGAGATCAGAGAAGGCGTCCCGGAGGCGGGAGCTGCAGCAGGACTTGTAGGTGAGACCCTCCAAACGTGTTTCAGGGAAAGGATGAGGGCTAAAAGTTTCCAGGGAACAGGCCCGATTGGCCTAAGGATGAAGACTCTGGAGGGAGGGGTATGGAAGGTGGCTGTTATTTATTGGAGTGGTTTTTCTTGGGGGTTGACCTGATGATAGCACTTCAGACCTAGATTATACGCTTTGTCGGGGGAGGAGAGGACGGCGCCCGGAAGAGACCAGCTCCGGCGGAAAATAGGGCTCTGCCCAGGCGGGGACACCACTAGGCCGACCGCGGAAGGGCAGCGCGAGCCGGGAGCAGCAGAGCAAGACCCTTGCGTCTGGGACCGAGCGTGGCCCCGCGGGCCCCGCCCCCCGGCGCCAGGCCCCGCCCCCCCGCCCGCGCGCAGGTAGGGAAGAGGCGGAGCGCTGGGGCCCCGCCTCCAGGAGCCACCGCCCAGGCTCTGGCCGGCGCCGCTAGGAGCTGAGTCCCGGGAACTTGGGGCCGCAGGGAGGTGAGCGCGGGGCGACGGGCGGGGCCGGGTTCGCGGCAGCCGGGCTCCGGGCCCCGGAGGGGCCGTGGGGTCGCGCCCGAGCATGCCCTGGGGCGGCGGTGCGCGGCCGGCGAAGGGGCCGGCGCTGCGGAGCACTCGGGCCCCACGTGGGCCGAGCCCGAGGCCAGAGGTCGGGGCTCGACTCGAACGGGGCCGCTGGACCGGGTCTGCCGGCCCCTCGGACTCAGCTCGGACAAGACGCCTAAGGGGTCCCTGGGCCACGGGTCACCAGAGGTGGGGGCATGCTGATTGGGCAGAAGTTTAAAGTCCCGGGAGGAAGAGAGGGGACAGCCCCAGGGCAGGACCGCCCAGTCCCGCCTTCCTCCCAGAAGCGCCTGGAATTCATACCTTCCCCTCCCTTCCCCTTTCTCCTGGGTGAGCTGCCGCGGTCGGGGCGGAGTTTGTCCATTCAGTCTAGCAGAGGTGGAAACAGGTGCGGGAGGGTGGGCTCACAGCCAGGCTGGACCAGAGCTCAGAAATTGGACCCAGGACTCCTGACTTCTGGACAGAGGGGCTTGGAAAGGCTGCCCCTTCTCCGTTCCCCCAGGGCACTGTGTTGGGTTAGAGAGGAGTATGTCCCTAGAGTATAAACCCACCACCCCAGGGCAGAGGGGAGCCCAGGTCTCAGCCTAACTGGGTGAAAGGCCAAGGGGGAAGGCCTAGAATTGGAGCCCCTGAGAGGGAGTGTCTAAGGAGGGGAGGGCTTGCGGGTTTGACCCCACACGTGGACTGGCTTCTTTTTCCCAATGGCTATAGATTTAGGACCCTGTGTGGGTGGCATAATGAGGCCAGAGTCTGTGTTATGTTACTGTCACTTGCTGTAGGTAAAGCAGAGCACAGAGTGGAAAGTGAAGCTTCTTTTAAAGCAGTGGTCCTCAGCAGTAGGTGATTTTTACCTGCCAGGGGACATTTGGCAGAGTGTCTGGAGACATTTTGGTTGTCACAACTCCGGGGCGGGGGTCTAGGGTGTAGAGGCCAGGGATGCTGCTAAACATCCTGCAGTGCACGGGGAAGCTCCCACCACAAAGAATTACTCAGCCCAGAGTGTCAGTAGTGCTGTGCCGAGGTTGAGCAACCCTGGCGCAGTACCCCGTCCACCAAGTTACTTCTCATTGACTGCCCCTCCCTGCCTTAGTTTCCCCAGGGGTTAGAGGAGGAACTTGGAATAAGCCTAAATGAGATAAGCAGTAAGGAGGTGTGAGGGCAGTTATGCCCTAGCAGCAGGCCTCCCTTGGTGCCACAAGCCTGCCTCTTCCCTGCTTAAACCATGAGCCCTGCAGGAAGCAGTTCTGGGTGCTCCGGGGGAGGCGCTGGGAACAGGGGCCCTCTCACAGCTCTGTCCTGGAGTGTTTCACCCCTAGGGCACCTCCCACGCAGGGTGAGCCAGGGCCACCCTGGAGGTCAAATACCCCTATGGGGGGGCGGGGCGCGAGCTCTGTTCTCATAGATTTTCCCAACGCTGGACTGCTAGGTGGGCCTGGACGCCTGACGCCACGTGACCAGCTGTAATTTTCCCTTCTGAACCCACACCTAACTCCTCAGTCACTTACACCAGGAAAATAACATCCGAGGATTAACAGGGCGCCTAATTCCTTGCGGCTCCCCAGTCTGCTTCCCTCCTGCAGTAGAAAGTTCCACCGTGGCTGTGGGAACCCTGGGTGAGACAAGAGGCCCAGGGTGGGCCCAGCTGCTGGTGGAGTGATGCGCCCCCTGCTCGTGGTGTTAGCTGAGCACCAGTGAGAGATGGAGGACAGCAGAGCCACAGGCCTGGGGTTCCCCCGGTAGGCATGACTTTGAATTATTTGGGTTGGACTCAAGGAGTATGCTCCCGCTTTTCAGGGCATTGGGGCAGGGGGCTGTCACAGAGGGGCAGGATGGGATGAAGCAACCATTCATGCCCAGGAGCCCAGGCCACCTCACTGCCCTCCCTTCCCACTTCCTGACAATATCCATCCCTCCCTCCCCCCACCATCCTGTTCACTTCTGGACCCTGGCCTCCTGACCTGGGAACCCTGGTGGGGTCAGAGGGCAGGTGGCAGTTTCTGGTTTGACTTTTGCTTTAGGGGGCTTCTTTTGGCCTTTTAAATTTATTTTATTTATTTATTTATTTTTTTAAATTTATTTATTTTTATTTTTGGCTGTGTTGGGTCTTCGTTTCTGTGCAAGGACTTTCTCTAGTTGTGGCAAGTGGGGGCCACTCTTCATCATGGTGCGCGGGCCTCTCACTGTCGCGGCCTCTCCTGTTGCGGAGCACAGGCTCCAGACGCGCAGGCTCAGTAGTTGTGGCTCACGGGCCCAGTTGCTCCGTGGCATGTGGGATCTTCCCAGACCAGGGCTCGAACCCGTGCCCCCTGCATTGGCAGGCAGATTCTCAACCACTGCGCCACCAGGGAAGCCCAGGCCTTTTAAATTTAAAAGGCTGGAGTGAGACTTTCATCTGTTCAGCTGAAAAACAAAGAAACAAACCCATAATAGTGACCCCCATCTGTTGTGTGCCTCTCAAGGCACAAAGCAGCATTCAGACTTGGACAAAGCTGTTCAGGAAGTAATTGTCAGGGCCTGACATTGAACCTGGGCTGTCTGTTCCCAGGCCCAGCCCTAGAACCTTCTGCCACCTGCCAGCAAAAGAGTACCAGGTGACTCCTACCTGATTTGCTCATTTCTGAGCTGCAGCCATACCTGGTGTAACACACACGCACATATGCACACAGGCACACGCTCATTGCCTAGGAGGGGACTCCTGGCCCTCGAAGAGGAGGAATACATCACACCAGAAATGCACTGTGGGAGCCACTGGGGTCCGAGCCCAGCTCTGGGTCAGTGGTGGTGTTTTCACTGTGGCCAGAGCTCTTCACAGGGTTCCTGTTGATTTGCTGTGTACACTTGTCCCCGGGCGAGACCCCAGATGAGAGCAGGGAGTCAGGGGTGTATGTTTGTGCATGTGACTTGGATGAGCCACCTGGCGCTTCCCTTTGGGTCGCGATGAGCGGTTGTGGGGTTGGGGTGGCTCCGGCCCCCTGCCTGCCACCTGGTGCAGCATCAGGGGAGATGTACTCTCCAGGTTGCAGTTCCCCTTGGGTCTCTGAGACACCCACTTTGGAGCAGGCCTCAGTTTTGCCCTGGCCACTGTGGGGATTTCCAGAGTGAGCTCATGCCTCTGCTCCCAGTTTCCCATCCGGCTGGGCCAGGCGGGGGGAGGAGTGGCAGGGACGTCAGTGCGGGCTGACCTAGCACGTGGTGACCCCGGCAGGGAGGCTGCCAGGCAAGGGCAGCTCTCAGGACTGGCATAAAGGAAACAGTTTCTTCTCAACTTCAGGGAAGTACAGACAGCCACTGTGTCCACATTCCCTCATGCAGTAAGTTTATCCAGATGCAAGACTTGAGGTTTCAAAGCTACAGGAAGGCACATTCCAAGCCCCTCTAGGAAAGGGGTTGGAGCTAAATGGGCAGGGCAGATGAGGTGGGCCATCAGGGACGCTGGTCTGGAGGGTGAGGGGTAGCAGTGGGAGGGGGTGATTCCCAGCTTGGGGAGCCAAGAAGCCAGGCCCAAAGGCTGGCAGGCACCTGGGCTATGAGAGTGTGGTCAGAGGGGGGGTCACTTAAGTAGTCCGTGCCTCAGTTTCCCCAGTGGGCTCACAGTAGTCTGCTTGGGAGGGTTGCTGTGAGGATTCCAGTGGTGATTCATGTAAAGCCTGGGCGGGTGCCCGGCTGCACTAGGAGTGCAGTGAGGGAGCTGTCACAGTAACAGGCACGTGTCTGTGTGCCCTTGGCACAGAGTCATGGTGATGCCAGAGGTCTTACCCCATCTTATGGGCTGCTGGGGGGATGAGGTGAGAACATGGTGCAGAATGGCAGCACTGCTGTTATCCTGCGGAAGTGGCTGTGTCTGGGGGGCAGGGGAACCTCAGCACCATGGAGGCCATGGGAACAGTGGGTGGCTTTCCATCTGGGAGTGGAGGATCAGGCTGTGAACTGCTGGCCCCCGCCCTCCAGCCTGTGCGTCATGATGGTGGAGGGGGTTGGTCATTGAGGCCGTGTCCTTCAGCCCTTGCTCCCTCTGGCCGAGCTCCTTGGAGCTGGGAGCGGGGTAAGCTTGGTTTCCTCTGCCTCCCACGTGTGGCCCCGGAGCTTGTGGCGAGAGGGTCCTCAGGTGGTCCTGCCCGGCTGCCAGCAAGAAGCACCTTTTCCCTCTCCTGGTGGCTCTCCCCAGGTCATGCCTCTAGTGTGGGCCCCAAAGGCCTGGAAGAGAAGGTGGGAGAGCTGCCGTGGGACCGGGCAGAGGCAGGACTTGGAACTGCAGTCTGGCCTGAGCCCTGGCTGTTAAGCTCATGGCTTTATCAGCCGATGATAATCGTGAGATAAGGACATGGGTGAGGGAATGTTTGTGAAAGCCCTTAGATAAGCTGGGAAGTGCCATCAAGCCTTAGGTGATGTCATTTCTGCTTGGCGGGCTGGGAGGGATTCATGAGTCAAAGGCCTGTGCACCTAAAACTCGCAGCACCTGAGTCACCACCTCCCTGCCCGTTCTTTTGCCACTTTGCTTGACCAGTTCCAAGGTGGCAGGAGGCCACAGCCCCACCACATAACTATGTAACCTTGGGCAGGTGACTTCACCTCTTTGAGCCTCAGTCTCCCCACCTGTCAAACAGAGATCTGTCGCCTCTGGAACTCTTGGCTCAGATGTAGAAACCAAGTGAGCGATGGTGGCAGAGGTCAGCTGGGAATAATAGAAGCTACCAGTTACCAGCCACCAGTTGTGTCCCAGGCACTGTGCACTCATGATCTCGTGTCATCCCTGGGGATGGGGGCTGCATCATGTCATTTTGCAGCAGAGGAAACTGAGGCTCAGAAGTGATACTTGCCCACTCTCCCAGCGGGTAGGTGGCCAAGCCAGGGTTTAAGCCCTGTCTCCAGCTCCCCAGCCCTCATTTCTCAACAAGAGAACCCATACAGCTCCAAAGCAAGATGGGGGGATGGGGTTGGTGATGTGTGTGGAGAGCTCCCCTGGTCTGAGTGGCCTGGATGGCCCATGTCCATGTGCCCCGAAGCCCTCGCAGCAGCCTTTGGGGCTGGAGCCAGCCTCTTCCAGGGAAGGAGCAAGCCCCAGGGCAGGATTCTGGGAAGTCTGGTTTATTAGCTCCTTAATGACTGTTTACAAGCTGAAAAGTGTTTGCTTGGCATGTTCCCTCCCTGCTGACAGCGGACCTGGGCCTCTAGAAGTGAGGGGCACCCAGCGCCGTGTCCTGAGTGTGTTGAGGTGAGGGACCCAGGGCAGCCCAGGGCCTGACTTCCGGCTGAGTGACGTTGGGTGAGGTGCTTACCTCTCTGTGAGATATGGTCAGACTTTGTCCCTCAGCTGCCTGTGCTCCCAGGGCGACCCCTAGCTAATGGTGACAAAGCCACCTAGATTTTAGACCCCCGGGAGGCTCCTTAGCATCTTATGCATAAACATACTAAGGCTCAGAGATGCTAAGTGGCTTGCCCAAGATCACACAGTGGTTAGGGCTGGGACTCTGACCCTGTGTCCCCCAGTTGGACAGTGTTTTCATTGTCTGGAGTCAGGCCACGAGGAGTGGGTGGAAGTTGGGTGGACTCCACCCTCGCAAGCACGAGGCAGAGGCCTGCTCTGTGTGCCGAGGTTAGTCGTGTCTGGAAACAGCCTGGTCACACCTCAGGGTGTGGGAGCCCCAGCAGGAGTGAAGTGGGCCTCTCCTGCTCCCCCACCCATGCTGCACCCCATTCTCCCCCACCACTGAGCATGTGCTAAGCCTCTGCCTGTTCCAAGGTCCAGTGGAAACCCAACTCCCACGACCTCAAGATCCCAAGAGAGGCAAATCCTCACGGGTGTTTGGAGCAAAGCCTGGTTCACATCAAACCTGGGACAGCGTGGTGCCCAGAGGTTCCTGGTCCCTCTCCAGGATCCCTGCTGTGCCCTGGTGTCTGGCCTGGAAGGACCAGAGCCTTCTGGACCCCCTAGGGGCCACTTCTGACTCCTCTCCTTCACAGCAATGCTCAGGGAACAGCAGGGTTGGGACAGAACAGGCCACCTTCCCAAAGGAGGCCAGGCTGCTGGGTGGAGCATCCTAGGACCCGGCCACTCTGCACCCTTCCCGCTGTTGTCCTTAAGCTGCCGTCGGCCCCCAGGCTCTGGAAGCGGCTACTGCCTGGGGTCTGGAAGGTCTCTGCTCAACTGCTCTCCCCTGATCTGCTTCCATCAGCAGCTTCTGGAGTCCAGAGATTCCCAGAGGGGCCTCTGGGAGGGCACCACGGTGGGCAGGGCCCAGCATTGTGGTCAGTTGGGGAGGTCTGGTGGCACTTCCACTTCCAGTAATGCCTGTCCCTGTGTGTTGCCAGCAGCTGCCACACCTTAGGACGTGGGGACATGGGGCTCGGGCACTCCCAGCTGGCTTTCTGGAATTGGGGTCCCCACAGAAGATGGGGGTATTCACATCTCTGCCAGCCCCGCTGGCATGTGGTCCTGAGAAAGCCTCCGGGCGGGACCGAGTGGGGTTGGGAACATGGCAACCCGTCCTCGCACCCACACGCCCTTGGCGGGCACTGGGTTCCAGGCTGCCACCAAGAGCATGTGCCCAGCGCCCACTTCCCGTGTCTGTGGTCAGCCGTGATGCCCAAGCCACTCTGACTGGGTCACGGAGAGCCCAGAGCCTGGGGTCTGATGGGGAAGGTCACCGGGTCCCTGAACCTGTCCTGTCCCCAGGTTCTTTATCTTCTAGAGTTTGAGCAAAGCCGTTAAAGGTGGAGGAGAAATCGGGGCCTCCCCAGGCTGGGGCCCTCTGTGAGTGGGGCCTCTCCCTGTGGCCGGAGCACAAACCCACAGGTGGTTTCATTTTTCCTCTCCATCGGGGGCAGCTGGGCTGAAGGGTGAGCGTGCGCTGGGGCCGCCTGTGAAGTGTGTCTGCCGACTGGCACCTCTAGGGAAGTGGCTGCTTGCCAGGAGGGAGGGGGGCCACAGGGACGGCTCCTGCTGGCTTCTGGAGATAGATCGGCGTCCCCTCCCCCCCCCCCCCCCCCCGCCTTCTCTAGCTCTGATGATTGGGTCTTCAGCCTCCAACCGGGACACTTTGCTTCCCTCCCTCTTGGTGTGTCCATCTTTTGTCTTCCTAATCCCGTGTGACTCCCAGCTGGCCGCCTTTGCTTCCTCCTGCCCAGAGCTCCTGTCCCCACTGGCTCTTGCCAGGGCAGGGAGGCGTCCGGGGTGAGTCACCGGCCGTGCGGGCCAGTGGGTAGGGAGCCCGGGCGAGGTTGCAGTCTTTACATAAACTGCTCCTGTCGGGCCTGTGGCAGCCGGAGTGGCTCCGAGATCGGCAGAACCAGGGGTTTCACTGGGGATTGCACCCTGGGCGAGGGCCAGCTTCCTCCTTGCTGCTTTCTAAAAATGACCCAGTTCCCAGAAGGGCTGTGGGGAGGGAAACATCGGGTTTCAGTTTCTGTGACAGGGAAGTCGGGGAGAGAGGCCACTTCCTTGCCCCCCGCCCTCACCCCGACATCCTGTGATTCAGCAGGGGACAGGCAGGTCCCAGCGGCCCTGGCTGCCTCCCTTCCCTGCAGACCTCCTGCCCACCGCCAGCTGGGATGAACTTCTGGCCAGGTGGTGGTTTCTTCCCTTCCTCTGTTCAGGGAGCCTGAGGCCCTCCCCGTGGGGGTCCCGTAAACTTCCTGACCATGTCTCGTGGTTCAGAAAGCGGGGCTGCTCGCCCCTCCTCCAAGGGCCCCTCCCTTCTCTCTGTCCCCATTTCTGACCACACGCAGGCTGAGTCCTCCAGGCTGAGTCCTCATGTCAGTCGCCTGCTTCCGGCTCATGAGGTCCTCCCAGCCGGGGGTATGGAGAATGCATCCACCGTTAGCAAGACCAAGGGAGCCTTCAGAAACCTGCTAGTGTGTCCGTGGCGGGCAGGTGGAGAGGGAAGGCGGGCGCCAGAGCCAGACTCCTCAGGACAGTGGAAGCACACGTGGGGGCAGGTGGGGAGGGGACGGTGGGCCCATGCAGCCTGGGGAGGGGACACCCTGCCTGCATGTGCCCTGGTAGTGCTCTGGCGGGGGACCCACCGGGCAGGCCCAGCTCACCCTGGCTGTGGCTGCCAGGACCGGGCTCAGCTGGCTGTGCCCAGCTCCACCCTTTGTGGGGAAACCGGCTTCCCCGGCGGCACCAGCTTGTAGTTTCTGAGTCTGTGTTTCTGCCATATGTGCCTGATCCTGGCTGCTGCTAAAGGGGTTATGCTACTGGGTGTGGGCCTAGTGGTGGTTCAGACCCTGGGTTGGTCAACCCATGGGTGCCTCTGGGCGATGTGAACTCTGTACTGCACTGCTTCTTTGGATATGCACCCCTGCTACCCCATGCTGGACCCCCTCTCTCTACCCAGGGCCCTTTGGGATCTCCTAGGTATCCTGGGGCTGAAGGCTCTTTTCTGGGGAAGGCCCCACCGAAGCCAAAATTGTTGCGGGCAAGTGACAGTGGCCCAGCCGGGTGGGCCAGGCCTTCAAACCTCCCCCCGCCCCCCGCTCACGGTCTGGGCACTGCCGCAAGCCTGGGGGTCTCAGAGAGCAGCGGATGTGACTGGGCCAGGAGGAAGCCTGGTCCCAGGATGTCACAGCTTCCTCTGCAGTGAGCAAGCACTTTCAGGGCGCGGGAGGTAAGGGTTGGGCGGGGCGGGTGCTCCCAGTGTTCCAGCACTTTTTCTGTCTGGTCTCTGCCATCTGGGCTGCTCCACGCCCTGGACTTGGGTTACGCAGGTGCCCAGAGTGGGTCCGACGACCCCTGCATCTGCCCCGAACACCTGCCGCCCCCTCCCCCTCCCTCCCTGAGCCCCGAGGCAGGGGCTGGGCTTCTGGTGCACCTGCCTACCATCTCTGCACAAGTTGGGGGCACAGGGTCTCAGGAGCAGGCCCTCCCATCTGCGGTGGAGAGCGGCTGGGGCAAAGTGGTGTGTTTTTGTGTTTTTGTTTTTCGGCCGCGCCCTGCAGCATGCGGGATCTTAGTTCTCCAACCAGGGATGGAACTCTTCCCCCCTGCAATGGAAGTGTGGAGGCTTAACCACTGGACCACCAGGGAAGTCCCCAAAGTGGTGTTTTTATGCCAAATGTGTGGGCCTCACGTGTGTCAAAGCTGGGCCATCACCTTGTCCAATCCCTTCGCTTAACAGAGAAGGAAACTGAGGCTGTGCCGGTCAAGCTGCTTACAGGCCAGGGCTCTCAGCACCACCCTATGAAGATGGTTAAATGGCTCCCCGGGAGAATGTGCCCCAGCCCTGCCTCTGCTCTCCAGAGCCGCGCCACTTCTCTTTGGGACCCCTGGGATTTCCCTGGGGTTGGTCCGGTCTCCCCAGTCCTTTGGCCTTGGATTGAGTCTGCTCTTCTTCCTGTCAGAAGATTGGGACAGTTGCCAGCAGCACAGCAAGTCCTGGGCTAGGGGTCCCAGCCAGGGGTGGTACGGCCTTGGGATGGGAGGGGTAGTTGGGGAATCTGGGCTGTGCTGGAGAAAGGGGGAAACAGGAGGTCCTCTGGGGACTCATCCTGGGACAGCATCCTCCATCCTTGGCCGGGCAGTGGTCACAGAGCAGGGGTGGGGCAAGCAGCACTCGGTAGAGCCTTCCAGAATGAGCCACTTCCTGGGCTGGCTGCAGGACTGTGGAAGACAGTTTCTGTTCAGGGTCAGTGCAGACTGACCATCTGCAGCCGTGCGTGCGCCCACCCTCTCCCCCGCCTTCCATCCAGTTAGCCATTAACGGGGCTAACTGGGTTGTGGACCCTGTGCTGCGCAGGGGTGGGTGGGAGATACCTACATGTAAGCAAATCTCTGTAGGATGCTATGAGAAAGTGGTTGATTTTGGCTGGTGGTAACGTGACAGGCTTCCTGGAGGAGATGACACTTTACCCTCCTTAAAGCAGCTGGTAGGTGTTGGCCAGCCAGATGGGGTGGAGCCTGGTGGGCCAGGTGCAGGGCCTCAGATGAGAGGAAGTAGGAGCTTGGGGAGCTGCGGGGGACGTGGTGTGTCCAGGGGGGTGTGGGGCAGGTTTTGAAGGGCGCTGGTGTTGACTATGGGGAGATGTAATCAGCTGTGAGTTCCAGAAGGATCCTACCTGCTTGTGACCTTACCCAAGCTCAAACCTGGCAGCCTCACGCTTACCACCAGCCTTCCTCCACTGCATCCCTCCCTCCTTGGTGCCAGTTTCCAAGGGCAGTGCCCGCCTGGTGCCCTCTCACTATACCCTGGTCCCAGAGGAGGCCAAGCTGGAGAACTTTCTGTGCAGGCGTCCCAGGTGAGGCTGTTGTCTTGGAGCTGTCCCCAGAGTGGTGCAGAGTGGCGTCCGAGGCGCCAGCCAGGCCAGCACCACGTCCCGTCTGTCTGTGATCTCCGAGTGGCCTCATCATCCTGGCCTGTCTGCCCTGGGATGCAGGGTCAGAACTCCCTGCACTTAGGGGTAGAAGGGTGATGTCCAAGTCTTGCTCAGGCCTTAAGCAGGGAGCGTCCTGGGCCTCCAGCTCAGCCTCAGATCCCTCTCTGGCACCCACTCCACACCTAGAGTTCCTCTCACCTGTAGTTGGACGATTTCAGCAACCAAGTGAAAGACCCCTCTCTAATATGTAAAGCCAGAGGGGTGCTGCCCCATGGAATCAGAGGGGAGCCCAGACCCTCCCCCGGCCTCCAGTTCACCCCATGGCAGCCCCTTGGGCACCTCTGGGTAACCCCAGCCCTCTGAGAAACACAGTTTGCAAAGTGCTGAGATGCTCGACCAAGTTTCCCTCCAGGCTGGACTCTCTACTCTGTCGCCCTGAGAGGAGGCTGTCCAGCCCGGAGTGTACCCCAGCTTTAAGGAGAGGGGGCGCCTGTTTCCCGAGGAGACTTCAGGCCCTATAGCCAGAGCAGTTTGAGTCCCAGCTGCTCCCCTTCCTGGCTGTGTGAGCTTGGGCAAGTTACTCAACCCCTCTGAGCCTCCATTCTTATCCACAAAATGGAAGCGATGATAATGTCTGCCTCGAAGGGTGTTCTGAGGACAGTGGGATAATGCACGCGAAGGGCCGAGCAAGGCCTGGCCCACCTGGGGCCCTGACCCTGTCCTGCCCCCGACGGCCCTCGGGGTTCTATCAAGCCGGGCCTGCCGCGTGCTCTGCTACATGGCAATGTCCCCTATGTGGGACTTCTCAAAAACAAAGGCTTGCCCTGGAGTTGTTCCCTTTTTTTGCACCAAGCTGCATATGTGGCATCTTAGTTCCCCGCCTAGGGATAGAACCCGTGCCCCCTGCCGTGGAAGCACAGTCTCTTAACCCCTGGACCATGAGGGAAGTCCACAAGTTGTTCACTTTTTAATCCTTACTTTTATGTTGTGTGGATTTTACCTTAAAAAAATATTAATTTAAAGAACCAAAACAACAGCAAAACACTTCCGAATCATTTGAACACTGCCTTGAATATCTGGCTTATTTTAACTGAAAACAGCTCTTAATCAGAAGATAGCCAATAATGCCTGCGTTTTTTAAAGTTAAATGCTTCTAGTAAAGTTCTGTAGAAACAGGAAAAGAAAGTAGGGACCATCTTGATTATGGTTCCCAGCCCAGAGCCCAGGTCTTCAGGTGGTTTTATTAGGTAAATGCCCAGAGGCTGCTGGCCTCCAGGCACTCTGAAGCATCCAGCTCATCACCACAAGGGCCTTTACTCCAGGGGGAGGAGGAGGAGAATATATCTCTTAATCCCTCACCTATGAAGCTGGTGGAATTATTCCCATTTTATAGATGAGGAGACTGAGATCAAGAAAATTAAAAGGTTCAGTAGTCCTGACATGCACCCTTGAGCCTGCCCTCCCTTCCTTATAGGCTGTGAGCACCAAGGGAGCTGCCCTGCTTGACCTGGAGCCATCTGTCCATCTTTCCTTCTGTCTCTGCATCCATCCACCTCTCCGCAGAGCTGAGGCTTCACCCCAGAGCATCTGTGCAGAGTGAGGAAAGGACTAGAACATGCTCTAAAGTCCTTTGCAACAAGACCCAGGAAGGTGTGAGCTCAACCCAAACCCTGAGGGTAGGAAGCTGGGTAGCGAGTGGGCTGGACCCCAGGTACCAGCTGCTTTGCTTGCTTGTTTATCTGATTTTCAACAAATACTTACTAATGCTACATGTGGACCAGCACACTTCTGGCAGTGGAGATGCAGCTGCGAATAAGAAAGAGGGCAGAGAGGGAGGTGAGCAGGGTGAAGTGATGGAGAGACACGTCGGGTAGAGGGGGAGCTGCCTCAGGCAGCCAGGGAGGGCTCCTTGGAGGAGGTGGCGCTCAAGCTGGGACCAGAATGATGAAAAGGAGCTACCTGCTCTGCTGTGTGATGATCTTATCTGGGGAGGAAGGGACCAGTAGGGGCAGAGGCCCAACATTTATGGAGCACCTGCTGGAGACTTTTTTTTGTTTTTTTAGGCACACGGGCCTCTCACTGCTGTGGCCTCTCCCGTTGCGGAGCACAGGCTCCGGACGCACAGGCCCAGCGGCCATGGCTCACGGGCCCAGCCGCTCCGTGGCACGTGGGATCCTCCCAGACTGGAGCACGAACCCGTGTCCCCTGCACCAGCAGGCGGACCCCCACCCACTGCGCTACCAGGGATGCCCTGGAGACTTTTTTTTAACCAGCTTTACTGAGATATAGTTCACATTTAATTTATGTAATTCACATAAAACACATCCATTTAAAGTGTACAGTTGAGTGGTTTTTAGTATATTCACAGGTGTATGTAACCATCACCACTGTCAACTGTAGAGCATTTTCATCATCTCAGAGTGAAACCCACGCCCCTTAGCTGTCATCCTCCAGCGCCCTCCCCAGCCCTAAGCCACGACTCATCCTTCTGTCTCTATAGATTTGCCTCTTCTGGACTTGTATTTGGACCCCTGGAGTAAGTGGTCTCTTTGTGTCTGGCTTCTTTCACCTAGCATAACGTCCCCCAGGTTCATCCATATTGTAGCCTGTCTCAGCGTAGCATTCCTGTTCGTGGCTGAGTAATAGTCCAGTGTGTGGTTTTAGAACATTTTCTTTATCCATTTGTATGTTTTTTTCCCACAGATTATAGTACACTTTTAAAAAAAAATCTTTATTTTATATTATAGTTGATTTACAGTGTGTTAGTGTCAGGTGTACAGGAAAATGATTCATTTATACGTGTACATTTATCTCTTCTTTTTAAGATTCTTTTCCTATATAGGTTATTACAGAATATTGAATAGAGTTCCCTGTGCTATACAGGAGGTCCTTGTTGATTATTTTATGTATAGTGGTGTGTGTATGTTAATCCCAACCTCCTAATTTATCCCTCCCCCCGTCCATTTGTATGTCGGTGAGCATTTGGGTTGTTTCCACCTTTGGGCCACAATGAACATGCCGCTGTGAACATTCCTGAACAAGTTTCTGTGGCCATGCTGCCTGAGTGTGTGTCATGCGTGCAATTGTTTGATGCCCAGGACACCTCTCTGGCGGAGTGGGTTATTCCTCCCTTGTAAGGTGAGAACTTGGGTGACCCATGGTCAAGTGCAGGTCAAGCCCAGGCCACCCGGCTCCAGTCTGTGCTTTTGACCACAACCCCTCAGCACCTCCTCACAGAGGCTTGGCAGGTGCGGGGCGGTGAGGGGCCCAGGGTGGCCTGATGGGGTGGGGAAGGAGCAAGGAGGAGACAAAGCCACAAGGGGTCCAGAGGCCCCAGTGAGAAGTTTGGACTTTGCTTTAAGTGAGAGCTGGAGATCCTGGCCTAGCGTTGAGCAGGGAGTGACATGGTATGATTTGCACATTTCAAAGGTGGATTCTGCCGCCGTGTGGAAAATGGTCCCGGGGTGGGAGCTCGGGGGGCAGCAGGTAGAGGAGTCTGGAGGCTGTGGTCCTTCAGATGAGAGGCAACGGTGGCTCTTCTAGGAGCTGGACAGGGAGTGGGGAGCAGACAGACTCGGAACAGAGGTGGCTGCTGCGTTGCCCTGCCGTCCCGCACCTCGGCCGCCCGTCCCATGGCTGGAGGGCTCCTGTGTGACTCTCCCCTGAGTCGGCAGATGGATGTGAGGTCCCTGACCTTGTGTGAGGGGAGAAGAAATCAAACCTGCCCTAGCAGCCTTGGGACGTGGGGAGAGGAAATAGCGAAGGATTTTAGCAAGAAAAAGGTCACAGGCAGAGTGAGAGATGAAACGGAGAGAATAGATGAGGTGGAGGTGTTAGTTCTGGTGGGTCAAAGCGGGTGTGGGTGTCAGTGGCACCATCGATCGCTATGGAAAAGCCCCAGGTGGAGGTAAACTACTACTTCCTCCTGGCTGGGCCATTTGGCAAGATCCGTTGAAATTCAAGATGCAATTACTCTTCAATCCAGCAACGCCACTTCTAGAAGTTCGTCTTGCGATAATACTGGGACAAGTACACACGGTATAGGCAAGGGTGTCCGTTAACACTGGACGTGAATGTAAACAACCATCAGTCTGGAATTAAGTAAATCTTGGTACATTCCACTCAGTGAAACCTTCCCAGTCATCAAGAAAGATCAGGTAAAGCTAACTGTCTGCATTGACAGGGAAGGATGTCCATGCTATAGAAAAAAAGGTAGGAGTGCATGTAAAATGTTAAGTACACGTGTCCTTTTCCAAGTGCAGAGAGGCACCTGGAGTGGTGTGCGCACCAAGCTCTGTCCTGGAACGTGGGGTGACAGATGGGCCGGGAGTTCACTTTTCTGCTTTACAGTCTTCTGAGTCTTTTTTTTTTTTTTGCAAGGTTCATATATCATCTTTATCATTAAGATATAATATTCTTCCTTTGTGAAAAGAAAAAAGTACCAGACAGGTGGCAGTTTCACTTAACCTTTGAAAGAGGAACCTGCCAACCCTGGGGGACAGGGACCAGTACGGTGGCTTTCTCATCTACCTGGGGATTAGGCTGAGCTGCTACTTCCTTGCTCAAAGCCCAGGGATCTCTCCTCTGAGAACCACCTGCTCCCTGCACAGCTGTGGGCCCCTTGTCTGTGGGTTGCCTGGAGCCTTTCCCCTTGTCCTCCCCCAAGCCCTGCCCCCAGGACGAAGGCAGGGTTCTTTGTCCAAGGAAGCTGACTCTGGCCCCCTGGCCTGCTCTGGCCCCCTGGCCTGCTCTGGCCAGGCTGATGAGGTGGCCAAGATCACGGCAGCTCTGCATCCCTGGCCCTCAACGTTCCTTTCTGGGTGAGGTCCTTGCCTGAAGCAGAGAGACTGGAAGTGGAACGAGGTGGTAAGCTGGGGACCTCCCAGACCCCTGCTGCCCTGGAATGCAAATGAAGAATGAAAATACACCTTCTCACCATACCCCACCCAGCCCAGAGTCGGTCTCTGCTTCATGGTTTAGTGCCTAGAGTTAGGTTTGAGCCAACTTTCTACAGGTTGTTCTCAGTCTGGGCTGCCTGCCCAGGTACCACCCTGACACCCTGGACTGTCCCCGTGTCCCCTCCTGTCCTGCTGCCTCTTGACACACCTGTGCTCCCTCCCTGCTTCCATTCCAGCTGCCCCATCCCTCACCCACCATGGCCTCCGCTGACAAGAATGGCGAGAGTGTCTCCTCGGTGTCCAGTAGCCGCCTGCAGAGCCGGAAGCCACCCAACCTATCCATCACCATCCCTCCGCCCGAGGCCCCGGCCCCCAGCGAGCAGGCCAGCATGCTGCCCCAGGTAAGGGAGCAGCTGGGCGCTCGGCGCCCTGCCACCAGCCACCGCTGTGCCCCCATGACACCTTTCGGGCAGTTTCACTTCCCGGAGGAGGGCCTTCTGGAGCCACAGCTGCCCTGTGGCCCTGCTGTAGGCTGCACCCCGTCCTTCCTGGCCCCAGACTTCACAGGGGGTGGGCCCTGAACTCAGTCTCCATCTCACGGTGGCCAGGGAACATAAGAAACGCTTGCCAGTTCCGCCTGGGAATTGGCTGTTTCCATTCCCTTGCCCGAGCCCTGGCCCTTCTGTGGGCGGTGGGCTGTCTGTGACTTGGGGGAAGGGGCACAACACGCCTGCAGCACCAGCAGCTTGATCCCAGCTCCCGGCTCCTGCGGGGGGATGGGGATGAATCAACGTTACCAGCAGTCCGGACCAGCGCTCCATAAAGAGCTCATTGAGAACTAGCTGCGAAGAGCGTGGGCTCCCCGCACAGCCTGGGCCACCGGGGAGGCTGTCTCATGCCGCCCACTCATGCCAAGGGCTCTTTCAAACATGTAAAGCCAGGCGAGGCCAAGGCTTAGCCACGGCTAAGGTCTAAGGCAGGAGCGCTGGATAGGGAGCTAGGGAAGCATGTGCTGGGATCGCCGAAGACACTAGAAAATGGCGACTTGACCTTCGGAATGAAAGCAGCTTGGGGTAGACCGGGGTCGAGGTTTGTTCTGTCTGGGTTTTCACATTGGGAGCCAGAGCAGAGCCAGCCTGGGATCTGGACTGCATGCAGTCACAGCCCATGCTTCTGCCTGCTGTCCACAGAGGCCCAGGAACCCAGCCTTTCTGAAGAGCATCAGCCTCCAGGAGCCAAGGGTACGATGGCAGGAGGGCGGCTCGGAGAAGCGCCCCGGCTTCCGCCGACAGGCCTCCCTGTCCCAGAGCATCCGCAAGTGAGCACGCCCGCTGCATCCCCACCTCCTCCCCACCCCACCCTCGGCCAGTCAACTCTTGGGACCTGGGTCTTGGGCCCTTCCTGGGAGGCACGGGCAGGCAGCCCATGTTCCAGGCGGGGAAACTGCGGCCCAGGCTGCTCTGTGCCTGGTAGGAAGCCACAGTGAGGAGGCTGAGGGGAGTCAAGGAGCTGGGGGTGGACCACTGCCCTTCAGAGCAGCTCCTGGGGCCTTCCCAGCTCAGCCCTCAGGCTCTTGACTTGATTCCCCCTCTGCCTATCTGGTTCCTGGGCACCGAACCAGGGGTCAAGGGGAAGCTGATCTGCCCCTCCCACTGCATACACACACACACGTGCCCTGTCACCTCCCCTGCACACACACACGTGCCCCGTCACCTCCCCTGCACACACACACGTGCCCCGTCACCTCCCCTGCACACACACACGTGCCCCGTCACCTCTTTGCACACATGGCCTTTCTCTCATTGCGGTTGCTCCCGTGTCACACCCACCTGCTCCCCATCCCATGTGCTCCCGCAGGGGCGCAGCCCAGTGGTTTGGGGTCAGCGGTGACTGGGAGCTGAAGCAGCAGCACTGGCAGCGCAGGAGCCGGCACCACTGCAGCGTCCGCTACGGCCGGCTCAAGGCCTCGTGCCAGAGGGACCTGGAGCTCACCAGCCAGGAGGTGCCCTCCTTCCAGGGCACCGAGTCTCCAAGACCCCGCAAGATGCCCAAGGTGGTCTCCAGCTGGGGGTGCGGGGCGGCAGTTGACTTGGCCCAGGGCCCAGTTGACTCTGCTCACCACCTCCTTCCCGTCCAGATTGTGGATCCCCTGGCCCGAGGACGGGCGTTCCGCCACCCGGACGAGGTGGACCGGCCCCACGCCCCGCACCCACCCCTGACTCCTGGGGTCCTGTCCCTCAGCTCCTTCACCAGCGTCCGCTCCGGCTATTCCCACCTGCCCTACCGCAAGAGGATCTCTGTGGCCCACATGAGCTTTCAAGCTGCCGCGGCCTTACTCAAGGTAAAGACACCTCTGACCAGCCTGCTCCCTCTCTCTCCCCAGAGCATCTCTCTCCCCAGAGCATCTCTCTCCCCAGAGCATCTCTCTCCCCAGAGCAACTCTCTCCCCAGAGCATCTCTCTCCCCAGGCATCTCTCTCCCCAGGCATCTCTCTCCCCAGAGCATCTCTCTCCCCAGGCATCTCTCTCCCCAGAGCATCTCTCTCCCCAGGCATCTCTCTCCCCAGAGCATCTCTCTCCCCAGAGCATCTCTCTCCCCAGAGCATCTCTCTCCCCAGGCATCTCTCTCCTCAGAGCATCTCTCTCCCCAGGCATCTCTCTCCTCAGAGCATCTCTCTCCCCAGGCATCTCTCTCCTCAGAGCATCTCTCTCCCTAGGCATCTCTCTCCTCAGAGCATCTCTCTCCCCAGGCATCTCTCTCCCCAGAGCCATCTCTCTCCCCAGGCATCTCTCTCCCCAGGCATCTCTCTCCTCAGAGCATCTCTCTCCCCAGAGCATCTCTCTCCCCAGGCATCTTCCTCTGTGCCAAGGGTAGTGGTTGCTCCGGGATCCCTGGGCGGGGTGGGGGGTGGGGCGGTGGCAGCTCAAGCAGCCAGACCCACATCCTTCTATTGGTCCCACTCCACTTCTAGTTGTCCCTAGTGTGGACAGCTGGTTTCTGCACTGACATATAAGGTGGAAAGTAGGAAGTGAAACGTGCAGGCACCACTCACTGACCTGTGTTTACTGAACCCCCTTATGTGCTGGGCACGGGCTACAGAGTGAGTTGAGCCAGTGTCACTGCCCTAGAGGAGCTCTCAGCTCGGGTGAGGGCAGGTGTCACCATTCAGTGTGATAAGTGCTGGGGCCCACCCAGAGGAGGGGCTGGTGTCAGGGAAGGCACTTGAGAAATACAAGGAAAGGTTTGCCAGGAAGGGAACAGCATTGTCAGCAGAGGGAACAGCCTATGCAAAGGCCTGGAGGTAGGAGGGAGTAGCAGGTGGTTTTAGTGAAGGGTGGTTACAAGAGGAATGGCAGGAGATGGGATCAAAAGGTCAGCAGGGGCCTGGTGTGCCATGCCAAGAAGCCCATGGGAATAAGGGCGCAGGATGAGTGGTAGGGTGTTAGGTGCCCAAGCCAGAGGGCCGGAGGTCACCAGGGAGAAGTTAAGAGCCAACCATGTAGAGATTGCTGCAATCAGGCTACGCAGGAGCCGGAGCCCAGTCCTGGCCTCTCTCGCAGATGCTCATGCTCTGGACAGGGTCGCACATCCCCAGACAGATGGGCTTGACAGACTCCTTTGGTGTCAGGGGCAGGGGTACCTGACCTGGGATTGATGCCCATGCTTCTGTCTGGCACAGGGGCGCTCGGTACTGGATGCCACAGGACAGCGGTGCCGGGTGGTCAAGCGCAGCTTTGCCTACCCCAGCTTCCTGGAGGAGGATGTGGTCGATGGAGCAGAGACGTTCTACTCCTCATTTTTTAGTAAGGCAAGCATGGGGTGTGTGGGCCCTCGGGGTCGGGGGGCCGGGGTGGGTGGGAGCCAGGAGACGTCACCCGGCCTCAGTCATGCTCTGCTGGGAGCCCCTGAGATGTCCAAAGGCCCGTCGGTGGGATGGGGGTGCGCCTCTCGGAGCTCCTGGGCCTCCGTCTTTCTGTCGGCAGGGCAAGGACCTGAGGTGAGGAAGGGTGCCAGCCGGGAAAGTCACCATCAGGGCCCACAGACACCTGCCTTCTACCTCCCTTCCAAAGAACCTGTCTGGCTTTGTCCTGCCCTTTAATTGAGCTACTGGGGGCAGTGCTGGAGACAGTGACTCCTCACACTGTCTCTTTTTGTGTCCCCGACTCCACACCCACTCCAGGAAGAAATGAGCTCCGTGCCTGATGATGTGTTTGAGTCGCCTCCACTCTCTGCCAGCTACTTCCGGGGCATCCCACGCTCGGCCTCCCCGGTCTACCCCGAAGAGGTGCAGATCCCTCCGTGAGTTCTGGGCAGTCCTCCAGGTGGAGGGAGGCGGCACCGTGGAGAAAGAGCCCAACGACCCTCCCAGGGGGCTTCCCTAGACCACAGGTCCCTCCTGACCCCCCTCATGGGATGTGGGAGGGGAGGACACGAGGCTGAGACCACCGTCCTCACCAGGAAGGAGTCTGACCGAGCCCCGGTGCCCACGGCCAAACGTGGCAAGCGTATCGCATCCAAGGTGAAGCACTTTGCCTTCGACCGGAAGAAGCGGCACTACGGCCTGGGCGTTGTGGGCAACTGGCTGAACCGCAGCTACCGCCGCAGCATCAGCAGCACTGTGCAGCGCCAGCTGGAGAGCTTCGACAGCCACCGGTGAGCCACGCCAGCCTGGGGCCCCACCCACTCCGTGACAGTGGTGGGTGGTCACCGCTCTGGAGAGCCACTCTCAGGCGTAGGCCCAGGGGAGAAGGGCTGAGAGCCATCCAGGAGGGCCTGGGAGCTTCCAGGTTCCCCTGGGGCCCCTCCCGAAGCTCCCCTTATTGTTCATCGAGCCTTTGGTGAGCACCTCCTGTGGGTCGGGAGCAGGGACAGTCCCTAGGGTCACCCTACAAGCATGCATGTCACCTGGGAAGGGTTGTCGGGTGTTGCTGCCTCTTCACCCTCCCCGCTTTCCAGGGCTGCTTCCTCTGCTGGGCTCCCAGACGGTAGCCCAGGAACAAGTGTTCACTGAGCACCGCCACACAGGCCCTGGAACAGCAGAGCAGGGCGGGCGGGGTAGGTCAGAGGGGCAGTTAGAAGCTGTGACCACAAGTGAAGGGACTGTGAAGAGGCCTGCACAGAGACCCTGGGGGAAGCCAGAGGATTGGGAAGAGGCCATTCTCAAAAAATGTACAATGAGCAGCAACCTGATAGACATTGGACCCTAAGTTAAAAAAAATTAAGTGATAGCAGGTGTGGTGAGTGTCCTGGAGAAGGAGGACAGAGAGTGGGAGTGAGCAGCTGGTGGGGAGGAGTGTAGTCAGGAGGAGCAGCAGTTAGCTGGGTGAAGAGAGATGGCAAGAGCATCCCAGGCAAAGGAAGCATCATGTGCAAAGGCCCTGGGGCTGCAGGGATTGGGGTTTGTTCCAGGAACTGCAGGAGAAGGAGAGGAAGGAGGCCAGGGAGGTGGGCAGACGTAGCAAGGCCTTGCAACCAGTGGGGAAGGAGCCATGTTAGACTTCATCCCCAGGGCAGCGAGAAGCCATAGAAAGGATTTAAGCTGGGAGAGACGCATGGAGGTGCATTTTAAGAGTTGCTGTGGAGAAGGATGAGTTGGAGTAGTGGAGGGTAGGGAGCAGGTGCGAGCTGTTGGCGGCTGGGTGCCGCAGGGCTGAGGGTCGGGATGTGAGTTTGGCTCCGCTGACCCGAGGCCTCTGCCCGCAGGCCCTACTTCACCTACTGGCTGACCTTCGTCCACATCATCATCACACTGCTGGTGATTTGCACGTACGGCATCGCGCCTGTGGGCTTCGCCCAGCACGTCACCACCCAGCTGGTGAGTGGGGCTAGGGAAGGGGGGCTCCGCCCTGGGGATCCTAGCCTCCCTCAAGAGGCGCCAGCATCTTGGGCCACCCAGTCCTTCCCACGGCAACAACCTGGCCCAAGCAGGAGGGTGCTCTGGGCTCACCACTGCTTTGCTTCTCAGCCCCTTCCCTGGAGGCCCTTCCCTGGGACAGAGAAACCCCTGACCCCCCGATCCTTCCACCTCTGCACCAGGTACTCAGGAACAGAGGTGTGTATGAGAGCATGAAGTACATCCAGCAGGAGAACTTCTGGATTGGCCCCAGCTCGGTAAGGGGCCCAGGCAGGGACAGCATCTCAGCAGGGAGCCTCTGGCCTCTGCCACCCCCAGCTGGGCAGGAAGGGGGTTGGCTTGCCTGGAAGCCCCCTCATCAGGGGCCCCTAGGGTGAGACTCTCAACAGAGCAGCCAGGTCTGGACCCGAGCTCACTCCCTCCCGCCCTCCGCCCCCAGATTGACTTGATCCACTTAGGAGCCAAGTTCTCGCCCTGCATCCGGAAGGACCAACAGATCGAGCAGCTAGTGCTGCGGGAGCGAGACCTGGAGCGGGACTCGGGCTGCTGTGTCCAGAATGACCACTCGGGCTGCATCCAGACGCTGCAGCAGGACTGCTCGGTGGGGGCAGAGGCCCTCCAACCCCTGCGAGCCCCACCCTGGTCCCCTGCACCATTTCCACTTGCCCCAGCCTGGGGGAGGGGCCCTTCAAGGGCAGTGTCTACGTTGCCTCTGTCCTTCCTCTGCCCTCCCTGGCATCACACACCCCTGCACGCAGCTCAGCACAGGGAGGGTGCCAACCTCCCCAGCCCCAGAGCAGTGAAAGCTGGGTCTTGGGAGTGTCAGTGGGGGTGGGGGTCTGGGAGATGAGCCTGAGCCCTGGACAGCAGGGCAAGAGCCCCTGCCCTGGAGGGGCCCTTGCCCACTCTGATGGTGGTGACCTTGTTCTAGCCATGACCAGCCTGCCTCCATCCTCCAGGAGACTTTGGCCACTTTTGTCAAGTGGCAGGATGATACGGGGCCCCCCATGGACAAGTCTGCGCTGGGCCAAAAGCGGACATCGGGGGCCGTGTGCAACCAGGACCCCAGGTACAGTCCTGGGAGACCCACAGCAGAGCTGAGGACATGGGGCTGAGTATCATGTGGTCTGTGCCACCCATGAGGATGTTGGCCAGTGGGGGTGGCAGGCTGGGGATGCCGTGGCCCCTCATTTTGCCCCCTCCGACCTCTGCTTCCAGAACCTGCGAGGAGCCGGCCTCCAGTGGTGCCCACATCTGGCCCGATGACATCACCAAGTGGCCGGTGAGTGTCCAAGGAGGACAGTGGTCTGGGAAGGGTGGGGAAGGCCTGTGTGCCGCTGCACAGCCCCAGCTGCTGTCTGTGCCCCTCCTGACAGATCTGCACGGACCAGGCCAGGAGTAACCGCTCGGGCTTCCCGCACATGGACTGCCAGATCCGGGGCCGCCCCTGCTGCATCGGCACCAAGGGCAGGTGAGCCGGCCTGGGCCCGCTGCCCGGAGCCCTGTGCTCCCCCTCTGTCACCCACCACCCAGCTGGCATCCTCCCTCCCCACTCGGGGGCCGTCTGTGGTGTGGGCAGGTTCCTGCGGAGGGGCACCATGTCCTGCCAGTGATGCCTGCTGCGGCCGGGCACTGGGCACGAGGCGGGGGCGGGCAGGACTCAGGCCCCTGATGTTCGCCTTGCCTCCCTGTCCCCCAGCTGTGAGATCACCACTCGGGAATACTGTGAGTTCATGCACGGCTATTTCCATGAAGAGGCCACACTCTGCTCCCAGGTGAGGTGGGGTCTGGAGGGGCCCTGGGCACGAGCAGCCAGGTGCAGCAGCCCGCATGCTCTCCTGCAGCGGGTATCTGGTCCTGCCCCCTCCATCAGGGCCTCGGACCCAGCCGGATCCTAGGCACTGACTGCCGTGCTCTCACCCCCAGGTGCACTGCTTGGACAAGGTGTGTGGGCTGCTGCCCTTCCTCAACCCTGAGGTCCCAGATCAGTTCTACAGGCTCTGGCTGTCTCTGTTCCTCCACGCTGGGTAAGAGGTGCCTCGCTGCCCGCCCCTCAGACCCCTGTGGTGCCCACCCACCTGGACTCCCGGAGGAGGGGCCCCTGGGCCAGGGCGCAGCCGGCACAACCTGCCAGACCCCGCTGCTCCCGAAGTAGCTGACTGGCAGACGGGGCAGGGGGCTGATGCCCGGTGTGTCCCTGCCCAGCGTGGTGCACTGCCTCGTGTCTGTGATCTTCCAAATGACCATCCTACGGGACCTGGAGAAGCTGGCCGGCTGGCACCGCATCGCCGTCATCTTCATTCTCAGTGGCATCACCGGCAACCTCGCCAGTGCCATCTTCCTCCCCTACCGTGCGGAGGTAGGGACTCAGGATGCGGCAGGGAGGGCTAGCTCTACTGCTTCCACGCCTCCCGCCTGGCTTGGCCTGAGGGACGCACAGCCCCTGCCATGTCAGGCTCAACAGCGGATGGACAGCTAAGCTGGGGGCTTCCCGGCCAATTCCTTAGTCCATTCCGAGGCGCGAGGGAGCAGTGATGCCCCTGGGTCACGTGTACAGGTCACCTCCAGAAAGACCTTCTGGACCCCCTCCCTCACTCTGCCTCTTCTCTGCTTCATTTCTCTCCTTTTTTTTTTTTTTTTTTGCGGTACATGGGCCTCTCACTGTTGTGGCCTCTCCCGTTGCGGAGCATAGGCTCCGGACGCGCAGGCTCAGTGGCCATGGCTCGGGCCCAGCTGCTCAACGGCATGTGGGATCTTTCCGGACCGGGGCATGAACCCGTGTCCCCTGCATCGGCAGGCGGACTCTCAACCACTGCGCCACCAGGGAAGCCCTCATTTCTCTCCTTGACCATGACCACCGCCTGCCAGTGTGTCCCACAGCTATGAGTTGGGCTATATGAAGTTGCCCTCATGCAACCGTTCTTGACCCAAAGAAATGGCAGTTTTTTGATCAGTTCAGCCTCACGCTGTGGGCTTGTTCAGTGTCCGTCCCTCCCCATGTGCGCTGCCTCGAGCAGTCTGTCCTGCTTATTGCACTGGGCGTGCGCGTAGTAGGTGCTCAGTGTTGCAGAAAGGGTGGATGGAACGACTCCAGCTTTGTTCCAGCAGCTCCAGCTGCACCTCTCCTGCCCCCTGGCTGTTAGGTTTGGGGTCCCCACCCTGGGAGGGGCTCACGGAGAGGATGACCCAGGTCCTGGGGCTCCCCACAGGCTCCCACCTGGCACCTGGAAGTGACCCTGTCCCCTCCGCATCCACCCACCCCAGGTGGGCCCAGCAGGGTCGCAGTTCGGCCTCCTGGCCTGCCTCTTCGTGGAGCTCTTCCAGAGCTGGCAGCTGCTGGAGCGGCCCTGGAAGGCCTTCCTGAACCTGTCGGCCATCGTGCTCTTCCTGTTCATCTGCGGCCTCCTGCCCTGGATCGACAACATTGCCCACATCTTTGGCTTCCTCAGCGGCCTGCTGCTGGCCTTCGCCTTCCTGCCTTACATCACTTTTGGCACGAGTGACAAGTACCGCAAGCGCGCCCTCATCCTCGTGTCGCTGCTGGTCTTCGCCGGCCTCTTCGCCTCGCTGGTCATCTGGCTCTATGTCTACCCCATCCACTGGCCCTGGATCGAGTACCTCACCTGCTTCCCCTTCACGAGCCACTTCTGCGAGAAGTACGAGCTGGACCAGGTGCTGCACTGACCACCTGCCTGGCGGGGCCGGCGCGGCTGCTCCCACGCAGCGCTGAGGACACGGGGACTGTGCCCGGGCCAGGCTGCCTGCCTGCACAGCGCCCACCCCCGCTCCAGAGACCCTGTGGGGCTGGCCCTGCTCCCAGGAGCTCTGCCCCCGGGAGAGGCTGAGTCTGTAGGAGATGGTCATCAAGGGCAGCTCCTTGGGGGACTGAGGCCCCCCTTCCCCAGGTCCGGGCTGGGCGACACTCCGAACATGTGTTTCTCTGCAGCTCAGGGCCCAGGCCCTGACGTCACCCTGCTCCCCTGCTGTCAGGACCACTTCCTGGGGGGTGGGCTCCTTTCTTCCCAAGGTCCTGGGCTGCTGCCCGTCTCCACCTCTGGCTCTGCTGGTACGTTCCCCCTCCCCGTTGCTGTGAGCCTGCCCTTCCTGGGGACCTGGCTGGGGCTCCCACCAGCTTCCCAGCCCTGCCTGGCCACGGCCCCTTCCTGTTTCACCTCCCATCTCTGCCTTGTGAATCCACGCCCTGCCTGGTGAGCCTGCCCATAACGCTCCGGGTCCAAACCTTCTGGGACAGGGCTTGGCAGTGGTCTGGGGCAGAGAAGGAGCAAAGAGACACAGCTAGACTGGGAATCCGAGAGCCTCCGCTGTTCTCAGCAAACAGGCCGAACCCGCCCCGCACCCAGGCCCCCCAGCCCCTCCCAGCCCAGTCCCTTCCTCCAAGTCAGTGTTCTGTCTCCTGGGGCTGGACTGACACCAGCCAGCCCGCCATCCTCTGCCTCACTCCTGCCCAGGCGAGGGCAGGGCCACCCCAAGGACCTGTGTCCAGGGGTTGCCCAAGGTCAATCAGGCCTTTTTTTTTTTTTTTTTACCAGTTTATATTACGGTCCTAATTTTTTTTAAGTAACGCTAACTTTGTATGGACGATGTCTGAAATGTATTAAATGATATTCTTTAAGAAAGTATTGTCTTTTGACCTCCAGCCTCGCATAGAATAAAAGCTGGAACTTTATTTTGGGAGTGGGGGGTGGCAGGGTCAGCCCTGAGGAGCTAGGGGGCAGGGGCCCAAAGGGACAGTGGATGCCTGTGGGACTTGTGGGAGATTTGGTTGGAGAAGAAGCCAGGTTGGGGTCACATGGAGGGGCTCAAGGGGGCCCTTGAGAAGGTGGTGTCAAATCTTCAGATCCCTGCTTTCTCCAAGCCCCAGTCAGGGGTCTGGCTGGGTGGAGGGGAGGGCCGTCCTGGCAGAAGCAGTGCGGGGGGAGGGGTGCAGCACTGGTCCATTCCCTGTGCCCCCCAGCCCTTCACCCCACACCCCATGGGA
The DNA here is from genome assembly GCF_964165515.1 of Mesoplodon bidens. NCBI lineage: Eukaryota > Metazoa > Chordata > Mammalia > Artiodactyla > Ziphiidae > Mesoplodon > Mesoplodon bidens. The sequence continues at coordinate 39,891,824 of NC_138179.1, read as the reverse complement.
CAGAAGACCCACAGTAACCGTGGGTGCCCAGGGTGATGGGGGGAGCTGGGAAGTGGCCCCTGCGAAGGGCACCCTGCCTCCATTCCAGGGATGAGGATGGGAAGGCGCAGCCCTGGGCCTGGGGGAATAAGGGCCCGCTGGGCACCCGGCTCCTTTGGTGAGGACGCTGAAGCAGGGCTGCAGGCTGCCTCCCACTGTCCCCAATTCACCCACCCAGCCACGTGTGGGCACAGTTTGGATGCAGGGGGTCCAGAGGGCCTCGTGTGGACAGACTGGAGGATACCGCACTCATGCCCCAGCAGGGCAGCCTGGGCTGGGAGCAGCCGCCCCGCCCTCTCTTTATTTCACCCCCCATCCCCTACCCCAGGACCCTCTGGGAATCACTGTCTCCCTTCAGGCTGAGCTGAGCTGAGCGACAGCAGGGCAGAGAAGGGGACAGCGGGACAGGGTAGGAGCCCCCAGCCTGCCTCCCCACACCCCTGGCACCTGGCCGTGGGCTCCCCGGGGGCGGCCAGTTCAGCAGTCAGTGCTCCTGCGCGGGGAGGCGTGGCCCCGCAAGAAGCACTGCATCTCCTGAAGGCGAGTGAGCCCACGGCACACGAGCCCACAGGGTGGAAGCCGAACCTCTGGTAGAAGGGCACCAGCCTGTCCTCGCGCATGAGCACGGCCAGGTGCATGCCTGGATGGCCGCCCAGGTGGTGCAGGTAGCGCCAGAGCAGGATGGAGCCCTTGCCCTGCTGCCGGAGGGGGCGGTGCATGGTCAGCACATGCAGGTGGGCCGCGCGGCCCCCGGGCCTGTGCAACGTCAGCGACTCCTGGGGGCGAGAGACAGACACGAATCCAGGTCACCTCTGTGGACACCTGCACCCGCAAACCACCCCCGCCTGGGCCAAGGGCAGGTGCCCCTGAGTGCCTCTAATCAAGACCCCCCTCCTATCCAAGGAGACCCCAAATTGGGACCTACATTCCCAGCCCTATGGCAGTCCCTTCTTGAGGGCCTTGAGACCGCAAAGGACTGGTCTTGCCCTGGAGAGGACCCACGTCTGTGCTCATCTCTTGGCTCGGAGGAAGAAATCCCAGCCTCCAGGCTCCTCCCCCCACCTGGCTGGCCTCTGTGAGCGCAGGAGGAGCTGGGGCCATCGGGCAGCGGCCTCTCCCCCGGACGCCTTCCTGGGTCTGGGCATCTCTGCCCCCAGCCCCTTCCTCACCTGAGTGAGGCTCTCCTCAGCCCACAGGGAGCCGACGATGAAGGCCACGAGGCGGCCCTCCACGAACCAGTCCAGGGACAGCTCAGGACACAGGGCCAGGAAGTGCTGGACCTGGTCCAGGTTCAGGGGGCAGATGCCCGATACAGAGATAAAGGCTGTGGAGCAGGCCCTGGTGGTGACTCCGTGGTCACCGTGACACATGCCCACTGTCCACTGAGAATCTGCTTGGATGCTGGGGGTGGGCTCCTTCAGCCCCCAGCCCTCCCCCACAGGAAAGCAGAGGATTCAGGGCTGCTCTTCCCCCCACTTTGCTGCACACGCATGTGCTCTTGCACACGCATGGAAACACTCAGAGTCAGATACTCTGTGGTCCCAACTGCCAAGGGCAGGAGACTCGAGGGTCTTCTCCCCAAGGGCAACAGCAGCAGAGTTCAGCAGCGTCCTGGACCCTGTCGGCAGGCTACCCACCCTCTCACTCAATCTCAGACACGCCAGGAGCATCCTCTGGGGTGAGGCAACGAAACTCGTTGGTGGGGAGTGTGTGGCGCCGCGGCTTCAGGTAGTGGATGCTCTGAGTGGACATCCTGGCCACCGCTGCTACCTTGGGGGGCCCCAGCTTCAGAAGTGGCCTCTGTGATGAGGAGGGCCCCTCTGCACCTGTTGCAGAGAAGCGATGGTCGGGGGTCTGTTCCTCCTCTCCCAGGGGGCCATCCAGGGTGATGGTGCATCTTGCCTCTTTTGTAGGGGACCTGGAGTGGGGAGTCTGGGGGCCGGGGTGGAGCGGGCAAGCAGGGCGTAGACACTTCCTGCCCTGTCCCTGCTCACTGGGTCCCTGGGTCACTGTTTGTCTCTTTCCCTGACCGTCTGCAGATGTGCACTTCTTAGAGGTGGCCGTCCCTCCCTTACAAAGCTCCACGTCCTGCACGTCGCCCTGCCCTCCCTCCTCCACCTTCTCTCCCCACATCTCTAAGCCCCAAGCAGGAAACTCCTGTTCTTGAATTCTGGGAGCCCGGGGGCAGGGGTCCCACTTATCAGGACTGTGGGGCAGGGGCTCCAATGTTCCCCCCACAGAGCCAATCACCCCAGGGGCCGTCCACAGGCTCAGGACCAGAAAAATCCAGACTCCTGGGTACACGGCTGTTGTAGCAAGTGTGGCCGGGCAGCATGTGATGTTGATCACAGAGATTTCTAATCCCCCACCCTCCCCACCTCCATTTTACAGGAAGGACAAAGTCAGCAGGGCTCTGGCCACCCTGTGCCCTGTCCCTGCGTGCTGAGGGTGAAACCTCAGATGGCACACAGATGCAGAGGATTACAGTGGCTGGCTGAGGCCCCAGAGTTTTGGGGGAAGAGCACGGGGCTAAGCCTCATGGGTCCACTCTAATCCCTGCGTTGGCGCCAACTGGCTGGCACAGGCATTCACCCTCTGTCCCCTGGAAGCCTGGGCAAGCCTACCTCTGAGGGTCCTTCCAGCTCTGGCAGCCTGAGTGTGCCATCATTTAGAGCACTTGTCTGGTGGCCAATTAGAACTGCAGAACCAGAGGTTAGGGGACGGACAGTCTGGGTACTGGATGTAAAGTCAACGTCATCAAATGTCCTGGTGTGGGGACACTGGCTCAGGGGCTTCTCTTCAGACCCCTGTTTTTTTTTGTTTGTTTGTTTGTTTGTTTTTGCGGTACACGGGCCTCTCACTGCTGTGGCCTCTCCCGTTGCGGAGCACAGGCTCCGGACGCTCAGGCCCTGCGGCCATGGCTCACGGGCCCAGCCGCTCCGCAGCACGTGGGATCCTCCCGGACTGGGGCACGAACCCGTGTCCCCTGCATTGGCAGGCGGACTCTCAACCACTGCACCACCAGGGAAGCCCAAGACCCCTGTTGATAGGGATTTGCTATTTGTACCACAGTCTCCCTCCAGCACCAGCTCCCTTGAGAGGGTCCTGCGACCATGGCTCCCCCAGCTCTGACTCTGCTCACCCTGCCCCTACTCTGCACTTCTTCTCCCATGATGGCTCCCCTTTAGGGGTCCCACCATCACCCCCTCCAGTCTGGTCTCCTGTGGGGCCTCCTAGCCCGCCAGACAGGGATACACACATCTGGGCATCAGCTGTGGCTGGCTGCCAGGTCTCTCCTACAGGCTCTGTGGTCCCAGGCAAATCCTGGGCTATGGCTGGGCTCCTGCTCCAGGGCTCCAGAACATTCTATGACAATTGGAGGCAGGTTGTCCAGGGCACATGGTGAACCCCAGAGGGTCATGGGACCTGACTGCCCACCTGCCCCAGCAGAGCCTGGCCTCTGATCTGGCTGAGACCCCATCCCACTAATGCTCCATAGCGGTGGGATGATGGGTACAGACTTGGCTGTCCTCACGACGGAGTGGACATCTGAGTCACAGTATAGGAAGAACATTCTGAGGGGCCGCATGTCCCCACAGGGAAGCTGGGGCCCAAGCTTGGGGATGTTTTCTCTGGGTTGGAGGGGGGAACCATTTACAGGAAGAAAGATGAGGAGATGAGCAGACCCAGGATCAGGACACATCCCAAAACCCAAGGAGGGGGTGGCCAGCAGTATGTCAGGCAGCCCAGAGTGGAGAAAAGATCTCAGATTCCCCTAACAAGGAGGCCCCTGATGGCTATTAAGAGTCCTTCCAGGAGAGAGGGGTGGGGTGGGTGGGGACCAGATGCAGTGTTTTGGGGGGCCCCGAAACACTCTGATGATGCCTC